>NC_072037.1:9914607-10642107 GCF_027791375.1 Indicator indicator
CTCCACCTCCTCCAGCTTTTCTCATCCAAAGACGCAGCGCGCTCTAGCCGGGGCTTCCGAGGAGGCCGTGGAGTGATGGATTTAATTTTCATATTAGCTTTGAGTTCACCTGGTAGAAGCTTTAAGGCTTCATTTAAAGATGTGCCTACCCTTGTAGGATCTTCAAAGGTAAGCAGCCCATTGCCCCCAGCCTCCTTAACTGCTTTACCAGCTTTCTTAGCATGCAAGTCCTGCACTGCTCCACCCTCCATGCTCCGAGTAACATGTGCCCCTGAGTGCAGTGGAAATCCATTTGGAGTAGTCATTCTCCTCTGGGTACCAGCTATGGACACTGCTTCACAGAAGTTACTCACAGCATAGCTTCCTTCCTTTGCTTACCCTGTAGGTTCACAGGGTTTTAACCAAGCCAGAAGGACATGGAAATTGAAGACAGCTCAGTCTTTGGTTGAAGATGAAGAGCAGGTGTATGTGTGGGCAGATGCATTGTCTGCAGACTTCTGAGAGGTAGGATCCCTGGATTTCCCCAAGAGAAACACGTTGAAAGTTATTGAGCTGCAAACTCTGCTCCTTATTCACAAAGCAAGCTCCTCACAGGACCTCCCTCTAACACAAATCAAACCTTAATGTGACCTTGTTAGAAAACCAACATTGTTCTCCTTTTTTTTTTTTTTTCCAAGAGCAGAGCTGTGACTTGACTTCCTTGCTGCTATCAGCATCATGGCTGTGTACAGACCTCTTGAGAACAAGGTTGTGCATACTGTCAGCATAAAAGGAGATTAAAACTGCACATAAATCACAGCTTGTTCTCCTTGCTGTGCACTGACTCACAGCCTCCAGCCTGATCACAGCACTCAGCACCAGAGGCCAGGAAATTTCCAGTGGTCTCAGCTTCTTCCCCGATCCCATAGCAAGGTGATTGCTGCTACCTTTTCCTGCTCAACACCAACCTCTGGCCACTGCTGCTGAAACTGAGGGAACATCTGAGGACTAGTTTTAGGGATACAGAAACTGGCTTCATAGCAAACTCCATCCTGGAGGGGAAGCATCTCATTACGCTGCAGTTACTGCAAACCAAACTTCCCACACTGTGCATTTTCATACTGGAAACACCAAGTCCCGTTAAAGCACAGTGGAACGCTGATTTGGTACCCGAGGGGAAGCCGCCCGTGTTCTGACCGGACAGGAAGGATGGCTTCCACAGCCCTTTATACCTCCGTGTCCCACCGGACAGGGATGGCTCCCGCAGCCCCTCACACCTCCGTGTCCCACCGGACAGGGATGGCTCCCGCAGCCCCTCACACCTCCGTGTCACACCGGACAGGAATGGCTCCCGCAGCCCCTCACACCTCCGTGTCACACCGGACAGGGATGGCTCCCGCAGCCCCTCACACCTCCGTGTCACACCGGACAGGGATGGATCCCGCAGCCCCTCACACCTCCGTGTCACACCGGACAGGGATGGCTCCCGCAGCCCCCCACACCTCCGTGTCCCACCGGACAGGGATGGCTCCCGCAGCCCCTCGCACCTCCGTGTCACACCGGCCCGCTCCGCCACCACGACCCTAAGAGCGGCCGCACCAGCTCCAGGCGAGGAGCGGAGGGCCGGGACCCGTCACGCCATCGGCCACCGACACGGGCAGGCCCCGCAGCCGCCCGCCACGCTCAGCACTGACCTCCCGGCCCGCGGGGCTCGCTGCCGCCCGGCGAACGCTGGCTCTGGTGCGGCGGCCGCGGTAGCGCTTCACCCGCTGCTGCGGGCGGGACCCCACCAGCTCCAGCCACCTTTGTCCCCACAGGACCTCCTCGGAAGCAGGCCCGGCAGCCGTCCCGACCCAGGCCGGCGCGGCAGGCGGTAGAGGCCGCCTCAGTCCCGGCCCCAGCTCCAGACCCGGCCGGCCCCGCTGTGCGCCCGTGGCAACGGCGGCCGACATACGCTGGGCCCACCCTGCAGACGGCGTCAGCGGCCCCTGGCGGCTGGAGGACCGCATCCGTCACGATCCATTGATGGTTACGGCGGCGCCTAAACAATCGGTGTTGAAACATTTCACCCTTCGAAGTGCTTATGTTAAGTGTACAGCTTAAATGTTGAGCATTCCACTGAAGATATACAGCATGGAGATCATAATATCATGAAGAAATTGAGAGCATCCCTGCAGAAAAAGCCTTGGGGGTGGTGGTGGACAAGAAGCTGGACATGAGCCAGCAATGTGCACTTACAGCCCAGAAGGCAATCACATCCCGGGCTGCATCAAAAACAAGGGGGGCCAGCACGTCGAGAGGCAATTCTGCCCCTGTGTCTCAGCTTGAAACGGGAGCAGGGTAGATTTCAGTTGGACATAAAGAAGTTACTATCAATCAGAGTGGTAAAATACTGGGGCTGTTGAGCCTGGATAATAGCAAGCTGAGAGTGGAATCTTCTCAAAGCTCAGCAAGAGCTAAAGGGTGGCAGGCAAGAGGATGGGGCCACACTCTTCTCACATATGCCCAGTGACAGGACAAGAGGCAACAACAATAAACTAGAAAATAGATTTAACTTAAAAAGTGCTTTGCTGTGAGGGTGGAGGAGTGCACTCAAGAGATGTTGTGGAGTCTCCTTTTCTACAGACTTTCAAAACCCACCTGGACTGCATGATCCTGGTCAACCTGCTTTAGCAGAGGAGTTGGATTAGATTATCTCCAGAGGTCCCTTCCAATATCATGCCAGTTCCAGAACAGAACACCTCTGGTCAGAGCCATCACTCTCCACCTCCCTTCCTTTAAATGGATGATTTCCAAAAGCAGGTAAGTTCCTTCAACCCACCTCACTAAAGCAATAACCACAAGAAGTATTAAAATGTGAAAGTGCTCCAGAGCGCAAAATATTTTATTTAAGAATTTACAGTGTCAAATCTTACACTTAGGAAAGATAGCCGCTCCCAGCTCAAAGGAAGCCTTCTTGAATTAAGTTGTTTGGCAGTCTCTACTGAAAGAAAATAATCAGCAGCCTGGCTGGACTAGAGAAAAGCCAAGTGTCTGACTGGATTTCAAATATAGAAAAGTAAACCACAGACTGCTGCTGACCACATCTGGAATCAAGTATGGACCATTATGCAAAGGTTTCTAATCCCCCCCAAACCAGCATTTTGCTTCAGCTACATACAAACCTTTTAGGACATATGTAAGGTTATCAAGATCTCAGAAAGGTGGCATTATTTAGGAAAAAAAAAAAAAAACAACAAAAAGACAATCAGGGACCAACACTGGCAATCTCACATTCACGTTATTTCTACTCACCGGGCAGAAAATTCAAGTAAAATCAAAATAGTTTTGGTGGCAAGTTCTAAATAAAATATAGCCTAACCATTTAATAAATATTTAAAAAGTTTATTTCTCTCTTTGCAGGTAATTCAGATCCTTCAGTGAACATGAATGCTGCTTATCATGGTTTTCAAGATTTCCTATATTAAACCTAAAGAGATTTTTGAAGTCCATCGGTAGAGGTCTAATTCTGTCTACTTTCAGTATGTCTGAAATTCAGCTGTTAGCTATTTAAGACCTTGGTTATTTTAGTAATGGAAATTCAAGAAGAGAGTATTATGCTGATTCTGGCACTCAACAGGAAAAAAAACAAAACAAAAAGAAACAACTTTCAAGCTGTTATCACCTTAACTGTACAGTGCCAGCAGTTTGAGAGAAAGCAAGGAACCGTATTGCACTTAAAAGAACACTCACTCGTCAAATAGTACAGCATTGGCTATGATACAGGAGCTTCTGCCAGACTATACAGTTTACTTTACAAGTAGTCTAAACCACAAACTACATACAGACTAGGTAAGAGCCAATCAAATTAGTATTAGATTACAGTCACAGTTTTCATTTGATATAGGTCAATTTATTTGGATGAGCTGTGGCTCCCCGCCGCCCTTCAGGGAACAAACCAACGCGAGGCATCTCCCAGAGGAACATTTCCCATTCCAGTCCTGTTTGCTGAGCATCACAATTGTGCATGGTCCTCATAAGGCCACAGAGCATTATGTTACAATGTGGACACTTTTTTTTGCCCCCACTGGGAGGGAAGCATCCTTTAGAAATTCCCTGAAGCTGTGTGTCTTTCAAGGTCACACTAAGAGGTTTAAAATAAACTTCAGGAATAAATTGCCAATGCAATTTACACAGAGTTTTTGTAACAGACAGCAACTACCTCCCCTCCCTCATGTCTATTCTTTACCACAGCAGAGCTATTTCTAGCCAGGGTTTTTTAAACAGGAAAAGTTACCCAGATTTCATGTTTGGTAATGATTTGAGTAGATGAGGTGCAGGTAGGGAGACCCATGGGGGAAAAAAAAAAAAATCACCCATCATTAAATTTCTGTTATGTCAACCTCAGTACTGATACCACATCCTGTAAGATTGAAGAGTTCTTTGTATACTCAGAATTCCAAGTACAAAGTTCTTGTATTCTACTTCAATGTTGGATACTTCCTCTGCCCAATTCTTCCCAATCTTGAACTTCCAGTGACTGCAGGAGACTGGTAAAGAACAGAGATAAAAAAAATAAACTACAGAATCCCAGATTCAATCATGGAATGCCAGATTGGAAGGGACCTGAAGGATCATCTGGTCCAACCTTCCTAGATGCTAATGTAGTTTAAATGAACTTGCCCAGCACCCTGTCAAACTGTCTGATGCAGGGGAATCCATTGCTTCCCTTGCAAGATTATTCTAACGTTTAACTTTCTCATGGTGAAAAATTTTCTTCTGAAGCCCAATCAGAATCTCCCCAGCAGTAACTTGTACCTCATATCTGCATAACTGTCACAAGACAGAAGTTGGCAACAAAGTTTTAAACCTAAACCTGTTAATCAGGTGCTAGACAGGTCTCTGTATACATCTAAGAGTCTACATGCAACAGCCCAGACTGAGGTAATAAAACATAAAACCCTGAGTTGGCTCAACAGTTCTGTTTAAAGTCAAGACAAGGCCTTTACTCACTTGTGCAAATTGCGAGGGGTTGTAGAATGGTACTGCTCCTGCTGCAGGTCCCCCCGAGGGTGGCACAGTGGCAGGCTAGAAAGTAGAACACACTTCAGTTACCAACTGCAGAGCTCCACTGCCTCTCAGAAGTGGTGTGCTTAGTCACACAGAGCCAAATATTCACAGGAACAATGCCAACAGTATGGACAGCGCAGCATATTGTAACGACTGCAAGAGCTGCTGGCATGGTTTGCATCCACGTCTTTCATAGTACTGCTCAATGCAGGAACTGGCAAAACAAAGGCACATGCACCAACTGGAAACAGCTCTGAAAATCCAAAGCATGCAAAACCAAAACACAAGACACCAGTGTGGCTTCACTCAATTAGTACCTTCTGCTCTTGTTAGTAGACCTTAGGACTTGCCCCCAGCTAAACATTCTACGTCTTGGCAAAGAAATACCAGAAAGTTGTGTCACCCTGTTATGGTGACCCCCAATAGTGGAACATACAGCAGAGATGAAGCATTCCTTTAATTCCTACAGGGGCTTTTGCAGATGAAACGGGCTGTGGCATTACTGATTTGAGACTGGCAGCAGTAAAATGACAAAGTTTTGCTTGTGAGAGGCTTTTTTAGGAGTTTGTTTTGTTTCTGATTGTTTAAAGTTAAATGACATCTTTGGTATCCCAGGAAAGAGGTGATCAAAATTATTAAGTGAATCTCTTCGGAACATGAACAAAGAAAAAGCATGCCTGGATTACATGCACTTTGATAAATAAAAGAACTCTGAAGTCCCTGTTTGAGTGTTAAAAGGAACACTACATCATGAGTTACTGATGATGTTACTTCTGTGAAATGAGAAGAGGGGGGAAGAATGACTAAAAGTAGCATTAGTAAGTATTTGAGCAAATGCAAAATAAAGAAAGGGGGTGGGGAAGGGGAGGAAAAGTAAATAAAGTGAAGATAAATGAGAATGGCCAGCCACATGTACCTGATTAAAATGCTGGCTTACTTCACGTGATAATGAACTCATTGAACTAGAGCGCGAAAGCTACAAAACAGCAAGAACACACAAATACAAGAAAAAAAAAGAACACAAATAAAAGAAGTCGTCATGCATGTCACTGCCCCAAGCTTCCAGTCGTTTTATTTTCATTTTTAAAGTTTCACTGCCAAAGGTTAAACCACCTTCAAGTTAAAAAAATAAAAATAAAACCAAACCAAACATCAAGCTGGAAGTTAGTTTAAATCAAAAGGGCTTCTTAAAAGCATAAAAATTATGTAGATATAGAAAACATTTAGTAGGAACAAAGGTAATGTTACTCTGCCTGGCACATAGCAATCTGCACTCCTTGATGTGTTTTGCACTTTATTATTAGTGAAATTACATGCATGCATGGAGGCAAGAAGAGATCCTCAAACTGCTCCTGACGTTTTACTCTGAAAAAGGCTTGCAGAAGTCTGCTTATAAAGAAAAAGATCTCAACACAAGATGTGGGACACTGAGACTGAGCTTCTTGGACAGACTTAGAGAGGTCTTTCCAGAACAGCAATATGATTCCATCTTGGCTACTCAGCAGCATCTGAGTCAGCTACTTGTTGTTTTAGATGGCCCATGTTAAGTCCACTACAAATTGACAGTTTAAATATGCTGCAAAAGTCATTAGTTAACTACTTCAACTCAAGCCTTACCTCTCCTGACTGGGAGCCATCAGGATTAGAAGCGGGAAGTCCAGATCCAGGAGGAAGGATTGCAGGGTTTAAATACTAAAGAAAAAACAATGCACGTTGTTTAGCTTGGTTACTATGATGCTACTTTGTATTTCTGCTAAACTGATGCAAATGAAACAAAACATCACAATACGCATGGAGCCAGGTGAAACATGTAATATGTAGCTCTTCCTGTATCCTTGCTCCCTTCCCTGACAGACTGCACCCAAAGAACCTGCAGCTATCAAAGTAGGAAACAATTTTCCACAGGCTTCCCATTGTTTCACTTGCATTTCCCTTCTTTAACTACAATGTTATACACCAACATGCCTTCAAACCCCTCTTTGGAATCACGACTGGTTTTGCAGTTCCAATTTCTGATTAAAAATACAAGGCATTTTTCCTAACCCACCTCTGCTTCAACAGCTGCAGCAGGATCTGTGTTGGGTTGATTTGCAGCTGGTGTGTGCTCTGCTGCACCACTGCCTTCCAGTGGCTGGGATTCCCCTGGAACTACAAAGGAAATAGGATTTAGTTCAAACCCACATTATACCAGGGTGTTTGATTCCACAGAATGCGAAGCAGGGACATCAGCAGAACTGGATTTCTACAATACTGATCTTCTCCCAGGAAAAAGATAATTTAAAGAGGGCAGCATCCTTGTCTCATGATGGCCCAGTTTTCCTACAAGTAGGAGATGCACATAGATAACTTTGGTGCAACACAGCATGTAGTGAAAGCAAAAAAAGAAAAAAGATGGGAAGCAAGTGTGCAGGTAAGACCTGGCCCTTTCTTTTGGAATCCTGGAACTAGGAACAGGTGTCAGAAGTGAGCATGAGATACTGAGTAGCACAGGAACACATCACATTTTGCTGTTTGGAAAGCCACGCTGCAATGGGGAGAAAAAAAGGCAAAAAAACCCCACACCAAATCCCTTTGTTTGCAGCATGCAGAGCTGGGCTTTACTAACCCATTTGTTTTACTGCGCTTCCAGGACTGATTCTACTTTTAACACAACACATCCAGTGTCAAAAGCAACTCAGATAACCACACAACCTCCTCCTCATGATGTCATCCACTCATGACACACCTGAGTTTGGAACAAATACATTTGCAGGAACTGGCATTGGTGCCAAGGGGGCAAACAGGTCTGTTGGTGCAGGGAGAGCACTGCTTGACTTGGTTCCACCTGGATTCAGGACATCCACGTAACGGGCTCTGCTTCCAGCTGAAACAGGAAAACCAGACTTTAGACAAGTGAGCCTCATCTCCATGTCTGTTGGAACAGTTTGCTGGTTAAAACCATCTCCCAGCATCAGAAAATAATGCTCTAGGGATAGACACAATGATGGCCAAGTCACAACACACTTGTGACAGCAATCACAGTACAGAAAGCTAGGCAACAGACACAGCTCCATGATAGCACTGAGCTGCCAACTGTTCCCAGACAACTCCAGAGAAGCTAAGACTTCCACCTTCACATTTTCAAGCACCAATGTCACCTCTTACCTGCTCTTCTAGAGAAGATGTTGACAGGGGCACCAGGTGGGCCTCCTGGTCCACCTCCTGGTCCACCTCCAGGTCCAGGTGGAACAGTCTGAGGAACTTTAGGAAATCCTGTTGGAGGTGGTGGTGGAGGCTTACTCTGCAAGGAGAACAAAATAGCATCCAACCACATCACTGACCAAGAATTTTAAACCAAGTATCCATCTACTTCTCCTTGTCTTCTCCAGAGCACTCAAAACTGGGCATACAGACAGACCTCACCTTCCACCTGATAACTAATGCCAGGGCATTTCTACAAGCCACCTACACTCACTCTGAAAGAAAACATTTATAACAGTGGTTCTTATTTTGAGACAGATCCTTGAATAAGAAGGATGGACAGGATGAGTGACTTGCCTTGCTATACAATGCATTGTACTTTTAAAACTATAGACTCTTCCTACCTTTCTCCACCCCCCATTTTCTGCTTGCAACAATTCAATTGACAAGCAATTATCTAGATGATGGCAACCTCTATGAAGAGATACACTGAACTAAGTTCAAAGCAAATTCCCTTGTAAATTCAATTGCAGTTGGGGGATCCACACCAGCAGCTAAAGATACAAGAGGTTCCATAAAGATGCAGGTTGAGAACATGCACCTTGTTTATTAGTTTCAAAATGTTCATTTTAATCCAAATTGAGCAAAAGAGGAGCTCTGCAGAGCCAGAAACAGGTTAAAGACTATTGTTTGCTAGCATAGATTTTAGCTTTTGGCTTGGAGCAATGAGTACTCAGATTTTTACCTCTTCTTCTGGTTCATCCAGATTAACCCAGCGTTGCTTCTGTTCATCCCAAACAATCTACAAGAAAATGGTAGTCAAAGATCAGGAGTTCAAAGTTGTTAAGACCAAAAAGAAATAGCTGCAATTTGTTTTCAGAAGTCAGATTTGGAATAAGCATAATCTTTAAAGCTTTACTTATTGCTTCGCTTATCAAAACAGTATTTGTTTGCCATCCAGGAAAACTTTTCAGAGAATCATAGAACTGTCAGGGTTAGAAAGGACCTCAAAGATCATCCAGTTCCAACCCCCCCTGCCATGGGCAGGGAGACCTCACACTAGATCAAGTTGCTGAGAGCCCCATTCAGACTGGCCTTAAAAACCTCCAGGAATGAGGCTTCTACCACCTCCCTGTGCAACCTGTTCCAATGTCTCACCACCATCATGGTGAAGAACTTTTTCCTAACATCCAATCTGAATCTACCCACTTCTAGTTTTGCTCCATTCCCCCCAGTCCTATCACTACCCAAACCAATTAAAATGATATATAAAGATTTTTGTGATTTGGGGCCTTACTGATTTGTTCTTGTCATCTGGAAGGTGAGCTTCGTTCTTTTTTCCCATCAGCCAGCGGAACCAGTTGGCACCAGTCTGAAAAGAAATTTATCTGTTGAGTTAATTCTCTCACCACTGTCTTTACAGGCAGGTTAAAAAAAAAACATTCATGCAACAATTAATTTTCTCTTAGAGACTCCAACTCTGAGCCCAAAGTTGCACCCACCAGACTGAGAAAGTTTAGTCAGGCCCTCTCAAATCAATACCTGGACCAGGAGTTACCACATGTACTAACAAATCTCCAGCTACAGACACCTTTCTTAGAAATTTTACCTTCCTAGGTGCTGCTTCCTTTTTAGTTTCTTTTTTATTCTCTTTCCCTGCAGGAACAGAGGGAGGAGGAGAGGGCTGCTTTACTGCAGAGTTGGATCTCTCTCGTCCCACAGAATGAGCAGAAGACTCTGAAGTTGTCCTGGACCTTTGCCCATAGCCCTGGATTACAAACACACAGGAAAGTATGAAGCTGTTACTGCTGGATTGATAGATTTACCTTTCATCTTGCTAAACAAGTTCCCTATTTGCAAAGTTAGTAATAAGAAGAGATACAAAAGCACTTAAAAAGGAAAAAAAAATAAAAAAAAACACACATAAGTAAGAATGAAGACTTAGTGAAAGAAGAAGCCTGCTCATGGCATACCATAGCTGCTGAAGACTGAGATGCAGATCTGGATCTTCGTCCTGGTGCCTGGTTAGATATAAAGCCAGGACATGCATAATAAGCAAGCAGCTAAATATTTGCACAATATTCAATTTTATCAAGAATTCCCACACAATTAAAGATATCCAAGCTGGTTATTTGGGTCCCTGCATCTCCTCTGGCATGTAGGAGGTGCAGAAAAAGAGCTGAAGTCTGGCCAAGTAATTGCACTATGATGGAACTGGTCCATTAAAGAGTTTCATCAGGGCACTGCTGTGCAGATTAACCAGCCCACAAGAGGAAAGAGATTAAAAATGCTGTACTAAGGGAGTAGTTGCTGCATTTTCTTTTCCCCTCCAGCATCAAGTTGTTCATAAAGCAACTCAAGCTTAAAATAAATAATAATAAAAAAATCCAATCCCTGTTTCTTCTGTAAGCATGGTTAATTTCTAGTTTACAAGTCTCCACATCCTTTATCAGTTGCCAAATGTATCCCTGTTAAAAATGTTTATATCACAGAATCAGAGAATGCTTTAGGTTGGAAGGGACCTTAAAAGGTCATGCAGTCCAACCCTCCTTCAGTGAGCATGGACATTTTCAACTAGGTCAGGTTGATGAGCCCTTTCAAACAATTGTCACTTCAGGAGACTAACTTTCAAGGAGATGCCAACTCCAGGGTCGTTTAAACAGTGAAAATACTAGATGGTCTAAAAAAGGAAGTTGGGATTTTGATAAAACACCTTCCACACTTCCACTCCTGAGCAATCAGAAGTCAACATTGTGCTTTTAAAACTCAAGTCATACAACTGCTCTTTAGGGCCTTGCTTGCCTCATTTGCTGATGCATGCTATAAGTTCTTCTGGCTATCAAGAATCAGTCTGCAAGGTGGGAGAGGAAGGCAGGGCAGAGAAAGAAATTAAACTTTTCAGACAACAGCCTGATATCCCCCCTTCCACCTTTAAAAGAAAAATCATTCTTTTTAGAGAAGAAAATTATGGATAAAATTTTCCTCTTAGTTCTTCGTTATTTATTCTATTGAAAGGGAAAGGAAAACTAAGCTTCAAGTCTCACTGAAGAGCAAGACAGAGCCCAAATACACTCTTGTGTTTGCAAAGATGTGCAATGCAGCTGCCAGTTGAAGAATGTGTGAAATAGAGGTACCATGCTAGCCATCCTGCCATAGAAATCCTCCTCTTGCTGCTCAGGGAAAGAGCCTTGTGATGGAGACTCCGGGGCCATTCTCTGCATTCCTTCAAAACCAAATTACATCATGTTAGGGGGGGACACAAAAACCACCAAGAAAATAACCACAAAAAGCCCCTAACCCCCCCGAATTTTAAGGCAAAATTTTCACTAGTTCTGAATTTTGTGCTAGAAAGAACCTTTTAACGAATGGCAACTAGAGCTGCTTTGATTTTTTTCTTTTCTCCTGCACAGCTGTGATGTTTGCTCCAAGTGCAGGTCAGGGAAGGCTGAGGGATGCAACCACCAGTATGGGGAAATTTAAGGCTTTTCTCACCTCTACTACAGCTTCTGCCCACCTTCACAGGGTCTGTGACACAGAATTAAACTTAGTCAGAATCCCAGAAACTGGTGTCCAGAGGCTCCATTCTAAACTTCCAATCCCAGTGCACTCAGTGATGATCTGTTCAGGGTCTAAACCATCATCTGCTGAGGCTGACCTCTCTTTCAAACTAAGCCAAAAAAAGCAGAATGGCCACTGTAACTTTCCTCAGATCTTTCTGTACCATCACATGGTGTCTTTATGTTTTTCTACTCAAAATTTGACTTATTCTCTAAACACTGATGTATTTTGTATTATTCCCCAAAATACTTCCTTTCCCTTGTAAGGACAGAAAGCTGTTCACTAAGAACCCTGACCTGTTTCCATGTTTGTCTGATCTTCTGACCGTGGCTCAGTTTCTTGTGGTGGCCCTCCTGGTGGCAGTGCTGTCCCTAAATACAGTGGTGATGGTTCAGCACCATAGGCATTTGAAAATCCTGGAGGTGTAAAGCCAGGTCCTGGACCAATAGGTTGAGGAGCCACTGGGTAGAAAGGAACACTTCGGACAGCTTCCTGGTCACCAGGAGGAATCATAGCAGCTGATCCATCAAGGACAGCCTGAGATACTGCAGCACAAAAAAAGAAAATAAGAGCCATAACTAAAAAAAAAAATTCAGTTTATGAGCATTTTACCTTATAAAAAGAGAGGATGCAAAGATGAATTCTCCCTCTGTTTCTACCATCCTCGTAAGTGGTTTCTTATACCAGAAACCTGAAACATTTCTTTTATGTAATGAAGAAGGATTTAAAACACTAACCTGAAGGCATCAGTTGCACACCTTGCATCTGTTGAGCCATGCTGGGCAATATGGATGCTAACAATGCATTTTCAGCACCTGGACCCATGTCACAACCAGCTCCTGCTCCATCACATTGGCTGCTGTGGTCCAATTCAGAGCTTGGTGTACTGCATGCATATGGTGTTGGGGTGGATCTGTCTGTGTTATAAGCTATTGCACCCTCCTGCACAAGAAAGCAAGATCTTACAAACTGTACAACACTGGGAACAGACAGCAAAGGAAATTTTAAGAGTGAAAACAGCACACAAGTTTCAGTCAAAAATGAGTTGTCAGCCACTTGCAGGCCAAGTTTGACCAAAATAGTTTTTATTTGTGGAGGTTGTTTTTGTTTGGTTTGGGGGTTTTAGTTTTGGTGGGTTTTGTGTATGTGCGTTTGTCTTTTTGTTGTTGCTCTTGTGGAAGCTTATTTCATTACCTCAGGATTCAAATTTCTAACAGATCTCTTTAAATAAATGGCAATTATTTCCACAGTTCCAATGTAGCTACACTAATTCATACAGAACTCTGACAAGCAGATTGCAGAATACATCAAGTTGGAAAGGACCCTCAAAGGTTATCTTGTCCAAGCCCCCTGCAGTGAGCAGGAACACCTCCAATCAGATCAGGTTGCTGAGGGCCCCATCAAATTGTTCCTCTGCTTGCAGCAGGAATTACTGCAACATAATGAGCCTTGCAATGCTCCTTGCATTATAGTCCTAAGAAAAGTCTCATAACATACAGCACCTCTGGAGTATCAGGGTGCTAAAGTGTGGCAAATCCAGAGTTTAAACCATACCACTTGCACTTCATGCCATGAACACATCACAAGGCACTTCATCTGATTCTCTAATTAGCAGAGTTTGAAAAATTGGATTCCCACTAATCCTTAGAAGAGAATACTTTGTGTTGAGAAGTGCAATCCGTACCTTGATCTGTCCATCCACATGGCGCAGCCTCACTAACCAGGAAGGCTCAATCAAAGACTCCTGTTCTGGTTTCTCTTTTATCTGTGGGTCAAAGAGGCGTAGCTGGGATGACATCTAGAGAAAGGAATGATGGGGAAGTTGACCAGGCAGCAAAAAACAACTGCATCTACAACTTTCCACCTATGATATGAAACCACAAACACTTAATTCTTTGTTACCTGGATGAGCTGGCCAATAAGTACAGGTGAATAGTAATGTGGGTCTTTAAGGACAGTTCTGGAAATCACCTCACAGTAATGGAAAGCCTGAGCAGCAAGTCCCATTTCAGCCAGGCGACAAGCATAGATGAATTTGAAAACCTGTGGAGGGCAAGCAGATAAAATAAACCAATTGGTCAGAACATTCTTAGAGGTATCACAAGAAAGGCAGTCTGTCATTTCAGCTGAAAGCTCAGATATCTTATCACATCTGTACTAAGCAGGGGAAAAAAATGAAGGGGGAAAGCTTCAGTTCTCTTCTTCCATCCAGTGTATTCAAGAAATTACTTATTTGTCTACAGTAAAGCAGAAAGAAACAGCTATTCACCTGGAAATTGGGCAAGCAGCCAGGCTGAGTTCCTAGTGACTGGGCATATTCATAGGCTTCTGTTCTCTGAATGGCTTCATTGGTGGCAAACTTAAAAAAAGGCAAGCTATTGGGAATGGGAGAAGAAAAGTATTATTGACGTTGAGATGATATATGCTGACAATAAAGGATCAGCAATAAAGTCAAGAACAAAGCTCCATTAGGTACATAATACCAGTAACCCCCCAGACAAGAACAGGGCATCAAATAATTGTCTCCAAACCAGCTGTGGCTAGTGACAAGGGGAGCAGCACAGTTCTCAAGTCATTAAGGTTTCATTTTTGCATCTAAAAAGTTGTGTTTAAAAAAAAAAAAAAAAAGCCAAACCTGTGATTTGATCCAATTAGGACAAGTTTTGTTGTCTTTCTTGTGTAAACTCCAAAACCAACTTGGGCCATAAGGTAACAGAAATGAGCAGCATCCAGCAGGCCTTTAGAAGCTGTAGAGAAATAAGGGACAGAACTCAGAGGATTTCCTCTCAGTGGCACACTGCCATTCAGTGTTGTGTGTTGTTTTGGCTTTGCATTCAAACACCTTCACAGCAGAGACACACCCATATAAAACTGTTCCACTTCATGTTTTACAAAGCAATCCTTGTCGTCAAAAACATCAGCTGAGTAATTAAAGCTCTCAGGAAGCTTTTCCTTCAAGTCATCACCCTGTTTATTCCCCAAGAGTTACCAAGAGTGTCTCCCATGGTAGCAATGGTCCTGGATTCCAAGTCCACATTATTGGTCAAGTTGGATAACACCATTGCTAGATGAGGCCTCCAGTCTCCCCATTTCTCATCTCCACAGCACTAAAATTAGAAGAATTACTTAAGTCAAATCAGTGACTGGAGCTCTGCATGGGTAAGTGTTTCAACCTAGAAAGGATCAAAACAACTTACTTGGAAATTCCAGGCACAGCACACAAAGATCACTGCTGTGACTTACACTACTCACTGCAGCACTTTAGTCTCAGCTGAAGCTCACACTCAAATCTTACCGTGGATGCAGCTGGCATCCTTCCAGACATGAGCTGGTAAACAGTCTGCAGAGGGTCATTAATTGGGAGACTGTTGGCAAATCTACAGAGAGAAAAATAGAATACAAACATGATGTAAGAAGTTAAAATGTTCTGAAAGCAGTTAAAGCCTCAGTGGAAGTTCATCTAGCTTAGTTTGAGAGAAGGACGTACTGTTAGAAAACGCTACACCGCATAAGCAGTTGTCCAGTTCACAAGCAAAACATTACTGGGTTAACTGGATCTGCCACTCTGCCACAGCTCAATCCAAGCTGGGAAAAGCTTCAGGATTCTCTCACCAGCTGACTAGACTTGGTACATGATTTCACAAGCTCAGTAAGCTGAAAGGTTTTCTGTCTATAAACAAAGCAGGCACAACAACATCTGCTTCTTTCAGGCAAGCAGAATAAAGGGTACAGAGTTACATGGCTTCAACCAAGCTGGACAGTTGGGTTTTTGCACAAAGTGACTAACAGCACCTCTCAAGCAAGCCCACATTGGTCAAATAGCCATTACAAGGAACAACTGGCATAGAACAACTTCTCAGGTTTAAGTTTATGGCCAGAAGGCTCCAGAATATAAAGCAACAGAATACACAGATAAAGTTCAAGTATAATTCTTCCATAAACTACTAAGAATAACTCATGATTTTGACATTGAGGTGCCTCTACCTCATTAGCAGAATAAGGAATCACACTGGAATCAACAAGCTAAACAGTACCTGGTCATAACTCTTGCATGTGTTCTGCTGTCCATTTTGCTGGCAAGCAGCAGAGCGTGACCCCACAAACCATGCTTCATGGCAGACTCCAAAGCATCCTAATGAATACAGAAATCAGTTTCTTGGGAACAGTTTAACACACTGCTCAGATAAACAATGACTGTTTTACTGTAGCACTGTGAATTTTAAAATGCTTGTTTAGATCAAATGCTAATACATCAATGTAATTTTGGTTTATATTAACTGCAGAGCATAAAATTTTTCCATCTCAGTATAGTGCACTGCCATGATATATTATAAGCTCTGCAAGTTGCAAAAAAAGATTTTTAAGTGATGCCTAGAGTTCTAAGATTTGTGAAAAATAAGTAAGCAAAGTAAGACACATCAAGTATTAGGAACAAGAGTGTAAGCACTCACCTTCTTGCGTCCATAAAGCAGCAACTCTCTGAATCTCTCTGTCTCCTTCTCAAGGCTGTCAATTGTGGTTATAAGACTATCAGTGAGAAACGAGAGCTGGGCTTCACCAGATTCCTCTTCTACTCGTTCCAAAGCCTCATTAGTGAAATCAATCAAGTTTGCCTCGTTAGGAGACTTCCCAGGAAGCCACACTGTTTTATGATCTCGGAGCAAAAGTTCAGCCAGGTCTGTTCCCACAACAGTCTGAAGAGGAAAAACAAGGCCAAAAAAATCCTGTTGTTCCAACACTGCCTTCATTTTATTTGTCACTTCAACAGCAATGCGTTAAAAACAGCATCTCTGAGCACCTGAGGACAAGTGACCACTTCACTGGATCCATCAATCCATGAACTATTCCAAGATAAGTCACTATGGACATATTATTGTCTTACACAAATACCCTTTTGTGTAGAACATAAAATGTTTTGGGAGAGATAAAAATTCCAGCAGTGAGACATACCCCATTCTGCCTGCACAACAAGACAATAAAGTCCCAGAGCAGACTTGCAGATTCTTTGTCAATTAAGTTTTCATTCTTAAAGCACTGTGTAGCTTTATTTTGTGCAAAATTAATAACATCCACTTTATGGGTGTCATCCCTGTAAAACAAAAAAGGAAAAGAAAGAAAAAAACCAACATTTTTAATGAGACAAATGTAAACATAGAGGTTATTATTATGATTAGTATGAGGAACAAATTTAAAGCTCATGTATTATTTTGGTAGGTGAAAAGCCACAAGTAGCTTAAATCAGTTTAATCTGCAGACAAAAGTTCAATGAAGAAATAAATTCTGAATGCATGAAAGTTATTTCTGAAATCTGTAAGAACATACTTGGCAAGAGGACCAGGAAATGCTCTCATCTCTTCTTGCTCTGGAGAATGTTGTAACATAGTCTGAAATACAAATACAAACCATAAGAAATTCTTGTAACTATGAATTTTGCTTTTTATCAACAAAGCCTCCAGACCTGAACATAACCTGTACTGCAGTCAAGGCTATCCCTCAAACAAAACACATGCTAACTTGCAACCTGCATAAGGATAATAAATGATGAAATATACTTTCCATAGAAGTCATCCTGTAGCATAAAAAAAATTTAAAAAAATCATCTCTTTAATCAGAAAATCACTTAGGTGGGAAGAGACTTTTAGATCAAGTCCAACCATAAATCTAACACTGCCAAGTCCAAGTTTTCTTGATGATGTTCTAGTGCTTCTAGACAATTCTGCTCCCTAGGATTTCATCAATTAATTCTACCCTTACCACTTAAGTCTCTCCTTCCAGATTTTACATCACTTGTGTACAGCATTTCTTTGTAGGGGCACAAGAAGAATGAAAATATACTCAAGACATTTAATCCCCAGTCCTTGTAGATGACAGGCAGCCCCCAGCCCTGCAGAGGAGGTATGAGGACAAAGTTGTCTCTATGAACAGCAACAGAGACAAATCAACACAAATCCTTCTAGGATACAAGGATTCTACCTGAACAAAATTATAAGGAGCTGAACAAGCCGATGATGACCACATCATCTCTCACAGAAAACTTTTAAATTAACTGATCACAACCCAGACTGATAAAAGATAGATGGTGCTGACATATAAAAAAAGTCAGCAAGTTCCCTATTCCCCTTCAAATGCAACACTTCCCTTTCTCCTTTTGAACTTTACCTCCATACTGTGTATTTCAACCAGAGCTGGCTGTCCTTCTGAAGGCAGGTTTGGTAGCACTTTAATTAAGAAGCCCCCAGGACCAAACCTAGCACAGATATGAGGCACTGAAAATTTCTCAGGCGTTGAGGGCCTTAAAGGTGCTGAAACAGAAGGAAAAAAATAAAGATAAAATAAGGACAAATAACCTGTCCTGCAACTGAGCAAACTTGCTGATGCATTTATCCAATTCAGTAATCCTGCAGTATTAGTGGAACAAACCCTGCCATTCAATTTGGCTAAACATTCTAAGCCACAACTAATCAGTTCCATTACAGTCCTAAAGATCTACAATACCAAGAAGCAAACTAGACCTACAGAACTTTAAAATCCACTGTTTATTTTTCAGTGCAGGAGCTTTGCTTGTATCAGACACACATCTGTAACCTCTGTACAAATATATCTTTAGAGCTAATGATATACTTCAACATACTTTGGGAAAGCTTTTCCAGAGAAACAGCAAAATGGTAAGAAAAAAAAGAATGGAAAAATCTGGTTTGAAGTTAAAACTTCAGTCACTCCCCATGAAGCACAAGCAGGGCAGTTTACAAATCTAACTATAATAAAGGCATTTACAGAGGGGAGTATGCAGCATTTAATAGCAAACTGCCCAGCTACTACTGCTCTGTGACCCACCCAGCTTTCAGCAAGTTATTCTTACACTTAAAAGGAAACAAAACTGTTCATGTGCACGTATGCTGCAAAACAGCTTTTCTCTCCTGTTCACACAGGAAAGGCATCTCACATACTACAAACACTAACAGAAGGGCAACCTACTACTGCTAGACACCCTCAGAAGCACAGCATCTTCCCTCCTCCTCCCCCAGTGGTGCCAATACCTTGCTCTACAGCTGACCATCCAGCTTCGGTCGGGTAGCCATAATCTGCATAAGGCTGCTGTCCATCAAAGTTAGGAGCATATCCTCCATATGGATAATCCCCGTGGAGTGACACTGCCTGTGCAGTAGTTTCATAGGTATGAGCTGTTAGATCATGATTGCTTCTGTACAGCTGGCTCTAAATAGATCATATTAGTAACTGTTAGCAGAGCATCAGTTACACAGAGGAAGCAACACTGCAAGCATGCCTCGAGACAGTCAGCATCCTCTCAGCTTTGAGTCTTTGTAATGTTTACAAATCAGGGTTACAACATCCCTGCATTTGAGAAAACTAACTCCACAGGACACGTGCAGCATCAGGGTAGAAAAAACAGTTAACAGATCTTAGTGCTCTCCCTCAGTGTTTGTACTACTACTATTTAATCTGTTCACTTCCAAGTAAGTTCAGTTCTCACACAAGAGTGTCTGTGCTTGTGTGAAGGTAAAACATTACAGGATGAGTTACAGGTTTGAGTGTTGCTGTTGAACTCTGCTGTGAGGGAATCTCAGCTGATCAAACCTGAGGAATGCCTAAATGACTTCAGGTGCCTAAAGATAAATGCCTAAATGATCACAGAACCATGAAATTGTTTCACTTGGAAAAGACCTCTGAGATCATCAACTGTCAAACTAAGAATACCATGACCATTTAACTATGTCTTCAAGTGCCATGTCCACATGTTTCTTGAACACCTCCAGTGATGGTGACTTCACCACCTCCCTGGGCAGCCTGTTCCAAAGCCTGACCACTCTTGCAAGTAATTTTTCCTAGCCTCCAACCCAAACCTCCCCACAGCACAGTTTCAGGCCATTTCCTCTCATCTGTCACCTGATAGGAGGGAGAAGAAACCAACCACCATCTCACTACAACCTCTAAGACTACTTCAAATATTACTGAATGAATTAGAGGTCAGACTGGAAAGAAACATGATGAGCTGACACATGAGACTAGAGCTAAAATGACACATCCCAAAGACCTTAGCTCAAAAATAACCTAAACAGTCTCTGGGGGTTTCATGTACTTGTATTATGGCATAAGTAGGTGAGCAACCAGCTGGATTTGGGTTTTGCTTTCAGAGTCAAAATAGCATCATACAAATATGGAGTTAGTCTTTTGACAGATTCCAAGTCCAGTAACATGCTTGTGATGAGAAAAACCACAGAACACAAAGCCAGGCACATTATCAACTACAGCCAAGCACAGGAAGGGCGAAGTTCTCACAAACAGCAAATGGATTCAGTAGAGGAAATTTTCCATTTCTCTGTGTGTGGCAACTTGCACAGCTGAATGCTGATTTTGGTTAAAGTTCTCTTGACAACTGTGATAAATATTAAGTTCAAAACTGTGTTACAAAACAGCCTGAACTCACAGAAGAAACGTTTTCAAAAGACATTTCCCAAGCTAAGCCTCAAAATATTTCTGTATTTCTAATGCTTCACCCACCCCTAAGGTTGAGCAAGACTCAGCTGAAAGGATACTTGATGTGACCATTGGAAACTCACTTGCTGAGAGCGAGAGCTGAAGCTGCTCTGGCGACTGTGAACGCTGCGGGAGCTACGGAGGCTGTGACCGGAATGCTCACTGTGGACACTGCGCCGGTCAAACTCATCTCCATAAGGATCTCTGTGGGGTTCAGACTCATCATCAAAGCTTCCAGCAAAACGAGGATCATACCTCCAATTATCTTCGTATCGGTCATGCCTGAAGAACAATGAAATCATAGAATGGTAGAGGTTGGAAGGGAACTCGAGTCCAACCCCACTCCCATAGCAGGATCTCCCAGGGCAGGACACACAGGAACATATCCAGGTGGGTTTTGAAAGTCTCC
This sequence comes from Indicator indicator, assembly GCF_027791375.1. Lineage (NCBI taxonomy): Eukaryota > Metazoa > Chordata > Aves > Piciformes > Indicatoridae > Indicator > Indicator indicator. The sequence goes on from NC_072037.1 coordinate 9,935,279, forward strand.
AGAGAAGGAGACTCCATCACCTTTCTGGGCAGCCTCCTCCAATGCTCTGTCACCCTCACAGTACGTACAGAAATGCCTCTTCATGTTGAGGTGGAACTTCCTGTGTTCCAGCTCATACCTGTTCCCTGTCCTATCACTGGGCACTACTGAGAAGAGCCTGGCACCTTCATCTTGACCCCCACCCCTCACATACTTACAGACATTCGTTAGATCCCCTCTCAGCCTTCTCTTCTCCAGACTAAACAGGCCCAGTTCTCTCAGTCTTTCTTCACAGGATTCAAGTCCCTTCATAGGGTTCAAGTTCCTTTATCATCCAAAGCAAGTCATGATAGCTACTCATAACCCTAAGAGAAGTGACTTCACCAGACACTCATCTAATTTCAGAAGGGCTTTTGAATGATTTTCTAGATTGAAGTCTTCATTGCAGTGAATAACCCGACATTTCTTCAAGAAGTTAATCCAGAATATTCATGATCAAGACCAACATCATATTCTAGGAAAACCCACAGAACATTCACCTGATCTGAAAACAAGTCCTGCTGCCTTAAAGCCTTTTCTTGAGTGACATAACAGCTCATCTGCTTTTTAATCTGCTAAAGCTACAGAAAGGACTGGTAAGACGTGTCTGTGAAATGTGCAACAGTGCACTGTAAGTCTGTCACAGGATGCATGAGTACTGAGAGGATTTTATTTACAAAGCTGCAGGATACCCTGAAATTCTGGTGCCTGATAAAACTATCACAACAGTTCATGAAATCTGAAGGCTTTAGGGCAGATCTTCAGCAAATAAAAGTAGCATTTCTGCTAGTGCACAAGCAAAGCCTCAGCCTTTGCCTTCACACTTACTGCCATGATTTAATTTTCTGGTGACACATTTCACTATGTGGGACTCAGCCCTGAAGAAACCAGGTTATCCTCCCTCACTCTGACATACAGACTGGTTCTTTGATGGTCATCAGCACCTAGGCCCTGGAAAGATTATTAAGAAGATGGACAAACCTGTTGCCATATGGATATGCTTCTCTCTTCTGGTAAGGGTTGTGTTCAGCATCATACCAGTAGCTCTGATACCTAGGATCTCTGTACCTGGGGTCATATGCTGAGTAACGTTCCCAATGTCTTGGGTCTTTGGGATATAAAGAGAGATGGGTCAGGCATTGAAAAGTATTACCTTTAAACCTTCCTTTTTCCTACTGTTTTCTCTTTAGTTACATCCTGATTTGCTCCTGAAGCATAATGAATAAATCAGAATAATGTACTTAAAGCTATATAAGTGTCCACTCGCTTTTTGAAGCAAACAGAAAAGACAACTGAACAAAATCCATTTCACACCTTTCAGAGAAACTTAGTTATTACAGTTAGCCCCATACTCTTGAAAGAGCAGTGTTTCCCACCAGAGAGAGAAATCTGCTCCAGCAGCTTTAAAACATGATTATGGAATGAGAACTCAACAAATATTAACAAAATCTCTGTGATAGTATCATGCTAATTGCTTCAGGATGTGGACAGATGTTGTTTTAAACTCTCCCAGGCACTCCATGAGTCATTACCCTCAGATTTCCAACGTCAGTCTATCTCTGGGAGCATTTAGATAATCAAAGACCAAACCAAATTCCAGTCATGAGTCAATTTCTGCTTACACTCATCTAAAATTTACTTGAGCAGTCCGCCTGCAGGTTGCACACCAGGGATACACCCCAGTGAATGACAATTTTGAACACACTGAAGAAAACTATCCTGTAGACTGACAATGGTGTCTTTCACAATAGGAAGATGAATTGAAGTATGGTAAGGAAGGGAAAACTTAATTCAATTTCTTTTTACTATTCCGATTGAATAAAAGCCATACAGGAAGGCTGGCATGGTATTAAGAACTGAAGCAAGGCCAAAGATCAATTTTCAGCAAGCAAAACTTAATTCTTGCTGGTTGTGAAAGAAACAGTTCTAAATAATATGGAAAGCCAAAACAATTCTCTGATCTTAAAGTTTCTCTTCCCCATAAACTTTTGTTTAAACTTGCAATTTTATACAACCAACCAGAGTTCATCTTGACACCTTACCTCCATAATCATATGAGTTAGGGTAATAGCCTGGATAATAATCACTCCATCCACTTTTTCCATAATATTCATCAGGATATCCTTGCCTGAAAAAGAGAATATAGATATAAATATGTTATTATTCCTCCTGCAGCATCTTCTGAAGTCAGCAGAGGGATGAACTATGAGTTTCATACTTAAAAGAACTCATTTACATGAAAGCAGGGAATCATAAAATGAAACTTTACAAACTAACATATCACTAAACTGATGTGTGCCATAAAAAGCTGGCAGCTCCCACTATACAACAACTCAGTGGGTTTTGTTAACTGCTTTGGTGCTAAATTTAGCTACTAACAGATAATTAATCATGAAACTACTGCTATTAGCATCCTTTGAACTGTCTTGACAGAGGAGTCAGCAACTTAAGTGACGAACTAATTGTCCCTCAATTTGAACAGTGCTTTGTTGTACATCTTACAGGGTTGAAAATAGGACTACAGTCTGGAGAAGGACTTGTGACAAGGGGTTAGGACATGAACTGCCTCTCTCATAGATAATTCATAGAATGGTTTGGGTAGGAAGGGACCTCCAGAGGTCATTCAGTCCAATCCTCCTGCAGTCAGCAGGGACATCTTCCACTAGATCAGGCTGCTCCAAGCCTTGTGAAGCCTGACCTTGAATATCTCCAAGGATAGGGCCTCACTACCTCCCTGCGCAGCCTCTTCCAATGTTCCACCACCCTTATGGTGCACAACTTGTTCCTAACATCCAATCTAAAACTCCTCCTCTCTAATTTCAAACCCTTGGCCCTTGTCCAATCACTACCGGCCTTCACAGCTGCAACTCGGTCTGTTTGAAAGGACAAAGAGCAAAGCAGAGCTACAGAAAACAGCCTGTAGAAGGAAAAAGATCCTGCTGATGTATCTGGGCAGAGGTTTCAGCATTCAGGGCTGCTACTGTAGCCTCTGGCACTAGTATGAAACAATTACAAAAGAAACAAAACCCAAGCACACTGTAACTCTGTTGACTACCTGGCTGAAGAACTCAATATTCCAACACTTGTGCTGTGGCTGGCAGGCACACAGCACACTAACCCTGCAGGACCAGCACTGATGCAATCCCAACGTTTTATTTCCATTCTCTGCTCAGTCTGTTTCTCAAGCTCAGCTTTTCAGCAGAGGCAGCAATGTTCTGAGTGCCTGCACATCATTACATTTAACACTTCAGTGAATAAATGAGGCATTAAGCTGCAATTTTAAAGCAGCACATTACTGCAGAAATACTTTCAGACTGCTAGGTTTAATAACCTTCTCAATAGGCTCAGATGAACAGTAAGAAAAGGTTGGTTCTCATTTGAGCAATTAGAGGACTGATAGAATAAAATACTAATTTACAGAGCCCATGTGAGAACACTGATTGTCCAAATAAATAAAACAAGCACAAGAACCTGATTAAAACCAACACAGAAGTGTGAGTGAATACAATACTTTTAAAAGGGAAGAGAAAGATGTGGCCTTTGCTTGAAAAATTATGAGCCTTTATGGCATACTTTGAGGACACCATCCCACAACTGAGACAAGCCAGAAGATGAAAAATGTAGTGCCTACATATACACATGGAGAGAGGCTTATACATTTATGTGTATGGATAGACATGTGTGTAGGCATTACCAAAGTGTGCAGGTTCTCACAAGCACATGTACACATATGTGAACAGGAGGTCAAGATAACTAATGTCAGTGTGGGATGATGGAAACCTTCAGGCTTCTCTACAACTCATCATACAACTCCAAAGTGGCCAAGCAAGTTGAGTGATGTTCCTCCCTGGAATATGTGGGAAGTTTGTTAACAGAGCACTTACTCTGCAGAGGAGGAGGTTTGATCTTATCAGATCAGGTTTATCCACTCAAACAACCTTCTCAGTCTCCTTCAGAATGATTTTTTTATTCTCCTCAAGCAGAATTTAAAAAGCTGCATCATCAGCAATGCTGCATCAAGGGCAAGTTTCAGTCATGCTATCACACTGACTTAGCCACTCTTGGACTCTGCTGCCCTGCAGTACCAAACCACAGTCCACAGCTGCTTGCAATGTCACCTCACACATCAACTGACAGAGCTACTCCTATCAGGCTTTGATCTTCCCAATGCCACTTACACGGATTTCAGGCTCTTATAAGAACAGTAGATAAGAGCAACACGCCCCAGGAAATGCTCCCAGAACTTCTTATCTCATTACAAGATCTCACAGTGCACTTAGATCCCCTTAAGATGATGGTAAAGGTTGTCACACGCAGCTACAGCCACTGTTCTGTACTCCTCAAGGCAAATACACACCTCCCATAATCTTCTGCAGGTGGTAAGCAAAGTGGCACATTTTTAATTTGAAGGCTGCCCCATGAGTGAGCTGCTAACAACAGGCAAACACTACAAATGGTTTCATCATTTCCAGAGAGATAACTTTAGTTCTCTCTGGGAAACCTGCAAGCCCATCCACCAGATAATGCAACAGGAATATTTGTCATTAATCTGAGGTTCATACAAGTCATTTATGCAGTAATCATCAGAAAGCAGTCATCCCTGGAAGGTAATTTGCTGCTTCTTGCTTGAGAAATACTAGAAATTTCATTTCTGCTTTTGATATTTACAAGGAATATCTGAACATACTCTTTTCCTCTTTTTTTTAATTCCATATAATCAGACAGACTGAGGCTTTTAAGCTTCCTCAACTCATGTGCTATCTGCACCAAAACCCATGGTGTCAGCGTGTGAAACACACCCACAGAGCACCTTAGCTGCATGGACTGGGGGTTCTGTGAGAAAGTTCATCCACCCAGTGGAAGCAATTATCAAATTAACCTGACAGCACCAGGATGTGTCCACTTGATTCACCATCTCTCTTCCCAATATCTGAACCATGGGTCAGTAGGTCACACACACAGCCACGCTTGTGAGGCAAACCCCAGATGAAGGCACTGAATGGCTGCTTATTAAAAAAAAAAAATTAGGGCCATGGCTCCAGTGCCAGCCAGAAACTAACCCAGTATTGACTGACAAACCCACAGCCCACACTGCTACTTCACAGCACGTGTGGAAAAGAGCTAACCTCAGCACTGTGTCCACCACAGTGAGCTCCTGCCTGGCAGAAACACCAGCAACCACCCAGAGAACTGAATGAAAGGAAGAACAAAGAGTTAGCAACAGAGAAGGCTGCAGAACCATATCCTTTTCAGCCGTGGCATTTGATACTGAGCGTTCCTGTGGCAGCACACAAAGAGCTTTTGAACTTCCTCACTGCTGCTTGTGCTCTGAAACTCCCAACAAGCATTGTGGCACTCACTGCTTCAGGGCACACCAGATCTTTACTCAGTTCAGGCACTGCATACCTAGAAGAAGGTCTGTCAGAGCAGTGACTAGCTCTGGAACTAGGACGTTCAGGCTCCGGATACCGATAGCTCCCAGGCTCCATGTAAGCAGCGTTGGTGCTGTCGTAGTGTCTGTACCGTGGGTCATACTGTCCATAGCTATCCTGCAAAAGGGATTTGACATGTAAGGGCAGAGGCTTTCCACCTCCAAGAATAAATAAACCTTTAAAACCAAACAAGCAACCATATACACCACAACTGTGATACCTATAACCATAGCACAGCTTTTCATAGCTGTTGTGACAAGTGATATTCGAATCTATTAGTATCCTAAACTTTTAGGAAAACAAAGTATGACACCTGGACTAAAGCAGCTCCACCTACTATGCTTGCCACTGCTAAACTGTTCAGAATTCAGGCACCAGATAGGAAGCAAATTTGAACAGCTGGGCACCTAAGACAGTTATAGAATCACAGAATCTCCAGTCTAAACCTCCCCATTTTAGTTTCAAACCATCACCCCTTGTCCTGTCACAACAGCCCTGATAAGAAGTCTGCCCCCAGCTTTCTGATCAGCCCTTTAAGCACTGAAAGGCCACAAGATCCCCCCAAAGCCTTCTGTCCTCCAGGCTGAACAACCCCAACTCTCTCAGCCTGTCCTCACAGCAGAGGGGGCTCCACGCTGTGATCATTTTTGTGACCCCCTCTGGACCCACTCCAACAGATCCATGTCAAGTTCAGGTTTGTGGCAGTTGTAACTGCCATTTTGTTTCCAAAGAACCAAATAAATGGCTCTCAGCTGACGTCTGTGACAACTGCAACTGGCATTAACAACTACTTGAAGTTTTTATAATCTTTGGATAGTAAGTTTTGTGACGTGAACTTTGGATATTCCCTACAATTAAATACTTCACCATGAATGCTGTAGTGAATGTTGACCATGACACCACTGCTTAAACTCATAATTCAAAGATGAAAATTCTTAAAACATACTGAGGAGGGTGGGGGAATGAAAGAAAATTTTACCATGTAATAAAGAGCTGCTGCTCTGGGGTCTGCAGGGTAAGGTGGTGGATACGGAGGCTGGTAAGCATCATATGGATCTCTGTAGTAGCCATAAGGGTTCTGAGGTGGACCAAAGGCATCCTGAGGAGTCTGAGGCAGGGATGGACGCCGCAGGTCTTGCTGCACGCTTGGCAGGGCTGACTGACCAGTGGTGGTAGAAGGGGCAGTGGAAACTGGAGCACCTGCTGGCTGTCCAGGTGCTGGCTGCTTATCAGGACTCGTCTGATCGTACCTTGCTGTGGGCTGTGCTGAACTGGCCTCCTGGGGACTCACAGCTTCAGGATGGTTATTCAGCACCTGGTTCTCATGCTGCTGGGATGCTGGCACGGCTTTAGTTTGGGAATTTGAAGGAACTGAGGACTGCCCAGATGTTGGCTGCTGCATTTGAGCTGCTTGCATTTGTGGTTGGGATGGCAACACTCCCTGTACAGCTCTGTCTGACACAGCCTGGTGCTGTACATCTTTTGTCACCTGTTGATAGAAATGTTGTTGGTCATGCATCTCGGGACCCACCTGCCCAGCACCACCAGCAGACTGTTGAGGATATACTGCACCTCCAGGAAGTGACTGGTTATGCACCTGCACAGAATTACTTGCACTGTTTTTCTCCAACGTCCGTGACAGGGTGAAGTCAAGCACTCCAGCAGTTTCTTCATTGTTATTTGGATGGTGTGCAGAACTAGCAGCCTGCACTACAGAGTTATCAGGGGGGACCAGTGCACTTCCACTGGGGAGATTGGTCCCAGGAGAAATGGATGAGCTAGACCCTGGCTTGCCAGCAAATTCAGGAACAAAACCTTCCAGATTAGCATTCTTTTGCCCTTCTGCAGCCAAACTAAGTGGAGTTTTCATAAGCAAGTTTGCAGGCTGATTAGAGGCAGAATCAGAGGAATTAACAGGGCTTTGTAACAGATTATTTTTTAACAGATTAGTGTTTGGAAGTGCATTAACTAACAGAGATCCAACTTGCATCACAGGCAATGGCATGTTCTCCCCAGAAATGATCCCACTAGCATGTGAAGTTTGGAGACCCATTGCAGGCTTGTCCCCAACCCCAGAGTCCTTCACTGGCTGATTGTTTCCATTGCTGCTTAGCTGATTTGACAGAGAAAGAGAAAAATTAATTGGCTGAGCCAAGTTATAGCTTTGATTAGGCTGAGCAATCAGGATAGGCTGATTTTGCAAAGACTCTGTAGGTGGAGAAGACAACAAACTTGCATAACCAGAACTTGCCTGAGACTGAAGTGCCTCCTCTTCTCCCATTTTGGGAGGATTCTCAAGATTTTCAGAAGATATATTTCCATCTTGGGCAAGGTGCACAGCAATAGTCCCTGGCTTACTTGGCTGCTGATTAGACAGGCCTTCTTCTGGTGGCTGAATGACTTCTACAGTTTGTTTGGCAGGTACATACACTGCAGGAGCAGCAGGAGCTAGAAGAACATTTCCCCCAAAATTAGGTAACTCATTATGAGCCCACAAAGTTGTTGCTGGGCTGTCACACTTCTTAACTGCTCCCTGAGCTCTTGTTGAGGACCTTCTCTCAGATACTGATTGTATGTTTTCCACAACAGGACCAGAGTGCAACAAATTTCCAGCTTCCCCAGTGGCTGCAAGAGGCAATGGGTGTACCTGAGGCATGAAAATAGTTTCCAGATTATCTGGTGGCTGTTCAAGATTACCTGGGGATGCAGCCAGCACAGCTGTATTTTTCTTGATATTCTTTTGGTTTGAGTGGTTCTCTCTTAACTCAACCACCATCTTTGCTTGGTCAATCTCTGCAGGTTTTATACCAACTCCGTGGGACCTCACAGGTTCAAAAGAGCTATTTGCACTTGTCTGAAACACTCCTGTAGGCTTAGGAGGACTTGGAGTTGGAGGCTGGGAGAGATTAGCATGGTAGTTCTTGCTCAGGTTTAGCTCACTTGAATCACCTCCTAAAGGAGAGGAGTCAATCTGTTTGAAGAAGCTGGCAGAAGATTCTTCATCGGGCTTCCCACTTTCTTGCTGAATAAAGGTACCGACCTGCTCATGAGGTCTTGCTGAGCTAGAAGCACTCCTGTGGCTAACGTTGCTATAGTTTGAAGATACACTGTCTGGTCGGACAGGATGAGGTAATGGATCAGGCGCCTCCAGATTTGGTCCTCCTTCAGCATGGCTCACAACAGCATTCTTCGGAAGCACCTGGCCTGGAAAGGATCCATATCGGTACAGATCAGGGCCTGCAGCAGGGGATGAAGCACTGATGTTCTGTGGTTCACTTGGCAGCACCTCCTGATTCTGAATGCACTCCAGGTTCTCCACATTTTCATACTGTGACCCTCCATTCCCAGACATGTCACCCCCAAGTGCCTTGTCATCACTACTAAACAGAGAGTGCTTAGAGGCCTGCATCTCCTGCTGGCTTACAAGTTTGGGGAAGTACTGGACATCCATTCCTTTCTGTACCATCTCACTGGCTGAACCTGCCCCCACCTGCCCCTGAGAGAGAGCATTGGTCACTACCCGCTGAGGAGGCGCTGTCTGACGATACAAGGATGCTGGATTTGGCTGAGAAGCATCGAGCTCAGCTTTCTCCACCATGTAATCTTTGTCAGATGAAAGGATTTCTTCATTTTCCGCCTCATCCCCTTTGAAAAACATGGAGAGAGTTCCTGAATCTCGATCTGTGGGATAAGGTCTGCTTGATGTTTCAGACATATCTGGAGGTTGGGTTTGAGGGTGGTTTTCCTGAGGTGCAGGAATGACAAAATTGGAGTCTTGGAACAGTGGCTGTGGGTAGAACTGCTCCTGGTATGGTTGATTTAGCCAATTGTTGGGCATTTCTGTGTTCTGCCTAAACACATTGCCAGGCTGGACACTGTTCATGTGGTGACTGCTATTCACAGAGCCACTTTTCCCATTCTTTTCACAACCAGCTAAAGGTGCTTGCATGGTGTTTTGTGGCATACCTTGGTGTACAGGGCCTTGCTGTAAATTTGTCTGTGGAGGAGGATGAGAAGCGCTAACAGAAGACTGAGAAATGTTATGAACATCAATCTGAGAAGATGGTTCAGGATAGGGCATAAAATTCCGGACTGGGGACTGCAGGTTACCTTGAACAGGCCTCCACTGAGACACAGGCTGCTGAGGAGGTGGAGGGAAGAGTGCTGCTGTATTGGGTCCTGGAGGAACATCATTTGGATCTCTATTAATGTCTTGCCTACCTCCAGGTTTGTTTGATGCAGACACCATTCCAGGATGCACACTGAAAGAATTTTCAGCTGCTGCTCCTGTATTATAATGCCCATGTAGTCCAGGATCTGCATTTGGATGCACTTCTGCAGTATTATTGATAACATATCCAGGGGACGGTGAGGGAACTGGAACATTAGAAAAGGTACTGCTGTTTATTCCTGGCTGAGATACAGGAGCTGATAGAGATGGATGCAGTCCATGAGGATTGTCTGCTGCACACGAGGGTGAACTCTGCAGAAACATGGCTGGGGGAGGGCTTTGCATCAGCAATGCATTGCCCTTGGATGGATTATCTAAAGGGGGACCCTGGGGGGTTTGTCTGCCAAACGCAAAAGGGTCTGTGACAGGCTGCACGGGGGCTGCTGCTGCTGCTGCGTTGGCTCTTTTGCCCAGCGGGGTGTTTCTCCAGTACATGTTCCGAGCAACGCCGGCAGGAGGTGGGGCTGCTGCTCCCGCGGGAACAGCCTGAGGAGGCTGCTGCATGATGGCCTTCCCCCAGGGTCGGATGCCAGATGACAAACTAGTAGCGGATGCCACAAAGAGATTCCTCCTTCTGTTCTGTCAAGGCAAAACAGACAAGTCAGTTGCTTCTCTCACAACACAGGCAGCACTGCAGTAATTTTTATTTTAGAACCAAAGCTACTCGGAGAACTTGAAGGGAAAAACTTCTCTCTTGTCTCTAAAACTTACACCTGACATTGCATTCCTAAATCCAAGTCTAGTATTAAGGAAGTTTAATGCTGTGTGGTGACAATGCTTATTAGAGGGCTGGAGCACCTGTCCCATGAGGACAGGCCTCATGAGAGTTGGGGTTGTTTATCCTGGAGAAGAGAAGGCGCTGGGGAGACCTTAGAGCAGCCTTCCAGGATTTGAAGTGGGCTACAGGAGAGCTGAAGAGGAATTTGTTACAAGGGCTTGCAGTGACAGGATGAGGGGTAATGGCTTTGAAGTAGAAGAAGCTGGATTTAGATTAGATATTAGGAAGAAATTCTTCCCCATGAGGGTGGTGAGACACTGGAACAGGCTGCCCAGAGAGGCTGTGGAGGCTCCGGCTCTGAAAGTCTTCAAAGTCAGGCTGGATGTGGCCTTGAGTAAGCTGGTCTAGTAGGAGGTGCCCCTGCCCATGGCAGGGGGGTTGGAACTAGACAATCTTTAAGGTCCCTTCCAACCCAAACCATTCCATGATTCTTTAACCATATTAACAAACAGCTCCAAGAGTAACTAAGCACAGTTCAGTCCTGCACAAATGGTAAAATCTCCAACTGTTAAAGCACTGAGGGAGTTCCACTGTTGTATTTCCTCAAGTTTGTTTCAAGCAGAAACATGCATCATAGACACTGCACAGAAGCGGTCAGCAGACAACAGAACCTGCAAGCACTACAGCAAGCCCCATTTCATTATAAAGAGTTGAGAAATTATCCAATTCTATTACAGATGATCTTCAGCTCTGTTGCACTGCTGCTCATATGAATGGCCCTTTTCACAGGTAAGATGAGAAGCACCCCAAGGATGAATTCATCAGATGTTAATCCCCTCAAAAGAACACAGTCTATTTTTGTTCCAATAAAGAAAACATTGTGTAGGGCTGTGGTGTTATTTATTGAGTAAGGCACCTTGGTTTTCATCAGAAATATGATGAATGCTGCATAATAGCCAAACTGCATTTAATAATATAAAAGAATCAACTCCTCCCCCACCTGTTAATTAATCAATATTCTTGCTTTCACACTAGTGGGGACTTTGGCACAGTATCAGTTACAGCTGTGTTTCAGGATGGAAAGAACAAGCACAGAAGCATTCCAGCTCTGCATCGAGAACTCCAAAAATCACCAGCTAGGAAGCTGATACACAGGAAGCTCAGTAAATTAATCAAGAACACGTATTTTGATTTTATCACCTCTTAACAACCTTGTGAGAAGGGAAACTGGGGGAAAAAAAAAAAAAAAACAAAGAAAAAAAAAAAGAGTTCTTCCTCAGTCCTTGTCCAGTTTAGCTCAGTGAAGCTTTCGCAACATGTGATAGTCTTGTTCCCTAATAGTACACAACAAATATGGTTTATATCATGTGGAGCACCCACAGCAACTGTTTTGTACCAGATGCACTTCTGTTTGTAGAAGACAGATAAAAGCTGTGCAATTTTTAGTTGGAGGATTTTTTTTAAAGCATTCAGCTTCTTGTCAGGAAGAGTAATAAAATGGGAAGCCAGAAAAGTCAGATGTTTGTAATCAAGCCAGAAGTTTGCCATAGAGAAGTTCAAATGCAAACTACTACTGGGATTTGGTTAGCAAAAACACACATTGAGTGAACATTGCAAAACTCTGCCTTTCATACAGATTTATAACTAAATAATTTCATTAAGATGCATACTGAAATGCATCACAGCATGATCTATACAGGCTTTACTGGACATCAGGACAACCTATCCTAAGAAAAAACTTCTACTCATCACTGCAAAGTCCAGCAGTCCTACATATCACCCAGCTCACTCTTTCAGAGAGCCTTAGCCAAAAGACTGAGGCTCTCAATTTCTCCCCTCTATCCCTCAGCCTTACCTGAACTTTGGGAATGAAGATCAGAAACTGACTTCAAGAGAAAAGCATTAAGCACAAAGCTTCATCAGCTTCATGCGTTACTTGCATTTGTCTTCAACATCCTTTTAATACCACAGCTATCTGTCAAACTCCTCTCAAGGAATATTTACAAAAACCTTTCAGTGCTTTGCAACCTTTTCTTCTGATACCGAAGCAAAGGTTTTCCAGCTGCTTACTGCCAACCACGCTACAAGGAAACCCACAGGCTGAAGAACCCCCAGGACCTCCCCACTTTTCTGGGAATCCCCACTGATTCTTCATCATGTTCTTTACTCTATTAACCGAACTGCAAGAACTCCTCCCTCCTCTTCAAATAAACTAGTGGGTTTATGCCACATACTGTGAAGTGGGGAAGAAAATACCTTAATTAAAACATCTGCCAGGACAGTTACCTCATGGAAAGGACTAACCCATGTCAGCAATGTTGATACCTACCTAGCAGTTCTGTTCTTGACATAAAAAGCTGTTTCTGAAACACAGCTGAGCACAAAACCTAACTGCATTTACAACTTAAATACCCACTTCCACAATTCTAACATGGACACCCCTCCTTAGTGTCTTATCAGATGTACACAAAGAAAAAAAATCCTAATGCTTTACTATATTTTTGTAACAACCAGTACCTAGCTAATTAAGCAGAGAGTTCTACTTAAAAGCCCTGGCTGGCCATTCCTCTACTATGATCACTGTTGCTGCATGACAGAAGTTCAACAAGAGGGTATCAGCTTCCTTCCAGAAGGCAAGTTAATATTAACAGACTGCATACAGTAGTAAGAGCAAGATCTGAAGAATTAAGTCCAAATAAAATGAACATGGCCCGTGTCAGGTAATTTAAACAGAAGATATCAGCCCCGTGACACCAGTACTGGACTGGGGGCAGGGAGGGCTAACAAAAATGCTGATTTGAAAACAAATTATAGAAGAGAAATAACTACCTAAATGAAGAGCAATCCATCCCTGCTTTGGAAAGTCTTAACTTTCAGCTGGGATATTAATAGATAATACACAGCAGCCTGCTCCACGTTAGTCACCAGAAATAACAATTGCAGAAGGTGCTTCCAGACATGCCAAGAAAATCTAACCAAAGAGGAGAAGGAAGGCAAAAAAAAAAAAAAAAGATAAGAAATACCCTCTAAACAAGGCCATCAATAAATTTCACCTGATGAGCCCTATAGCCAAGTTTAAACTCCCCTGTGAAAATTTATCTGCATGAAGCAATAATTTCTTTGGGAGGAATTAATTTAATCCTATCCCCAAGGGACTTAAGCTAAGTAAGTTGCTCTTAAACATGAAAAAGCATCCTCACAAAGCATGTTACAGAGCATGAATATTCTCATATGTGCCCATGCATGTATCAAACGAAAAATATGTTCAAGTACATGACAAAGAGAATAAAAGCCCTGCTGCAACCCCAAGGACATGAATAGCTAGGGAATGAGCTTTGCATCTTTAAAGTCAGTATCTGGGACACTAGTTTTTCAGGTTTTTTTCCTATCCAGACTGCTGCACATCTGCACACATGCAAAGGACACCCAGGACTGGGCACACTCTACTTCTTTAGTACTGCAAACAGCTTCCTGTTGGCCTTCTCATAAACATCACGTGTTGTTAGAAGTGCTATACAGTGAAAAGAGCTCTTTAGGAATCAAAGGCACAGGGTTTAATGTGATTCACAGGCAGCAGTAGCATAAAGCATTCCCATGTGTTTTGTAAAGCAGACTGACTAGCAGTCCACCACACCAGCAGGTGCCAGTTTCAGGCAACTGTGCTCCTGAGTCAGCACCAGTTGCTGCTCCACTAAAGCACAGATCTACGACAAGTAACAAGTAGAAACAAAAGCCCCTGAGTTGTGACAAGTATCGGGTCTTGTCAAAGAAACACACGGCCACGAACCTCAGGCGATACTTCTGACCGCAGGATCTTTTTTTCTCTTCCCCACCCCATAAAATATTACTCGGAACACCTGCAGTGTGCGCCTCGTTGCACCATGGCACTCGAGACGACCCACGACAACCCGAACCGCGCCGGGAAGCCGCCCCGACGGCACAGCCCCACTGCCTGCCGCCGCATTTCACCGCTTCGCCCCTCCTTGCGGCACCACAACCTACCCCAACCGGGGCGCCCCGGGACTGCCACCGCCCCACCGCCTCCCTGCGCTGCGACAGCCAGTCCCGGGGGGTGCCACCGCCCTAAGGCACAGCCCCACTGGGCAGCCTCAGCCACACGGAGAGGGGCTCCAGCCCCGGGGCCCTCACCTCGGGCCCTGCGTTCCTCCCGCAACCCACCCGGGATCCCGCAGCCCTCCGGCTGGGCACGCCCCTTCTCTCAGTCACCCCTGCGGTACCTGGCAGCCTCTCACACAGAGAGAGACCCCTCAGCAGCAGGCATCATCTCCCCTCACGGCCACCGCACCGGCCCCCTCCGCCGCCGCCATCTTGGAACATCCGGCTCTGGAGCTGCGCCGCCGCCGCCGCCGACGTGTCACGGCGCGTCGCGCGATGACGTCACGACGCGTGCACGGCCCAGCGCCGCGCTCAGTTGTTTGTGTTTCTCCTGCTCCGCCCCCCCCGCGTGGCCTTACAGGGCGAAAGTGGCGGAGGGGGAAAAAGCCACCGAGGGCGGAAGTGGCTTCACAGCGTCCGGCGCAGGCGCAACGCCGCTCCCGACCCTAAGTCGCGGGTTCGAGTCCCACCTGGAGCAGGCTGTGCTCACCGGCCCTTGTCCACTGCTGACTGCACTCCCAGCGCTCGGGGTGTAGTGGGGCGTGCTCCGCGGGGGTACCCCTCTCCTCAGGCAGCCGTTCGGCCTAGCTTGGAACTTCCGAGCCCTCGGGGCGGGTGCAATGGCGGAGGTGGCCACCAGGGCGGGACAGAGGACCGCGGGCCCCGAGCCCAGCCCGCGGCGGGCAGCGGCCGGCGCCCGTTTGTGTCAGTGTGGGAGCTGCAGGCAAAGGGGTCGAGGGAGCTGCCGGGGGCTCAGCAAACAAGAAAAATCGTGGGAGAGGAAGCACAATATAAGAGATTGTTACTTGCTCCAAAGTGAGGTCCCTGAAGGCTTAATATGTGAAGGGACACTGATGATGTGAAGGGGCACGGATCAAGCGAACACTTGGAAGGCTGGTGTGGAAGCGCTGAAAAGCTGCACGGCATAGCAGATGCCTCAGTTCAGCCTCACTGCACACAGCTATCCCTGGGATGTGTTAACTCAAAGGCTTATAAAAGCACTCTACTCCCAGAGAAATATGTATTTGTGTGGTTTGGGTTTTTTTTTTAGACAAGACTTGTAGCGTGGTATCAAACACGAGCATGTCCAAAGGTTTTTGCTCCACTTGGCTCTGTGTCAGTTGAAAAAGACTTTTAAGATCGATTGTGTCCTAGCCATTACCTACCTCTACCACGTCTGGTGCTAAGCAAGACTTGGCTTGTCGTAGCTCTCTGTTGAAGGGCTGTTCCATGCAAAAACAAAAAATGAAAAAAAAATTTATGGGGACTCACTGTTCAAACATAAAACTTCTGATAGGTAAGTGCTGGGTTAATGGTTGGACAGCATGATCTAAAAGCCCTTTCCAACCTAAACGATTCTATGGTCCTAAGAAGGCTGTGCCTCATTTACAGGCACTGGCCACTGCACTGATATTGTCACACTCTGTACCTGACAACAAACCTCGGAGGGGAAAATACAAACAAACTAAACAAACATCTTAATCAAGGGTCATTATCAGCACAAGAGCTGTTTCTGCACGCTTGATCATTAAAGCAGGGTAATATCCTCAAATCCCAGTCCAAGCAGGGGAAGCAGCACTTTGATGCTGGTGTGGGAACCAGAGGCTGCGCTGTGATTTTTCAAGTGCCTTTCATCTCCCTCTTTTGTAGGAGCATTCTTGTAACCCAGCTTGTCAAGTACGATTTCCCAACACAGGCATGAACTACAAATAAAGCCCTGGTCCTCCCTTGATATATCCCCCAATGTGTAATTTGAGAGAACATGATTTTATTTTTATTTAGCCTGATTGTCGTTTTAAAAATGCGTTTGTTATTCTGTAAATCCCAGCAACTGCTTACACCTGTAGCTATAGCTATATTTAACCTTTTTTATACATCTCTACACAGTGCAAATGGCAGTGGTGAGCTCTCACCTTTGCTGTTCTCCTGGCAAATCTGTGATTGTAAAGAATTGCCACATTAAGACATTCAGCTCTTTTTACCCTGAAGCTTCCTAACTGATCTCTTGTACTCTGGGTCTGGACTGGAGAGTGACCCACTACCAAAAGAAAGGCTTGCTGCTGGGAAGAGGACAGCGTGTGTTCTCTCCTGCTCTATCAGCTTACTTGGGGTGCAGCACAAAATGATACTGACCTTTCCCCATTAAATTCTGATCATTTCTTCACCCTTCAGGTTGCAGGTGACCATAATCACAGCCCAGTCCTAGGAGATTGCTGTTAAAAGGATCATTCTCTGAGTTTAGAAACACGGGAAATGGCTAATGGAGAGTATTGGTACTCTGTATTAGGTTATATCCTGTATCCAAAATTGGACTGGACAAGCTGAGCTTTATTTATTTACTCATTTAGTTGCTGTGATTATTTGATCTACCCCAGCCACATTAACCTGTGTGTAATTCCACCTCAGATGAATTTGGCTCCTTTTGTACATTCTTCAGAGGGTGATTTGAGCTGCAGCAACACTTCAGCAGTCAGGTTTCAAGCAGCTGTTAGCAACTTTCTGGGCAAACACCGGTAGCCTGGAGGTAAAAGCAATACAGAGTAGCAATTTCTAAATGTCCCATCTAATTGAGCAGGAATAATGAAAACAAAGAAGAAAAAACCCAAGCCCTCCAGCATGTAAACAAATAGTTCAGATGTTGATTCCTCATAGCATCAACACCATCGGAATAGCTCGGTGCTAGTCTTGTGCAAACACTTCTGAACCCTTCCCTTGGCATGGGATGTAGTTTTAGTGCTTCTCAGCCTCTTTCACCTGGAATGCTAAACCAGCTGTGCTTACCGTGACCCATTCATTCCTCAGCAGCTTCCCTTGACGTAAGAGCCTGAATCCCACCATCTTTACCAACATGAGGTAAAGATAAGCTTGTGGTTGGACAACAGAAAGGACAGCTTGTGGGATTTGGAGAAGGCAAATCCTTCTGAATAAAGAGCTGATGGGAAAACCCTAAGTGTGGGTTTGAAACTGGGGGCATTGCTCTTGTTTCTCATTGAACTTTGCCTCAGAGTCTCATCTGGGGATCTGTGGCCCCACCATCACCTCTGTCAGGAGTTTGTGGGTTAGCAGACACCTTCATAAATGTAAGAAACCAGACCACATCTTTACTCCTCTACTGCTTAGAAAATGTTTTCTGAGTTCTTGTTGAAATTACCTGGTGGCAAATTTGTTACTTCTATTCATGTGCCAGTACAGACCTTTTTAGTTTTCCTCTTTCTCTGGTATTTAGCCCCCTCTTTCCTCATTCTGCCTCTCTGACCCATCCTGATGGAAAATCACATGCTTTGCAGCCCCTCACTTCCTAAACGATCCACATATGTTTAGTTCCCTCTTGCAATGTTGTATTATTTGGTACATCCTCATAATCCCCCTTTTTAAAATCCATTCCAGGTCAAATTCCCACCTTGACCATGGAGCAACTGAAGTGTCACACACCAGACCAGATAGGAGAGAGTCTTATCAATGCCCCAAGCAGGCATGAGGATCTTCCAGTCTCAGTAGTGGCACCAGGGCATGCCCTGCTTGCAGCCAGCCATGGATACAAGCACTGGGATGTGTCCATGTGGGAGAAGCCTGGAAGGATGGGCTGCATGGGAACACAGCTGGATGTTCCCAGACATGATTCATGGACAGCACATGTGTGAATCGTGGTGAAGGCAAACACACTTCATCTACTTTACCCCAGATGGGATGCAGCAAGACACAACTTGAGGGAAAAGCACGGCTCAGGAAGCTCATCTCCAGGGTGTCCCTTGGGGTAACAAAATCCTCACTACTGAACCACATTTTGCAGGGAGAAGAAGGATTTGTCCTCAGTTAAAATACCTCTTCCCATGGAGTCTGCAGGGAGCACAGACTGGCATATCTCTGAGCTTGGAAGGTGCTGTGCTTCTGCTGGGTGGCACATCAAATGCCAGTGCTGCAGCACCAGCTTCTGACTGCTTGTACAGCAAATATCTGGCAGCCCTGACTCTGTCTGGGGCTGGATACCAGGTACATGTACACACATGTGCACTCCCTCCCTGGCCACTCAGTGGAAAATACCAGCATTCCAGGAGTTACCAGGCTTATCTGGTGTGGGAGGAGGTCCATGGCTCAGCTATTTATATCCAGTTATTTGGGGACTTTGCTGCTGCATTTGGACTGTGGAGTCCCTGTGGAGAAGAGAAGGAATTAGATTAAATTAAATTACCTTAAAAATCAAGAGTACAGAAAGGACAGCAAATGTTTCTGTGCAGTGTCTATGCCCAGAGTGAGGATGTCTCTTGGGTGCTGCTGCCCTTCATGAACTGAGAGTTGCACTAGATGACCTTTAAAGGTCCCTTCTAACCCAAACCATTCTAGGATTCTAGCTGCTTCCCAGCCCCCAGCCCCCACATCTGAGAGCCCAGCCATATGCTCAGTGCTGTGTGTGAAGTAGGAGGCACTATCCACAACCCTTCACACCACTCATAGAGGGCTGTTTCCATAGGCACCATGTAATTAAAACCATGTGGCTATGTTTTACCCTTGGCTATCTCATCAACCAGAGAATGCTCCAAAAAAGCTGTCAAGAAAGTTTTCAAGTGACAGAATCCAGTACTTTGAACGTGCCTGAGTGGCATTCTTTAAAACAAGACAAACAATGGGTTCAAGCTTGAATATAGAAGATTTCACCTCAAAATAAAGAGAAACTTCTCTACAGACTGCCCAGAGAGGTTGTGGAGTCTTCTTCTCTGCAGACTTTCAAAACCCAGCTGGATGCATTCCTGTGCAGACTCCCCTAAGTGATGCTGCTTTGGCAGGGGGGTTGGACCCGATGATCTCTTGAGGTCCCTTCCAACCTCTAATGTACAGTGAAAAAGGCTTTTCAGTGTTTCCCCTTTCAGATCCTGACCTAATGGCAGAGGCCTGAGGACACCAGAGCATCCACAGCACAGGCAAACAGAGGCAAAGGGCCACCTGGGCAGAGCCCATCCTGGCCAAGAGCCTTGCACAGCTCCTCCTGCCTTGCTCAAACCAGCTGCCTGAACTCCGTGAGAGTTTTGCACAACTTAAGGAGAAAGTTTCATTGTGCAAAGCCCTGCTCTGAGCTTTGACACAGAGGCTAAGACGTGAGGAAAGTGCTGGTGCTTTGTGCCAAGAGGCAACCCAGCAGTACAGCAAGACAGCAGCAAACACCCAGCTACCAACCCAGCAATAACAAAAACACTAAGTTCCAGTTTTAGTAAAATCTAGATGCCCAGAAGCATCATTTATTGCAAATCAGTTAACCAGGAAAACAAAACAAAACAAAACAAAAAATACATCATTTTTGCAAACTACAACTTTGCATGTAGATAGCTTTATTACAGAAGATATCTTTTTTTTTCTTTTTTTCTTTTTTTTGTCTCTTAAACTACAGCTCTAGTTTATAAAACATAGGAAGATTCAACACCACATGATGTTTGTATCACTCAAATTAGGCATGTCACAAGAACAATGGTCTGAAATGTTAACTAAGATGAGTGCTCAGCAAGGCTTTGTGCCTTGAGAAGTAGCTGTTTTATTTGGTGTTCTAAGAAGAAGGAAGGAGGCTAAGAAACCCTTTCCTTAGGTTTTTCTTGATTAACTGCTCTCTAGTTGCCTGTCCCATACACATAATCTAGTCTTAGGGTGTCTGCTTGCCTCTGCACCCGAGTGAGTGATATTCCAACACCTTATAAGGTGATATATTTAGGATATATTTTTAAGACTTGCTCATTTAGATTTTTGAAACAAAATCCACCTTTGTTTTTCTTTTTCTTTTCCTTTAAAAAAAACAACCCACCAACCCAAAACATATTTACAAACATTAAATCTGCCACAGGCTTATACTCTATTTTACATGATACACAGGAAAGAGTGTAACATCAGTATTAAAAAAAAGATGCAGCACTCCAGACTAACAAGAACAAAATGTTAAGGTTTCACAGCACAGACCAGGCTGTGCTGTCCTTCACCCTCCTGTCTGAACCAGTCCAGCATCCCCCTGCTGACACAGACAGTGATAGAACTGCCAGAGGAGCCGGCTGGTGGCAAGCAGGGGGTGGTGGCAGTGTTCTAATGCTTTGTAATCTCACTCAGGCTATCTGCAGTACCAGACACGCCTTCTGTAGAACAGGCAAGCCATCCTTAAAATAAGGATGTGTTTTTTACACATTTATATTGGCATTTATTTCTCAAACAGTTACTCAAACAACACAAAAAACAACAATAACAACAACAAAAAACCAAAACAGTAAAGATATTCAAAGTAAAATTAAGTCTCCTTTGCTGTATAAAACTCCACTGTTATGGGTTTGGTATAAACTCCATAGTTATGGGCTTGCTCTCTTCAAAGTTTGGCAAATACACTTTGTTTTCTGTGGTTATTTTTGGTGGGGGGGAGTATTCATGTTTTGTAGGTTTGTTTTTGTGTTGTTTTTTTTTTTTTTAGCTTACAACCTGTTCTTACAGGTCTGCAATCTTGATTTCTTTTAGCTCATAAACATTATTTAAATATATATATTTTTATATATATATGTATATATATATAAACCCAAGAGAGAACAAAACAATTTCTATTATCAAGGCAAATGTACAACTATATAATACTGAAATTTAAACAAAGATTCGTGACTGGTACCATAAAATGTCCTCTCAGATATAACAGCAAAGGAAACATTTTAAAGTACATTACAAAAATCTATCCATATTCATTCCCCTTCCCCACCCACCCCCCAAGAGTGGTATTTTTAGTCAATTTTTCCTTCCCCTTTTATTTCTCACCTCTCTTTCTAGGTTGAAAGAGGAAAAAAAAATAAATTAATGGCATTTCAGAATCACAAATTGCTGCTTATAGCTTTACATAAACATTTCCTCTCAAATCAAACACAATGAACCCTCCCACACTCCCAAACAAAAGAGAATGTCCTCTAAGAACCTAATTGATCCCTTGAAACACAACTGGTGTCCCACATTGAGTTCTTAACAATAGAACATATAAATAAAAAAGGCAGTGTTTTCATGTCAAATAAAAAGTACATAAATAAATACTAAAAAAAAAAAAACAAAACCAAAAAACCCCAAAAAGGAATTAATTTGTCTTTTAACTTTTTTCTTTTTTTCTTTTTTTCCTTTTTTATAAAAACATATTTAAAAAGGATCCTTTAATAAAAGCATCCAAGGTCCTTTTAGAAAAGATCTCCCCTCTCGAGCTTCTCACTCCCACTGAGCACCAGCGTCTCTCAAACACTGTCTCTTTTACTTGAAGGCTTCAGGGATGTGTCCCATCTGTGACTGCATACTCGTGGGAGGGCTGGAGATGCCCTCAGACCAGTCGGACACATTGGAGTGAGGAGAGGAGCTGGACCATTGGTCCGGTGACTCCGGAGATGGCGTTAGGAAAGGGTGGTCAGGCACCTGGAGCTGGTGGCTGGGGGTGTTGTCCAAGGGGGAGGAATAGCTATGCTGGGAAGGTGGAGTTAGAAACTGTGTGGTGGTCATGGGCTGGGCGAGGGAGGATGGCAGAGACGTGGGCAGCATCTGGGAATCTTGAGGCAGGATGGTGTGGACTGCCATGGTAGTGCTGCTCACCGGCTGCATGTCGGGCTGGCTCAGCTCGGTACCAAGGAAATTCTGGCCCATGTGGCCGCTCCCGTTGGAGCTGGGGTTGTGATGCTGCTGCGGCTGCTGCTGCTGCGGCTGCTGCTGGGGCTGCTGCGGCTGCTGCTGGGGCTGCTGCGGCTGCATGTTTTGCTGCTGGAGCTGTTGCTGCTGCATCTGCTGGAGCTGCTGGCTCTGCATCAGGTGAGGCTGGGAAGCCAGCCGGGTGTTGGGCATGGCCTGGTAGCTCATCATCTGCGACAAGCTGGTGGTGGGCAAGCCGTTGTGCAGGGAAGTCATCATGCCATGCTGGAGGTTTTGCGTCTGCTGATGCGCTCCTGGCTGCATGTTGCCTCTCATGGGGTTGTACTGGTTCTGGACCATGCCGTTCTGCAGCCTGGTCAGCCAGTCACACTGCCCGTTCAGGCTGCCCGCTCCGCCGACAGAGAAACTCATCGGGGCACTGCTCATGGCGGTGCTGGGGCTGGAGACAGGCAGGTGGGAGAGGCGCGGCGGCACCGAATCAAAGGCCATCCTGCTGGAGTTTCCCATGGCCATATCCTGCTTCCCCGCCATGTTTAGGTGATTGATGCTCAGGTGGGCATCGGGCATGCCTGGCAGATGATTCAGAGGCATGGAAGGGGACTGCTGGAAAGGAGAGGTCATCAGCGGAGGAGAAGCAACATCTGACAGGTACCCGTGGGGTGACTCCAGGGAATCCACCGGAGACAGCACACTGGAGTTGTCCAGCAGACATCCTTTGCCATCTTGCGACTTTTTCCTGCGGGCTTTGAGGTCTTTGGCATCCTTGCCATTGCAGCTCAGGCCCTTGGTACTCGGCTTCCTGGCCTTCTTGCCCTGGACGGCCGGTTTCAGGTTGCTGATGTAGCTGTTGGGAGAGCAGAGCGGCGGGGACAGGGTGGGTGCCCCCAGCGGGCCGTTGTGCAGGGGTGGGCTGCGCACCAGGTTGTACTCATCCAGCAGCCTGACGATGTCGTGGTGCATGCGCTCCTGGGCAATGTCCCGTGGAAGCCGGTCCATGTGGTCTGTGATGTCACGGTTGGCAAAATGGTCCAGCAGGACCTTGGCAGTTTCGTAGCTCCCTTCTCTGGCTGCGAGGAACAGTGGAGTCTCCTCCTGGAAAGCCAGCAAAGATGGTTAGGTTTAAGTTCACAGCTTCTCCTGGCTGTCATTACCCTGAGCTCCATGCCCAACACTATGCAGTTGGGTGGCAAGAGGCAGTGATTGCCTCTCCTCTTTGCTGCTGCCTTCTCCCACCCTTGTGAGCCATGTCCTTATACTGATATCAAACCAGCAGCCCTATGAGTGACCCAGAACACACAAGTAGAAAGCCATGCAAATGCTTTATCATAGTGCTCACCAAGCACTGCATGGCCCCATAGGACCTAATCCCACAGTGCTCCTTGAAGCTAATCAAACAGCTTCATGCATGACATCAAACAAATCAACAACTGAGTGCCAAGCAGTGCTGTATTTTAGCCAAAAATTACCCTTTAGCAGACTCCCCAAATGGTTCTTCCCTTGCCTATGTCAGCGCAGAAGACTCCTACCTTATTGTTCTGCATATCCTTGTTGGCACCATTCTTCAGGAGGACTACTGCAGCTTCAACATTATTCACAGCAGCTGCCCAGTGCAGTGCTGACTTGCCTGCAGAGGAACACCATGAAATACAACATGCATTAGTGAGTGGCAAGAGTAACAGAAAGCAGCCTTTTCCTTCCACCTCTGAGGTAGCCTGTTATAGTTGCCTGCAGTACCTAGATCATCCACAGCATTGACATCTGCATGGCAGTTGATGAGATCGTCCAGCATGCCCTCCACAGCCAAGCGAGCAGCCAGGATCAGAGGAGTGGTCCCATCGTGCATTCGGGCGTCGAGATCGGTTGCCCTGTTCCTGATCAGGATCTACCACAACAAAGACAAAAGCATAGGAAACACAAATGTTAGGAGGGGCAGACAGCAGATGCTCCAGGTACCCAGGTCTCAGGACCTGCAACCACCTCTCCAGAGGCTGGTCATAGAATCATAGAAGCTTTTAGGTTGGAAGGGACTTTTCAGATCACGTTCAGCACTGCCAGGTCACCACCAACCACGTCCCTCAGCACTATATCTACAGGGCTTATAAATCTCTCCAGGAATGGAGACTCTACCACTGTCCTGGGCAGCTTGTTTCAGGGCTTGACAACCCTTTCTATGAAGACATTTTTCCTAATACACAACCTAAACCTCCCCAGGTCCAACTTGAGGCCATTTCCTCATCCTATTGCTTGTTACAAGAGACTGACCACCACCTTGCTCCAACCTCCTTTCAGGGAGTTGTAGAGAGTGAGAAGGTCTCCCCTCAGCCTACTTTTCTTCAGGCCAAACAACCTCAGGCCCCCTCCCAGTCCAGGGCTGCACATCCAAGGGCAGCTCTTGAATTGCTGCTTTGCTGTGCCCTGCCCTAAGCTAAGAGGGGCCTTAGTTTTCAAGACTCTCACCCTGCACCTCAGCAGCACAAACTGAAGCCCCTGGGATAAGCTCAGCTATGTCACCGGCTCAGCAGGCAGCACCAGCGCTTTCCCCAGAAAATCCTTAGAGTGGTGGCAAAAGGACCAATCACCTGGAAGACTCCTTGGGCATCGGCAGAGACAGCAGCATGGAGAGGTGTCCTGCCCATGTTGTCCTGGATGTTTGCATCAGCACTGGCTTCCAGCAGGCGCTTGGCAGCGTCGGAGCGTGAGTACCTGGCAGCCAGGTGCAGAGCGGTCTCGCCGGTGCGGTCAGTCTGGTTGTGTAAGCTGGCGCCTTGGTAAATGAAGTCTGAGATGACGGCAGGAGCATCGTCCTCCTCTTCGCTATTGCCGGTCTCCAGCCCTCCTCCGCTGCACGAGGCGATCATCAGTGGGGTGAAGCCATCTGAAAAGCACAGGGGAACTCAGTGGGAAAAGGCTTTCCACCCTCCTGTAATGCAGGAGGCTCAGCGAGATGCTCTGTCTGCCATAGATGTTTATCCTCCTGGGTGCATCAAGCTCGAGTTCCTTACTGGTTCTAAACATCAAACACGAATATCCTTCCTCTGATATGGATCTGAAATTCCTCAGTGGTGTCTCACCACGCACTGCTTTTCCTATTTCATCTGCTGGCTTCCACATGAACATGTGAGGAGCAATTTCTAAGGAAGGTTGCTCAAAGCAAACTTGTGTATGCTACAGACAATTGTATGGACAACAACACAGATGTGGAGGAGACCAAATGTGTGTAATAATTTGAAAGCCTATTAACTAGTAATATAGTTAAAAACCTAAAAAGAAAATTGTGAAATGTGCAGTTTGTTGGGAGGAGAAGAATCTAGGAGTGGCAGAGAGGTAGGATGGATGATTCTTCACTGTGAGGGTGGTAAGACACAAGAACAGGTTGCCCACAGAAGCTGCAGAAGCATTTAAGACCAGGCTGGATGAGGCTTTGGGCAACCTGGTCTAATGGGAGGTGTCCCTACCCATGGCAGGGGGGTTGCAATTAGATGATCTTTAGGGTCCCTTCCAACTCAAGCCATTCTATGATTTCATAGGTACTTCTTCTGTAATTCTCTGATTTCCAGCTCAGAGATTGTGCACAGAAAAGATCTCATGGAAGGCAGAATGGGACAGGGTCTGTCTCTAAATCACACACAACAGCAAGCACACAGTGCAGAATGGCTCCACGCTAGAAACAGAGCCAGGCAGGGCTGGCTCTGCCGGTCTGGAGCTGTTCATCTGCAAGGGGTAAGGAAGGGTTTTAGTTTAACTGACAAGCAGCCCAGAAGTCAAAGGAGTCCAGCTTACCAGGGCCTCTGACGTTGACATCCATGCAGTCTGCATCAATTTCCCCCTGTGGTGGAGTAGGGGCCATGGAGGATATGCGCAGGTCAGCAGCATCCAGGTGCTGCTGGGTCCACTGCCTGTGATCTGTCTGATCGTCTGTGTCCGGCAGCATTGCCTGCTCCTCGAACTGAGGAACAAGAGGGAG
Organism: Indicator indicator; assembly: GCF_027791375.1. Lineage (NCBI taxonomy): Eukaryota > Metazoa > Chordata > Aves > Piciformes > Indicatoridae > Indicator > Indicator indicator. The sequence goes on from NC_072037.1 coordinate 9,961,384, forward strand.
ATGAGCACTGAGCAAAGCACCCAGGTCAGGCTGGGAGGAGGGGGCTGAGCTCCAGCCTGGGAAGCTTGACAGGTCTCAAAGGTGCATTTATCACAGGCAGGTTTGCAGAGGAGCCATAGGCAGCAATGTGAGCTGGGCCCGAGGGTCCCTCTGCTCTGCTGCGTTCTGCAGTACTATGCTCCTTCTTCATAAAACCGGGCAAGTGACTGGCTACAGAGCAGCACAGGAAGGGAATGTGGCAGTGAGCTTACCCTGAACTTCTTGGTGTCCAGGGTCTCCTCATCGCCCCACTCATTTTGGTTGTCGTCCATCAGCGTGCCATCCGAAGGATTTTTGAGGGGTCTTTGAAAACAAAACCATGCAACAAATTAGCTCCTCTGCAGGAACTAGTCCATGATGGACGATGTTTATCTACATGCACAAAGAAGAATCAACAAGGCAATATCCAGGAGGCTCCCCCTAGAGCTACCTTTCATATTTTGACCAAGTGCAAATGGACCACAAAGCATTTAAAAACCTCCTCCAGATGGGAACAGTTTTCCCCATGCAGAACTTTAAGAAACCTGATTTTTCTCCTCCCCACTACACCAACATGATGCACTAGAGAACAAAATTCAGGTGGCTCCTTTCCAGAGAGCCCCAAGCAGCCCTGCTGCACTGTGTTTAATGGGTTAGCAAGCAAATTACTCACTTCAGTCCAACAGAATCCTCCCCAAGTGGTTCTCGTCGCTTCTTCTTGCTCGACTCTGTCACTTTGAAGCCTTCTGGGAACCAAAGCTGCCCATGCTCCCTGCGCCGCTTCCGAGACACCAGCACTCCCACTCCAATGAAGGCAAGCAAGACCAGCACAGCCACCCCCACCACGTACATAGGATACAGCTGGGAGTTCTTTGTGGGCTCAGCTGTTTCACCTACAAAACAGCAGGGCACAGAGAGATGCTGAAACATGAAGCTGCATAGCAAACCAGTGGCAGAGTGGAAATGAAGGAAAATTAGTTAATAGAGGTTCCTAAGTCTGATCTAAGTCAGTTCACCACACCACACCACACTCCCCCCACTTCCCCCCACCCCCCCAAAAAAAAGAAAAAATAAGGTCATTTTATACGCTATTAATCAGAATTGCAAAGTATCGGCAAATTCTCGGCTGCACAAGCCAGGCTGCATCAGGAGACAGCTTCACTTTTTTCTCCTTTAAGGAAAAGGATTAGCAAACTTCAAATCATTGCGCTTGCATTGAGCTGTTAAGACAAAAGGATTTAGGGGGGATTTTCAAGATACAAACTTCAACTCCTTGCATGTCTCTGATTGATTGGAGCTGGTTGGGTTTGCTTTTTCTTTTCTGCCTTTTTTTTTATTATTAACTTTTATAGTGATAATGATTTTGAAATAAACCTGAAATAAGCAAAAAAAAAAGAACCCAAACAAACCCAAACAAAACCTGGTTTTGCCAATTGTTTTAAGAGCTGACTGAAAAATAAAGATGCAAGGTTATCAAACCCAGGCTGTGCTCAAACACTGACATGGATAAGGCTGGGAAGTTTTGGCTGTTTCTCCTTCCCAGCTGACCATAGAATCATAGAATCATCAGGGTTGGAAGGAACCTCAAGGATCATCTAGTTCCAGCCATACTTACTTTTAACAGCTTCTATTTTGTAGGGTATGTTCAGGTTGCCAAGAGAGGCCAAGGCACCCAGGAAGGCTGCCACATCAGTTGCACTCTGGAAGCACTGGGAAGAAGACTGGATGCACTGGCGGTTATCGATCTCCAGGTAGACAATGGACCTATGTGAGAGAGGATTCAGTGAGGAACATGAAGCAATGACCACACTGTGAAGGCAGATGAGCCCCAACTCCCTTCTCCCCTCAACGGGAACCAGAAGGTGGGAACCCAACTCCCTGCTTTCCTGTCGCCCAAGCCCTGTGGCTCACACTCATGGTCTGTTAGATTTGCCTCAATGAATACTGTGAAATCTACCTCCTCGTCTACACGAATGGAAGGGAGCCTCTGCTTCACAGCATTGTACAATCACTCAGATGCTACAGTGTCTTAAATAATGCTGTTTGGGAGCCTTCAGTTTCATATCAGTTTTGCTTCTCTAACTCCTTTCCTTTCAGTGGCTTTTGATTGAGCCCACAGAGAGGGGGAAGGTTAGATCTATATGTTTATTCCAAAGATCTCCAAACACAGTTTGCTGTAATTGAGTTTTACAACAAAGCTGTAGAAAGCATTTCCCAGGGAGAAACTGAGGCTTAACTTAATGACTTCCTGAAGTCAGACAGTCGGCCAGGCCAGCCTCTGCTTCCAGGTCCCACCCAGCCCAGCCCCAGCTCCCAACAATACACAGGACTCCTTCAATGGTGAGAGTTGGTGCAGCATTGTGTCCGGGATTCCTGAGCAACCACTCGCTCTTCCCGCGTGAGAGCAGAGTCCGGTTTCTATTCACACAGAAAGCACCATCCAAATACAATCATCTGGCCTACATCCTTCCCATTGCAGCAACACACAACCCAAACCCTGCTCATTGAGAAAGGAACCCACTGGTCCCCCTTACCCTCTGATGTCCATCTGATCAAGTTCTCTCTTCTGCCTTCTGCCAGCCCTGGAGTAGAGGCTGCTCTTCACTTTGTTGATGACAGCACTAGACATATCTGACCAGTCCTCTGTTGACCTCTTGATGTAATGCTTTTTCAGCTCCTCCTCATTGCCATAGTAAGGGAAGATCATATACTCTCCCTTGGGGTTCTTCTTGAAGACCACGTTGGTGTGCAGCACGCGGCTCAGCTCCCGCAGGAAGTTGAAGGAGTTGTTCTTCAGGTTCTCAGGAGTGATCAGGACCACCACCACCAGTGTGCCATCTGCAAGCTTCTCTGGCATGTTGTTTGCACAATCCAGACCATCCCACTCACACTCAAAGTTATTGCAGCCCTGGTCACAGTGACCATCTGAGAAGTGATCTTTGCAGTACTGATCATAGAGAGGGCTGGGCAGGAGAAAAAGAAAGGCAGAAAAATGAATTAGACCAAGCACTGCACATATTGCCTGGCTGCTGGGAAAATCGGTGGTGGCCCACAAGGACCTCTCTTTTGTGTAAATACTCTTCATTCTGATGGACACTCATCCACTTTACATGGAAGGCCACTGTTTGATGCAGTGCTGTGAAGCATTCAGCACTAGGGGTGAAAGCAGCTGTTGCAATTTAGATGCCAGAAAATGGGACAAAATTACTGTGACTCAGACACAGGGACAAAGAACAATTACTCAGACCAGAGTTTCTCCAGGAATCTGGGATTAAGCTCCTGCTGTTGCCAAAGACAATGTTTGGTAAATGTCTGGATGTTAACATCATTATGATGTTTTCTGGCTGCTCTTCCAGCTGGGGTCTCCCTCCGCTGAAACTCACTGTGTTACTACTCTGAGTGGGAGAATTCACTTCTATGGTGTGATATGGGGAAGCCATCTGCAATGAGCCAGACCCAGAGAGCTTCCAAGTGTGTGTAAACTCAGTAAGACCTCAGGGAAGTGTGGTTGCTTGAGTTGCAGCCCCACAGGCAGCGGAACAGAATGTAGGGAGTGAACAACAGGTCTGTACTTAGGAGCTTCATGAGATGAAACCAGAACATGCCCCTAGATGACCAGCACAGAGGTCACAGAATCACATATGGGTAGGGGTTGGAAGCGATCTCTGAAGATCATTAGGTCCAACCCCTCTGCCAGAGCAGGACCACCTAAAGTAGACCACACAGGAACACATCCACCTAAAGCAGGCCTTGAAAGCCTCCAGAGATGGAGACTCCACCACCTCTCTGGGCAGCCTTTTTTAGTGCTCTGCCACCCTCAAAGTAAAGAAGCTCCTCCTCATGTTTAGATGAAACTTTCTATGTTCAAGTTTACACCCAAGGTCCTTGCTTTAAAACAAGAAGGTCACTGAGCAAGTCACTTACTTGCATTGCCCTTCATACTTCTGGCAGTCAAAGCCATCGTAGAGGCAGCCAGCGTTGTTGCACTGGGAGTCACACTTGCCATCGTTGAAGTACTTCCAGCACTGCAGAGACTGGGAGCAGTTCTTCCAGGGGTCGTTGAAGTTGAGGGAGCAGTCGCCCCCATCCCAGCCACAGGCGTGGTTGTTGCATTTCCCATCGCAGATCTTGTTGCCGGCGTACCCCGTGCACACAGCTATCTCACACTTCTCCTCAATTTTGGGTGGGATGATGTCCTGCCCGATCCCACCTTGGAAATCAAAGTCGAGGATATGGCAGTTGAGGCCGTTGAAGTTGGCCGGACAGTTGCAGCGGTAGTAGGGAGAGGCATCGCTGAAGAACTCGCAGGTGCCCCCATTGTAGCAGGGGTTGGAGGTACAGGGGCTGCTGGCTGGGTACTGGCACTCAGGACCCGTGAAGGCTGGCGTGCACATGCACTTGGAGCTCTTGTGGATGGAGATGCAGGTGCCACCATTCAGGCAGTGCAGGTTCCCACAGGTGCGGGAGTCGTTCTCACAAGTGGCACCCACGAATCCCTGGGGAGGTGACAGCAAGGAGGGAATCAGAACCAGCAACGCTTTGCTAAGAGCAGCCTAACACATGTAGGTGTTCTGGGAAACTCAGCACAGCTCTGGTGTGTCCTCTGAAACTAGTGATGGGCAAGAATAATCTAGATGTAAACCCTCAGAGAGTGTCCCTCTCAAAATGAAGGCAGCTCTTCTCCACAGCTGCTGGCTTCACCTTTATGTGGTGCAAATAATGGTCAGCCAGGCAAGTCTGTCCTGCAGAGCTCTGCATCCAACACGTAGAGCTGAGCCATCTCCTTCTCCCTGATCCTAACCCAGTCTTACAGAATCACAGACTCCCAGCATGGTGAAATTTGGAAGGGACCTCTGATCACCCATTCCAACCTTCCTGCTAAAGCAGGTTGCCCAGGATCACAATGTCCAAGTGGGTTTGGAATGTCTCCAGAGGAGACCTCTCTGGGCAGCCTACTCCAGGGCTCCAGCACCCTCATAGGAAAGAAGTTTTTTCTCATCTTCAGATGAAACTTCCTGTGTTCCTTGTCCTACTAGAATAGGTGGGGCTTTGACCAACCTGGACTAGCAGGAGATGTCCCTGCTCATGGCAGAGGGGTTTGAACTAGATGATCTTTAAGGACCCTTCCAACCCAAACCACTCAACAGCTGTTCTATGATTGTAGTATCACTGGGCACCACTAAAAAGAGTCTGGCCCCAGCTTCTTGTCCCCTGTCCTTTAAATATTGATGAGCATTGAGAAGATCCCCTCTCAGTCTTTTCTTCTCCAGTCTGAACAGCCCCTTGCCAGTGAGGAGGGTCTGCCTATACAGATGTATCTCCATCCAGTGAGCACCCACAGCAAAGCATCTTCCCCTCCACGCTTACCCCTGGCTATCCCAGCTGGAGCAGCCTCAGGGGCTAAACTGTCCCCTTGAGTGTCCTTCTCTGCAAGGGACTGACTTGCAGGTCCCATGCAACATCCTGTGCTGAGAGCTGGTACCTACCGGGGGGCACTTGCAGATGAAGCCACGGCCAGTGTTGCTGGCGACGGCGCAGGTTCCCCCGTTCCTGCAGGGTTTGCCTTTGCAGCCGTCCACCACGGTGTCACAGCGCCGGCCTGCCAAGGGAGAGGAGGGCATGAGGGGCAGAGGAAGGTGTGTGAGGTGCTGGGGAAGGCTGAAGGCTGCAGGGCTGAGCACTGGGGGGGAGGAGGGCGCGGTGCTCACCTGCATAGCCAGGCCGGCACTCGCATCGGTAGTCGTTGACCCGCTGCACGCAGTTCTGGGTGCCGCGGGCGTCGCAGGGGTTGGACAGGCACTCGTTGACGTCTCCCTCGCAGCGCTCCCCTACAAAGCCAGGGGGGCAGATGCAGCTGTAGCCACCTACCCGATCCGTGCACTTGCCATTGTTAAAGCACTTGGGCCCCAGGGTGACGGGATCAAAGAAAGGGCTGCAGTCATCCACATTGATCTCACAGTGCACCCCTAGAGAAATGGGGGAACAACCCACACAGCTCATCAAACAGTATCAGGGGGCCTGGTGGTCCCTCGCGTGAGCCCTCCCTGAGAAGGGGCTGAGCCTGCCCAGCTCAATGGCAGCCTGAGCCGCCGCTCTGGCAGGGGGCATGCAGCACCATGCAGCTCTTGGCCAGGCTTACCTGGCCTTGATGGCTAAGCTCATGAGCAAACACAACCCTCTACCTCTGCATTTGCTTCTGCTAGCTCGAGGAGCTAATGAGCAGATATCTGAGGATATCAGTGCTCAGCCCACTAATGCCCCAGCCTGGGGAATTAATTTACCTTGAGTTCCTCTGGGGCAGGAGCATTTGTAGGTATTGATGAGATCGATGCAGGTTCCTCCATTCTGGCATGGGTGGGACAAGCACTCATTGATCTCCTCTGAGCAGTTAACTCCATGATAACCAGCCACACACTGTAAGGAGGGAAGAAGGAAACTATTAGGGAGGTTCACTCAATTCTCACAAGGCTGCAGAGCTTAAGCTCAGTAAAGGGGCACCAAGCCAGTCTGAAGCTGGGGCATCTCCATGCACAGCAGAAAGGCAGTTACTGGCATTTTCACTCTGTGCATCTCTGCCCCCCACAGCACTCACCTCACAGGAGTAGCCTCCTAGGTAGTCTGTGCAGGTGGCTCCATTCTGGCAGGGATTGGGGGAACACTCATCCACCTGCTCCTCACAGTAGCTGCCAGTGTAGCCGGCCTGGCAGCGGCAGAAGTGAGTGTTGCCAGTGTCTACACAGAGCCCTGAATTTCTGCAGAGATGTGCCACATCGATGCCTGTCAGGGAGAGCAGAGTAAGATATAGGGACCTGGATGACATCCATGCCATCACACATCCCACTGAGGACCACAGCCCTGGAACTGCACATTTCAGCAATCCTTGAGGTCACTCTGGTTGTGCCAAAGACCACCCCACAAGAGCCTATCACACCACAGAGCCATTGGGAGCCCTCCCTGGCCCTGTGAGGCCTTACACATGGCAGGGACTGACCTTGCTGCTTAGCAGCCACCTCACAGGAGACGCTGGGGACGTCGCAGTAGAGCCCTGTCCAGCCGCTGTTGCACTCGCAGCGGTACAGGTTGTTGGTCTGCCAGCACTTGCCTCCGTTTTTGCAAGGAGAGGAGTCACACCAGCGCACCAGGTTCTGGGGGGAGCAGAGCAAGAGATGGGGGTCATGACCCGGCAGGGCTTCTACAGGAGTGGAGGCTGCAATGATCCCCCCTGAAATCCACACCGCCAGCACACACAGATGGACACTGGGGTCAGTGGCTGACAACCCAAGGCTGCTCTACCTGGCAGTTGAGCCCAGTGTATCCTTGGGGACAAGTGCACTTGTAGGTCCCGTAGCTGTCCTGACATGTGCCTCCATTCAGGCATGGCTTGGAGTCACACTCATTAATGTCATGCTCGCAGTAGCTGCCTGTGAAACCAGTTGGACAGATGCAGGTGAAGGTGTTGATGCCATCCACACAGGTCCCACCGTTGAAGCAGGAGCTAGGAACACAAACATCACATTCCAGTGAGTCACCGCTGGTCAGACTCCACACCAAAGTCCCCCCTGCCAAACCAGCCCAGGGCTATGGGGCAGCGCAGGGACCTCAGCCCCTTGCTCCAACCCAACAAAGGCTGTGCCCACAGCAGGAGCCATGCCAGGCTGTACCTCTCTGTGCAGTCAGGTGTGTTGTTCTCGCAGTGGATGCCACTGAAGCCAGAGGGACAAGTGCAGGTGTAGCTGTTGACGCAGTCGGTGCAGTTGGCACCATTCTTGCAGGGGTTGCTGGCACACTCGTTGATGTCCTCCTCACACTTGGGCCCACGGAAACCAGCCAGGCACTCGCAGAAGAATGTGCCAATGCCATCAGAGCAGGAGCCACCATTGTGGCATGGATCTGGAGAGGAGGGACATAGAATAGAATCATAGAATCGTTTTGGTGGGAAAAGACCTTTAAGATCATCAAGCCCAGCCATGATACGTGTGTGAAAACGCAATGGGGCCAGTCCTAGTGCAGCAGCCCTGCCTGGGAGCTGCCCCACAGCACTATTCCCGAGGGATGCGACAGAGCCCACAGACCAGGCAGAGGCCAGGCCAACTCCACCAAGTGACTGGGAACAAGGAGGGCATATAGAATACACTTGCTCACTGCCTGCACATCACTCTCCCTGACTCCAGCTCCTTCCTGCCAGCTCCCATCTGACCTTGGACTGATGCAGCTCAACTGGGACATGCTTGAGGTGGCCCAAAAGCCCAAGCAGGGCTTGCAGCATGGCCCAGACTGAAGCAGAAGCTGAGGCCTGCCCATGGGGAGAAGGATCCCAGCCCCAGGACTGGCAAGAGAAGCCGAGAGCTCAGGACCAGGCAGAGCATGGTTTGCAGAGCAGCCTCTGCACTTACTGGGCTTGCAGTCGTCGATGTCGGTGTCGCAGTTGCGGCCGCTGAAGCCGGTGCGGCAGGCGCAGCGGTAGCTGCCATTGGTGTTCTGGCAGGTGGCTCCGTTGCGGCAGGGACTCTTCACACACTCATTGATGTCGATCTCGCAGGTCTGACCTGGGAGACAGAGACCACGTGAGCTGGAGGTGCCAGGGAGAGCTCCAGGAATGATGATGATGTCATGGCCACTGCTCGCCCCCGGGCAGGAGCCGTGGTAGCAAATTGCCCTCGCCCAGGGGTGCAGGTGACGGCAGTGTCCTCTCCACCCAGCTGAGCCATGGGGCAGGTTAGGACCCTCCCTGCAGCTGGGCATCATGGAGATGGGCAGCCACCTGCCCACTGCTCCCTGGCCATGCTCCCTCCCCTCCATCTTCCAATCCCTAAGCAGCCAAGGAGATCAGGGTGTGCTGAACCCCAAGATAGGCCATGCCCCTACCTTGCCAGCCAGGAGGGCAGCTGCAGGAGAAGCTCTCATAGTCTTCTGACTCCTGGCACTCACCACCGTTCTTGCAGGGGCCACCAGCACAGGGGGCCAGCACATCCTCACAGGTGGCTCCTGCACAGACACAAGCACCCACTGATACTCTCTCCAAAACAACAGGTCACCCAAGACCCCACTACTCCTGTTCCCAGCCCTGGGGCAGGCTCTGATCTTCTCCACCACCCTGGGGCAGCCCCGCTGGGGCTGTCTCCTCTGTCCCTGGTCCTCTGTGACCCCAGGCCCTCCCACAAATCCTTTAGACTCTGGCAATCTGGGCTGCATTAAAGCTCTGCACACTTCCTTTGGCAGGGAAGTGCTGTTCAGGCTGTCCTTCCCCCCTTACACTCCCCCCTGCCCCTCTCAGCCGCTTTTCCTGTTTACATCCAGCTGAGGGACACGTTCCCTCCAAACTCTTATCTTCCCTGTCAGCCAGTATCTCCTCAACTGGCCTTTGCTATTTTCCAGAGCCTTCCCCTCCCTGCCTGCCCCGTTCCCTGTCCCCCTCCAGGGGTTTCTATGGCCACTGCCTAGGGCAGGAAACGGCTCATGGCTTCCTGCAATTGTGCACAGACTGCTGCTCTGTGCGAGCGGAAGCTGGAGGCCAGCAAACAGGAATTGGCTCAGCAGAATCCTCCAGCCCCTCGGCCTCAACTTGCTTTTTCCAGCACAGGCATCACTGCAGGAGAACAGAGCTACCAGCAGTGCTGACCCCCCAGGGTGGTGGGGTGTGAGTGAGGGGTGGCTGCCCAGTACTGCTGCCACGGGTGCAACCTGTGGCCAAGTCACCGCCTTGGTGCCTTTCAGGAGGAGGAGGAGGAGGAGAAGGAGGATGGAGGAAGCTCTGACTAGTTTCTCAAAGCTCCTCTACATTTCCTCCAGCTGTACCAAGGCACAGGGAGGTGGAGCTATGGCCACGACCAGCCCCATGGCAGGGCGAGGGAAGCCTCTGTGCTTGGTGCTGGCTTGTGCATTTAGAGGGAGCCATTTGGTGTCACAGGTGAAGCAGCAGCTCCACAGAGCCCTGGCAAGGACCTGGGCATGGAGGGCTCTCCTTACCTGTGTAGGGCAGGAGGCAGTTGCAGGTGTAGCCAGCAACATCATCGATGCAGGTGCCCTGGTTCAGGCAGGGGTTGGAAGCACATTCATTGATATTGGTCTGGCAGTTGGGTCCTAGATAAACATCAAAAAGAGGCTGTGATGGAGGTGTGCTGGTGGGAGGGGGTTGAAGCTATGGTGGAGATGTGGTGACAATAGCAATGTCCCACCCATCACCCTGAAAGAGCCTCCCACTCTCAGTTCCAGCTATAGGCACCCAAAGTCAGCCCACTCACAGCTCCCACCAAGGCCCCAGAACAGTGGCTGCACCCTTACCACTGAAGCCTTCCCTGCAGGTGCAGATGTAGCCACTGGTCATGTCCTTGCAGGTGCCACCGTTCATGCAGGGATTGGATTCACACTCATTGTTATTAATGTCACAGTTTGTCCCACTCCAGCCTGGGTCACAGTCACACCTGTAGCTTTGGGGAAAAATTGGGGCATGAAGCACAGGATCTGGCCCAGCTTGGCCCTGTTGGCTACACCAGTCACCATTTACTCAGCAAAGCCCAGCTCCTAATTGTGTCCCTGCAGGGAAACCTCCCCCCAGCACTTTGTGCAGGGCATGGATAAGCACTGGAACAGGGGGGACCTCTCCCCACCCTGCCTTCAACTCTATGGGATCCCCCTTTGGTTCCAGCAGCCCCCACACCCTCCAGCCTACCCATTCAGCCCGTCGTGGCATTTTCCATGGATGCAGGGGTTGCTGTTGCACTCATTCACTTCAGACAGGCACTTGGGATCATGGAAGCCTTCAGGGCAGAGGCAGGTGAAGCCGTTGATGCCATCCTTGCAGGTGCCCCCATTGTGGCAGGGATTGCTGGCACACTCATCGATGTTGATGTTGCACATGCGCCCTAGGGAAGGGGAGGGTGAGGAAATGTTATCCCATAGGTTGCACAGCATGGTGGGTACCCACTGGGCAGGTCCCCCTCCAGCCACCCAGGAAATGGCTTCTGGAGGCTCTAATCTCTGGGAACATGTGTGCCAGCCATGTCGGAGAGGGCTGCTCCCCAGGCAGGGAGGCTTCACACCCCTGCATCGCTTGCCTGGCTTAATTAAAGGTGACTGGAAAGAGGCTGTGCCCTGGGCTCATTTGGTCCAGGAGGGAATAAGGAAGGGAGCCGATTTCAGCCTGTAACCCTACCTGCTGCAGCCGACAAAGCCAGGCTTTATTGCGGCTCCCGGTGGGCAGGAGGACAAGGGGCCACAGGAGCGGGGAGAGGCGGGGGCTGCTCCCATCAAAGCCCTCCGCCATTTCCAGCAGCCATCAAACAAACCAGTTGGACAAGGCAAGCAACCTGATACCCATGGGAGTGGGCGCAGCAGGAGTTGAATTCACAGCACCAGACACCTCTTTGATTTCGGCCTGAGCCGAGGTCACCCTCCTGAACAAGCAGGAGCAGTGGAGGGTGAAAAACCTCTGGCAAGTGGGACGGCAGCACCTTCCCTCACCCTGGCTGCATGAGGCACAATCCCTGCACTGCTGCAGGCACAGGGGACGTCCCAGGGCTACTCAGAGCAAGGCTGGATCTGGACCAGGTCCCCAGGCTGTGAAGGTGGCCACTGTGCCCTGCTCTCACCTGTGTACCCCGGCTCGCAGGTGCACTCATAGCCATTGATCTTGTCAATGCACTTGCCATAGTCGCAGGGGCTGCTGGCACAGTCATCCAGGTTGATCTCACAGTTGGGCCCTGAGGAGGAGATTGGTGCCATTAGGGGGTCCCCAGCCTTGCTGACAAGGCAAAACAAAGCCTGACAGCACTGATCACTGCCACTGCTCCACACCTCCGCCAGAAGCAGCTCCCCGGCCCCTGCTGGAGCCAGGCACCAAACCGGGAGAACTCGCCCACACCAAGGATGCCCCAGGCCAGCCCTGGCACCGGGGAGGCTGCTGGTGGAAGCCCAGGGCCAACCCACCCAGGGATGGGACCAGGGTGCCACGCAGCATAGCCAACCTGTGTGGAGCCCTTGGGAGCTCCCTCCTGCTCACCCGTGGTCCCTTTGAGGCAGAGGCAGTTGTAGGCATTGTTCCTGTCCTGGCAGGTCCCCCCATTTTTGCAGGGCTGGCTCTGGCACTCGTTGATGTTGATGTCACAGCGGTGGCCTGTGTAGCCAGGCTGACAGAGGCAGGTGAAGGAAGCAATGCTGTCCTTGCAGGTCCCATAGTGGCATGGGTCGGGGTCACACTCATCAATGTCAATTTCACAGTGAGCACCTGAGAAACCTGCCAGCAGAGAGAGGGACACAGGGTCAGCTTTGGGAACATGGAATCAGGATGGGGGATATGGGGTGAGGATGGGGGACGCGGAGTCAGGATTGGGGATTCAGGATCAGGATGGGGGACATGGAGTGAGTATGGAGGGTGCAGATCCAAGGATTGTGGATGTGAGATCAGGATGGGGAACCCCACCCCGGCCAGGTGTGAGACAGTACACCAGGGTGGCTTGACCTGTCCACCTGCCCTGCTGCAAGCCCTGAGACCGCCAGGAGCAGGGTGCAGGCAGGGGAGCACCCTGGTATGCCGGCGGTGGGGCTGGTCAGACCCTGGCTTGCAGGCTTTGTCCCAGGGCGCACAATGACCTGCATTAAGCTGCCTCAGCTCAGGAGCGGGGCCCCGCGCTCGCCCGCAGCTTGTCCTGGAGTGTGTGTGGGGGGGGTTGGGTGGAGGGGGGGTGGCCACAGGCACCCCTGAATAATAACCCCCCCTCGGCAGATCCTATTCTCCTGGCCCGCTCCCTCCCCACAGAGTTTGGGGGTGGAGAAGTGAGGACAAAGTACAGCTTTGACTAGACCCCGCCAAGCCCACATAGCAGCTTTTCATCGGGGCTTGGCATTAGCAAGACACTAATTAGAGGCCATTGAGCTGGAAGATTTCTGGCGGGAGCTGCTCCACAAAAGAGCCACTGTTTGCCATCGGGGCTCAAGTCATCATTTTGTGCAACCGCTCCTTGGGTTTCGCTCGGCGAGCCCCCGCAGCCCTGCACCTTGCGGCCCCATAGAGGCAGCTTTATTCCTTCCTTCCTGCCTTCCCCCATCGCTGCCGCCTGCCGCCGAGGCGGGAGCACGGCGGGACGGCTGCTGCGGGGCCACACCTAACGAGCGCTGGGCTCCCAGCGCCCGGCTCTGAAGCCGGCGAGCAGCAGGGCTCGATTCGCTCCACCGATACCTCGGAAAGAGACAGTACTGCCCTATGGGAGTCACAGCAGCAGCGACTAATCCCACTGCTGGGGGTTCAAGGACAGCCTCCATGGCAGGTGGGCACTTAATAGTATTCAGCAACTTTGTGGCTTTATGGCACACCACAAGGCAAAAGCTGGCTTGTTCCTGCCTGGCAGGGCAGGAGTCCCAAAACCCCCAGGAGCCCTCACCTTCAGTGCACTCGCAGCTGTAGGTGTTGGGGCCATCCACGCACTTGGCTCCATTCTTGCAGGGGGTGCTGGCGCACTCATCGATGTCAAATTGGCACAGGTGCCCGTTGAAGCCTGGAAGGGAGGGAGAAGACATGTCCCTGCATCCCGGCCAGACCCAACAGCCTCCCCCTGCCACTTGGGCAGCTCCCGACAGGCCCCCCACGTCCCGGCCGGGGCGCCGGGTTTCCATGGGGATGGCTGCTGGGGGCCCTGAATGTGGGGCTGCGACCTGCCATTGAGAGCATCTTATTTACATCTCTAGAGGAGCAAAGTCTCTGAACTTCAAAACCTCCTTTCACAGATTAACCGTCTCCCAGTTCTCCGCTCCACCCCGTGACTTTGACACCGTATTCAAAGCCGCTGGTGCAGCCCCCCCCAGCCCCCAGCCCTCCTTCCCAAAGAGAGGCCTTTTCAAGTGCAAAGCTGTGGGGTTTAATCCTCCTTCCCGTCTCCCATGGGCTGGACCCTGAGCAGCATTGCCTGAGCAGGGCTCAGCCCCGCGCTGCATTGGGGAACCTCCCACCCAAAGCACTGAGAGGTGCTCAGTCCCCTTGCTCCAAACTTTCATGAGCCCACTTCAGCTCCTTCTTGGCTGACGCTGGGATCCATCATGGCTTTGTGTGCACCACAATGCAGTGGGATGGACGCCACATACCAGTGGGACACTCGCAGTGGAACTCATTGATCTTGTCCAGGCAGTTGCCGTTGTGCAGGCAGGGGCTGCTGGCACACTCATCCGTGTTGATCTCACAGTAAACTCCTTCATAACCTACAGAGAGACCCAGGGGACCATCAGCACCATGGCCTGGGACTGGCACAACGCATGGGATGGGCAGCTTATACCAGAGCACGTCTGGTCCCCTCATCTTTACAAATGCAGCTCAGGAGCTGTACTACAGGTGGTGGGATCTGATGCACAAGCTGCCCCATGGTTGTCTACTCCCAATCCCTCTGCCCTTGGCTTGACTCAAGCCAACAAGGTCAACAAGAGGAGTCCAGTGCAGAGCTGATGATGCCCAACTCTCAACTCTTGGTCCCACACCACTACAGGAGTCCATGTAATCCTCACCAAGCTCATTTTTCTCAGTGCTGTCCCCAGGCTCTCGTGGGTCCACACCCAAACCAACACCAAGCTGAAGCTCAGGAGCCCCCAGAGCCCTCCCACCACCCAAACCCAACAGCAGGGCAGGTGTCTGCAGGGCTGCCCACCCACCAGGCATGCAGATGCACTGGAACTCCCCGATCTGGTCCAGACAGGTGGCGTCGTTCTGGCAGGGGTTGGAGAGGCACTCGTTGACATCGATCTCACAGCGAGGACCTGAGTAGCCCTGCAAGCACTGGCACTGGAAGGACCCCTGGGTGTTGATGCATTTCCCTGCATGCTCACAAGGGTTGGCTCCTGCAAGACACAAGTGTGGCTCAAAGGACATGCTCCCAGTTGCACTGGTGCTTTCCCCAGCTACTCCTCTGCCACTCGTGCAAGGTCAGCCCCAGTGCTCACCCAGCGAGCATTCATCCACGTCCTGGTTGCAGGCTGGCCCCATGTACCCTGAGGGACATGTGCAGATGGCTTTGCCATTGACAGGGTTGGTGTCACAGTTGGAGCCCTCGTTGCAGGGGTTGCTGATGCAGGCATCATCGAGGTGGCACAGCAAACCTGGGCAGCAAAAGACAAGTGCATGTCAAGGGTGCTGGGCACACAAGTCATCACACACCAAGACCTCAGCTAGGAGCCAGGGGACATGTGGGGAGCTGTCGCCCTGCACTGCAAGCAGGGATAAGATGGCAAGAGAGCTCACCTGTGCGGCCATGAGGACACTCGCAGTAGAAGGAGGCCACCCGGTCATGGCATGTGGCCCCGTGGAAGCAGGCAGCCATGGCACAGTCATCAATGTTCTCACTGCAGTCCTCGCCCGTCCAGCCATTGACACAGACACAGTTGTAGCCACCATGGTTGTTGTGGCAGGTGCCTCCATTTTGGCAGGCATTGGGCATCAGCTGGCACTCATCCACATCCTCAGTGCAGTACTGACCTGCAAGAGGACAGGGCACCTGCATGAGGCTGGTGCTGCCCAGCTCCCACAGGCTCCATTAGCATCACTGTGAAGCAGGAGAGCTCTTCCCACCTGGTCCTCAGCATCCCCGATGGTAGGACCTGTCCTCCCAGCCCAGCCCCTTGCCACCCTCGCTGTCATCATTGGCATTACCTGTCCACTCAGGAGGGCACTGGCAGTTGTAGGTGTTGACACCATCCACACAGGTGCCCCCATTCTTGCAGTTGTTGCCTGGACAGTCATTTATGTTCTCCTCACAGTTCTGACCTGTGAAACCTGCACAGAGAACACATGTGCTGTGATGCCAACCAGCTGTGCCACTGCCTCAGCCTCCTGCCACCCCCAGATTGATGGCATGTTGCTTGTTACTGGGTGCCGAGATTGTGCCAGGCACTCCCAGCACAGCTTTGAAGCCACCCAGATTCATCCCTAGCCCCATCTCACCTCTGCTGGGGCTTGGTTCTGCTGCACAGGTTTCCCTGCCTGGGCACCATCACCACAGCCTGGCAGGTGGGGCAGACAGGGCATCCCCAGAGCCAGGCTCGCCTGCCAAAGCCCCCAGCTCTGGAGACGCTCGCCCTGAGCAGCGGAGGATCTGTCTCGGCAGCAAGCTGGGCTGCAGCGGGGCTGCTCCCACGGAGGCTTGTGGCAGCCAGTGCTGAATCACTGGTTTTTAATTTCCCATGTAAAGAGCCTCAGCAGCAGCACTTCCCCCAGAGGGGGATCCAAGTCCCTGGCAGGGTGAGCCACCACCCCACGCAGCGCTGTGCCCAGCCCAGCCTGGCTCCTGTGCAGTGAGCCTGGGTTTGGGTTATCATCTCCACCTGACAATGCAGTAGGCATGGAAAGCCTGCCACCCCCAGCCTCTCCCCGCTGTGTCTGCAGCAGGAATTAAAAGGCCAGGCCCTCCTCAAGGCACCTGCCATGTCACCCTATCCCCCTTCACTTGGGTGAAGAGCTGCATTTACTGTACCCAGCTGCCAGCAGGCATCACCCTTCCCAAGCTTTTGGGGTGAGGACAGTGATGCCAACCCACGGTGCTGGCATGCACCTGCAGCTCCCCTAAACTCCCCAAGGCATTCTGCAGGTCCAGACTAGGCTGCTCACCCGCACAGGCAGCTCACCACATCACCTCCTCCTCAGTGGGGAAGGAACCAGGTGCCCAGGCTCACCTGTGGGACCCCAGCCCCTGGCCCAGCTTGTTTTTGTCTTCCTTCCTCTCTCTCAGTGTTTCCCTCTCCCCTGCAGCCTCAGCCTCACCACACCATTTGCAGCGAGAGCTGTTTTACGATGGCTGGTTGGAGCCCAAAGCAGATAACATAGATTTGCGCCTGGCTTTTAAGCAGCTGGGCTGCGACTGCACAGCACTAACTGGCAATGTCCTAGATAGCAGGATTAACTCATTTTGAACCATCCCAGTGAGTAATTAGTACTGCAATTACTTTAAACTCAGGGTTACATGCTACAGTGATGGCATGATAAAACAGCCCAGATTCGTTTAACTTGGAGAAGCCCAGCAGGGCCAGACCTCTCGGGGAATGAAAAGGGGACATTGTTTCGGGTCTGCTGCGCTGCATACCAGCGTATCAATCACCTTCTTATCATGAGAAACAGCACCCCCCCGGCCCTCCTGCTCCTGCCCGAAGCCCATGCAGCTCCTGCAGCGAGGCAGCGGTGCCATGGGACCCCCCCTCATCCCCTGGGAGCGGGGAAGGAACCAGCTCGTGCAGCATGCAAATCTCCTGGAAGCGGCCCACGAAGCCGCAACTGGGTGTGAAAGCGCCGATCCCCCCACAACAAGGATGCTCCCCCAGGGGCATGCCTCACCCCAGCGTTTGGGATGCTGCAGATAAAGTGCCTCATCAGCAGAATGGCAGGGCAGGACCAGGACCGCTCCTCCTGCCCCCTCCACCTGCCTCTCCCTGCAGCGGTGCCGCTTTGCTGAGATGGGACTCGGAGATGCTCCTGTGGAGCATTGCTCCAGGGAGCTCCTATCTGCACTAGCTCATCCTGGATGGTAAGTCTTCCTTCTCCAGCACTGCTCTCCTGGTCAGCCTCAACATCTCACTGTCCATAAGGCCAGGAGTAGGCATGGAGGGCAAGCAGAAGATCCTACAGGGCTCTAGCTATTCTGGGTGGTTAATGAGTTCCCTAGGTTACCGGAGCCACCAAAAGCTTTGGGAAGGGGACTGAACCCCTGAGTTGGTGTCAGAGATCAGGGTGAGATCTCCCACACTACCCCACAGGGATTGTGCATCTTGCCTTGGCACTGGGCTGGGTTCCCAGCAGGATGCAGGTACATCTGTGCCAGCTGGGAGACCTTACAGGGACAGGCTGAGAGACCTGAGGATGAAGAGCAGCCTGGAAAGCGATCTTCTCAACGCTCAGTGAGAGATAAAGGGCAGGAGCAAGAGGATGGGGTAGACTCATTTCAGTGGTTCCCAGGAAACAAACTGGAACCCAGAAGGTTCCATCTGAAGATGAGGGAAAACTTCTTTGCTGTGAGGGTGCTGGAGTCTAGGAGCAAGCTGCCCAGAGAGGTTGTGGAGTCTCCTTCTCTAGAGAGATTCCAAACCCAGCTGGACATTGTGATCCTGGGCAGCCTGTTGTCTTTAGAAGGGGGTTTGGACTAGATGATCTCCAGAGGTCCTTTCCAGCCCCCACCATGCTGGGACTGTGTGATCCCCACCCCAATGCCATATCCCCAGCAGTGGGGGGAGCAGGAGGCTGGAAGCTCCCTGCAGTAATGCCAAGCTGCAAGCAGAGCACAGAAGCTAACTACCCCTGGCTCCTGCAGGATTACAGGCAACCAGAAGAGATCAAAGCAATCCCATGAGAGACTTCTCATGCAGCTCAGCACTGCCCACAGCTTCCTTCCAAGGCAGAAGGCGGATGTGTCCCCTTCATGTCTGCTGCAGCTGGCCAGCATGACTGGCAAGGGTGAGAAATGGCACCCACTCTCTGGCAGACAGAGCCTGGTGTGAGCATGGTGCTGCACTGGGTGGCTCTGGGCTCTGCTGGCAGGAAACTCCACTATTTCATTTCTCCAGCCAGCACAGAGAGGGTAACACGAGGCCATGCTCAGCCCCTTCCGCTCCCTGCTCTGACCGCGCTGCAGACCACAGCCCAAGGGCAGAAGTGAAAGGGCTCGCAGGGGTCAGGGGGCCCTTTCACAACTGCTTTTCTTTCCTCTGGCACGCAGGGTGCTGTGTAGAGTGCTGAGCTCCTGTGCAGGGTGCTGAACTCCTGGGACAGCCCCCACTGGGCCCCCTCCTGCAAGAGCCCCTCATTTCAGAGGCTGTAGTTGGGCTGGGCTGCTTGCTGAAGGGAGCAGCAGTGAGCATGCAGAGGGTCTCCCTTCCCCACATTCATTTGCACTCGGAAACTTTCCAAAATAGCTATTCCGGGCTAATTATTCCACTCTGGAAGTGGATTAAGCTAAAGCGGAAAAAGGCACTCTTATTCTGGAATATGAGCATCCGCAGAGGGGACTCTGATGAAACAGTTGGTTTGGAGGAGCTATTTTGATGAATCACCAAGTGTAAAAAGCCCCCAGATGACCTCTTTGGGCACCATCTTCTCGGTTTTGCCCCTCCCACAGCCACAACCTGAGGGAAGATCAAGAACTACTCGCTTAGTGGGGACAAAGGTGCTGCAAGAAGGTCTCCTAACCCTGTTCCCCCAGCTCCTCCAGGGATCTCCTACCTGGCAAGCATGTGCAGTCATAGGTGGTGTCTCCAACCTGGCGGCACGTCCCCCCATTCTGGCAGGGCGAGGGGTTGCAGGGCACGTAGAGATGCTCACAGTTCTGCCCAGTGTAGGCTGACTTGCAGGAGCACTGGTAGGTGCCCACCTCGTTGGTGCAGCTCCCACCATTCTTGCAGATGGGGGGTGTGATGTTGCACTCGTTGACGTCCTGCTTGCAGTTGGCCCCGTGGAAGCCAGCGGTGCACCGGCAGATGTAGTGGGCGTCGAAGGGGACGCAGTGGCCCCCGTTAGCACAGGGGTTGGAGGCACAGGGGTCGGCCTGCTGGCAGGTTTTGCCTGGGGAGGGTAGGGAAGAAGGATGAGGATGCAAAGTGCAGCTCAGACTCTGGGTGGGAGCAGCTTTTTGCTCAAGGACTGGATTTGTGAGGGTTGCAACTAATCCCCCCCACCTCTGCCCCTGAAGAACCCTGATCCACACAAGAGGCTTGTGGCTCACCCAGCCAGGGACCCTCCTAGCT
The DNA here is from genome assembly GCF_027791375.1 of Indicator indicator. Lineage (NCBI taxonomy): Eukaryota > Metazoa > Chordata > Aves > Piciformes > Indicatoridae > Indicator > Indicator indicator. The sequence goes on from NC_072037.1 coordinate 9,981,100, forward strand.
CCAGCTCTGGTTTGCAGACCACCCCCCAACCTTTCCCCCAGGACCAGTGGAAGCTGAAACGAGAGCCAATGCCCTTCTCACCCATGGAGGTTTGCCGGGACCATCCCTCTTCCCCACCAGCAGGTCGCCATGCCCCCATGGGGCAGGGTGCCAGGGCCTCACCTGACCAGCCGGGCGGGCAGCGGCACTTGTACTCGCTGAGTGTCAGCAGCTCACAGGTGCCGCCGTTGCGGCAGGGGTTGCTGAGGCAGACGTTGTCGCGGGGCGTCAGGCAGAGCTCGTCGCTGAAGCCCAGGCGGCAGCTGCAGGTGTAGTCCACGGTGCTGCCACGCACCACCGAGGTGCAGGTGCCGGCGTTCTTGCAGGGGGAGCTCAGGCAGGGGTTGGGCAGCTGGCACCGCTCGCCCACGTAGGCACTGCTACACCTGGCAAGGGTAAGACACACTGTCAGAGGGGTCGGCCCCAAGGGGATGGTGGGCACGCAGAGACGCCCCAGGGAACACCTCCCTCTGCCCGACTCCGCACCGCAAGCTGGCAGGTCAGGTTTGGTGATTGCAAGGCCCTGCCCTGGCTGAGAAGAGGAAGATGAAAGAGGTGCCAGGAACAAAGGTGTCCCCCATGGAGGGGCCTGCACTGACTTGCAAAACCACAGCCTCCAGTGCCGACATCCTGCTTCTCAGCACAGTGTGTGTTTGGCACCCCTTCATCTCACTGAAGAGGAAACCAGGGCACAAGGGGAGATGTGGTGGGGCCATGAGGGGCATCCCCATACCAACACCCAACTCAGGCCACCTAGAGACCCCATGGGAGAGAAAATCCCCCAGTGACCCATGGGGACAATGAGCTCAGGGACAGCCCTGCACCCCTGCCTTCACTAGCTTGATTTTTATCCTCCTCCATCTTAAGAAATCACTCAAACACAATCAAACAGGGACTCAGCGTTGGTTGGTAGCAGGTGGGACATGTTACTGCTCCTCACAGCAAACTGAGATCTTCCCTGAAGATAAGCCCTGCACAAGGAGGAATCAGTGGCCCTGGCTGCTGCATCTGCAGTCCCTGAGAAAAGGCCTCCCAATGTGGCCACCAGCTCAACCATCTGTCACCATGAGCTGGAGCTGCTGCAGGACTGGGACAGGTGACAGAGACATGTTGCTAGGGTGAATCCCATCAGCCATCATGACAACACTGGGCAGCATGTGGGGCCAACAAAGGACCTTCCAGAGCAGGGAGTTGCCCCCCAGGAAAGGGAGGACAGAGCAAAGTTGTGCACAGAGAGAGCAAGGGCACCTGACAACAAAAGAGGATCCTGGGGATGAGGCACCTCCCCAGCACAAACCCTTCCACACAGCATCTCTTGTATCACATCTGCAACATGAGATGCCACACGTTGTATCCCCAACCAGCTCTGCTCACGTTACACCAGCTCCAGAATGGGATTTTCTGCCTTGGCTGGGCTGCACCAAGCTGCCTTTGTGAGCAGGGCACAGGAGGAGTGAGACAGTGCCGGCAGGCTGCTGTCCCACACCACGATGGCAGTACCACTGCAGTATAGCAGTGCATGCCACGCTCAGCTCATGCTGGGCTGCTGCCTGCTATCAGAGGCCTTGAAAGCAGAGATAAATCTGGGGGTGGTTCCACATACTGCTGCAAGTTCAGGGTATGGCAACCACCACTGGAGGTGATGGCTGGGGAAAACAACACCACCCAGACACTGGGGGACTGTGGACACCACTATGCTTTGGAATGTGCTCAGAGCACCTGCCATGTGCCTGCACTCATCGCCCCTCAAGCTGGTGGGACCTTGTTTCCCCAAGCTTTGTCCATGGTTTCTTAAGGCTCCCATGGCAGGCAGCACCCCTGATGTGAGCAGGGAGGGTCCTAGGGAATGCTGCAGCCCCACCTACAAACCCCCAAATGAGAGCATGGGGCTCCTCCAGTGAAGCAACCAGCAAACCCTCACCCTCAGCCAGCCCCAATCCAGAGCCATGCCAGCAGCAGGACCATGTTTGGGCCCTGCTCCCCCTCTCCTCTTCCCCTACTTTTTTTTTTTTTTTTTTTAACCCAATTCTAATTTCATTGTTGGGGATTGTGTGAGAATTTGTCAGGATTCTGAGACATTTTGAGTTAATGAGACGGCATTATCCAGGCCAAATGAAAAAGAAAATGTGTATAATAATAAATCAGGGCATCTGCTCGGCACACAAAGGGCGGCGGGGAGCAGGTGTGCATCCTAATGAGGCAGAGCAGCTGCCGGCGCCCGCGGCCCGATGCCCGGCTCGCCGGCGGCTCCGAGCCCGGGGCGCCGCGGCCGCGGGGCGACGACGACGCTTCTGGGTGGCTGCGCCGCGGCCCCGAGCCGGGGAATGCGAGGGTTGGGGCCACGGCCGCCTTGAGAGGGACCATTGTGCGGGGTTGGGTGGCCGGCGCAGGCACGCCGTCGGCAAACCGCTCAAGTGTGCAGTCATCTGTTAAAGGCAGCGCCGGCCCCCGCCGGCCCCCGCACCACACACGCTTTTTTTCTTAAAACAATCCTCCCGGCTCTTGCGGGCGGCTGGTAGAGAGGGAAGCGTCACGAGGTTCTCCAACGGGAGAAAAAGGCGGAAAAAAAAAAAAAAAGAATAAGAGAGAAGAAAAATGATGCTGGACAAAGAGCCCCGAGAGCAGCGCGGGAATTGCTGAGCGCACCGAAAGCACCACGGCACTGGAACTGCCGTGGCTTGGAAACCACCACGGCACAGGAATCACCACAGCACGAGAACCACCACGGCACAGCAACCACCACAGCACAGAAATCACCACAGCATGAGAATCACCCTGGCACAGGAATCACCAGAGCTTGAGAACCACCGCAGCACAGGAACCACCAAGGCTCAGGAATTGCCACAGTTCAGGAACTGCCATAGCTCAGGAACTGCCATGGCTTGGGAACCATTGTGGCCGAGGAAACCACGACACAGGATAACCACCATGTCTCAGAAAGCACCATGGCTTTGGCTTGCAGCGGTGCTACCACAGGCAGCCAGAAGTGGAGAGTGATGCTCTGCATCCCAAGCTGAAACGGGATTAGGGCTCCTGCACCGTGAGGGACTTAAATGAGGCCAGGGCAAGGGGCACAGAGCTGAAAGCCCTCCCACCCAACTAGTTATGAGACCCTTTCCAATTTCGGTTCAGGCAAGTGGTGCTTTGAGCTCAGGGATGGGAAGCCAGAGCAGAGACCAGCCCAAGGCATGGTTATTAGCTAGGAGGTTAATTAGTGATTGGAGGAACTCCCCTGGGGGTTGAAACCCATGCCTGGCTGGGCTGCCTGGGTGCTTTCCAGGCTTTTGCTTCAGGAAGTCCCTTAAGTTTCACAGAGTTAGCAGATATTTAATTTTTTTTTTCATAGCTTCTGATTTGTTTGTTTGAAGAGCTGGTTTATGGACACAATCAGCTCAAGAAGCCAGGAAGGTGCAGAAGACACCAGGGAAGGGCTTGGCATGGGTCTGCCCTGGCTAGAAGGGACTGAGCTGGGCAATGGGCACACATGGGCAGGTGGGACTAGAGTACACTCATGCATCATACCTCATTCCTGGAAGTGTTTAAGACCAGGCTGGATGAGGGTTTGAGCAACCTGGTCTAGTAGGAGGTGTTCCTGCCCATGACTAGGGGGTTGGAACTAGATGATCTTTAAGGTCCCTTCCAACTCAAGTCACTCTATGATTCTATCATCACATTTCTCCTCCCTGCAGTGGAGGCACTCCAGCCACTGAGAAGTGCTGGTGAAGCAACTCTTCAGACAAAAAAAAGCAGTATCACACAGGCACCACTAAGATCCAGTACTCACCACTAGAACCTGCAGAGGAGGTTGCACCCTGCAGAGCTGGGCTGTGCAGCAGACTCTGAAAATTCCCAAATCACAATCACAACTGTGACAGGGACAGAGACTGGGCCAGCAATCATACCCACTGCTCCCAGCTCAGGGAGCCCTCTCAAACTCCTTCCTAGAATCAGAATGTAATGGTTCGAAGGGACCTTAAGGATCATCTAGTTCCAACCTCCCTGCCATGGGTAGGGACACCTCCCACTAGACCAGCTTGCTCAAGGCCCCATAGAATGGAAGGGTTGGAAGGGACATTCCATGGCTTCTAAGTCATCTCAGTTTCTCTTCAAGGTTTCAGAGCAAAAGATCTCTGATGTTAGGGATATCACTATCACGATATCATGACAGTGATACTGCAGCTCAGCAAGAGCATGAAAACGCTCAATGAAATCATGAAAGAGCTCTGGATGCTCCTCTGCTCCACACATGGCAGTACTTGGACATGTACATGGGCAACTTTACACCTGGTGGCTTCAGCACTGTTCCTATATCATCTGAAGGCACTTCTACCCAGAAATGATGCTATTGCTGCCCACGTTTCCAACAGCAAGTCTGAGAAAAGTAGGGAAGAACACGGCTGCACAACAAAGCCATGGGGATGAACTTCACTCTTTCCTCCCTGTGCAAGTCCCAGAGCTCAGTCAGATCCTGGAGTTGCATTTAAAAGCCCAACAACCACAAGAGCTTGAAAGTCCCTGCTGCAGAACAAAGCCTGGAGACAAGCCTTGCATGCAAACCAAGAGATCAAAAACCAGGTGAAGAATAAGGCCAGCCCAAGACGCAGTCATTGTTCAGCTGTCTCAGGTTTGGAAAGGCTGGGCTCAGCAGAGCCAGCTTCAGCTCTCAGCTGTTCTGCAACCTCAGCATGTGTCGACCTACTTCTCCAGGGGCTAAAAACTTCTCCTGAAGTTCAGCCCATGGAGCTAAGCTTTATAATATGTAAAAAAACAGACTGGCGGGCGGTGGCGTCAGGGCTCCCAGGTGAGCAGACATGGAGGATGCGACGTCCCCGCAGGCTCAGCCAGGTGAAGAGCACCTTGTGGTTTTTCCTTTGGCATTTCCCAAGCAAGGGCTACCCAAACCAAACCCCAAGCGGCTTATGGAAATTATCATAAGAGACATGAAAGCTATGCTTTAATTATAGATATATGTGTTGGCAGAGGATAGGGCGGATGCTCCACGATCAAAACAGCTCAGAAGGGCCATTAGAAAGCAGCTTTGAGGCAGTGAAAGGTGGCTGAGCTCCTGGTGACCTGAGGAGCCTCCACAGCATCCCCAGAGAGGCGAGTGAAGCCATAGAACTATTGAGGTTGGAAAAGATCTTTGAGCTCAACCATCAACCCAACACCTCCACAGTCCCAGCCCCACTCATGACGCATGCCCCATTCCCGATCTGGGCAGGAATGGCTAAAAATATCAATGTCTGTCCTTCCCCTGAGCATGCAGCTGAGAAACGTTTCCGTTGACTCAATAACCTGCTGAAGAGGCACCAAACACTCCAGCTGTGACCCACCCCTCCGGTTTGGATGGTGACAGGGAGTGATGGCATCCTGAATGCAGTGACGGCCAAGCCAGGCTGGTGCACAATGCTGCCTCTGACAGCACAAGGAGAAAGTCAGAGAGGAGGGTCTCACAACCCTTCAGTTCTAGGATATTTTCTACATGGCATAACCAAAGGACTGGGGCTGTCCCCAAAGCACCAGACAGCACAGGGGACAGTGATACAGCAGTTGGTCCCCAACCCTGTGCCTGGGGATACTGTATGTGCTCCTTGCAGGTATGAACACACTGATTTACACTCCTCGAGTGTCTGGAGCTGCAGTCCATCCTGGTGGCTTTTTGTTTTGGGGGGTCAGGCAGAGGCTGGGGGTTGGATTCTCACGACACTAGGCTGTGAAGCATCTTCCCCCTCCACACCGGCCCCGAGCGAGCTCCCGCGCCCGGAGAGCAAACTACTGTGAGGGGGGAGCGCCATTAATCATGTACCATGCTCCCAACCCATAAATCTCTGGCACGATTCACGACTGATGTGAAGGGTGATGGAGAAGGCCTTGTCCAAGGTCAGACAGCGAGTCCCAGGGGATGGCCTGGGAACGGGAACAGCGGCCCCAAATTCCCACCCTGCTCCCAGCGCCCAGCCCAAGCCAAATCTGGATCTGCTCAGCGTGGGCACGTGCATTTGTTGTGTCTGTTGCACATCCTTCATGAGTTACAATGACCCAGTGCTGAAGTTAGCTCAGCAAGGCTGCAGAAAAGTGCTTGACATCACAGAACCATAAAGCATTGGAGTAGATGATCTCCACAGGTCACTTCCAACCTCTCCTCAACTGAGCTGCAGAAATACCAGGGAGCCAACAAGCTCTGTGCCACGCTGCTGCCCCAGGTGTGCGTGACACATCCTTGCCCAGGCAGCATGGCTCTCAGCACCTCCCCACACCCCATGAGCAGTGCTGGCAAAGCTGAGGTGCCCATCCCAGCCCTGCCACAGCCCCACTCTGGCTGCTCCCTGCGTGCGTCCCCGTGCACACTGCCAGCCCTTTGTTTGCTCCCTCCTCGCTTGCAGCGTGCAAAGCTTTTCCTCCAATCCACCAGCAACAGGTTTTGTCCCTCCGCAGCAATGCGGGCACTGAAAGCATCCCGAGGCAGATGTTTCTGTGACCTCTGACCCTAGACTAATGTTTTCCTCTCTGTGCTAAGCTGCCATCTGCCACAGCTAGCACAGATGACACCCAGGCGTTCCCGCAGCCCACCCCGCCCCAGCATGGCTCCCGCATGGCAGCACGGGGGCTTTGTTCAAATTTGGGATGTGTCAGCCCTGCACCAGCACAGCCCAAGCTCTGAGGGGTGTTTCAGAGGTGCTGGGTGCATGGGGGAATGCCCTGGATGCAGGAAGAGGTCCCAGACTGCATCAGCCCACAGCTGAGAACAGCCGAGCTCCCACTGCCCAGTGCTCTCCCACTTGGCCCCAGGGTGTCCCCCCCTAGGGCTGGGACCATGGCAGGGTTGGAGACAAAACCCACTTTAGACTTAAAAAGCACAAAATAAGCCAACAAGCAAAATGCAAACCAGGGGTAAGCTGAAGCATGGCCACTGGACACTTAGGGGCTGTCCCCCATCCTCATCCCATGGATGTGGGCAGGTCCAGGGAGCAGCTGTGGGAGGGGACAAGGGACTGGCAGGGAGTCCCATGCTGGCTGCTGGCCCCACATCCAGGCTGCCTCTTATCTGCACTGCTATCACATAACCTCTTCCTCACCCGCGTCTGCTGGAAGCATAAAGGGCCCCAGTCGTTTTCCCCAAGGTACAAGCACCGTGGGAAAGCAGAGGAGGGGAGGCTTGGGTCTTTACTCAAGCCCCATTTTGGGGTTACGTGAGACTAGTGGGGCTAGGAGAGTCCCCATTGCCTTTGGGGCAGCAGCAAACCCAGGCCCCCACCCTGACACCTGTCCCCAGGAGCAGGCTGGGCTGTGGGGGATGCTCTGTGGTGCTCATGGCCCAGAGCAGCCACCCCAGACAAGTCATCCTCCTTGCACCCCAGGGTCCCCAGCAGAGCCACCGCAGCACAGAGCTGTTTGAGAAACTACAACTGTGACTTGCGTGGTGCAGAGGGTCCCCACCAGGGACCATGACACCCACAAAGCCCTCTGCAAATGCTGCATGACTGAGTGGATGCCTGTACCAGTGTGGTCTGGACCCCATGGAGTGAAGCAAGTGGCCAAACACGAGCAGAACACTCAGATTTCATCTGTTTGCTGGCAACAGCTGAGGGAAGGAGAAATCACCAGCAGCAAAGTTTCCTCACAGGACCACAGCCACTGCTGCTCCCAGCTGCAGCATGGTGACACCACCCAGCCCCATTGTGCCCACACCTCTCAGGGTAACTGTCAGACTTCCTTAGGCTGATGAAGGGGAACCACAACTGCCTCCTTTCACCCCTTCCCCTGCACAGCTCCAACAGCTGCAGACCCTGGGCGTTCAACTTGCTTTTCATGAGGCATCCACGCACAAGAGTCACTTTTCCAGTTGTGCCACTGGCTTCTCATTTGGCACAGCCTGGAAGCAACACCCCAGCTTTCTCCTGCAGTTACACCCTTTCCCCTAAGACATATTTGCTTGGTGCCAGCCTGGAGAATCCTGATCTTCCACAGCTCCAATCCAACCAGAGAAAGGGCTGGTGCTCTGGGATATGTCTCCATGTCACTAAGATCTGCTCCTTACTCCAGCTTCCCAACCCATCTTATTCCGTTGCCTCCCCAAGAGCCATGGGTTCCTGCATGGAGCACCATTGGGGACCACTTTTGCGTACAACTGACTATGGGATGGCTTCTCAATGTCATCACCTCACCCCAGATATGCCTCACCAAGTGTGAGAGCACATTCCAGAGCCAAAAGGCCTGGAAAATGGTCCCCCTGGGAAAGCAGAGCTGGTCCCATCTCTTGCTCAGCTCCTGCTGTGGCATCGCCAACCTGCTCAGGGTGGCAAGGCACTCCTGAAACTGGCAGGACAAGATGGGTGCAGGGAAATGAGGAGCACTTTTGGACACTGCTCTGATCTGGGACCTTTAGGACCATGGATGTCCCTCCTGCTCTAATAGCCAGGGCTAAGGGAGGCACTTGAGACCCCTCCCAGCAGCAGGTATGGCCAGGCTCACCACACCTCACCTGCAGCTTCGCTCTGTGGTTTCTAGCACCCGTTAAGAACCCAAAGGCTTCACCACAGCTCATAGGAGAGCCAAGGCAGGGGAAGCAGAGCTGCCCAGCTCCCCACTGCCCCCACGGGGCACCCCAGCTGGGTGATGCATCCCAAAGCTCTCGGCGCCAGCATGGCCACACAAACATCTCCGCCAGCCATGACGTGTCTCCCAGCACCAAAACCCAGCACTAAACCAAACCAGTGGGGTTTTTATGAAGTTCTATCCAGGCTCTGCTTTATTAAACACTCTGGGACACCAGCCTGGGAAAAAAAAACATAGTTTCACACTAGGAGGGTGGTTGGCAAAGCAGCAGGTTACTTCAAGTGACACCAGGTTTAATAAAGCAAGAGCAGATCCCCAGTCTTGTTTAATTAAAAAAAGCAAACTGCAATCCAAAGTCTTTGATGTTGGTTTGTTTGGGGTTTTTTTGTGTTGTTCCAGTTCATTTTTGACCTAGCCCAAGCCATCTAATTGAGATTTTAAGACCCAGACTTTCATCTGGAGAGAAACTAAAGGAATTCTCAAAACTGGATATACTTATGGACAGAAGGTGGGGGAAAAACCTGCTTAGAGCCTTGTTCCTCCTACCAGTGTGAAGGGGAGAGAGAAAAAAAATTAAAAAAACCAAAACAACAAATGGCTTTGTTTCTTAGGGCAGACATTAGTCAGGATGGTTTTGGAATCAAAGTTCCCATTGTAATGAAAAACAATATAATCCCATTACTAAGCAAAGTGGCCCCGGCTACCTGGGAAGGAGCTGCCTTTCAATGGAGCTTCATTCACAATAAACATGAAAGATGTCTAAGGAAGAGACCAAGACAAAACTCGCCTCATTCCCACCCTCAACAATGGCTGCTATGAATTTTTTTTTCTTTCCTCCAGTGGATGTTTTTTACATCCTCTCCCGGTGTAAATATGCACAGCCCCCATTGTTTGTGGGAGGAGGCTGCCCTGTGCAGAGCTCTGCTCTTCCCACTCATCCCAGTCCCTTGCTCCTTCTCCTGGAGGAGACTGTTTATGGGGTGACTGTGAAGGATGAGCTTCCAGCAGAGGATCCCCGGGGAAAACAACCTGGCTGAGCCTGGCAGATGTTTCTATGATCTTCTGTGGTCCTGGGGCAGGTCTTCAAGGGGGTGCCCACACTGGTGACACCAGTAAGGTGCTCAGCTCTGCTTTCCCCCCATGGTGCTGCCCAGCAAGTACTACATTCCAGAGCACCCTCTCCAACTACTCCCTGCCACAATTTTTCATCTGTAAACATTTTCCCCTTTAAGAATATTTCATTCTTCAAGCCAGCAAAAGGAAAAGTTGGAATTTGGGGAGATGAGGAATTTCCACCTCCCCAGCTCATCTGCCAGCCCACCACTGACGGTGCCCAAGGCACCTTACCCTTCTCCATCCTTTTGGGGGGTAAATTCCCATTTTCACCCACTCTGGACACAATGCTGCCCACACTCACTGCCTGTGTGGGGTGAATTCACTCTGCCATGCTCCCAGGAGCTCTGGCATGCAGTGTTGGTGTCACCATCTCATTACATGATGATGAACTCTCTCTTTTTTTTCCCCCTTTCCTCCCTCAAAGCAAGTTTTGGCTAAACATTGCACTGCCAGAGAGCCAAATATGGAAAACTCCCACCCAGGACACGCGTGACCCTTCCATCCCACTCGTCTAATCCTGAACATAAAACCTGAGATTAGGATCTGAACAGCCACCAAGACTTTAAACAAGCTATATTTAGCTCTGATATTTATAAACAGGAGGAGAGGGGGGTTTGGCAGAGCACAAGGGTGCCCCCACAGCACAAACCCTCCGAAAGCCAGAGCACTTCATGCTGGGGCTGCTCTGGTGGGATGGTGAGTGGGCAAAGATTGCAGTGGCCACTGATGGATAAAGCTCTCCCAACCTCACAGCCATAAAGCTTTGCAAGCAAAGCAAAACTCCCCAAGTTACAACAAACCCCCTAGCTTCTTGGAAACCACAGGCTGAGGGATGTGAAGGACCTCTGAGCTGGAGGGGATGTGCTCCCAGGCTCTCTATCCCGGGATTTCTGTTGCTGGTGAGTTTAACCAAGGAAACGGAGAGGGAGGGAGGGAGGGAGGGAGGGAAGACTCTGCCTGTGACACCTTTTGCCGGCAGAAATCCTTGTGTCAACATGACGCCCTCGCCGAGGGAGCGGGACAATGGTGGCGGCTCTGCCCTCCGGCCGCAGCCCGCATTCCTGCCCCCCTCCCCTGGAAACCCTCCTTTTGTGGGGAGCAGCAGGCCCTGTGAAAGGCCCGTCTGTCGCCCTGCCTTTTGACTTGGAGGTCTGTGTCTAACATTTTAATAGGGGCTGGGGGCCGGGGAGAGTCGTGTCCCCCCTTCTCTGGGACTGCTCCTCCGTAGGGTCACTCTCCCAGCCCGCCCCAAAGCCGACGCGCAGGGCTCCGGCTACTGATGGGCAGCGGCTGCGAGGGTGGGAGCTGCACATCCCGCCATCGACAGCCACATTCCTCCACTTGCCCCAAAAGGAGGTGTTTGGTCGGTCAACCTGCCATAAGTGCCTCTGGGAGGGTCTTTTTTTGAGGGTCTTTTTCTGATCCATCTGCACAAGGCTGCAGCAGTGGGGTGGGACCACTGGAGACCTGCTGTCCTCCATGGCTGCTCATTGACAGCAAGTAATTTCCACGTTAAAATAAACCCCTGCATGCTCCCAAACACTCAGTCCCCCAAGCAGTGATGCTGGTAGAGAGTGGAAGGTCCTCAGGGTTCCCATTGCCCTGCTGATGCCAGCTCTCTTGGCATGGAGAGCAATTGACAAAGTGAAGAACCTCCTTTGATCGCTCCTCTTGAGGACAGTCATGGTCACACCACACCAAGAGCCACTTAGGAGGATGCCCTCTCCCTGGAGGTGTTCAAAGCCAGGCTGGATGGGGTCTTGAGCAACCTAGTCTAGTGAAAAGTGACCCTGCCCACGGCAAGGGGATTGGAACTAGATGATCTTTAAGGTTCTGTCCAACCCAAACCATTCTGATTCTGTGAGGAGGAATCAGCAGCAGAAGGCAAGGCTCAGAACTGCAGCCCCAGCCCTTGCAACACACTGTGACTGATCCTGCACAGGTCCAAGCACAGCCTGGCACCATTGCTCTCAGCTACTCAATTTCAGACCCAGCCCAAGGCACCACTCTCCCACCAGGACCCAGTCTACCCAGTCCTGCCAGCCCACCACCATACGGCTGCTTCCCTGCAGCATGCCCCTTCTATTAAATAAGGGCAATGTTATAGCATCATTAAAACTTAATAAATCCATTTCCCATATAAATACCATTAAATTCAGATTTTGGGGAAGGGAATTAGGGTGAAAACTTGTTAAAAGAAAATGACTTGGGCGCAAATAAATTTTTGCAACTTGACTGAGCGTGAAAGTTTCCCATTAAAATGCAACCCTGCTCCCTTTGCTGGAAATGTGCAAGAGCCTAATAACCAGCACCTAAACATTAACTCTTTAACTGGCTCTTCCAATATTAACTCCAAGCTGCTGTGGGGGAAGGGGAGAACGTGATGGGTGAAAGCTTCAAGTAGACATTAATTACTGCTGTGCAAGACAAGCTCACCCGCAGCCAGCACAGCTCACATCTCACCTGTGTCCTGCTCCCAACAGCCCTCTGCAAACACAGATGTGGGACATGAACCCCATTCTGCTTGGGGTGCTGAGCAGGATGCTGCCCCATCAGATGGGCCAGATGATCATTGTAGGTCCCTTCCAGCTGAGAATCACAGAATCCCATAGCATGGTGGGGTTCAGAAAGGACCTCTGGAGATCATCTAGTCCCTGCTAAAGTAGGATCACCCAGAGCAGGTTGCCCAGGATCATGGGTTTGGAATCTCTCCAGAGAAGACCACAACCTCTCTGGGCAGCTCCAGGACTCTGGTACCCTCACAGGGAATCTTTTCCCTTATGGAAATAAGCTATTTGTTCTGTATTATGGAACAGAGCTCCCCAGATGGATCAGCCAAACATCTCTTCCCCATTCCCAGCTCTTCAGAAGGGCTTTAATTGTGGTCCTGATCCTGCACCTCTTGCACCAAGCACTGCATTCACCAATGGGTGCCTCCCTCTCCCAGTTAACCTCCACAAGCCAGGATATGCCTGGAGGGTCCTGCTGCTCCAGCTCATACCAGGATAGATTTTGTTCAGATAAACAACAGCAAATGGAGGAAACTGAGGCACTAAGCAATCCTTGCTTGACGTATTTGGAAACCCCAACACCATCCCATAATGCAGACCCCTGTCCATAGGTACCTGCCAACACAGGGAGGTGAGGGAAGAGGACCTGATCTGCCAAACACATGCTAGATTGGTAGACAAAAGCCTTCCAACAGGCCCCAGTGCCGCCAAGCAGTGAGGAAGGCATGGTCCGGTGTCACTGGGACCAGGGTGCTGCAAGGACTTCCCAACACAACACACAATAGATGTGCAAAGAGATTTGTGCTATTAAATCCAACTAGGACTCCCTCAGCCATTCAGAGCTCCAGCTCTGCAGCCCTGATCAGAACCTGCTGCTGCTGGTGGTAATAAAGCAGGGCGCTGGTCCTCACAGGGCTCTGCTCCTGGAGGTCTCCATGTTCTGACACACTAGAAGTGAAAATGCAAGGACCCCCTCAACACCAGAGCAGCATTTCTGCTGCTCGTTCTGGATCTTTGGCTGATGTGAGTAGCTGTAGTTTTCCCCCAGACCAAAACAAAAGCAGAGCACCCAATACAACACCCATGGCCAGCAGCCCTTGGATGGTGGCAATGCCAACGTGCTGCCACTGATATCTCTCCAGGCCAAACCCAAGGAACCCAGCACTGCAGGATAGAGCCTTTCCATGGACAGATGGACTGGGAAAGTTGGGATGCCTCTTCCTCACAATAAATCCAGGCTCATGAGGGCACCATGCAGCAAGGCAACTTCTGAGATCTGCAGAATTTTGGCATAGGCACTTCCAGGCACCGAGGCTCAGAGCTGTGTGCCGAGGGCATGCAATAGGGTGAAAATGCCATTCAGCCTTTGGAATCACCCCAAACTTTCACCTTTCCAGCCTGATGGTCTTTTTAGCCCTGGACCCCAAAGTGAAGGGCTGCAGGAACCCAAGCTTAGCCTGGGGAGCAGCAAGCAAGCAGCCCAAGTGCCCTCTGGCAAGCAGGAGCCAGCTGAACAAAAAGCCACAGACTTGTAGTGAAGCAGATGGACCCCAACCACCTTTTTGGCTCCTAGGATAGAGGCAGGACTCAGCTGAGACCCCACTGCAGGTCTACTTTCCCAGGGGGGATTAAGTTGTGTCCCAGAGGCTCTTCCACTCCACAGCCCCAATACGTGGTCTAAACCCTTCACCTGGAGTTTGGCAATGTGTTAACCATGGAGAAGCCTCCATCCAGATCCAGAGCTTACCAGCTCCTGGTAACTGCACCCCGAGGCTACTCCCTCGTTAAACACATTGATGCTCTATAAATTTCACATTCCACTCCTGTACACACGCCGTTACCATTTGGGACACCTACCAACACGAGCAAAACAAGGGGCACCACCCCTCCAGGCCTGGAAAGAGCAGGTTAATTTCCAAACAATGTTATTTTAAAACTTGCTAACTGCCTCCTGATTATGTTATCCAAGCCCTTAATTGGTGAATAGCTTGGTCTTGCAGTGACTTATACGTGTCTCACTCATGCTACACACAAAAAAACCAACAAAGCCTTGGAGGTGAGATCAGGGCATGTAGAATCAGCTGGAACAAATGGACATATTGTGGCTTCTGGCAGGTAGGAAGACATCAAGTCAGGTGCTTGAGATGGAAGAGGTTTTGGTGGAATAAAACACACCCTGAATGGCAAAGTGAGTGACCTATAGAAGCTGTACATGGAGCAGAGCCCCATGCACTGCATCACATCTTTAAGAGCTACAAGTACTTGGTGGGGAACAGACTCTCTGATCTCAGGTGATGATGGCCATTGCCAACTCCATATCCCCTCTGCATCCTTGAGAGTCCCTGAGCAAATTCATTTCAGCAGGCGTCATCCTATCTCTTCTGAGGGACCTGCAGAGATATCTCCTCTTGGACATGCCAGCCCCTGCCTGAACACAGTGCAACTTTCTGGCCACCACAAGTATCCAAACCATGAGAAAAATCAAGCAGAAAAAACCCTCAGTCCAACCAATAAAATCCCCAAGGCAAGTTAGCAGGAGGCAGTGGGACCACCTGAGACAACTGATAACCATCAAGACGCGTCACAGAGAGATGTAAACAGAGATCCTTCTAGAGAAGAGCTACAAAACCCTGCTGCTGCCCCAGTGACCTCACCAGCTGGACTTCTCAGCTAAGTTTCTCTTCTACTGGAATCTGCAACAGGTGACTCTTTTGTATTTTTAATCTCCCCTCTTGCCCATTTCCACCTTGTTCTTTCCGAGAATGAGATCAGACTCGAAAGAACCATCAAGAGTTCTCAACATGGCTGAATCACCACTCGTCTACTTCTTTAAGAGCTTCCTCTGGCTGATTGTTCAATACCCCACCCTCTTCCTCTCCAGCATGGAGACTGCATTTTTTCTTTGTTATTATTTCATGGAAATAATGTTGGGTTAAAGCACATGAGAAAAAAAACCCAAACCAGAAGGAAACTTCCGCCCTTTACAACAAGATAACAATGACTGAGCAGTTGAGTAACTTAAAGGGCAGCGAGAACTGCAGGGCTTAGATCCCTTCTTGGTCTTCCTGATTGTCTCCTGAAAGAGTTTTGAGCTAAAATAATCATCCCTTCCCCACTAAGGTCTCCCTTTGAACGTTTCGTCCAATATTTCTGGCCCGCTGCCCATGGAAGCTGGTGGTGGCAAGAGGCACCAGCTCAGGAGCCATTGCCTGGCTGAACTACAACGCTGTGCTGATTCATAAACAGAGGAAGTACTTTGCTAAAGGCGACTTTTCCCCCTTTTCAGCTCAAGCCCAGTGATTAATTTAACTTATTCTTTTCCTTTGCCGCCTCCTTTGCTCCTCTGGGCAAGAGCACGACAACCCAAGCATAGCTCCTCTGATTTCAATGGTGACAGGCTGGTGGAGCAGGGTTGGAAGCTCAGCCCTCTTTTATGCCATCTGCTTTTAGCTAGTGGAGCAAGGGAGGTCCTGGGAATAAACGTCACATGGCACAGCAATCTAAAATCAGCCCAAGTCATTGCAGGGATGCCAGTCAAAACTATGGTTATCCAACAGTCTAATTAGGAGCTATCAAAAGTCAAAGGGACCTTCTGGAAAACCTTCTCATTTTGTCTGGGAAAATACTGTAGTGAAAGGCAAGGGCCTTTTTGGGAAAGCCACAGCTCCCCAGCTCCGTGGAACCAGACATCAAACACCCCAGCAGCCACCGCCTGCCAACCAGACCCTTCTGAAGCTCCAGATCTGGTGCAAGCGCCACACGTGGGACAGAAACACCTCCTGCCTTCAGCTGGGGTATGGGCAAGATGCACGAAACTGCTGCTGCTGCTCTTCCAGCACTGAAAGACCCAGCTACCTCTGCCAAGATGGGAAGCAGTTCCAAAGGCTGCTTAATTAGGCTGTTTCTGTCGCTAGCCCTTCAGCCCATCAAATGCTCAGTCCTCTGCATTCAATTACAGCCCTGTGTGCCCTGGACAGCCTGGCAGAGGGACAAGCAAGATAAGGCACCTGGAAATTTCACACCATCACGGGGAAATAATCCCAACAGAGACAGCTCCTCGTCTCACCCCAGTGATTCCCTTCCCGTGACGGGGCTGATAACTCAGATTTGGGAGTTATCAGAGTCGTCTTCAGGTAACCCAACGAGCTCCCTCCCGCCACAAACGCCTGTCCACGGGAGCAGCGTCTCCCTCGTACGCTATTTATTTCACTCCACTTTCTAATTGGATTTGTGGGGGCAGCACAATGGGGCTTTATGGCCAAACTTTGTTAAGTGCCAGGCCGAGAGGAGATGTGGCCAGCAGCCAAAATGGTGCATTTCACGCAGGCGCCAAAGGGCAGTGCCAAGCTTTTCTGCGTCTGGTATCTGTGTTCTTGGCTCTGCTTTGTTTAAGGAGCTTGGAAGCAAAACTCCTCGTAAAGAGATATTCGAACAAGTGAAAAACCAGGAGTTTGCTATCAGATACATTGGAAAGCTGCACCTCCTCCAGTCTGGCAGGAGCTCTAATATCAGCTCCCATCACTTGCAGAGCGTACCCTGCATGGGACAAGCACCGAGAGCGCACACCTTGGCTTCCTGCAAAAACAACTCTCACATGCACTCATGAAGCCATCCTGGCATCAGCAGCCAAGGCAGAGGTAGTTATTCACCGCTAGCAACGAGGAAGTTCTTCAAAGTTAACTTTTTCCCTTAAAAAACAACCTGCCCCAAGCCTGCTTTGGAGGCTTCTCCTCCAAATAGAGCTCGCACACATCAGATCTAATTAGATTCCATCACCATCTGCACATGAAATGTAAATCAGGAGTTGCAGAGACTTAAGGAAAAAAAGGGAAGAATGACCACAAGGAAAAGGAGGGGTGTAAGGTTGGGGAGGGGGTGGAGGGTTGGGCATTCTGGGAAGCCATACATGATTAGTCACACAGCATTAATCTGCCTCCCTTAACAATAGCTGCCGAATTTCGACCGAATCCCAGCTGTCGCTCTTTGAATGAAAGAAAACAAGATTTAGAGCGTCAAGCGTTGGTAAGGGCTTCTGTGCAAAAAAAAAGTGGCGTGCATTCATTAGTGGCTCACAAAGGGACCCAGCCTTTGTCCATTAAATTGCTCATGTGCCTGATTGATTTGCTGATTTATTTGCACCAAAGGGTTGGGGGGCTCTGCTTGGAGAAGGGGGTGGGAGGTGCCCAGCTACTGGGCAGAGTAACGGCACCCAAGGCGGATTTGCAAAAAAGCAACAGACATTGTCAAGGGAAGCTGCCATTCAACAGGTTGGGATTGGAAATGCCTTCAGGTTCCTCCGTCGAGGACTTCCTCTTTGGAAATTTGGGGTGGGTGGGAACGTCTCCCCGCCTGCTCTCAGCTCGGGCCACGTTCAACAGGCAGAGGGGAAATCTGGCCGGAAAACAGAGCCTTGCCCATTCACATTTCTTTTATGGAATAGTTTTAAAAAGGGAGCTGGAGCCTTATTCATTTCTCTTGGTTATTGTTCCCTGGGAGCCTGGAGTGAATCGGCCATCGCTGCGGTGGGTCGGTTGGTCCTTCAAAGAGTCCCAACGCTTTACACATCCGTTTTCCCCACAATCGGCTTGGAGAAAGCTCCTGCCTGGGTGCCAGGTCCTGCCAGAAACGCCAGGCTGGACTGCAGCCTGGCACCAGTGCCAGCAAAGCTGTGGGTGGAGGTGATCGTGCTCCCTTGCAATATCCCCCAGACCCACAGACATCAACGGGGCAGCTCCATCAGCCAGAGCCATGCCACGAAACTTCTCTTGAAGGTTTATTGGAGGTGTACTGGACACTGCACCACAAACTGCCAGGGTGCAAGGAACTGAAAGGCAATGCTTCAGGGCCAGGGAGGGAGCAGCTGGAAGACAGACAGACAGACAGCCTCCCTCCCCGCCCGACGGTCCAACAAGTGCTGCAGGCTGGCCCTGCCTCCTGCTCCATCAGCAGGGCAGTCTGCATAGGTT
This sequence comes from Indicator indicator, assembly GCF_027791375.1. Taxonomy (NCBI): domain Eukaryota; kingdom Metazoa; phylum Chordata; class Aves; order Piciformes; family Indicatoridae; genus Indicator; species Indicator indicator. The sequence continues at coordinate 9,999,287 of NC_072037.1, forward strand.
ACCACCAGCAAAACGTGGCCCTTTGCCCATGTTTTTCCACCCAGCTAGGAACAAAGCCCGATCCTGCCAAACTTGCGGCGACTCCTACACAAGCAGGTTATTCTTGCCACTCAAGGAAAGAAAACGCATCTTGCCCTATTAAATCCAGAGCCTTCAAAGCAAAGTCAACATGCATGTCAATACTTTGGTCGGAGGGAGATGAAAATCCTCTGTCTCTTCCATACTTACTGGCACACCTCTGTCCCGTTGAGAAAAGTTTCACACTTGCCCCCGTTGAGGCAGGATTCAGCAGGCTGCGTGCATCGTAAACCTGCAAACAGAAGGAGGGTGTTAGCCACAGTGCAGGTCCTGGGGGGGAAGCAGAGGGGGCTGCATCCTCTAGTGTCACCTGGACCAGGGACAGGCTCGCTGAGACCCCTCAGCCTGGTCCAATGGGGGCTGCATCCTCTAGTGTCACCTGGGCCGTGGACAGGCTTGCCAAGACATCACAGCCTAATGAGTTGGGGGCTGCATCCTCTAGTGTCACCCAGACAGGGGACAGGCTCAGAGACCCCCCAGTCTGGTGAGATGGGGGCTGCATCCTCTACAGTCATACAGACCAACAACAGGCTCACTGAGATCCTGCAGCCCTATGAGATGGGGGCTGCATCCCTTGGTGTCACCTGGGCTGGGGGTGGGCTCGTCAAGACCCCACAGCCTGGTGTGATGGGGATTTGCAGTGCCCAGTGGTCTCCACCCGCAGCATGATGGAGGAAGGCAGGGAACACATGGCCTCAGCACAGAGAGCCTCACCTAAAAATAAACTTGGGGTGGGCTTGAGGGCAGGCTCTGCCTTCTCCTCCAACAGGAGGGCTGACAGAGAGAAAGCCCAGATCAGGCCCTTGAGTGACAAATGCCATTTGGGAAACCATCCGCCCGAGGGCCCACGAGTTACCATTAACTCGGTAACGAAATGAGTCGCCCGTCACAACTTGCTATGAGTAAAGGTTTCATTGTCTGCCCTCGGAGCCTGAATCTGCAGTTACCCCAGCAACTTGCTGAAAGCACCAGAATCGCTTCGGATTCCCACCCCAGCTCGCTCTTCCCTTTCTATCCCACTTCACAGCAACCAGTTCTGCCACATGCGTGTGCAGACAGAGCAGTTCCACAGTGACTGACAATGGCTTCACACCATCACCACCATCACCAAACGTCTCCCCCCCCGAGTGTATGCCGAGCCCCACATGTCCCACGGAGGATGCTGGGGGGGTGCTGGGCACTGCTCCAGCTAGACACAACTTTCTGCAAACTTTCCCTCCGAGGAGCTGGGTGCCAGACAGCAGGGTGATGGCAGTCTCACTGCTTTTCCTTCCCCAAACCCTCCCAGGACATTTCTGCTCCGGATAAGGCTCCAAGGTGGGGAGTGGGGTGGCAGCTCCCCGCTCCGCCCCGCGCCTCCCGCCACTTTAAGGGCTCTTTGCCCCGGTCCCACCGGTTGCCCCTTTCGAGCGAGATTTGCGACGAAGCACCCAGACCCGCCCCGGGTTGGGGGGGAGGACCCTCGGCTGACTTTCAAGAAACAGGAAACCGAGAAAAATTTGCAAAACGGTCAAAAACTCTCGTAGAACAACAGGCAGGAGCGCGGCCGCCCTGCGCGCCCCTCTGCGGGACAAGCCCGTCCCGAACGCCGGCTCTCCTGGTCGCCGCCGCGCCCTGCTCCGGCCGCCCGCGGTACCGGGCTCCGGTGCCCCTGGCCGGACGCCGTATCGAGCTCCGGTTCGCCCCGACCGACCGCCGTACCGAGCTCCGGTTCGCCTCGACCGACCGCCGTACCGAGCTCCGGTGCCCCCGACTGACTGCCGTACCGAGCTCTGGTCCCTCCGACCAATCGCGGTATCGAGCTCTGCTACACACGACCGACCGCGATACCGAGCTCCGCTCCCCTCGACGGCAGCAAGCACAGCTCCCCGCGGCACCCCCCGGCACCAAGCTGCGGTTCCCGGCCCCGAGCACAGTTCCCTCCGCCACCTCCTCCGGGACACCGAGCCCCGGCCCTCTCTCTCCCTCCCGCGGTGCTGAGCCCCGCTTCCACCACGGTTCCGGCCCCGTTTCCCTCGGCAGCACCGAGCTCCGTTTCTCCCGCTGGAACCGAGCCCGGTTCCCAGGCATCCCGCGGCACCAACTCCCGGTTCCCACGGGGACCACTTCCCACCCCCATCCCCGACAGCGCACGGCTCCGGTGCCCAGGCGGGACGGGGACACACACGGCGCCCAACCCCGCTCTCAGCAAACTTCCTGCCGGCGGCGGGGCCCGTCCCGGCGGCCCTCACCTCGCGTCAGGGCGGGGAGCAGGAGCACCATGAGGCCGGGCGCCAGGAGCCGCTCCATCCCGCTCTGCTCCCGCCGCTCACAGCCGCATAGATCCGGAGGGCCTCGGCCGAGCCGAGCCGAGCCGGTGCCGGTGCCGGTCCGCGCTGCCCCACTGGGAGCCCCCAAACACACCGCGCCCCAGCGCCGAGCGCAGCGACTCCCAGCGCCGGCGCCTCCCGCGGCTGCTCAGCCCCGGCGGGCCGGGCCGGGCCGGGCGGGAGGTGGAGGGGGGGTGGGGGTGGGGGGGTGAGGAGGGCGGGACGGTGTGGGGCGGGACGCCGCGGCACAGCAGAGCACAGCACAGCACGGGATGGGACGGAACGGGACCGGACGGGACGCTCCTCCCTACCCAGCCCGGGGGCCTGCCGGTGGGACCCACTGCCCCGACATGGAGAATCGGGGTGGGAGTGAGGCAGCAGGGTTCGGGCAGGAGCCCCAGACGCTCCCGGTGCAGCCCCCCAATGCGGGAGCCGGACACCCTCAAGTGAAGCTTCCCCATGCAGCCCCCCAATGCGGGAGCCGGACACCCTCAAGTGAAGCTTCCCCATGCAGCCCCGGACGCCCTTGCTGCAGCCCCGGACACCCCCGCTGTAGCCCCCCACCTCCACTTCCCAAGCAGCCCTTTGGACACCCCCTGTGCAACACTCCTACACCAGTTACCGAATACTCCCAGTGCAACCTTCCCACGCAGGCACCGGACACCCCCAGTTAAACTTCCCCATGCAGCCTTAGACACCCCCGATGCAGCCCCCCTATCCAGCCCCTGTGCAAACCCCACCATGCAGCCCCCACAACCCCAGTACAACTCCAGCACAGCCCTCCCATGCAGCCATCACAGAGCTTCAGTACAGCTCTGGACATTTCCATGCACCCACCTCTATGGAGCCCCCACACTGTCCCAGTGCAGCCCCAGACACCTCCAGTTCAGTCCCCCCCACCTCAGTCCTGGTGCAGCCCATCCATTCATACTCTATATAATCCCAGTGCAGTTCACCCCCATAGTCCCAGTACATCTCCTCTCAGCCCTAGAGCAGCCACTTCAACCAACCTCAGCACAGCTTCCCCAGTGCAGCTCCGCAGGGGACACAGCCCCTGTGGGCTGCAGCACCCACTCTGGGACCTCAGAAGGATCTAGATCCCCAGGGTGACCCACAGCATGTCTGTGTAGGGGCCCTTGGCGTACACTCTGTGGAGGGGACAAGGGGATGGGGCAGCTGCCAATGGCTATTTGCACTGGGGGTGCCAGGGCTTGGCCTGGGCATCCCTGGGGATGTCAGAAGATGCAGCAGGGGATACAGGGTGGGATCACCCTCTGTCCCACACCATAATGCAGGTGCATGCAGGTAGCTAAGCCATTTCCTACCCTCCTTCACCATAGCATGCAGACAGCTACACTGGGAGGTGGGGGGGGGGGGGGGGGGGGGGGGGGGGTACTGTTGTTTGTTTTGTGTTCTGAACTCATGAACCCACAGCAGAGCCCTGGCCAGCCCCATGCACTGCATCCACAAATAAACAAACAGATGAGGAGGAGCAGGGAAGCCAAACCCAGGAGGCAGCCCCACAACCCCCAGATGTGCACAGACTTCCTGTGCACACAGCTCTGCCTGTGGGTCACAGAATCCCAGAATCCCGGACTGGTGGGGGGTTGGAAGTGACCTCTGAAGATCATCTAGTCCAACCCCCCAGCTAAAGCAGGGTCACCCAGGATCATGTCCAGGCAGGTTTGGAATCTTTCCAGAGAAGGAGATTCCACACCCTCTCTGGGCAGCCTGCCCCAGGGCTCTGGTACCCTGAAGCTAAAGAAGAGTCTCTGCATTCATCCCTGTGTCCCCAGAGTCAATGCTGAGGTTGAACCCAGCACACCAACCTCCCCCATAACATCTGGGATGGGAGTGTGGGGATGTCCCACTCAAAACCCAGCCAGGCCTTGAGCCCAAGAAGAGGCTTAAGCAGTTGAGCTGCTGTGCACTGGTGTTACCCAAGGCCTGTTCCTGCAGTGAGGTGTTCAGCAGCTGTACTCACAGAGCATCCCAACCAGAAACAGCCCTTGTGAGGATGTTAATGTGTGATGCTTCCTCATGGGGCTGTGGGGCCAACCCTGCACAGAGATGCTCACCATGACCTTGGTCTCCTATGTCACACCATGGCAGCCTGGTGTCTGCCACCACAGCACCATGCCCCCCAGTGCCTGCAAATGTGGGGAGCAAAAGCTCAGAGCACAGAGAATTTGGGGTACTAGCTGCCCCAGGGATGGGGGCACCCAAATCTCATCAGAGTGCTGGATTTCCCCCTAAGCTCCTATGAAGTGTGGCTGTTGGAGGGCATGGGATGGCTCTTTTACAGCTTTCAGGTATGGGGACATGTGGGACTGGCTGCTGGCCTTTGGCTGAATGCTTGGGAAAAAGGAGAGAGGGTCAGCAATGAGCTAATGAGAAGGAGGTGACACCATCGTCATCTGTGTCTTTCATCACAGGGCACCTCTCCTCCAGCCCCCAGGCTCATCCCATCCCATCCCATGCCAGGCCCACTGTTATCCCACTGCTTCCTGTTGTAAATTATTTCCAGAGCAAGTGTGAAACAATTAAACAATCCGACAGGCAGAGTCTGCTGCTCAGATCAAAGGAGTGAGCCCTGCAGCAGTGCCTTGCTCCCAAGTGCTCTCCTCCTGCCCTGCTCCTCCTGCCTTCCTTGCTTTGGGTCCTGATTCACACTGGGGAGTGGGGGCTCTGAGCAGAGCATGGTGCCACTTGGGGTTTGGGTAGACCAGCCCCCCTCTGAAACCTTAAAGCATCCCAGGGAGATGCCACTTGGCTTGCTCCATCATGGTGGATCAGGGGCAAGGCCAAGTCATTGGCATGTTTCCCCTGATTTTCTACCCTTGGCAGGGAAGTGAGTGGTCCCCTAGTTTTATCCTCCCTGCAGACAGGAGGAGGATGGTGGCAGCTGAGCAGCAAGGTACAGCCTCTGCTTCTGCCCCAGCTGAGCAAACCACCAGCACAACACACCACCACCTTAACCCAAGCCAGAAGCAAGGCAGCAGCAATGGCAGCCTGAGGTTCCCACCACTCTGGCTTCCTTGGAGATGGAGACTTCTGCTGTCTTTCTCTTTGTTCTCCCTTTCTCCCTCCTCATCTGAGCTGAGCAAGCAGGGAGCATCTCAGCTCTACCTGCCTGGAAATACCATCTGTAGTTTGCCCGGGCTTGTTCCCCACGTGCAGAAAGCACTGCACACTCAGCTTAGCTGTGCTCAGGGGCTTGCTCCCCAAAACTGGAAAGAGCATCCCCCAGCCCCACTGGACCATCATGGCCACACACGGGACCACTGGGGGCCCTTCCATGCCAAAGTTGTATGGGGATGGATGTGGTGGCAGGAGCCAGTGGTGGATACACCCAGCCCTGTTTCTTGCCCCAGCACTGGTGCAGCAGGCACTGCCAGGTGACTTGGTGTCCTGGCACTGGCTGGTTTTGTGGTGCTGGACACTCATGAGCTTAGAGCCAAAAGAGCATGTAGAAAAAACCCTGTGTGAGCCCTGGTCCTGGCTTTCCTCTGTGGCTGGGAGGGTCTTCCTGAGATGCCCAGGGGCAAGACTACTGATAAATCCAAACACTCCAGTGCATGCAGCTGTGCAACTGTGACACCTCACCCTTCAAACAGAGAGGTCAAACACGTCTATTAATTACCATCACCCAATGCTGCTGTGACCCCATGGCAATGGGGCAGCTCTGCACCAGGGAAGCCTTTGCCATGGAGGATGTAAAAGGCTCCTCGGTGGTTTCCTGTGGGCAGGATGAGGACATGAACATCTTGGCATGAAGATGTGCCTCCAGCCAGGCACTGCCAAGCAATGCCCAGCTTTAATCTGGTGCCATCCTTCCCCTGGTACAGGGGGAATCTGATGCAAGATCCTCCAGGGGAACCTCCTTGAGTTTCCTTCTCCAAACTGCCTCCCCCAGAGGCTCCTGCTAGTTAGAGAAAAAGAGGAGGAAAGGAAAAGTCAGCGTTCAGCATAAATCTTTTCTCAATAAAAGGCAAATACGACATAAATCCACAGCAACTTTTTCTTTTGAGTGGTCTTCAGGGGTTAAAAATAATGGGATTTTAGGTACTCTTAAAAATAGCCTTCATAAAAGGCTTTAATAGAAACCTTGGCAACCAGCCATGTGATTAGTGATTTAAAAACATGAAACCTCCACACATTTCAAAGTTTTAATAAGTTAAAATTAAAATGAGTGAAACTCTGGGAATTTAATTTTTTTTTTGTTACTTCAAGCTAAGAAAATTATGTCTGTTGAGCAAAACTTCATACAAATATAAACAGGTAATGCACATCTGTAAATTATTTTCATGTCTCCAGGGGCTGGAAAAAAAAAAAAAAAAACAACCAAAAGGAAAAAAAAAATCCTTAAGTGAGACCAGCATTCTTATATATATTTTGCCTTGACAGCTCAGGAAAAAATTTGCCAAAAAGCAGAGTTAGAGCACTGGGCTGGCGTGGGAAAGTTGGTTTAGTGAGAAATTTGCCCTAGGCTATTTAAATAAAAACAGGCGTGTGGGGTTTGGGTTTTTTTTTTTTTGGTTTTGGTTTTTTTTTTTTTTTTTAATGGCAAATGCCTGTTAAACACAACCAAGGCAGCTTCCAATTGCCTGAGTAACGAGGGCACCTATTCTTTCTTGATACTTTCATCTTGTTATCATCACAATCAATATTTCACTCATACACATTCAGGGCAATAAAGAAAAAAAAATATAGGAGCGATAAAGGCAGGCACCAAACTGGATCTCTCCTGCTCCCCCCGCCGTGCTTTGGCACTCCTCTGCTGGCTGGGGTTTTGCAGAGGGACATAGTGCTACTGCTACAGGCACCCACACCCTCGCTCCTGCTCTCAAGTGAAGCTGTTTTTAGTAATTAAGTGTGAATCAAAGTGGGGTAGAGCAGCCTGAGCAGATAAAAATACAGCCGGCCATGGAGTCTGAGATGTAAAACTATCCCAGATGAAGCTGCCCCGTAATGGGATTAAGCTGTGATTCCTCAGGGCACTGGAGAAATGAGGCTGCATTGGCAAGAACAGTCTAAATCTTGACTTTTCTTTCTGAGTGGAGGGTTGTGAATGGCCACAGGATAAACCACACTGATTGTACCACCTCTGTGGCACAGTGCTGATGGCAGAACCTCTGGCATCACATGCCCATGGAGAAGGACTTTCCTCCTAGCAGGAAATCAATCCCACTAGGGCGTCTGGATGGGACAGAGGAAAACCAGTCTCACTGCCATGTGCAGAGAGGTTGGTGCCATGCTTGCCCCTGCCCCCAGCATGGCTGCTGTGCTCAGGCTTGGCACGCGTGAGGTTTTCCTCCTCACGGGCTGCTGAAACTGGTTTTAATTGCAGGGTTGCTCCTGGCCATCATTTCTCGGTGTGTAAAGGCAGTTTAGTAACTCACCCACGGGATTAGGGACAGGCAAGGAGAGGTCCTGGAGGAGCACATCTCCCTGCACTGTTTGTACCTGGGTGAAAGGTGCTGCTGTGCTATTGAGCTATAAAATCTGTGTCATGTTTAAAATAAAACTCCTTTATGGGCTGTGAAGGGAGGGAGCAGGTGTTAGGCAGGCGTCCCTCAGCCCTGCCTTGCTGTCTCCTGGGCTGCTCTTGTTCACCTCCATAAAACAACTGAAACATTCACTGTTGTGTAAACAGAGGCTGATGAGGTTTATGGAGCTGTGGGTGACAATGTGCCTGTCCCCAGGCCTGTCCCATCCCTTGTGGGTACCAGGGCGTGGGTGCACCCCCCAACATGGTTCAGCTTGGGGTATGAGTTCCCCCCATCCCTTGGTGCATGTCTCTGTCCCTTTCATGCTTGTTCTTGTCTCTGCAGACCCTGAGTGTCCCCATCCCCTCCCCTCCCTCACTGAGGAGCATTGTGGCCACACAAACTTGGGGTGGGGGTTGGCTCTGCACCCACTGATTCTTGCCCATGATGGGGACACAGGTGATGATCCTGGTGCTCTCAGAGCACAGATCCCAGCCCTGCTGCCATGCAGGACATGTTTGCACCCTGTGCTTCACAGAGGCATAGAATTGTTTCAGTTGGAAACCAAGACCTGCAAGATCCTTGAGTCCAAACGCTGACCCAAGGATGGCCATTAAACCATGTGTCAGAGTGCCATGTCTACATGTTTTCTGAACACCTCCAGGCATGGTGACTCCACCACCTCCATGTGCTTTCTCTCAAAACCGCTTCTTTGCTTTTTCTCCCATTCCTCCTTTTCCTGCTGAGGCAAACAGGACTTTTCATCACCTCATCAAAGAAATTGCTCGCTGCAGCATGCGGAGGGGCCAGGATCAGACCTCTCCTGATATTTACATTAACTAATTGAAAACCATTGCTTGCAGCAGTGAAAACCCAAGCATGAGTCTGTGCTCACAAGCCCGGGCATGATCCTGATACTGGGTTTCTGGACCGCTGTGCAATGCCAGGCACATCTGAGCTGTGCTGGCACCCCTGCAGTTTCACCCAGCTCCATGCCTCTGGGATTCGCCTCTCGCAGGGAAAGAGCTCCAGGGAAGACGTCATGTCACGAGGACACTGGCTCCCTGCAGCTTTGTGGGCAGGGTTTTTTTTGGGAGACATCACTCCTGGAGACCCAGACGTGCCCCTTCTTGCTGTGCTGGCCCCAGGAGAGGCTGAGTTGCAGGGTCTTGGAATGCCACTGATGCCAGCAGGTAGTTTCAGGGTCAGTTCAGTGCCAGCTCTGTTCTCACAGCAATGGGATTTGGGACTCGGGAGCTCCCGTGCTGGGCTGAAACCAGATGAAATTCTTAAGTGATTACAAAAAGAGGATGAAAAAGTGCTTTCTGCACCCCAGCCCTTGCTGCTAGCTCCGTTTGCGGGTGCTCCCACCCACCGCCCCCTCTTTCCTTCCGTGTGGAAGTGGGAAGATTTGGAGATGTTTGATTTCACAGAACAGCTGCAAAACAGCCAAAACATGTGCAGAAGGGACTGCACATCCTCAACACCAATCTTTTGAGCTATGTGCTCCCAGGATGGCAGCCCCACTGCTGGGGTGATACGGAGGCTACTGTGTCCCCCCAGCCATGGCTGGGTGCATGTGCGAGGGCTGCTGTTGGGGAAAGCTTCCCACCCAGCTCTGACCTTGGTGCCTCCCAGCAAAAACACCTCCTGGCAAGGGGCCAAGCACAATAGCCAGTTCCTTCTACTCCCTTCCTTCACAGGCAGCCACATTATCACAGGGCTCGGCTGTGAATCAAAGCCAGGCACACGAAGATGGGAACCAGGAGAAATGGGCTGAAAGATGCCATTTCCGCTGGGAAAGGAGAGGCTGTGGGGCAGTGGCTGCCTCCCCAGAGCTGCCTGCTTTATTGTGGGATGCCCCATCATGGATGGCTCCATGCCTGGGAGGGAAGGAGGGAGTGAAGCCCCTCCCTGAACTGTGCTTAAGTCTACTCAGGAGCACCAGGAAGAGTCACACACGTCCCTTGTGCTGGGGCACTGAGGGTTCCCCTGCTCTGTGCCATGGCAGCTCCCACGGGGCTGGCTGCACTCAGGGCTTTTTGTGGTGCCAAAGGGTTTGGAGAAGCCCCACAGCCTGTTCCTCAACCTCTGTCCTGAAAGATTTTTTTCCTGGAAAATCATTGCAGATTTTCTTTAGAATTAAGGAGAAAAATAAATTATTGAGAGAACCTCTGTGATGCCATCACCCTTTGTCCCTCTGTGGGGTCCCAACCCCTTGTGCTTGGCGAGGGCTGATGCCCTCTGCCTCCCTCAACAGGACTTGGTGGCTCTTGCTCAGGCTGTGCCTCCTCAGGGTCCCGTCTGGCTCAGAAGGTTTCCCCCATCCCCACACAGGGATGGTTCCACTGCTTCCATGGCATGGTGCAGGCACAGGGCTGGTGGCACGGGCCCGGCCGTGTGCCATACCACCCAGCAGCAGCACCCTTCCCCATGGCACGGGCCAGTATGGGTGACAGGCTGGGAACCGGCCAGCAAAGAGATGCCAGCAAGGTGTGAGCCCTCCCCTGCCACCCCCAGCCGCTGACTTCAAAGCCTGGTGACCTTTCAAATGCATCTGCCCCTGCACGGGGCGGGTGAGATCACAGACGAGGAGGAAGCAGGGAGTGTGGGGGAGATCCATGCACTCCTGAACCCACCCGAGGGTTGGAAACGATCCCCCCTGCCCCAGCACATGGGGACAGGGTGATGTTGCCTGGCAGGACCTCCACGCCAATGCCAGCTCCCCAAAACTGGCATGAGCCTGTGCAGCAGACACGGTTCAGGCAGGGCTCTTGCTGCTACCTGGACTTTGGAACCAAGGAGCTGCCAAGGGTTGGGGTGTGCTCCCTCCCTCCTGCTCCAGCACCTTGCCAAGCTGTGCCTCTGTGGCACACAGGCTGTGCCAGGGCCTTGGTGTGGTTGGAGCTGCTGCGTTCAGAGCCATGGTCCCCACATCACCATGCAAGGAGCTGTGGGCGCCCACAAGACGATGCTCCCACGGACATCCAGCAGCAAAAACACATCAAAGCTCATCCTGATGGCAGCGAGTAAACAGGAAGGGAGAGAAAGACAAACATAGCTCCCTGCAACTGTTGGGGGAGAAAAACAACTCTCTCTCCAGGCGGGAGAAGGTTTGCTGCCCTCTCAGCTGCAACCCTGCAGAGAAAAGTGGCAAATGAACAAATGAGCCAAATGAGCCAAAAGGGCTTGGGACCACCTGCTCCAAATTCTGCTGAGTGTGTGGCTGTGGGGGACTGAGCCCCAGCTGGTGGGGGCTGCAGGGGTCCAGGGTGTCCGTGCATAGCCATGCATGCCAGGGAATTGTGCTCAGAGCTCTTGAGAGCAAAGTGGGTTTGGGAAAACTGGTGGAGATGGCGCTGAGTGGGATGGTAACTGTGCCTGGTGGGATGGTAACTGTGCCTGGTTTTGCAGCAGCAGCTCAGGGCATTGCAGGCTCCTTCCTCACCCACTACCCAGTGCCTCACAGCAGGGCCAGTTCCCAGGGCTGCCTTTTGGGGTTGCGCCAGGGGCCAGTAATAGGATTAGGGACCTCCTAGCTCCCTCATCCCATCCTAATCCTGCTGGGAGGGGAAAAGTCAGGCTGGGACAAAAGGCATTAGCTGTCCATGCCTGGTCGTGGCTCGCTGACCCCTGAGCAGACGGCAGGGACAGGGCACCAGCCACAGACCCCTTGCTGCTGCCACTCTGGTGGTCGCTGCCTGCTGGGCTGGTGGCATCTGTTGTCTTGTTGGGGCCCCCAAGTGTGTGGGGCGTTGGGCACTGGAGCACTGTGTGGCCCTGGCACAGTCTGAATGGGTGTCAGTGGGATGAGCTGATTCACCGCCCTGGAGCAGCTGCTGTCCAGTGAAGTTCCTGTTTTTCAGTGAAATCTCAAACTCCATGCCTGGAAAAAACAAATAAGTGCCAAGCAGGTGCCTGGGCCTGCACAGGGTGGCTGTGGGGGCTCAGTCCTTGCTGTCTGTTGAGAACACAAACTCCAGAGCTGGACCAGTCCATACTCACAAACCCATGAAAGCAAACTCAAAAACTCCCCCCCAAAAAAAAAGCTCCCCCACAAACCTCAACCTCAAGGATTTTGGAGGAAGTCAAACTCTTCTCTAGAGCATGAGACAGACTCAAGAGGTAGGACAACGAAAAGGAAATTTTCCCTGGAGACAGATTAGCCTCACTGTGCTGGCTGCCTTCTGCCTGGCATCACTGGTGCCGGCTCACCCAGGGTCCCCAGGGCAGCCCAGCAGGTCCCCATCCCTACAAGAGTCTCTGGGGCAGTGTGGCCAAACCCACCTCTGTAACCATGGGAGATGACTCAAAGTGTTGGATCTGGGCTGTCCCAGGTGCTCAGGAGTTATTGATGTGCCTCTTTGCATGGGTATGGTGGTGTGGGAGCAAAGTGTGGTGCCCAGGGAAGTGAAGTGCATCCCACATCCCCACCCCCATGAGGGTCTGAGGGGAGATCTTGCTGCTTTCTACAATTCCCTGAAAAGGATCTTGTAGGGATGTGGGGGTCAGTCTCTTCTTCTGGTATCAAGTGACAGAATGAGAGGAAATGACCTGAAGTTGCACCAGGGGAAGATTAGGAAAATTTTCTTTGCTGCAAGAGTGGTCAGACATTGGAAAAGGCTGCCCAGGGAGGTGATGGATTAAAAACCTGAATAGACATGGCACTTCTGGACATAGTTTAATGACCATGGCAGTCTTAGGTTGATGGTTGGTCTCAGTGATCTTGGAGGTCTTTTCCAACCAAAAAGATTCTATGATCCCACAGTACTCCCAGGTTCAGCCAGGAGCAGTCCTGAGAAGAGCCCATGACACCTTCTGCAAAGTGCATTTAGGGAACACGAAGGTGAAGGTCTCAGCAGGGCTGTTCCCACACCCTAAACCTCCTGCAGTGCCACCCAGAATAAGCACCACTGGAACATCAGGATGGGCACGGGGAGAGGGAAGGGCACCTGACTGAGAACGGGCTGGCTTTAGCCTGTGTGGCTTCGGTTTGCTGAGTGGGATGTTTTCAAACCTGCTCTTAAGGGAGGAGGTTTGCCAACGGAAATATGTAACTGACTGTAAATAATGGCTTTTATCTGCGGCGGGACCGTGAAATGAACGAGCTCCCCGGCAGCAGCAGCAGCAGCAGCAGCAGCGGGGCAGAGCCGGCACAGCTGCGCAGGTGACAGCGCAGGGTGTCGGGTTACGGACTCCCCATCACCGCCAGAGCCCCCCGATGACTTGTGACAGGTTCATAAACTGAGAAATGTGATGCTTTCCAAGGTTCAGTAAATATTAAAACTACTCCTCCCTCCTTTTGGTGCAGGTTTAATTGCTAGGATAATTCATGAGAGCACATGGGGGGAAAAGAACACAACCCCAAACACATCTGGGAAAATAGGACCTGTTAAATAGCATCCATTAATAACAAAATAATTGTTCCTCTGCATGTGATTCAGACAGCTGCCTAATTGTTAATTACCTCGATATGAGAATAACAGGTAATTATGAGGCTACATCACGAGGAGCTGACTTTTTTTTTTTCCCTTTTAATTTCTGCTTCTTTTCTTTTGGTGAATGCTGGAGACAGAGCATGCCCCAGCAGGTCACGCCAGGACTCGGAGGAGAGATGCTCCCCAGGCAGAGCTCCTCCTGAGGAGGTGAGGTGGGAGCTCTGGGTTCCAGCCACATCCTGAAGTTGTTGCTGCTTTTGGATACAGATCCCACAGCATTCAGCTGTCCTCAGATGGGGAGCTGGGGACCAGCAGCCTTCCTCATCTGTGGGACCCTGCCCATGTGGAGAGCAGAGCCAGCTCTGTGCTGAGCAAACAAGAAGTGAAAGTTGTTGGTGACCTTGGCTGTGAAATTCCCCAAGATTGCTTTATTCAAGAGGCGTTCTTGAAATGTTTTATTCCTGCTTGCCTGTTGCAAAATGTGCTTTCTCTGTGAGCACACACACACAGAGGCACACACTGACACACTCAAACCCACAGGCACACATAGGCAGCACACACACATGTGTGTGTAAACACCAAGCAAGTATCCAACACAGACAAGACTCTGCCCTAAGATATTTTTGGACCACAAAATGTTTCTAGGTTCCGTTTTCTAGAGGTGAGAGGGTGCAGAGACATCCAGGCACTGCTGAAGGAGGTGATAACATCTGTGCAATTAGTGCTGCTGCTGCTGGTGATTTGCCATTGATGGTTTTGTGCAATTAGTGCCTTTGGCTTCTTCTGCCAGCCAGGAGATGGCTGAGTAATGTGGAAACTGGGACAGATGAGTGTGGATGGAGAGAGCTGTTTGAGACCTGACTGAAGGAGGCAGACCAAGTGTGGTCCTGTTCTCACTCTCCCCTCTCAAAGCCAAGTGCCTTTAATCCCCTGCATGCCCTTTGTATTTTGGCTCAGCAGTGCACTTCACATGGGAGTGGTGGTGACCCACTGGCAGAACAGCCCTGCCAGAGAGCCAAAAGTGGGGTAAGAGACCAGAAAAAGGGCTGAAGCTGCTCAGGAGTGCGGGCACGAGGAGCATGGCAGCAGCCCTTGTTGCCTCCCCTTTATGGGCCTCATCCAGTTACAGTAAAGCTGATGCTGTTCCCCATGTGCAAGGGGAACTGGTCGCCAGTCAGCAGAGATTTCTGCAGGATGCAGTGCTGATATCAGCCCTGGAGAAGGTGACATGTCTTTTCCTTCAGCCACCCAGCCAGCCAGCACTGGAGAGCATGAGCTGCTGCCGGGTCTTGACACAGTGGGTGCAGTGGAAGAGGGTGCAGTGGAAGAGGGTGCAGCCTCTTCCATCCCTGTTTCCATTGATTGTAGCAAAGACACTGCCCTCCCCCTTTTAGAGCCCCAGCTGAGGGGTGGCAGCTGTCTGGCAACTGCTCTTTGTGCTGTGAGGATGAGGGCAATGGGGCAGTGCCAGCCTTGTGCCCATTCCTGCCTTTGCAAAGCACTTAGAGCCAGCATGCAGCTGGACATGCCCAGCCCAGTAACCCTGGTCCTGGGCACGTCCCACCACCAGCAACGTGCTGGGAGGGAGGGATGCTCTACTTCTCATCCCAGCTTCCTGGAGGCAAAAATAGCCCTGAGCCCCTGGTTCCTGTGGATCTCATGTATTTATAGTGTGAATGGCTCTGGGAGGCTCTGCCCTTTGGCTCTCACCTGTGTTTTGGGGAGGAAACGTCATCTCCCTGCCGTGCGTTCCTGCGCGTCTTTCACACCAGAGAGGCCTCAGCACTTCCCACATCAATCAGGGCCCAGCAGCAGGATCTATGTGACCGCATCCCTCTATGCTGACTGATGGGCATGAGGACAGAGCTGGGCCAGGGTGGGATGCTGTGTGGGCATGGTGGGTGTGTGCCCAGTGCTGCCATCTGACACCTGCATTTGACAGCAAGGGCAAAGTCCACAGGAAGACAAAATGCTTTTGAGATCCTTTTGAGGAGCCAAAAGGATCAAGTGTGGAAGGCAGCTCCCAGCCCAGCACTGACCAAAGGCAGCTCCCAGCCCAGCACTGACCAAGCAAATTGGGGACACAGAGAGCAGCAATGCAGGACTATGGCTGCTGCCTTTGCTCGGCTGCCTGGGGGCCAGGCAGTGCTGGTGAGGGTAGGACTGGCACAAATCACTACCCACAGCAGTGACAGGAGCTTATTTTTCTAAGCAATTTGCCAAAGAGGCTAAATATACATTTTCCATTCAGTTCCCCCAAACAGCGATAGCCCAGAGCCTAAAAATAAATCTCTTTTGATTGTGCCTGGGCCAGAATTAGACTGACTCTGGACCAAGCCCTGTCATCCCAACTTCAGTCTCCCTCTGGGCTCCCAGGGGCGTGGGACAGGGTGGCTCCATGGCCCCTCCACCTTCCCCAGCTCCAGCTCTGGAGATGCTGTGTTGGCATGTACCACGGAGCAGCCATGAGCAGAAGAGTCTCCATGGCAGTGTCTCTTGCAAGGCTCATCTGCTGGAAGAGCTCATGCTTTGCAAGGCTTTCCCCAGCTCAGTGTGTGCTAGGTGTTGGACCCAGTGTGTCCTTCAGCACAGCCTTCCCTACCACACCACAAGCCCCCAGCTCCAGCTGCCTAGAAACTCACAGCCTTATTTTCAGCTCCTGTCCAGCCCTACAAGTTTTGCCTGTAGTGAACCATACGAGGAGGGTTTGACTGGGTGGTGAGACACTGGAACAGGCTGCCCAGGGAGGCTGTGGCTGCCTCCTCCCTGCAGGTGTTAAAGACCAGGTTGGACAAGGCCTTGAGCAACCTGGTCTAGTGGGAAGTGTCCCTGTCCATGGCAAGGGGGTTGGAACTAGGTGATCTTTACGGTCCCTTCCGTCCCTGCTATTATTCTGTGATTCTACAACTCCACAGTTCTATGATTCTGTGACTGCTTCTCTTCCATCTGATGGATACCCACCTCAGAGGGCTTTGAGGACTCAAAGGTCCAGGCTGATCCATGCTGACCTCTTGACCATCCCAGCCAGTCCCAGCTCATCTTTCCCTGCGCTGTGTAAGTCGTAACCACTGTTACATCTCACTGAAATAACACATCTGAAAGAAAGGGGGGGAGAGGAAGAGGGGAAAAAAAAATACCCTAAACCCTGTAAAACTGAAATTGTAGTTCTCCTGGGATGCAGAGTCTGAAATATTCCCACAACCTTTGCATAATGCATTGCTCATGTCAGACCTCGGGAGACAGAAATTAATAGCTAACAGCAAGCAGGCATGGCACACACGTGGGCTTCCTTTGCTCCATGCTCCCGGGGGCTAGGGGCTTGGGGGTTGCTTTTTTCCTTTACATTCAGCTCAAACCATTCCTAGTTTAAAAAGACACCAGAAGTTTAAAAAAAAAAAAAAAAAAAAAAAGACCATAGAGAAGGCAAAGAGTATTTGTGCCAAACAGGAAATATTCAATAAATGTTTATCCTCTCACACAATGGTGGGGTTTCAAAAGTTTTCTGTGGATGTGGTTTAAGGTTGAAAGGAGGTGGAGAAGCTTTTCCTCCCCTCCCCCCAAATTCAGCCTCTGGATGAGCAAGAGCTGAGTTTGGGCTCTGCCCATGGCAATGAATTCCCCATCTAGGCAGCTTCTTATTGCTGATGATGGTGGGATCTGGATCATGCCATCCCCCCCATTGCACCCATGCAGGGAAGGGGCAGAAGTTGAACATTTCACCCTCAGCCAGGACACTGTCCTGGTGGAATGTTCTGTGCCTCAGTTTCCCCATCAAGCTCCCTGTTCCCAGCATCACAGTGCAGAAACTGGGCTGTGCTAACCAGCCCCCTTACAAATCTGCTCCTTCCCTTTGCTTCCCTAGTCCCGGCTGCTTTTTCCCAAACCTTCTTCCCCTCCCCCCTAAAAATGTGTAAAAAATAGCTCCATCTGGATGCTGTTTCCACCCAGGCACAGGCCTCGGGGCCGGGAGCCAAGAGAGCAGCGCCTGTGAACGGCAGACGTGGGAGCCGGGGAGGATGTGACGGCGAAGCTGTGAGAAAAGCCTGAGGTCGGCAAACCTTCAGTCTCGCCATGGGAGCTGCTCTGCCTCGCAGGAGAGGGCTCTATAGCCCCAGATGCAGGGTAATGCCAGCCCTCAGTCTGAGGGATGTGGCAATACTGGTTGGGGATGCCCTCTGGAGAGGTGCAGAGGGATGGAGAGAGGAGAGACAAATCCTGTCCAGCAGCTCTGTGCTGAGCCAGCACTGCATTGAGGACCCTTTTCCATCCCATCTCAGAGTGGGGCATCCCATGGGACCACGGTGGTGGCTGCTTCAGGCTGTCAATGTGGAGCAACCCCAGGGATGCTGCACAGCTCCTCCAACAGCAGCTGCATCCCTAAACCCTCCAGCCACCACTTCAGGCTCTCCAGCCTCCCCCATGGGAGAGGACAGGATGGCTTCCCACTTCCCAGACTTCCCACGCCAGCACGTGTTATTTATGACTCCCAGGTTTTCAAATTCATCACAAATCAGTGGAGGGAGGGGGGAGCAGAGGTCCCACCACATGGTGAGCACCACAGGAGGAGCAACCTCGCTGCAGGAACGGCGACAGCCGCAGCCAGCATGGGAGGAGTTAAGTCACCCGGCATGGGGAAGCCACCTCCATCCTCCAAAATACAATCGACCAGGAAATAAACAGGAGCTTGTGTTTGTTTCAGTTCACAAGTGAAAAATAAAAGGATTTCCTGTGGGCCAGGGCGCCCGGGGTCCCGCAGCCCGGCCGCCGAGCCGCCCGCTGCCCCGCGCCCATTGTTCACCCCAGCTCTGCCATGGGGGACATTGTTCCCTCAAAATGTCCCATCAGATAAAGGAGCTGAAAATGACTCCCTGGGCTGTGCTGGCAATGAGTTTTGCAGGGCCAATAGCACGGGTGAGAGCAAGCCCATGGGTTCTATCCAAGCTTTGGGCATCTCAGGCGGAGCCCCCAGCTCAAGTCCTGCAGGCATCTCTGATGGCAGCAGTAAGGGGGTCGCATCCTGCCTTCTGCCCCAGCACCAAGATGACAGGCAGGCAGAGAGAGGGTCACATCCTGCCTTCTGCCCCAGCACCAAGATGACAGGCAGGCAGCAATGACCCAGTGTGTTTACAGGTGACCTGCAGCACATCTCCCCACCCTAAGTGGGGCCCAAATCTGGGTGTCTGAACAGACGAGCGGTGCAGGGAGGTTGGAGGCAGCACAGTGAGACTTTGCACCCTCTGAGAGGGCTTCACTCTTCCTCTTTTTTATCAGCAGAATCTCACTGAAGCAGTAAACCCTCACGTTTCCTACTGTTTAATGACACTTGCTGACTGTAGTGTCACAACAGCCGCACCGGATGAGTGGAAAGAAAATAGATGCTAGAAAAATAACCCTGCGTGGAGGCACATGGGACTGTTGAGCCCTGACAGCCACGGGGCTCCTGGTCAGCAGAAACCCCTTGCTGAGGCTGATGCTCCCTGGCAAGCAGCAGAGAGTTGAAGGGAAACCTTTCAGCAGCCTCTGGCTGGCCCCTCTGGCTGGCCTTGGGCTGGAGGCACCCCTGGGGTTTTGCAGGGCTGCTGGCAGTGCTGCTGGTGCTGGTGGGCTGCACACCTCGGTGTGAAGTGCTGGCTGAGGCTGCAGCACGCTTTCACTGCTGGCTGATTGATGTGTTAAGAGCATCTGAAAGTGAGGGGGATTTTGCATTTCAAGTTGTTTCCCACCTACTGTCACTGAAAAGGGGCAAGACCACTGCCTGTAAGAAACCCCCAAACCCTAGGGAAAGGCATTTTGGCAGGAAAATAATTAGAACCATAGACTGTTTCAGTTGGAAAAGACCTCTAAGACCGAGTCCAACCATCAGCCTAACACCACTATGGCCACTAAACCACGTCCCATAGTGCCATGTCCACATGGTTTCTTGAACAGTACCAGGGATGGTGACTCCACCACCTTCCTGGGCAGCCTGTTCCAATTGCCACAGTGGCCACAGCGGCTCTAGGGACTGGCAAGGAGCTGGAGGCTGCAAGAGCTTCCTGAGATTTGGCCCTGGGCGGATAAACAACTGCACACAGAAGCAAAGGCAGTGCAGTATCTCGAGCAGAGTAAATATAGTTCATAAATTCTGTGGGTTTTTTTTCCTTTCAGTCTGATCCCAAGCCCTCTCTGTTTGTACTCTTGCCTTTGTTTTGTTTTCAGTTGTGTTTTGTCGTGGTTTTTTTTTTTTTCTATTTTTTTCTGCTGTGTTTTTTTTTTTCTTTTTTAACCAGTATTTGGTGGCAATCTCCCAACGCCATGTTCAGGCTGCTGAAAGTGCCTCGTTTTGCTGTGGCTGGGGCAGCAGCTTTCGTTGATGGTCCAAATCACTGGGCTTGGAAAAAGACAACAGTATTACCACACTCAGAAGCAAAAAGGGGATCCAAAAATGATGGTTTGTTTATTTTTGCCTTTGCCAACTGTAAACTAGAACCACACTGGGTCAGAATCACATCTCAGCTGATAGGAGAGTGGCTCCCTTTGCTTGGGTACCCCTCTGATGCCCACTGCCACAGGTCCCTTCATTTTCCAACTCACTCAACCAGGTGCCAAAGCTAGTGCTTGGTTAACCAGTGCCCAGCTGGCATTTCAGTGGGGGTTGCTTTGCAGATGCAGCTAATTGCCACGTTGGGGCTGATGGTGCAATGTATGCTGTGGTCTCACCACCACTACAGGCTGCAAATTGCTGTGTCTGGGTTTAGTTGATTCATTTTCAGGCATTTCCTTCTCTTCATAGCTCCTTTGGGGGTGTTTGTTGGTTCTCCTCATCAGCAAAGATAAAAAATGGACAGGCAAGATGAACCCTAGGTGGTGGGCAGGCAATGGGACACCCAAATCCTTGCCCTGATGTTCTCCTGGAACTTGCTGCTGCTCCTCCCGGGTGGCTTACCCTGAGCATTCTGGGTGGTGATGTGGTGCACAGCCCCAAGCGTGGTCTCAGTGCAAGACCTTGGCCTCCTCTCACTTATATTTCAGTACAAACAGGATATTCCCAGATGGGAGCAGGAGCTGCTGTGCATGTTGGCTGTGCTGGTACCACCGCCTGCATCAGGGCACTGTGGGGCTGGAGGGGTGGCTGTGGCTGCCTGGGCTGCTTTTCACAGGCAGATGAGAGATTTCACACCCACCAGCGAAGTGAGGCCTCTGAGGGGCATTAAAAACACCCAGAGGGAAGTCACCTCTGGGAACATTGATCCCAGGACCTAGAGCAGACTCACTGCCCTCTCCTGACTGCTCCCTTGCCTGGCCCCTGCCCCCCAGGGGACCCCAGCCCAGGGGTGGGAATGTGCCATTCCCCTGGGGCCACCAGTGCAGGCAGGTGTGGGACAGCCCTGCTCTGCTCAAAGCAGCCATCCCTGAGGAGGGATTGAAACCTGCCTCATAATGGCAGGGAAAGCCTCCCCCATCAGGGTGGCAGAGCCACCACCAGCCTCTCCCTCACTCTTGCTGCAGCTGGTTGGGTTCCTAGAAAATCAGTTCCCAGAAGGTCTCAGAAGTGGGATTTTGCCCAGTGCAGCTTTGTAAACAAATCCAGCAATGATAATAACAAAGTGCCCAGCCCTGCTTTGGTGTCCTCTCACTTTATTTTTCTTGCATGTTGCAGCTTTCCACCATGATCCAGAGATGGCTGGGGGGGCTGCATCACCCACAGCCCCTTTGACTATGAAGCAGGAATATGGAGAAAGGTCTCCATATTGGAGCTCCTTGCTATAGAGAAGTGCATCAGGTGCTGGCAAGGTTGAGCCTTCACTCCTGCCCTCCTGGAGGTGCCACCTGGCTGTGTCCTCCAGAGCTGGGGAAGTCCCACTAGCCCAGAAACCCAGCAGCCCATCACCTGGGCCTCAAGCCTGCTGGTCCCATCCCAAGGCCATGCTGCACCACCTGCCAGGACAAGCAACATGGCAGGGAAAGGGAGAATTAGCTCCAGCCATGCCCTAACACATCACACAGAAAAGGCAAGAAATGTCCTGGGACAAACCTGGGGGAGTTGGGGGCAGAGGAAGCCAAGGGCATCCCATGGGAACACACATACATGTTCGGGCAGCGAGAACAGAAGTGCTCATTACTCATGAAATAAACCCCACAGAAGTTCTTTTCAGGCATCAGCTTCCAGTAACAAAGCCAGATTGATGGAAAAAAAAGAAAAGAAAAAGAAAAGAAAAGGGGGAAAAAAGTGCTTTTATTTTTCATTCGCCAATGGAGAAGCTAAAAAAAGGATGCAAAGAATAACTGGGGGAATGTAAAGAGTCAGCTGAGGGAGCTGGGTCCCAGGGGTGTTCAGACAATGCCTCCTGCCCCCGGGCTTTTAATTATTGTGCTCAGGAAATCAAACAAGTGTGCTATTATTTATTCGGAGGAGGCATTGCTTTCCCTGTGCTTTACAGGGGTTTGCCTGGGCAGCCCATGGATGTGGAGAGATGGTTTCTGTTGAGGTTGCTTGGTGCACGAGGAGGGACTGGACAGGCTGCTCTTGGGTTGCATCAGGTGGTGGGAGAGGAGCCATGGCCCCACTCCTCTCCCCAGGCAAGGGGTATTGCCCGTTTTGGGGTGCCAAGGTGGGGAGTAAAGCCTCTGCTCAGTCCCAGTTCAGCCCTGAGCTCCAGTAGCTTGGTCATGGCTGGCCATGGTCTGCTGCTTCCAAGCTAGGACTGGGAGCATGCTCTCAGTGTCTACTGCCACATCCCGGTGCCCAGCAGGTGGGTGCTGAGCATACGCTGGAGCGTCCTCCCCTTACCATCCCCTCCTGCTCCCGATTCTTCCTTCCTCCCTGCTCCCCCTCCTCCCACCCCGCCGAGCCCCGAAAGGAGCCCTTGGTATGTTGTGTGAGTTGCAGCTCAAGTGAGTTTTATTCAGCTCCACTAACCTTGGCAGACAGACCCCAGGGAAAGGGACAAAAGGACAATTGTTTGCAGCAATTTTGCCCTCAATTGGTTTCCCCATCAGCTTGCAGAGCGGCGCAGCCAGCCAGGCACTGCCTGACTAACAGCATTAAATTCAACTCGCGGTGCTGTGAGCTGGGGGGGGGGAAGCAAATTAAACTTTTGGGGGCCGTTTCTATCCTTTCCACGCACAAAATCAGAAATTAAAGACAATCGAGCCGTCCCGGCAGCCCTGCTCCTTGGGCAGGCTGTGTGATGGCAGATGAGGTGCTGGTGCCTACATCCTTGGTGCCATTGCTGTGCCCAGCCATGCCACATGCCCCCCCCCACCAGCCGGAGCATGCTGCCTGCACAGCGAGGGGGTGCCGAGCTGTTCGTGCTCCAGCTGGAGCCATCCCAGCGCTGGGGCAGTGAGCTGGGCACTGCTCGTGCTGGTACAGCAGCCTCCAGTCAGTCCTACTGCCTGCCATCACCGTGTCCTCGTCCTGCGGCGGGCTGGCTGCAGCTGTTGTTCTGCATGAACCCCAGAAGGAGAGAACTTGTGCTCCAAAGCATCACTGATGTGAGGTCAAGGCTGGCAGAGACCCTTCCCGGGCTCTGGAGAGGCTTTCCAAAGCCCTGGCTACGGAGAGGCTGTTGGGGTAATTGAAGCTACCCTCCAGCACGCCCACGGCTCACTGCCGGCCCTCCCACCCCTGTGAGCCTCCTCATGGCCGAGGTGTCACTTGAGCAACAGGCAAAGATGTTCAGTTTTAACCTTAGTGATCCCAGTGGAGGGAGGGTTCGAGATGTCTTCCCTTACTGCTCACCCCCTTGCAGTTACAGCCTGAAACTTTTCCAGCCTCCTCCTGCTCCCCCTGTGCCTGGCTGGGATTTGATCCCTTAGTGTCCCCATGGGAGCAGGAATACCCTCTGTGCCTCCATCAGGAAGCTTTTCTGGGAGCAGCCTGGCTGGTGGGAGCAGGGAATCCTCTCACATTGCTAAATCAATGCAAGGCCAGCCAGCCATGTGGCAGAGCCCAGTTAAACCACTCACCACCATACCCAAGACCATGCCAGCACAGCCAACCCAGGGCCCAAATCACAGCTACCCAGCTGCACCCCTGGCACACTCTTCTGGGACAGCAGCTTCCATGGGGTGAGGAGGGGGGGTTGCCTGGGAAAGGGGAGGCCCTGCTAGCCCCAAAACCTCTGGTGCTGGTGCTTTGTTGAGCAGGGTCTATCCGGCTGTGCCCATGGGGCTCCCCCACCAGAGCTCTGGCACCATGGACTGAGGCTTTCTAGCACCAGAGGGACACTGCTGATGGGTGATTGGGGAAGGGCAGGAGCTGCAGGTCGGCTGGGCTAGGGCACTTTTCCTCTCTGCCCTGGGACTGTGGTTGCTGTAAAGCCCAGTCTGAGATCTGGACCATAACGAATGGGTTGGTTTTGGCTGAGCTCCAGCTGGAAGCCTGCCTGCAGCGTGAAACCAGCCTGTCTGCAGAAACACGGTGGTCAGCTCCGCACCGACCCACCCCCTGCCCACGCACCTCCGGCTGGGTTTGGCAGCATGGGGAGGCCTGGCTGTGCTGGGGGGCTGGCTGAGACCCTTCCTGTTCAACCCAAGAGGGTTTGTGGTGCTGCTGAAGAAGGCAGGGGTAAGGTGTCCCTCTCCATGCACCCCAGGACACCTCTGCACATCTGAACTCCAGGAGAGTGAGTTTTTGGGTGGTTGCATTTTAGAGCTGGGGAATGTGCCTGGGCACATCCCCACAGCATGAGGGCACTGGGAAGAAGAGTTGTTCCTCAACCACCCTTTACCATGCCACATCTTGACACTGTGGGATGGGGTGGCAGATGGATGTAGGGGCATCCCAGCATGTCCCAGACCCTGCTCTGCTGGCGAGGTGGCTGCCTGCAAAACTCACAAGGGAACCTCATCCTCAGGCTGCAGTGGTGGTGAGGAGCAATCATTATTACTGTAGCCCCCGAGGCCAAATTCCTTCCCTGGCTCTGGTGAGTAGGAGCTGGATGGGAGTAGAGCTGGAGGGGCTGCCCAGCTCAGAGGCAGTGCCTGTAGCAGGAGGGAGCCTTTGCATAAAGCACCCCAAAATGGATCTGCTGTGACATGGCTGGGCTCAGAGTCTGGAGGTAGTTGACATCCAGGAGACTGAAAGGGCCCGGGAGACACTTTCTGTTGTTTATCTCCACTGTAATTAGGTAATTAACAAAGCAAATGTATTTCAGTTTCTGTCCTCAGGGTTGGATTTGGCGTCGTGCTTGTCCTCATTTTGGTGCTCTGTGAGGAGCATGAGGTGAATCGGGGTGTGCAAATGCTCCCAGCCATCCCTGCCATCCCTCTGACACCTTCCTGCAATGCAGCAGACACTGCCCAGAGCTGGAGGGGAACCCTGGGCAGGCCCTGCAGGGCTGCAGGATGGCTCAGCACCCACTGAAAGCCTCTGATTTTCCATCTTTGCTCCCAGGATGCTGCCTGAAGGAGGGACAGGTCCTTGGGACAGGGCAGTGCCTCCTGCGAGCCTGTATGCCCTGACCTGAGACTCAGGGGGTTCTCAGACTGCTTTTCATCAAGTCTTCCAGCACACAGCCTTTGAACCATTTGCTCCCATGCCTTGGGAGGCAGGAGCTCCTCTGGCTCTGCTGCAGTGGAGTCTGCAGACAAGAATGCCTGAAATCTTTTGCAAACTTGGCTCTGAATTCCTACAGAGCAGACTTTTCACTTCCCTGCTTGCTCAGACTCTCTTCCCTTGGCCCATGCAGAAAGGGAAGAGGTGGGAAGTGGAGCTTTGTGCATCCCGAGCCCATCACTGATGGAGATTTTGGGGAGAGATAGGATCTTTCTTGCCAAACCACTTTGCATCAACAGTCAGCCCAGACTGCTTTTGCTGCAGGGGCTGGCAAAGGGAGAGGCTGTGGAACAAAGGAGGAACTTCTCCACACATACCACACACAAATATTTGCCGTAGCAGCAGGAACAAAATAGCAAATTAGCAGCAAAAGAGGTGATCCTGCACTTAGTCCAAGTTACCCGGGTAGGAAAGTCCCACTTTAACGTTACACCAGGCAGGTGAAATGCTTCCTTGGAGCAGCTCCAGCCGTGCCAGCACAGCTGACACCAGGTCAATGTATTCCTCCCTGCCGCTTCCTTCCCCAACGGCTGCTGGTCCACGAGTTCGGAAGAAAGGCAGGAGGGGAGGGAGGGAGGCAGGCAGCGTGGGCAGGAGCTTGGCTGTGCTGAGTGATGCTTGGGCAGCAGCAGGCACAGAGGGGCCAGGCAGTGGGGCAGGCGCTGGCTGGGGTTGGCAGGGAGCTGCCATGGTAACCTGCCGGCGTGATGCTGTGCCCCGCGTCCTCCCCGCGCTGGGGCTGGTGTGAAGAAAAGGGGACAATGGGGCTGGAGAGGCAGAGCTGCCTCCCCAAGCTGTCCTACTTTGCTGCTCTGTCCCATCTGTGAGCTGTCAGGCACCCGCATGGCTTCGTCCTCCGGCTGCTCTTGCAGCAGGGCGGGGACCCCCTCCTCTGCAGGCAGTGTGGTGAGGGTTGGGGACTGCTCTGGGGGAGCCCCATGCAGTAAAAAGCAGACAGCCTAGGGGAGTGCTCAGGGAAGGTGTCTCTGTTAAGCATGGATGGTCTCTGGCTGTTGTAGGGGGTGTGCAAACAGCCTGTGATGAGCCAAGGTGTCTCCTTGGGACTGATATTTCTCTTTCTTTCTAAGCACTGGAGCAGGCTGCCCAGAGAGGCTGTGGAGTTTCCTTCTCTGGAGACTTTCAAGACCCATCTGGATGCATTCCTATGTGGCCTTCCCTAGGTGATCCTGCTCTGGCAGTGGGGGTAGACTTGATGATCTCTGAAGGTCCCTTCCAAACCCCACCATTCTATGTTTCTATGAAGAGTGGCTGTTTGGGTGGATGCCAATCCAGGCAGAAAACCCTAGAAAGAAAAGGCACCTCCAACCAGCCTCCCAGTCACCAACTTTCAAGAGCTGAGAAGACAAAGATTTCCTATCACAGGTCCCCACTTTGCCACCCATGGCTGACACCTGCTCCATGCACTGTGCCACGTCTTGGGCTTTCGATTGGCACAGGAATCTGCTATCTTGGTGGGGGGGGATTCTACCACCACCACCACCCCAAGGTCTGGATGTGTGGGGGTGTGGGGTGCTTCTCCGAGCAGGAGCAGGGAGCTGGGTGCTGAGGGAGTCTTGCAGGCCCTGGCAGGAGCTGCACAGGGTGCAGGAGCATGCCCAAATCAAAGGCAGGCTTTAATTAAGATTTCCGCCAGAGCGAGATAGTGAAATGAGGAGATCTGGGCCCTCAGCAGCAGTGACTGGGAGCCTCCCTCTGTCTGCAGCGGCATGCCAGCACCATTTGCATTTTTTAACAGAGTGGTTTTTAATTGGTATTGGGCTTGGATAACATGAGGAAGGAAAATCAGAGAGGTCTTTTCATGTCTGGGCTCCAGCTCTCCTGTAAAGCCCCAGGTCCCCCAGGGAGCCTGGCTCTTGGGTGCTGCCAGGGTCAGAGTGCTGGGACAGGCAGGATGCAATCCTGCTGCATGCAGGGGTGGAGCAGGCCTTTGCTGTGCTTCTCCCTCTGCATACCCAGAGCCTGGCATTGCACAAGGGGAAGATGTGGGGAGATTTGCACTGTGCATTTTTAAAGTATTTAGGAGCGAACGTGACCCTGTGGAGCAGGTCCCAGCAGCAGTTCACTCCTTGCACACCCACACCATGCCCAGCATCTTCCCTGGGTGCTGGCAAACTGTTTGCCTCGCACTTGGCCTCTCCCCAGAAATGCTTAGGAGACCCCACTCACAGACATCTGCAAGGGGACATCTCCCAGACCCCTGTGCACCCTCCTCTCTGGAGGGACCCTCACCCACTGCCACTCCACAAGCAGCAGGAGGGGGAGAGGTGGCAGAGACACGCTCGCCAGCAGAGCCATTTGAGGAACCGATGCCAAGTACATCAGGCAGCTTCATTCAGCTCCGATTCTGCCCTGGAGAAAGGGAAGCCTTTGTGGGGAGCGAGGCGGCCGAGCCAGCCGTCCACCTGCCCCGCAGCCTGCATCGCCAGCTCCGGCGCCAGCGGCAGCAGCTGGCCCGGCCACCCGCCCCGGCGCCTGCCAAGGCTGCCAGCGTGGCCCTAAATGCTCCCTTTGAGGGCATCTGCCAAGAGCCAGGACGAGGCACGGGGCTGAGAGCTGCTGGTGAAGTCTGCGGGGTGCTGATGAGGGTGTGGGGGGGTTGCACCCCGACCCGATTTGTCTTGGCCCCCTGGTGCTGACTGACCTCTCAGCTGGTCACACACAGGGCAGACGCTTCCATCCCCTCCATGAGATCCTTCCCCCCGTTACTATCTTTAACCAGCCTGCCAAGGGCAGGGGGAGGCAGCCCCCCACCATTTGCTCTGATTCTTGGGATGCTCCACATGCCGCAGAGCCTGGACCCTGATGAGTGCTCCCTGGCAGGGGCTGGGAGAGGGGCTCTCATGGCTTTGATCCATCCCTCGTCCCCCCCATTTTCCAGACTGGATTACAGCCCCAGCTCGCCTCTGCTCCATGCACAGCTGAGCCCATGGGCGCCAGCATAGCCCTGGCACCACTGCAGCCATGATCTTCCTAGGTGGCAAACAGCTGGGGCAGAGGGCAGAGGAGCCACTGCTCACTTCCCTTCATCCTCTGGCTGCTCCCCTTGTTCTCCTCATGGCTCGGAGGACCTGGAGGGGTCGGGGAGCTGAGACGTGCTGGGGAGAGAGCCTCCCCCTCAGCCCCGCCAGCTGTGACACCCGGGAGCATGCGCTGCTTCCGGAGAGGAAAATGACATAATTCATACCCAGAATAATTCCCTCCTCACAGCAAACCCAGCCCTATCTCCTGGCGGACAGCGAGGCCCCAAACCCCTCTCTTGTTCCCTAATCTCCAGCTCAAGCTGTGAGCCATGGCGGGAGGAGGAGGAGAGGTCCGGGATGGTGCTATTTAGGACATGGATCCTGCAAATCAGTGCTGGGCAGGGGGTTAAGGGCTCCGCAGACGACGGAGTCCCTAATTACAGCTGCTTAGCCAAGATTTTTGGCAACAGCATCAAAAAGGAGCTAAAGCTGCCTAATTCCTGCTTAGCCCCAAAATAGCCCTAAGCAGACATGGCTGAGGTGGGGACATGGCCCAGAGCCACCCTGGGGACAGCAGTCATGGGGGGAGGCAATGCCAGAGGACCCCACAGCCCTCATACACCTCCTAGCTCTGAGGACAGAGGGTTGGAGGGGTTTGGGGCTGGAGCCCCTTGCTGCCCCCAGCAGTTGCTTTGCTGCAGTGAGATGTTTCCCACTGTGGCCGGGGCTGGCTGCCACGGAGGGGCTGCGCCTGGTTATCTCCCCAACGAGGGGCCTGGAGCCATCAAGATCTGCTCCAAACAATCGTTTCCTTTCCCAGGCACCTTCCAAAAAAAAAAAAAAAAAAAAAAGAACAACAAAAAAAAAAGAAAAAAACCCCCCAACAATAACAAAAGAAAAAAGAAAAAAAGGCAGACTTTTCCCAGTGCTGCTGCATTTCCCTGCCTTGTGTTTTCCTGCCCCCCCCCAACATCTTCCTTATTCAAGGATTGTCCCCAGCTGCCTCAAGCAGGGCTCTCCACTGCTCCAGGCTGATCCTTGTGGGCATCCATGCTCTCCAGACTTGTGGGACCTAGGAAATGGCCTCAGCTTGCACCAGGGGAGGTTTAGGTTGGATATTAAGAAAAAAAAAATCTTATTCCAAAAGGGTTGTCAAGATCTGGAACAGTCTGCCCAGGGCAGTGGTGGAGTCCCCATCCCTGGAGGGGTTTCAAAGCTGTGTAGACGTGGTGCTGAGTGACATGGTTTAGTGGTGACCTGGCAGTGATGGCTTAAGGGTTGGATTTGATGATCTGAAAAGTGTCTTCCAACCAAAATAGTTCTATGATTCTATGACAGGGTGAGTAAAACCCTGATGGGCCACCCTGACACTGTGATGGGGATGAATCCTGTAGGATGGGGATGAATCCTGCAGACATCCAGCCTCCTCTCTGTGTTTTGGAAACCCTTCTGCAGCTCCATTGTCACCTTGCTCCAGACTTCTGCAAGCTGAACCCAGCACTCAGGGAGCTTTAATAACGACATCCCCTTCCCAGACACTTTCCTGGTAAAAGGGGAAAGGCTGATGGATTTATGGGGTGGTTTGCCCTTTCCCAGCCTGTGAGCTCCGGTGGGAGCAGGAGCAGCTCCAGGACAGCTCTGCAGCGTGGCACAGCCGCTGCGCTTCACCGCAGAGCGTGAAAGTGGAGCTGCCAGGGCAGCGTGGAGGATGTGGGTCCCATCCCGAGCTGGCTGCTCTCCCCGCTGCCAAGCGCTGGTTCCCAGCACCAGCCACCCCTGGGGAGGCCCAGGGAGGCAGATGTGGGGGCTGAACCCAAGCAGCACCTTCTGCCACAGGGACCAGCAGCGTGGGGCCATAATTCACAGAGCCCAGCCCAGGCTGCTGGTGATTGTTCCCAGGGCTGGGTTTGTCACTGGGGACGATGCCAGCATCCAGCCCCTGCTCCTTTCAGCCCTTCAGCCTCACAACCTGCACAGCACAGGGCCTGACCTGGGTGCTGACCTCCTGCTTGCTATGGTTGATGTTCCAAGGTGAGCACACACACCTGGCCTTGCATGCAGAGCCCTGCCCATGCACCCCACAGCACTGCCTGCCTCTCTTCTTGGTTTGGGTAGCAGCAGCGGGAGTCAGACATTGATCTGCTCAGCACTGAGGATTTTTGTGACTTTGGGGCCAGCCTCTCATTCCAGTGGGACACGAGGCACCTGCACTGGGTGTTTATGGTATTCTGGCAGTGGTTCTCTGGCTCCTGAATCACCCAACTTTGTAGAACACGTGAGAATGACAGAATCACAGAATGCATCAGCTTAGAAGGGACTTTTGAAGGTCATCCTGTCAAAGCCCCCTGAAATCAACAGGGACATCTCCAACTAGATCACACTGTTCAGGGCTCCATGAGAAGCATGGTTATGGGCACACCTAAACATGGTTTTAAGGGAAATCCTGAGCATGTCCTGACTCCACGATGCTGGTCAGTGGGTACCCTCCATCCAGGGCCAGCACTGAGGAGGTTGCCTGCAAGGGAATTGAGACAGGCCCACGAGCACTCCTCCTTTTGGGGGCAATTGAGACAGAGCCACTTGGGTGAAGCATCTCTCTATCTCCCCCATGCACAGACCGGTGGGTTGGAGCTCTCCTGATCTATCACTATGCAAAGTCCTGATGCTAATCAGGCTACTTGGAGATGAGCTGTGGGCCAGAGGGGCTCTGGGGCTGGTGAGCCACAGCTTCCCCTCGCTGGCGTGGGGCGGAGGGCTGAGTGCTGCCACAGGAAGCCAGGGTGATAGCTCCCCTTGGCCACTATCTTTCTCTCTTGTACTCAGAGTTTCCCATGTGCAGAGCAGCTCTGGCTCTGCATGA
This sequence comes from Indicator indicator, assembly GCF_027791375.1. Lineage (NCBI taxonomy): Eukaryota > Metazoa > Chordata > Aves > Piciformes > Indicatoridae > Indicator > Indicator indicator. Next base: position 10,029,984 of record NC_072037.1, read on the forward strand.
TAGGACCAGGGCAAGGCAGAGGGGAAATGCCCCATTTCCCGTGGGGGCTTGCTGTGTGTGGACCCCACTGCGCTCGCACCTTGGGCTGGGCTCTGTGCCTCTTCCCATGTTTGGAATCATTCAAGGCCTGCCCAGGCTCTGTGCTCCTTTTGGGGCACCTCTCCAGCTCCTTTCTGTCCCACACTATGTTCTTGGTGCTCAGCTATGAGTCCTTGGGCTGCAGAACCTCTTCTGCTCACCTGCATTGGCTCACGTCCTTCCATAACCATCTTGGGGTGCTATGATGCCCTATGGGAGAGCAGTGCCTGGCCCTGGGGTCTTCCACTGGAGAAAATCCATCTCCCAGTGATTCATCTTCCCTCATGTGGGAGCCTGACCCATTTTGGCAGTGTGTGTTCCTGTTTGGTTGTGGTTTTGGTTCTCTTGTGGTTTTGTTGCAGCAGCAGAAGGTCTCTCCTCATGGGTACCAGGAAGATGTTTGTTTTGGAGGATGGGCTGGGTGAGCAGCCAAGGGACCCAGTGCTGGGGCTGAACCTCCAATTATTTCACTTTCCCCACAGTAGCTAGACCTTAGTGGGTATTGGCACTTGCTGAGGACAGCCCAGGCTGTTCCCAGAACACAGGGAGGTGACTGAGGAGGACAGATGTTGGCTCCCAGGGACCACAGTAAAGCTTTTCTTGTATTTTTGGGTATCCTGAGGGAGCAGGACTGTGGTTGTGCCAGGGAAAGCTGTGTTTATCCACCTGACATACCCACCAAGCTGACCTGGGACAATAGGATCATGTGCATCAACTGCAGTGGCAGTTGGTGCTTTCCAAGGATGCAGGAGCAGGATCAGCCTCCTCCAGCTTGTTGCCTTATTTGTCAGTAATAAAAGTCAGCGTTTTGAATCTGCAGCAGGACAGGGAGGGAGGGTTTTTCCAAACCCCTGGGCCAGGGCTGGGTGCCAGCACAGGAGCAGGAGCACGGCTGGGAGCCTGCTGGGGGGAGCCCCGTGGCACTGGCTGCTCCTCCAGTGCCTGCCCTGCTCCTCGACAGGGAAAATTGAGGCACAGGTTGCACTCACTTCGTGGTGGTGAAATCAGAGCCAGCTGCTCACCCCCATTGCAAGCCTGACACCTTAAGTGGGATTTCTTCTTCATAAATCCCCCCTCCTTGCTGTTTTGCAAGCTGAAGGTCTTTCATAAGAGCAGGGAGGGGGAAGTTTTGCAAGTGCAGAAAACCTGCACGTGCCTCTTGAAACCAAGCCTGACCTCAGGGCTTGGAGACTCTGCCTCTTGCCACCACCTTCCCCTTTCTGCCTGGAAAGCTGAGGCTGAAGAGTCACCTGTGCTGGCCTGACAGTAGGAAGGGCCACCCCTGCCATGAAGTTTGCTCAGGCTCAGCTGAGCTCAGGTGGGAAGGGGAACCCTGAGAGCAGCACAGCTGAGAGCTGGGATGTCCTGGGGTAGTGATTGCAAAACCCTAGTGCTTTGTACCATCTGCCTTTGCTCTGCTTGGCTGGGTGGGAAGGTGTGATGGATGTGAGGGTGCTGCTGGCCCATTCAAGCCTCCCTGCCTAGCAACTGGAGCTGGGAATCTCTCCATTCCCTATGGCCATGTCTCTTGCAGAGCCACCAACCCCCTTGGGACATCTCTGGAGCTCTGTTTGGATGTGGTTTGAATCAGAGCACCAGGCTCTGGCCATGTCCACTGACATGCAGCAAATGTGGGTGCTGATAGCACCTCTCTGGTGTGAGGCTGGTCCCCTCATGCAGCTCCCTGCCCCACATCCCACCCTCCTGTCACCAGAGAGCAGCACCAGGGAGCTGAGTGATCTGGAAGGACTCAGTTACCTAATAGGAAGGGGTGGGGGTGGGTGTGGGTGTGATAAATGTGAGCAGATAATTGTACTTCAGGGTAAGTCAATAAATTACCAAAGAGCCTTTGATTGTGCTCTCAGTGGTGCATGTTGATTCAAAAACCTAAGACATTTAGCCTCAATTATGTCTATTTGTGTGTCTTTCCTGCCTCCCTTCTCTGTGGTGCAGGGGAAATAACCCTGCCTTGTCTGCATTCCCACACCTCTCCCACCTCGGCCTCGCTCCAGATTTCACTCCTGTCCTGATAACCCTTCCAGTGGTGAGTGGGAGAGGATCAGCTCTTGGCATAGTTCCTCTCTGCCTTTGGCCAGCTCTCTGTGCTGGCTGTGACCAAAAGGACACGGAGCAAATGCTCCCTGTGCAATGGGGCTAGATGTGGCTGGCCCAATGGGTGGGATGGTTTGGGGCTCAGCAGGGTTGTGGCTTCCCTGGTTCCTCCTCTGACACAGTACAGAGCCTGTCATGACAGGATAAATGGTGATGGGTTTAAAATAAAAGAAGGAAGATTTAGACTAGATCTAAGGCAGAGAGTTTTTACAGTGAGGATGGTTAGATCCTGACTCAGGCTGCCCAGAGAGGTGGTAGATGTCCTGTCCCTGGAGCTATTGCAGGCTGGGTTGGATGGGGCTCTGAGCAACCTGCTCTAGTTGCAGATGTCCCTGGTTACTGCAAGAGGGTTGGGCTGGATGACCTTTAAAGGTCCCTTCCAACCCAACCCAGTCGGTGATTTTATGATTCTGTGATGGGAAGCTGGCCTTGCTCCACCCTGCAGGAGTGCAAACCAGCTTTGCCAGGGCCCTGCATCAGGAAGACCCTGCCCAGGCAAAGGACCTTGTAGCTGCTCCCCCTCTGCCTCTGCAGGCCGACCAGCAGCGCTGCCCGCGGGCTCTGGCACGGCACCGCCTGCCCTGTGCGGCTTCTCGGCAGCGTGTGCGGGGAGCGAGCCCCCGCGGGGCCGGATCGAAATGATGCTCAGACCACACAGGTCCCTTCAGCCGCCGAGGATTCGGCTTGAAAGGCAAGTTGGCACCGGCACTGCTGCTGCTGCCCCTGCTGGGTGACTGGGCTGGGGGACATGCAGCCACTCGAGGGAACAGCTTGCAGAGCGGGAGGGCTGCTGCTGCTGCTGCTGCTGCTGCTGCTGCTGCTGCTATCATCAAAGGAGCATAGACCGTGCCGAGGATCGGCTCTGCTCTGCTGCGGGGTGATGGGCACCGAGCTGATCTTGTTTCCCAGGACTGTGCTCCTCTGCCTGCCCCCAGAGCAAGGCCAGCAGCTGGAGGAGCTGGCTCGCAGGGGCATCGCTGCTATTCCTAAATCAGGAATGCAAAGTCACATTCCAGAGTGGGAGGTCATGGTCAAAGCCCCTTTTGCGACGGATGGCAGGAGCTGTCGGGGCTGTGTGCTGAGGAACGAGCTCCTTCCATTGGAGGGATGCTTGCTTCTCTCTGGGAAATCTCAGCAGAGGGTCATTAATCACCAGGCAGGGCAGAGCTGTCTGCTCCACCATGGGGCATGGGTTTAGCACACGTGCTGATGGTGGATTTGCCACACTGCCACCACTGGGTGCTCTGGGCATCCTGGGAGAGCAGCCTGGTGCTGCTTGTAGGTGTGCAAACCAAGTATGCAATCGGAAACAGGACTGCTCTGGAAAGTAGGGGACATCCTTTCTGCTGCAGGACCAACTGCCTACATGTTTGTGCATGCAAATCTGACAGTGGCTTTTCAAGTGCAAATCTCCTGTGAAAACAAAAAGGAGTCCCGAAACTGGAGCACATGTTGCACTGGATGAAGCTGTTCTTGCAACATCCACCCAAAAAAGAAGTTGCATGGAGATCCTGCTTCCCCCCTGTGCCCTGAGCCTGCAGAGGTGCACCCAGCACCTCGTTTCTTTGTGCTCTGCCATCTAATTTTAGCCTGCACAGGGGAAGCTCAGGTTATCCTACTCAACCACCCACCCTCCACAGACACTTCTGCTCAGCAAAGCTGACACACAACTTAGTCGAGTGTGCCTGACTGCCTGGGGCTTTGCCTCAGTGAAGGTCTTTACCTGATGAGATTAGACAGAGAAAGGGAACACAGTGGGACGAGGCAGGGACATGCTGCAGTGCTGCACCGGCATGAAGGGTCTGGCCCCACTTCCAGCCCCAGCCTGCAGGCAGGGAGGGAAAGGGCTGCTGGGGTGCAGGGTTTTACACTGGGAGGCAAAAGGTAATCCCTAAATCTTCCTAAAGTGCCACATGGCTTCTCCCAGGTGCTTGTTGCACCATAGGCAGGGTGTGAGGCTCCTTGGAAAGCAGCCCCCCCATCCCATGGGTACCCCTGGACAGGCTCTGCTGGCTGCTGGGCCATCAGCTCAAGGGAGTTGGGTCACGACTGGAGGAGCTCATCATGCAGACTGCCCTGGTTCAGCATGGTTTGATGCCCCCAGCACACAGCAGGTTCCTGACACAGCTGCAGGACAGGACCATGGATGACACAGGGCTGTGGCAACATCATCAGTCTGAAGTGTGTCCACAACCTCAGGGCTCTGTACACCATGAGCTGCTGAGTCACTACCCAGCGCTATTTTTACCCCCTGGGGCAGGCTGGATGGGTCATTCCCAGTTCCTAATTGCTGTGATCAGGCCTTTATAAATCTCACTCAAAAGAGGAAGTCTGGGAAATCGAAATCTCCTGCTACCAGGCAGGCTGAGCTGCGGCCAGGCACTGGCAGCACCGTGCAGGAACCGCTTCTGCCGGAGCAGGGTGAGGGGGATGGAAAGTGCCGAGCCCTGACTTGCTGCTGTTCAGACCTGGCATCCCCACGGGGATGATTTGGCTGACATTTTACTAAGGCCACCACCAGGACAGCCTTTTTTCCCACCTCCTCCTCCATTCCTGGCCTCTGCCTGATTCCTTTAGTGCTCCCAAGCTCCCTGGTGCAGCCAAACCAGGCTGAGCAGAGCCTAACCAAGGCGATGCAGGGGAGCAGTGCTGGAAGGAAAAAGCCAGCCCCTGATCTCTTACCCAAAAGCTGCACCACACCCAAACATCTGAAAAGCCTCCGTTGAAGAGCTTGTTGGCTATTTTTGTCATTGCCTCTGCCCTTCCTGGCCAGGGCTCAGATAAGAAGCAGTAATGCCACACCAGAGAGGATGAGATAACCCTGTCCTGGGCATGGATGGAGGAGAAACTTTGGGAGATCTCTTGCTGGAGATATTTGGGCATCATTGGACCTTGATGCTCTGTACTTTCTGGGCTGAGCCGTGGTTGGAGTCCCACGGGAGGTCCTGCTGATGCTGCTGGGAAGGAGAGATCTGTGGAGATATGCAGAGCACTGAAACATTGCCATCTGCTGACACGTCCGGGCACGCAGCTTGGGCCTTGCCATGCCACCGGTCACCATCTGCAAATGGCCCAGGCATGGGACACCAGCTGCTGTCTGCACTAGGCTGAGGCCTCCTGGGCTGGTGGCAGGGCAGGAGTGTGGTGGGATGGCTGTGGGAGGACCAGGTGGTCAACACTGACATGCTGCAAGCATAGTTGTGGCCACAGAGTTAGAAGCTGAACTCCCACTGCGGTGCTGCAGGTGCTGTTACTGCTCACAAGCCAGGAGATGATGGAGATTGTCCTGCTCAACCCAAAGGAGTGAATGAACCTTTGCCCTGCTGCAAGGAGCGACTTCAAAGTGCTGGGGCAGCATCCAGCACGGCAGCCGTGTGCAGACAGAGAGAGCAAGTGGTGGTAATTACAGCCTCTGATGCAAGGGCTGCAAAGGATTTGGGAAAATGCAGACTTGGCTGCAAAAAAAGGGTTTGATTCCCTTCATTTCTTCTCCCCCTGAGCTCCCCCCAGTGCCCTTCAGCTACAGAGCCTGGAGATGCATGTTTTGGACTCGATTTGCTTTGTTTCAAGTTTCCTGGGAATCTGGCACTGGTGTTACCCCGAGACAGGGTGCTTCCAGCTTCCCAAGCACTGGGGCTTTGCCATAGTGGGGAAAGAGCTGGGAGCTCCCTGATGCTCTGGATCCACTGCACCAGCTGAGAGCAGCCATCAGCCCCCAGGAGTAGAGATGCAAGCCCACACTTCACTGGGGACCAGCCCTGCACATCCCAGAGTGCAAATTTATCCTTGAATAGGTGAAGGACTGCTGCACGTAGCACTGGGTGTGGGCATTGGGGTGTGTGCTGTGTGTGCTTCACCCCTCCCAGGGGATGCCAGCACCCAGCACTGGTGGCAGCAGGCAGGAGATGGGAAGGTTGGTGCAGCTCCCAGCCTCTTGCAGAAGGAGCCAGTGACGCAGGCAGGCATGTGGGGGCACGCTGGGGCTGCCTGCAGCCTCCCACTGGCACCTGTCTCACAGCAGGATTCACCCTTGGTGCAGGCACAATGTCAGATGGGTGCCCAGTGGCCTGTCCTCCCCATGTCCTGTGCTTTGGCCCAAGGACCAAGAGATGAACTCAGCTGGGCTCTTCCTGTGGTTCATCCCTGCTCCAGCCTCTTCCCTCCCAGCTGGAAGATACTGCTCCCCTGGCCCACCCCTGGTTCCCTCCTGTGCAGCCTCTCAGCTCCCTGGGGCCATGGGCAGGTGCACACCTCACTGCTTTCCCACCACCCCTCACAGCCCCCCTGGCTGGGCTGTTGCCAGAGAAGGATGGGGTCATGCTTTCATGGGGGTAGGATGGGCTGGGGAAAGTGTGTCAGGGCCATGAGCACCCCCAAAGGCTGCTGCAGAGCTGGAGGGAGGAACAGAGGCTAGGGCTGGAACTGGGGCTCCCTGCCTAAAGCAGGTGCACTGAACACCAGAGCTGAGCCTTTCTCCTCCGGGTCTTGCTGAGGTTGTCTGCAGATTGGGACCCTGCTCTAGGGCAGAAGTGGATCTGGGCATGACTCAGTGCTCAAGCTCCTCAAACCTCAGGGGTTCTGGGCCATGCCTTCCTCTTCTCCTGTCCTACGAGGGAACCCCCTTTGCAGAGGGACCTTTGCCCTGTGCCATGTTGGGCACTTGTGGTACCTCTGGACATGAGGACTTGGAGATGGCTCCAGGAGTCTCTACAAAGCCATGACCACCTTTGGGGTCCCTCCAAACCTGTGACCACCTCAGGGCTCTCTTACCCACGACTGGATACATCTCCCTGCTCTGGGCTCAACATGGTGGTGAGGGAGGGCAGGACAGTGCTGCTCCTGCTGGATTTGCCCTTCCCTGTGATGGTGCCTGGGCAGCAGCAGCCCCCTGGGACCATGCAGGGTACAGTGCTGGTGCAGGGGGTGCAGAGCAGCCATTCCAGGCTGGGAGCAATCCCAGCCAGGTGGAGCATCCTGGGGGCACAGGCAAACCCAGGCACGTCCCAAGAGAAGCAGCACATTTCCCTTTCTCAGCTTGGCTGGTGACCTGGCAGCAAAGACAGCATTTCACTCCTGTGTCAACATTTGGAAGAAAAAGGGGGGGTGGAGGAGTGGAAATAGTCATTTCTGTCAACCCCCCGGGAATGTGGATGCCCCGAAAACAAACAGAAGCTCTGTTTCTTCAGTGAAAGGCCGTTGTAAATCTGGTGGGCTGCCAAAAAGTGATAAAAATGATTGCTGTTCCGGCCCTAGAGAAGAGTTTTGTTGGAAATGTCACCCCCACCCCCCCTCCTCCATGCATCCTCCTCCCCCAAATCTCAGTTTTATGAAAACACCATTTTTTATCAGGAGGCTGGCAGGCAGATGTCTGGCCCAGGCCCCCACGGAACGCCAGATGTGCCCAAACTGCCATTTCCATCCGGATCTGTGTCATCTGTTGATTGACAGCTGTCAGTCACCTCGTGCAGGGGCTGAGGGTGCTCTGGAGATCCAACTTCTTCCTGTCCTGAGCTTCTCTGGTGGCTTTAGCAAGATAATTCCCTAGGGAAGGGTCACCCTATACCATTCCCAGGTACTGCTCCCCTGGAGATGTTCAAGACCAGGCTGGACAAAGCCTTGGGGCAACCTGCTCTGGTGAAAGGTGTCCCTGCCCATGGTGAGGGGGACTAGATGATCTTTAGGGTCTCTTCCAACCCAAACCATTCCCTGTTTCTATGGAAAGGATCATTCCCCATCTTGCAGCAATGTGCTCAGTGCCCAGCACAAAGTGGGTGCAGAATGGGCAGTGTGGCCATGCTGGGAGCTTGGGCCAGGAGTGTGGCTTTACTGGGATGAACCATGGCTGATTCCTAGGACAATGCCAACGGTCCTGGCCAGCACAGCAGCTGCCTGCTGGCTGTGATCCCCAGCCCTGGAAAGCACAGGAGGAGGATGCCCTCCATCTGTGCTTCCAGAGCTCTTTAAAGGGCACAGGGAAATGAGAGTGGTTGTGTCACTGGCACTGTGAGCTGGACCTGTCAGGGCTCGTCCCCTATTTGTTTCTGAACAGTGGCAGGGTTCCAGTGAGTTGTTTTCCTGGTGTAATATTAAACTCCCAACCTTTTGTTCCAAGGCATCACCCTGGCTCAGGTACATCAGCCCCAGCCCTACACTGCTCCCTCTTTCAGCTGGGGCAGCATCGAGCCCTTTTCAGAGGGGCAGGACAGGGGCAGGGGATGGCTTGGTGGGATGTCAGTGCACAAGGGCAGCCCTCAGTGTCCCCTCTGCTCCTCCTGGCATGGCTCACTGGGGCTTTCCAGGTGAGTTCATGAGTCAGGTGCTACCTGATGGACGCCCTTGCCCCAGGCCAGTGCCATAGTGGCAGGGTCAAAGGGCCAAGGCCTCCAGCACTGCTGGCATCACTCACTCACAAGGAAGACATGGACAGGCTGCTGCACTCATGTACCTGCAGAGCAGTCCCCTGAAAGCCACAGAACCATGGAATTGTTTAGATTCATAGATTCCTGCATTGGTTTGGTTTGGAAGGGACCTTAAAGACCATCTAGTTCCATCCCCTCTGCCATGGGCAGGGACACCTTCCACCAGCTCAGGTTGCTCAAAGCCTCATCCAACCTGGCCTTGAACACCTCCAGGGAGGGGCTATCCATGACCTCCCTGGGCAACCTGTTCCAGTGTCTCACCATCCTCACTGGAAAGAATTTCTTCCTAATCTCCAGTCTAAATCTACCCTCCTCAAGCTCATCAAATCCAACCATAAACCTAACACTGCCAAGTCCACCACTAAACTCAGGTGGTTTAAAGGTTGGGTATAAACATTTCCTCTGCTACAGCCCTGTTGTGGGTCTTTACAGTATTGCATCCTCTTGGCCTTTTCTCCCAAGTACCTAATAACAGGACAAGAAGTAATGGCCTCAAGCTGCACCAGGGAAGGTTTAGACTGGATATTAGAAATAATTTCTTTACTGAAAGAGTGGTCAGGCATTAACACAGGCTGCCCAGGGAGGTGGTAGAGTCACCATCCCTGGAGGTGTTCAAAAAATGAGTATATGTTGCACTTCAGGACACAGTCTAGTGGTCATGGAGGTGTTGGGTAGAAGGTTGAACTTGATCTTTTCCAACCTTAATGATTCTTTAATCCTTTATGGACAGCTTATGGACCTGCAAGGAGACAACTCAAGGGCTGGAGAGGGACCAAAGCAGAGCTAAAGCATGGCCATGTAGATGTTTGAGGGCACTGGAAGGGACTGTCCTGCTCTGCCTGTGCTTTGAACCTCACCTCTGGGCGGAATCCACCTATTTAGGCTCCTCTCCCTCACCACCACACCAGCCCCCATCCCTCAAGGCTTTGAGGAGAACAAGAGGAAAAGCCTGAGCTGGGCTGAGCAGCTGGGCTGAGCTCAGGGCCGTGGAGATGCACAGCCCCAGTGCCCCGGGGGCGGCTGAGCGCTGCTGGCTGCGAGGACATGCCCGGGCATGGCTGCTTCCCTGTGCCGCTGCTCTGCAGGCTGAGAAATCCCACGGTGTGGAGCCTCCTTCAGCTCGGGGAGCAGCGGGAGTGGAGCTGGCAGGTGGAGTGCCTGGGGGCACAATTCCTGATCAAAACCCCACACGTGTCCCGGCCCCGATAAGGAGGCGAGAGCCAACCTCCAGGACCTGAGCGGAAACACATCCGCTGGGAGAGCTGGAGGCAAACAGCACGTGCCCTGCTTCCAAACTGTGCACTGCTTGCTGGTGCACACTCAGACAGAAAGAACAATAGGAACCAGGGGCAGGTTTCCAATTAATTGATAGAACACTCATTATCAGAGTGGATTTACCTCCCCCTGCCTGAGAGGGGGTGGGGAAGGGCTGCTCGAGGTGCTGCTGGGCTTGGGGCTGAAGGCTCTGCTTGCCCCCAGCGACTGCTCTGCAAGGATGTTGATTTTGAAGCAGGCTGTGCCTTTTCTGCTCAATCCCTGCTGTCTGTGGCTCAGCCACATCTTCATTTAGGAAAAGTTCCCTGGTTGTGACTGCAGCCTCACTTGGGGAAGGCACAAAGGTCGGGGAAGGCAGCCACATCCTCCCCTGCCCCACGTCCCAGGAGATTGTGCTGATGAGATGCTCCAGCACGTCTAGGATTTGGATGGAGCCTGCATCCTTCTGGAGCATCCCTTCTTGAACTTTGGGTTGGTGATGATCAGGCAGGCTGATCATGGAGAGCAGGAGAGTGGCTGCTTTTAGGGTGTCTGGGACCTGATAAAACACATGTCCATTGGGAAATGCCAACAAGCACTTGCTGGAAGCGTGGCCCTTCTCCTGCAAGCGGGATGGCTCATTTCATACTGTCAAAGGATCTCTTACTGCTGCTTTGCCAACACCACACCATGCTCCAGGAGCACAGGGAGGGAGCTGGGCTCCTTTGGCCATTATTTTAATGATAATTAGGCTGAATTCCTCTAGACAACCTCAAGAGCTGCAATATTGAATAACAGGCAGGGAGCTTCCCCGGAGAGCTGAACTTGATTTTTGTGTTTATTTCATCTCCTGAGGGATCTGGAGGGGCACAGGGTGCTTGCTGGGGACCTGTCCCAGAGCTCCTGCCTGCACCAAATCCCCTGCACAGAGGCAGCATCTCTGGAGCACGCAGTGGCTGATCATCTGCAGCAGGGAGCTGGCTTATGCCCGGACATGTCCCACAACCTGCTAGGAGATGAGGGCTGTGCTCCCCGGGCTGGTTTCTGTCTTCATAGTGGAATGAAGGCAGTGCTGATGAACGGGGCTGAATGTGATGTCCTTGAGAAGAGTTTGGGTCTCCCCAGCCAGTTGTGAGGTACCATCCCCCCCTGGTTCAATCTCTCAGCCAGTGCTAAAGCTGCCATAAACACAGACAGCCAAAGAGAGGCCACCCTGAGACCTGATCTGCACAGCATCATTACCTGGAGCTGAGTGGAAAGGTTATTTCGCTGCCTAAGAAGCAACAAGTTGTTTCTGCTGCTTCTTTCAGGAGCATCCTCTCACATGGCTGATCTCCAGAGCTGTCTGCACTGTGGGCAAGGAGGTGGCAGCTCCCTGCTCTCTGCAGGTATCTCACCCAAGTGTTTCTGGCCATGGAGGTGGTAGGGAGCCATGTGTTACTTGTGCTTTGGTGCTTCGCTTGGTTTACTTTCAGACTTGCTAGTTTGAAGGGTCCATGACAGGAACCTGCAGGCTCAACCAGGGTCACTGGTGCTGAGGTGGGGAAGGGGCCAATGCTGTGGAGCTGTGTGGAGCTCTGCATGGTCTCAGTGGGTGCCTGCACCCAGCTGTCAGTGCAAGAAGTCGGGGTGCAGCCTGGCACCTGGCATGTCACTGAGTGCCCGTGGGCAGCACTGTGCTGAACACGTGCGTGCAAGCCCAAACCTAGCAACCTGCCACGTGGAGAAGGATGGAGGAACCCAAAAATCCCAACTCCACCATAAAAATATCAATCATCTCTAAACATCCGTGCGGTGCTGATCCTTGCCTCTCCGCCTGGTATTTTCTCACGCTCCGAAGCTGGCAGCAGGCACTGGGAAGCAGTGTTGGAACTTGTCCTGCCGTCCCATCAAGGCAGTTTATCTCCAGCATCAAGCCCCAGAGCTGGAAGAGCTGCAAGTAGGGGCAAGGCACGCTCCTGCTTGCTGCTTTCCCTTGCGTCACTTCAACACAGAATGAGTGAATAAGTGAATGCCTGAGGGCCGTATCCCACACACAGCACCTTGCCTGGTCCTGCAAAGCACAGCGTCCTCCTGACGCTGCTCTGCTGATTGATAGGACACAGGGACCCTAATGATCCCCCTGAGCATCACTGGGAGCCCTCCCTTGCCATCCCTTCCCAACAGCCTGCAAGGAACCAGTGTGTGACTGCTCTGCACCTCTCCTGAAAGTCATAATGTCCAAGGGCTGCACAGCCAGGGTCACCCCACATGTGACCCTTGCTGTTTGATGGAGATGGAGAAGCTGGTTGGGAGCCACCTTTATAGCAGAACATGACCCAGGCCTGGCTGAATGCTCACACTGGGGGACTGGGACAGGAAGGAATGGTGACACTGCCCAGGTAGGGGATGATGAGGCACCTGTTCTTAGCATGGATGGCACAGCCCTTAGCCTGGTGTGCTCGGTGTGGGATCCTGCTTGGAGGGAGCCTGGTTAATTAATGTAATTATGAGGCAGGCTGCTCCCTTGCCCCTCCCTCGCTGGCTCCTGCATGAACCAATGAGTTTGAAAATTCAGCCAGCCTGCTCCACACCCTCCACTGAGTTCCCAGCCCCAGCCACTGATGACTGAAAACAAACAGCTGAGATTCCTCCCCAAGCCCTGGCGAGCGCTGGCCTGCAGAGCCCTTCTCCTCCTCAGGGCTCCTCACCTGCATCAGAGCTTGGCCACCATGGCACAGCACGGCTTGGCCAGCTGTGTGGCATAACATGGCCTGGTACTGCTTGATGTGGCATGGCTTAGCACCGTGTGCTGTGTCATGACATAGTATATCACAGGATGGCATGGAGTGGCATGGCATCACCCAGCCTCAGATTTGGGAAGGGGCAGTGCAGCCCTGGGGAGGGTGATGCCTTGGGCTCCTCTTCACCATCACCCCAGAGAGGCATTTGTTGTCCATTGCTGGTTCTCTGCCTGAGCTATGTTGCCACCAAAAGTTAGTGGAGATCACAGCACTAAGACCACAAGTCCTATGAACCTTACCCTTCCCACCCCTTGCTATGCCCAAGCCAAACAGATGTCCCATCCCTCAGTTCCCAGGGATGCTTGTGTCTCCATCCTGGGGCCTGGAGCCTGGTAGCTTCATGGCAAGGGGTGCCTGCCAGATGGATCTGATCCTCCTTTTCATGGAGAATCTGGCCCTGGTTGCTGGCCAAGAGCATGCTCTTATCAATAGGGGAAGCAAAAGTTCAGCAAAGCATTATGTGATGCCATGGTGATTCCTGATGCAGCTGCACAGCCATGGGCACAGGGGTGGCTGCTGGGGGTGCCACAGAGGGCAGAGCTGCCATGAGCCCCATGGGACTGCAGTGCCACAATGTATGGGAGCTGGCACAGATGGAGCTGGGGCTCAAGTGGGGGTCATGGCATGAAGCAGAGCCAGGAGCAGCACAAGCAAGACAGGAAACCAGTCTGGTTTCCTACACACTGATAACTCAGAGGGCTTCTTGTGTGTGGGTGCTCTGCTGTTCAATAGGAAGGCTGAGCTCCCCACAGTCTCTTTCTCTGAGGTGACACCACCACTGACACCAATAGGGCCTCTTTGGCCTCTAATTCCACCACCCACATGCACAAAACTTGCTGACAGCAAAACAGCTTTGAGATTGCCCCCCCTGGGTCAGAGAAGGCTGGATTTGGCCCTTTGTGCTCCTGCACAGATTGAGCCGTGCTGGGCACAAAGCAGTGGCAGCTTCAGGGCTGCTGGTGTGGCCAAGGGAAGGCAGGAGGAGGCTTGTTTGGCTTGTGCAAAACCCACATGGGCAGAGAAGGCTTCTCTTTGCAAAGCCACACATTAAAATGTGTTCTTTTGGGACCAGTGAAACCAATTTTTGATTGATTCCAAGTTAATTAAAAAAAAAAAAAAAACCAACAAAACCCAAACAACCAACCCAGCAAGCCCACATTTAAGGAGCATTGCAAGGTGAAGAGCTCTTGTTAATTGAGAAGCCACAGGTGGATGGTGCTGAAAGTGTTAAAAGCAAACTCTCAGAGTATTTGTCTTTGGCCAGCTAAGTACTTGTTTTTCTAAGAGGGAAAAAAAAAATAGGTTTATTTCCAAATCACCACAATCCTCTTGCTCCCCCGGGTCTGGATGTCCCTCTGGGTTAGCTCTGGGATGGGTTTTCCCACCCTTGGAAACAACTCAGTTCTTCCCCCAAAAATTCTAAGCACTTTAAAAAAAAAAAAAAAGAAAAGAAAAAAAGAAAGAGGCAAAGCTGCAAAAGTTTGATGACTACATTAATGTCCTGTTTTGGTCATTTCCTGGCTCGCCAGGGTGGGAGTTGGTTTGAGCAGCATCCCATCAGCACAGGGCAGACCGCAGGGCTGTGCTGGGAAGTGAGGCTGGCTCAGGGCTAACCCAACATCCACTCTCTGTATTGGCCACCTTGGGGCTGCTGGATACGGGGAGCTGGGCTGTGATGGGCAGGAAGAAGGAAACGAAAACAAAACAAAACCACCCCAAAACAAACCACCAACAAAAAAACCTATCCCCAACCGAGCTCTTTTGATGGCAAGAAATCAAATGTCCCTCTGCACCCTGACCTTCATTGTGTGAGGAAGGAGGGAGCTACTGAGAAAACGTGATAAGGATTGCCAGAGGCGCCCGGGCTTGACACCGACGCTGGGTTCCAGCCACGCGTGCCAGCCTGTGCGGTGAGCTTGCCAGTGCTCAGCAGCAGGGGACACGGAGTTCCGGGTGCTGCGGCAGCGCTGGAGCCAGCAGGACTGCGCCAGCGAGAGGGGCTGGAGGAGAAGGAAAAGCTCCCGACCGCCTGGTGCCCCCAGAAGCAGACGTGGAACCCAAAGAAAACAGACCTCGCTGGAGGAGTCAGGACTGGAGTGCTGGGGGAGGAAGATGCTGCTGTATGGAGCTGATGCGGGGGGAGTGTGTAGTGGCTTTTCCCTGTCCCCAAAATTGGGGTGTCTGCGCAGGACAGGGGGGGAAATTACGGCTTCTCTCACTTGGGACCCTGCCTTATCTCTGGCCCACAGGGTGCAATGCCAACTCGGGGAGGTCAGACCCACTCACAGCACTGCGGCAGGCAGGGGGTGGGGGTACCGGGAGCCTTTGCTTCCCCCCGCTCCGAGCACTGGAGGGGCAGCATGCTGTGCCAGCTCCTGCTGCAGCACGACAAACGGCGCGGTTAGGACCGAGAGCTTAACTGAGTGTGCTAATTTGACATCTGGAGAATTGATCAAGCTAAAGAAACTGTTTACATTCACCTTCCACCGGGTTTGGTTTGCGATAGCAGCCCGATAGAAGGCGATGCTGCTGCGGGTCTCCTTCTCAGCGGGTTGCGGGGGGTTTCCTATGAGAAAAGCAGCGATAAGCCTTGAGCCCTGGCACAGCCCATCCAGACCTTCTCGCCGTGATTTACGCGGCGTGTTTTGGGTTTTTAAAAGCTATGTTTAGCCTTCACCTCATCTCCAATAAAAAGGAGCAAATGAAAACTTTTCGCAATAAACCAATTGAAGCAGAAACCAGCCTCCAGCTCCGTGCGGAGGGGGAGAGGGCTCCTGCTATTTGCTTAATTACAGGCTTTTGTTTGTCGAGTACTTGTGGGGTGAATTGTTTGCAAATAACAGGTGAGTTTATTCATGCTCAGAGCCCTGAGCTCTGAGATTAGAGCCGGGCTGGGAGATAGGAAGCTGAAGGGTGCTTAGGGCTGTGGGTGACCTCTGGAAAGTCCCTGCTGTCTGGTCCTGGAGGGTTTCAGGATTCCTGAAATCAGGGTGTTGGTGGTTCCTTGGGGAACCTGAGCACAGAGGGCTGCAGGGATGTGAGGCTGTTTTGTTGAAGGTTGGTGTCTTGTGCAGTTTCAGTCTTAATCATCTGCAGTTTATCCTTTTATAAATTGCAGATAAGGATTAGCTGCTTTATGGAGTCACTGTGTAAAATGGAGTCCATTAAAGGGGAGTGGATGGAGGCTGCTTTGCCTTTGGGCACATCACTGTTCAGAGACCAGTCTGGGCCACTCATTCCCAGGTGGTTTCTGACCTCCTGTATGTCCACAGGAGATAACAACTTTCCTTAGGCCTTCTTCCCCACTTTATGATGCAGATAAGGGCATTTTGGGGTGTTGGAAGGAGAAATGGCTGCCAGGTGCTCTGCTGATGCAATGCTGAGAGTAGGTGGATTTGGGCTTAGAGGTGCTGGGATGGACATGGGATCTGTGTGACCACAGCTGGTCTCAGCCATTTTTAGGCCATCCAGCTGCTAGCACTGGAGCCTGGCCTGGAGCATGTCCAGACTGATGTAAAGGGCAGCTGCCCTGCGTGTGTGGAGCAGGGAAACGACACCAGGCAGGGGGACATGGCCTCAGCCAGAAAAAACAGCACACAGGAGGCAAACATGTCCCTGCAGCCACCCACCTCTCTTTCCAAGGGCTACAAAGAGCAGAAGTCCAGGTGCTCAGATGGAAAAGTGTTCCCAAAGCTTTGCTGGCAAGCAAAAACCCAAACCAAACCAAAACAAACCCCCAGTGTTTGGAGCCTCCACATCAAGGAAGAGGTGCACCTAAAACTGTGTTTCTGTTTCCAGGGCCGTCAGGGCTCTGAAATGGAGCTTGAGGCCAAAGTGATAAGCAACACATGAAAGGGCAGCAGTCACATCTCCACCTCCTGCCCTGCAAATCCAACATCTGCCCAGACCCTGCTTGGTCAAGCCCACATGAGCCCTGCAGCGGTGTCCAGCGTGGGGGTGAAGGGCTGAGAGGCAGCTGCCTTGTGCTGGGCGCAGGTCTTGAACCGGGATCAGAGGAGAGGCTGAGCCGGCGCGGGGTGACTCAGGGCCAAGTCACGCAGCACCCACTTCACCCTGCCAGCTCCCTGCAATCGCTGCTCCGCCTGAGCCTGCGCTTGCACATTGTGCTGGGGGTGATAGGGAGCCGGCACGGAGCCACGGGTGATCTCGAGCCATGATTCTGGAGTGTGGGAAAAGCGCAATCGCTGCAAACAATCAGAGGCAAAGCCGGCAGCAGCACGCAGCGAGCCAGCGAGGAATTTGGAGGCACATTCCAGCAGGAATGACAGAGGAGGGGCCGGGAGCTGGGCTTGGAGTGCAAAAAAAAAAAAAAAAAAAAAACACCAAAACATGATCCGATTTGTTTTGGTTTCCTTCCCTCTCAGCAGAGCCATCACAGCCTGCCTGGCTTTCGAGTAAAGCCGCTGGGTGCTGCAGTGGGTGGCACGGCAGGGAGCTGGCACATGGCAAGCCCTGGATGCCACTGGGGTCAATGGCAGCTCTGTCTTCCCCTCCAACATCTCAGCCACGCTTCCTGTGATCAGGATCTGGGCCACAGGGATTCATCTCCACCAACTATGTGTGGCCATAGAGTATGGCATCAACTGCTGACTGGGCAACGTTGAGGGCCACAGCCAATAAGCCATGTGCCAGGAGACACCCAGGTGGCTCAGCACCCACCCACCAGCAGGTACAGCAACACTGGCATATCCTCCTCCTGCCACAGCTGCTGACTTTGGGCAGGATGTTTCCCCACCCCGTGCCTCAGTTTCTCCTTCAGTGCAATGCAGAAACCACATCTCTGCCCCTCAGAGGCTGCCAGGGCTTTGCCTTGGAAGGGGTCAGCTCTGGGCATGGGCACATGTCCCTGTGCATCCCTTGCCCGCTGCAGGCAGTGCAGGCAGTGCAGGCAGGAGCGCTGGCACGCAGGAGCCATGGTAGCCACCAGCCTGGTGTCATACCTGGCCAGGGGAGCACGTCCCCTGCACACAGTGCCAGGGGGCTGCTGCACAGCCTGTGACCTTGCAGCTCTCCCCCTCCCATCCCAGCACCTCCTCCTGGCTCTTCCTGACCCACTTTGACGTCGCACAATGAAAGCAAAGCAAAATGGAGCAGGAGGAGGGGACACTGGCACAGCTGGTGGTGCATTGTGTGGTGACCAGTGGCACAGTGAGCTGGTGGCTGCTGCATGGACATGGGCAGGACATGGGCATGGGCAGGACATGGGCATGGTGCTGGGTGCTGCTGAGGCTCTGAGGGAGGACCTGCAGTTGCATGGTTTTCTCTTGCCCACTGCCCTGTGTAGGACATGTTCAAGGTTGTGGTTGCTCTAGAAAGGCCTGCACACGAGTGGTCACTGCTCATCTTGCTGGTGCCACTCACCCTCATGGGAAGGGAAGGTGTGGGGCAGAGCTGGAGGGCTAAGAGGGGACAGGAGTTTGAAGTGAGCTCTCAGCCTCTCCAGCTGACAATGTTCACAACCCTCCATGTCTTTGGTGCCTGCTTTCAAACCACCCCACCAGCATCGTCCTCCCTTTTACAGGTGCCTGGTGGGCAGAGGCTCCTTCAGAGCCACAAGTGAGTGATAATTGCTCGAGTGTGCAGGGTGCCCTGCGCAGTCTTTCACTCATTGCTTCAGGCAGAGCAGCCATCCGGGAGCTAAAAGCATTCAATTGTTCACTGATGCTTTTCTTTGAAGCCCTCATTCATCCTCCAAGGTCTGCATTGATTGGGGACTCCAGGAAAGCATCTGCCCTTCTCTGCCTTCATCAATGACTTTCCCACATTAATCCACCTCTTCCCTTGATAACCACACTAATTACTCTCAGCTAAGTTGACTCTGGCAGGTCACTGGAGGCTGGGAAGAGCAACCTGCTCTGCAGCCTGGCTATGCCTTAAAGCCGCAGATCTGTCCAGTGCTGGCCTCCAGTGCTGGAGGGAACTGGCAACACTGGGAACACGAACACTGCTGCATGGCTCTGACCCTGCGGGAGGCACAGGGATTTGGCCACACTGAGGATGTGTGCTGCTGATAGAGATGTTTGCTTTCCATCATTGAGGCTTGTGTAGCTCCCAGGGAATTACTGATATTTTGGCAGGGATGGGGACCCTGGACCCTGCCCTGGTGGGGTGCACATCCACACTCCCTGCCTCCATCTGCTCAGGTTTGGGGGTTCTGCACTGTGAAGGGCTTTCCTCTGTTGTGCTGCAGGGTGTTTCTGACCACCAGGGGAGGTTCACACCCTTCAGCCCGGGGTGGTCTAGGTGTGAAATGAGATCTTTTCCATTTCTCCACCTGTGTTTCCTTGGAGGGGGAGAACTAGAGGAAGACAATTCTCTGACCTCCCCTCTGCTCTCAGTCATGATCAGGCAGTTCTGTGGCTCTCGAGCAGCCCCACAGAAGAACCTGTGCAGAGGGAAGCCCAGATGAGCTTGGAGGGGCTGATGGCTGTAGGACATGGGCTGAATGTCCTGCTGGAGGGCTTCCATGTTCACACCACTCCCAGGAAGGTAAGAGCTGTCTCACTGTTGCTGCTGCTTTGCAGTGGGCAGCATCCAAAGGCTTCCAGTGCACATGGGAGGTGCAGAGGTAAAGAAGTGATGATCCAGAAGATGTGGGAGGTGCAAAGGGAACTGCATGGAAGAGATGATCCTGGTTAAGTGATGCAGAGCCTGCTCTCATTGGGAATTAATGCAGGAGGGAATGTCTTGACCTGTGAACTCAGAGCTGCAGAGGTCAGGAATGTGCTGAAGGGACCTGTTCAAGGGAATGTGAAAGCCTGAGGACAGGAACTGGCTCAACAGCTGGTAAAATTGGAAGGAGAGAGACAGGTTTAGCCCTGATTCATCTGGGATCAGCTTGGCAGCCATGGGACAACCCCATACCACTCTTCAGGTCACATACCCACTGGCTTTCTGAAGCAGGTTGATTTATCCTTCCACAACATTTAGCTTGTTTAAAATGTAATGAATTTAAAAAGATGTCAGTCTGGCAAGGAGATGGAGGTATCTCATCCTGCCATGGCAGTCTGCTCATGACCTAGAAGACACTGGCTTTAGGGCACCCTCAGGAAAACCCTTCTTGTATCTTCTAACTCAAAGCCTGTTTTCTTCTCTTTCTCCAACTGATTGTATTTTGCTAACAATTTTATTGTTCATCACGGGCAGCTCAGTGGCTGGCAGATGAGCACGGCCTGTGCTAGTCAGTGGGGTCCCTGGGATTCATCTAATGAATTCCTGCTGCTTCTTGCCTGGAAGCAAAAGTAACCCTTCAGCCTTGCAACAGACTCAGGTTGGAGGGTTGAAAAGAGAGATAAAAAGTTATGCTTGCAGGAGGGAAACGGACCATGCACATGCAGAGTGTGCTGGAGCTGTCCTGAAGACAACTTTGCTGCTGAAGTCTTGACCAGCAGGAAAAATCCTGTAAGGTGAGGCTTACAAGCAGACAAGGAAAAGCTTCCACCTTCACAGTATCAAACTGAAAGGTTGATTTAGGATAGATAATAGAAAGAAATGTTCTGCTGTGAGGGTGATGAGACACTGGAACAGGTTGCCCAGGGAAGTTGTGGATGCCCCCTCCCTGGAGGTGTTCAAGGCCAGGCTGGATGAGGCTTTGAGCAACTTGATCTAGCAGAAAGTGTCCCTGCCCATGGCCAAAGGGCTGGAAAAAAGATGGTCTTTAAGGTCCCTTCCAATCCAAACCATTCTGTGATTCTGTGGTGATTCACTGGGTGACTTATATCATGTCTTTATTTACTGATGGGTGATTGCAACATAGGCCTCCTTGCCCTGTCCCCGTGTGCCATCCTCTGTCCTGGGTGATGGTGGTAACAATCCATACCTGGGTAAATGCCCACAGGTGAGGGTCTCACAATGAGAGGTGCTGGACCACTGGGCCCTATGAGCACACTGCTCAGCCTGCCCTTGCCCTTCCCAGTGAGGACAATGGCAGCTGCTGAGCCCCCAGCCCAGCCACAATCATCCCTTTGTCTTGCTGGCAAGGCAGTTGGTGAGAGCCCCTTGCTCTTGGCTCTGTCTGGAGGGCTGTGGGGCAGTGGTAGGGCCCAGGGAGGGTGAGCACCTCCTCCATGCTGCCATCTGCCATGCTGCTGCTGGCTCACGTGCCTCGTGCCGTGGCCTAGCAAGAAGCTCTCCTTCACTGGTGCCATTCATAAACCCAAGCTGGGCTGGGAATCAGGGGCCAGGTGGATAGCAAGGCCCTCCCTGTATGTTCTCCTTCTTCTCCCTGAGGTGGTTGTGGTCTCTGCAGGGCACGTGTCATAGAATCAGAGAATTGTTTGGGTTGGAACAGACCTCTGAGACCATCAAGCCCAACCATTAATCCAGCACTGCCAGCTCACCACTATACCCACATCCCTCAGCACCACATCTACACAGCTTCCCAATCCCTCCAGGGATGCAGCCCTGAGGAGAGGGACTTGGGGGTGCTGGTGGAGGAGAAGCTCAACAGGAGCTGTCAATGTGCACTTGCAGCCCAGAAAGCCAACCAGAGCCTGGGCTGCATCAAGAGAAGTGTGGCCAGCAGGGCAAGGGAGGTGATTCTCCCTCTCTGCTCAGCTCTGGTGAGACCCCTCCTGGAGTACTGCATCCAGTTCTGGAGCCTCTATTGCAAGAGGGATCTGGACATGCTGGAAGGTGTCCAGAGAAGGGCCACCAGGATGAGCAGAGGGCTGGAGCTGCTCTGCTATGGAGACAGACTGAGAGAGTTGGGGCTGTTCAGTCTGGAGAAGAGAAGGCTCTGAGGTGACCTTCTTGTGGCCTTCCAGGATCTGAAGGGGGCTCCAAGAAAGCTGGGGAGGGACTTTTTGGGATATCAGGTAGTGACAGGACTGGGGGGAATGGAATAAAGCTGGAAGTGGGGAGATTCAGGCTGGACGTGAGGAAGAAGTTCTTCCCCATGAAAGTGGTGAGAGCCTGGAATGGGTTGTCCAGGGAAGTGGTTGGGGCTCCATCCTTGGAGGTGTTTGCAGCCAGGCTGGATGAGGCTCTGGCCAGCCTGATGTAGTGTGAGGTGTCCCTGCCCATGGCAGGGGGTTTGATGATCCTTGTGGTCCCTTCCAACCCTGACTGATTCTAGGATTCTATGATGGGGACTCCATCACGGGGAAGAAGTTGTTCCTCATGTCCAACCTAAACCTCCCCTGCTGCAACTTGAAGCAGTTTTCTCTTGTCCTCTCTCATGTTCCTTGTGCATGGCACTGGCTCTGAACGTCCTCCACGGCAGCCTCCACTGGTGTCTGTGGGAACACGGGGGGCCAGGAGTCCCCAGGCCACCCTGTGAGGACAGGGGACGCCAGGGCCGGCCCGGTGCCCATTTCTGAGGTGCCGCTGCCACCTAGTGACACTCAGCCAGGCTGTCCCCAGCCGAGCCCCCGGGCAGGTGGTGGCCCTGGACTTGTCCTTGTCCCTGCTCTCGTCCCTGTCCTTGTCTCTGTTCCCATCCCTGTCCTCGTCCCTGTCCCCGTCCTTGTCCCCACAGTCCCTCAGCTCCTCAGGGGAAAAAGGAGGTGCAGCCAGGGGCGGGGAGCAGGAGTGGGGTCCCCTCCACACCAAGTGTCTCTGGGGTGAGGCAGCACAGAAACACCAACATGCAAAGCGGTGCTGGTTGATTGGTTGGGTTTGATTTAAAGCTCATTTCCTCACAGGGTTTGTGAGGGAAGCTCTCCCCTCTCTGTGTGCCTGGCTGCAGCACCCAACCACAGAGCCATTGCCCTTCCTGGGATGTCTCCAGAGCCATCCTTGGGGATGTGGGAGTCCCATGCCCCACGCATGGGGACCCAGCTAGGTGCTCTGTCTCCCTCCTTCAATGCCACCTGTGAGCACAACAGGACAAGCCCAGAGGAAGACCTCTGCCCTACAGACATCCAAAAGGAAGGGTCTATCCCTGTCCTTGTGCCCAGCCTGCCCACAGCCACCAGCAGCGACAACCAAACCTCGCCTGTCCCCAGCCTTGGCAGCCCAAATTCTTCCCACCCCATGCTGCTCCTTCGCATTCAGGGCCACCATTATATCGTCAACCCCCCCTCAACGTCCTCTTTCTGCCTCCAAAAGCTGAACAAAGGCTCTGCTCGTCCCTCTGGAGGGGGCACGGGCCGGGCCGTCTCTTGTCCCCACTCCATTTTCTTCCCTCTGGCTGCGGAGAAAAGGGATTCAGCCGTGCCCAGCGCGTGTGAAAAGCTGCTGCCTGCCTTGTGTTTTATGAAGGAAAATCTCCTTGGGAGAGCAGCCAAACGTTCCCAGCCTCCTGCTGGGTGCTTCAGACGGGCGTGCTGGAGGATGTGAGGGCACGGCGGTGCTGGGGGCTTGGGGGAGAGCAGGGGGATGGGGATGGGAGCTGCTGGGCTCTGCGAAAGCCACAGTCAGATTGCACCAGAGGGTGAGACAAGAAGGTCACTGCCCTGCTTGGGTGGCCAGAGCCTGCTGGCTGAAGGGAGAGACTTTCACTGTTGGACAGAGGATGCTGAGCTCTGTCTATATCCCTTAGTAAAGGAGGGGGAAAGATGGAGTCTGGCAGTGTCTGCTGTGAGCTGGGCACTGGCTGTGCCACTGTGGGCCAGGCAAGGTCACATGTGCCTGCCATGAGATGGGCTCCTCAGTGCCTTCCAGAGGAGGCTGGTTCTGATGGTCCCTCTCTTGTTTGGATATTCTCCTTTATCATCAACATAATTTTCCCATCCTTTTCTCCTCCTGCCTGATCTTCTCCCCACATGCCACCACCTCCAGCATCTCTCCTGGACCACACAACCCCCATGCATGAGAGACCTTTCAGACCCAGCAACTATTCAAAGGCAGGCAAGGAGCTGCAGCCCACCAAACCAAACTCAAATTTGCAGCTCATATACAAACATCATGTATCTAGAGGAGCAGATAAACACAAACACATGGTTGAGCCTGGAAGAGCAGCAACCTCAGAAGCCACTGAGAGCTGGGGCTTGTGGAAGGTTCTCAACTAGCAGCACCCAAAGTGAGCTGATCACACCCAACTATAGCTCCAGTGGGCACTGCCAGGCTCATTGTGTGGTGCCTCGTGCCCATGTCCACAGCAGGGCTCCACTTGAGAGCTCAGGGGGAAAAATGGGGTTGGAATGGATGTTTCTACTCTGAACTAAAAACCACAAGAATAAAGTCAGAATCAGACCCAGAATGAGAGTCTCTGCTGTGTTTCCTTTTCTGGTTTGTTTTGCTGATGTTGTGATCCACTGAAATGAAAACCTTAATTTCTTTCTTGGGGGCTGTTTAATATCCTTTAAAGGCATTTTCCCCCCTTTCTTTTTAGGCTGGGACTAATTTCTCAGGGAAAATGCTACTTCCCAAAAGCACATTTCAGATCTGAAAAGGATGAAACAAAACCCTTAGGAGCTCCAGAAGCGAACCTTTTATTGGTAAGCCTGGTGCAAAGTTTTTACTGCATCCAACCTCCTTCCCCTTTCTCTGTGAAGCTGCTGACTCAGTTTGACCCACACAAGCAGACAGCTTCACTCCTTTTCAAACTTTAAATTTGCAAAACCAGAGAAACTTCTGCTGTTAAACCCTTCAGCTCCTGCTAGCGTGGCTCTCCCACTCCACCTTCCTGCCGCCTGGAGATGCTGCTCCTCCTTGCTTTTTACATTTTATCCTCTACACTTTCCTGAAATGTGTTTCTGAGATTTAAAACAACATTAAAAAAAAAAAAAAAAGCCTCTGGCCCTCCAGAACTCTCCCTGCTGCCTTTGGGGGTGTGACCCAGAGGTGGGAACCCAGCTTTGCAGTGCTAGCAGAGGCTGAGCAGCCCTGCAGCCACTCTGGGCATTCCCTGGACACCCTGCCTGCACTGTCTGGAGGGGCACTGGGATACTCTGATGTTTCTGAGCAAAAGTACACCCTGTTTCCACACATTTTCATGGAAGGGCTGAGGCAGGGAATACCTCTTCCCAGCAGCTGTCTCCTTTTCTGCTTCTCCCTTTGGAGACTGGTAGCATGTGAGGGGCAGCTCCCAGTCCCTAACACTCCCTCACTCCTATATTTTCCTGATGGAAAGTCCCAATGTCCCCTTGGTGGGCAGCACTGGGAGTTGAGATGGGTGCTTTTCCATCAGGGAGATCTTAGATGCAAACCACCCCCACCTGTCATATGAAGAAAGGCTGAGAGCTGGGTTTGTTCAGCCTTGAGAAGAGGAGCCTTAGGGGAGACCTGATTACCATGGACCAGTGCAAGAAGGTGGAAACTCCCTTTTTACAAGGATTCCCATGGAAAGGACAAGGAGTGATGAGTACAAGTTACTGCTCAGGAGATTCCCGTTGGAATCCAGAAGAAAACTTTTCACCGTGAGAACAGTCAGACATTGGAATCATCTCCCAAGGGAAGCAGTGGATTCGCCTGCTTGAGACAGTTTAAGACTCAGCTTGCCAGGGTGCTGGGTCAGCTTATTTCAACTATACTATCACCTAGAAAGGTTGGACCAGATGATCCTTGGGGCTCCTTCCAACCTGGCATTCTGTGATTCCAGGAGTCTAACAAGTTCACTGGCCCAGGTTGTCCAGGGAGGAGAGAGGTGCCCCATCCCCAGAACCATTCTGGGTCAGGCTGGACAGGGCTGTGAGCAACCTGCTCTAGTTGAAGATGTCCTTGCTGATTGCAGCAGGGTTGGACTGGATGACCTTTAAAGGTCCCTTCCAGCTCAACCCATTCTGTGACACTCTGATTCCAAGTGTGCAGGCAGCCACAGTGGGGTGTGCTTTTCCTTCCTAAGTGAGCTGGGAGGGAGCAGTGCAGGCAGACACAGGCAGCATGAACAAGCAACTCCCACTCCACCGTCCAAGAAACTGCAAGCGTGTCTCTGCCCTTCCCAACTCTTGGTTTTGCTTCCTCCTCCTCTTACTCCTCCTCCTCCTCACATCATGCTCTATATTTAGTCCCTTCTGCACGACTCCTGCGGTGTGCCTGGCAGGAGCAGGGCTGGGATTTCTTATGGTAATTCTTTGGGCTGGGAACACCCCGACCAGCATGAACAACAAATAGGCAGGGCAGTTCCTGGAGCACAGGATCACGATCCCCACCACGCTGGGGGCTTCATTACAGGTCTGCCTCCATGCCAACAAGCAGGCTTACCAGGCACAGCTCAGGAGAGTGATCCAAGGAAAACCTCCCACGGATACCAGAGGAGGGCAGGAGGAGGCAGGGAGATTGGGACCCCACCGAGTCTCCTCTGCTCAGCCTGTATGTCCAAGCTTTGTGTCTCAGCTCCTGCGTGGCCCTGGGGACGCTGCTGTCCTGGTGTGACAGGAGGGTGGCTCTTAGCTGTCACATGCACAGCCTCCCCTGTGCACAGCTTGCAGAGGGCTTGGGCTACAACGTGGCTCTTGGGGTCCCCAGCCTTCTGCCCAGCCACTCCTTTCCAGGAATGCCTTCTGGAAAGCACATTTTCCCACACTACTCATTCACACCAGGGATAGAAGGGGGATAAGGGGTTTCATGGGATGGTTCCCTTTCACCTCCACTTCAAAGCCCTGTGTTTATCATCAGGTCCTGGTTGGGGGAGGAGCTGCTTGCTGGCTCCTTTCAGACAGGCTGAGAGTGGAAGGGGTCAGGGTCTGTGCTTGGTGACTTGGCCAAAGTTTGTGGTTTAACCGCTGAGCAGCACTGCTCTGCCCCCAAGTCCCCTTGAATGACCAAGTCTCACCAGGCAGATGACCAGGGACCTGCTGCAGGGGTCCCATTGCCCTGAGGAAGGATCTGTGGATTCTTGCAGGGTTTAAGTGAAGCTCTTTCATCCTTCTTGTGACATGGGCTCATGGGAGGACCCAGGGACTTCCAGCTCCACCAGCCCCTCCAGCAGTGGGCAGATGGATAGGTTTGGTGTAGAGAGGAGGCAGCAGGGGAGAGAGTTCAGCACATTTAAGAGGAGGATGAAGCACAGCAGAGGGTTAAAAGTCAACCACTTTCCCCCTCCCAGCTCCCTCAGGTCAGAGGGAGCTTTCCAAGGTTATCAGCTGGGGTCAGCTGCTGGGATGAAGGTGATAGGAGGCTGGGGGGGCCTGGTGTGAGGGAGCTCAGCCCTGCTCAGCAAAAGTCACTCCACCAAGGTGGCTGCTGCCTGCAGTGGTGCACAGCAAGACAGCAGCATGACTTTGGGGTACAGTTACTGTGTCTTTAGGCTGCTCCCCAAGAACTGCCTGGGAAAGTGCACACACAAATTCATGGTTATAGAAATACTGAGGGGGAAACAACTTTCCCAGCTGGATGAAGCAGGATAGCAAAGAAAACTCAGGGCACTCCGTGCAGACTGTGCTGCCAGTGGGCTGAGCCTGGTTGGTGGGGACCTGGCCCTGTTGTCCCCAGTGCCACTGAGGCACAACTTATGGCTCGAGTCATTTGCATCCTGTCCAAGATGTTGCACTACAGCCCATCAGCCCAGCTCCATGGGAAGCTCTGTGGGACCCTCTTGGCTCAGTGGGTGTGAGGTGAGGCCCAAACTCTGCTGCAGTTGCCCTGTTTTGATGTAGTTAATGTGACAAGCTGAATTAATTAAGTGCCTTTGGAGAAGGCTCTGGTGTTCATCTCTTTTCAAGGGGTTTTACTTCAAAGGCAGGCAAACAACCAGGGCACCTCCCTCTCTGAAGTGCCTTGGTGTATCAGGTCAAGGCAGCCCTTCTCTGCTGACCTCAGGCCTGGGACATATCCCACCCTCCCATGGCCAGAGTGGGGCCATGAGCTCTCCTGTTGGTGTGAGGAGAGCTGACTTGGGCACCCCACAGCTCACAGCTCAGGGAAGATGATCTGGGAACTTCAGGAGCATTCAGGAGATGGCCACCAAATCTGAGGTCTAGCCCACAATGACCATGTCAGAAACATGCCTGGAGCAGGTCAGTTTCCCATGTGTGTGCTCCCCATCGGCCACTAGACCTGCAGTCCTCTCAGCTCTGCTCTAGCACAGCCTGCAAAACACAGCCCCATGCCAGGGAACAGCTTCTGACTCACTTTCTCCAAAGAGCTTGACCCAGACATGTGTGTCTGGAAGCTGCAGGAGAACAAGTTGGCTTTTTTTAAAAGCCCCCAAGAGGCTGAGGAGCTTTTTCACACTCCTGCTGGGTTTGTCCTCACAATGTTCTGTAGTGTTTGGTAGCAAAACAAGGCTGTTACAGAGCTCCCCTTGCATCTGTTTCCTTTGCCTCTGTCTCTCTCAGAGTCTCTTGCCCCACTTTGCTGGTTTTGTGACAATGGGGCTTCAAAGCCCTGCTGGAGAGGATGGCAGCTGTGAGAGGAGAGCTCACCTGCATTGGCAAAGAGCAGAAGGGTTTCAGAGCTGGGGGAAGTGCTGCTTTTTATATCAAAATAACATCTGAGAGTGTTGCCCCATGGCTGTGGAGTCAAGCAGCCTCCAGCCTCCTTGAGCAGAGGCAGATTATGGTTTACCTGGAGAGAGAGAGGCATGGAGCAGGGCTGAGTGTCTGTGCTGCTCCCTCATCCACTCTCTCATCCATATGGGCTAATGTGTTACCTACTCACTGCTCTCCTTGACTCCCCAGCATGGACAGAAGTGTTTTATCCATGACATCCACCAGCAGCTGGTTGATGTGTGCTGGCAGCTCACTTAGAACCATGTAAAGGCAGAGCTGATTATCAGTGGAGGCTCCCTGGGCCACTCTGCCTCATCCCTTGCCTGGGGTCTGCATACTGGCAGCATTGTGTGGAAAGTTTGATAGTAAAGGTGCAGAGAAGTGAAAAGCAAAAGTATGAACAGGGAGTGCACTTCCCTGGGGAGCTCATTCCTTATCTAGCCCCACTCCTGTTTCCTTCTGGGATGAACCAGGAATGGATGGATTTGGTTCCCTTCACTTTGCAGCTGATGTGGCCAGCCCAGACCTCCCCACAGTGCTACCTCTAGGGGTGGATGGGGAAGAGCCTCCAAATCCTCTGGCTGGAGTGGTGTGAGAATCAGCCACGCTCCAAGGCCAGGGTGGGAACGCTCTGGAAAATTCACTTAGCAGGGCCTCTTGTGGAGAGCAAAGTGGAGGCACGGGGGGTCCAATTACAATGCATTGAACAGTTCTGAGCTCGGTGGGGCCTTGATGTCTCACAACTGGGTCATGCAATCAGCCCAGAGCCACAATGTCAACCTGGCTCAAGGATTAAGTGTGTTGTAACTGGAGCCTGAGCCAGGCACACTGGGAGGGGGAGACTTTTATCTGGCTGTGATTACCAAGTGAGAGCAGGGCTGAGCTCTGCCGACCTGTGCTTTGCAAAGCACTCAGCCATGTGTGGTCGGAGGATGTCTCAGAGGGCTGGCTGGAGCGTCTGTGTGGCAGTGTGTCCTCACCTCTGCTTTGTGGGAGCTGAGCCCTTTTGCAGAGCTTTTGAAGGGCAGTCTGGTGCTGCTGGGTGGTCTGGTCAAGCACTGTTCGTAGATCACAGAATCATAGGATGGTAGGGGTTGAAAGGGACCTCTGGAGATCATGTGGTCCAACCCTCCTGCCAAAACAGGATCACCTAGGGCAGGTCACGCAGGAACACATCCAGGTGGGTCTTGAAAGTCTGTAGAGAAGGAGACTCCACAAGGAAACTCCAGTCTGGACAAAGAGATTAAAAAAAAAGAGGAGAAAAAAGGTGGGAAAACTGGGGGGGGGGGGGGGGGGGGGGGGGGGGAAGGAGGTGGGGTGAAATGGAGAAAACTGGGTGAAAAGGAGAAAACTGGGTGAAAAGGAGATCTGCACTTCCAAAGATGCCCTTCAGCCCCAAGTTAATGGTTGCCACAGTTTCCCTTTGCAAGAATGGTTACAAGTGATGGGTCTGCTTGATGCTGGCTGAGGACTGGTACCCACTGCCCTTGTATTTCCCCCCTCCCCAGAGCTCTGCTCACACTTCTTGCTCTCTGGCTTGTCCTCACTACAGTGATGTGTGTGTGTGTCTGTGTGTGTGTGTGTAGTTTCCTGTTGTGAAGCCCGCTGGGGGAGACCTGGGTTTGAATTGTCTGTAGAGAGATTTCTGACTCATGACACTCCCATAACAGATGGAAAATGAAACAAACTCAGAGCTCAGATGTCGTGTCAACCCAAGAAAAAAGAGAGCAAAGTACTCATTGTTTTGGGTTGATCAACATTTACTTTAGACTCTGAAATCTTGAAAAGTTACATCACTTCCTACCAGGGACAGGAGCTGGTGCCCCTTGGGAGGAGGTGAAAGGCAGCAACCTGCCCTGGCTGGGATATATGTTTAAACAGTGTGTGTCCCTGAAGGTCTGCACAGCCCACGGCAGGAGTTTGGGGAGAGATGCTTCCCTCACAGAAATCCCACCTTCCTCTCTTAGACATTTTGGGAAGCCAAGGCTCCTTGCCTGTGCAATGGGGGAATATTTTATGGCCCTGTGGACACATAGGTGTGGTGCTGAGGGACACGGTTTAGTGGTGACCTGGCAGTGCTGGGTTAACAGTCGGACTTGATCTTTAAGGCCTCTTCCAACCAAAATGGTTCCATGATTCTAATATGTGCTAGGAGGGGATTCAAGAGCCAGGAGTGGAGAAAGCCCTGCGTGTGCAGGGAAAGCACCAAGCCCTGAGCTTTGGCTGACCTGGCTCCAGCTGCTAGAGTCAAGCAGGTCTAGTTGCCATTGTGGGGAAGTGCAAGTGAGAAGACAACCCTGTAGGCTTGTCTTGCTCAGAGAGGGACAAAAAGGCTTTGAATCAAAGGCTCAGCTTTGCTTTCCCGTGCTGGGCTTTGCTTTGTTCTATGGCTCAGCTTTCCCCCCTTGGCTATCAGATCCTCTCCCCAGAGGAAGCTGTCAGCCCTGCCTGCTCTGGAGGCATCGTGTGGCTATTGTGACTGCACAGATGGACAAACAAACAGGTCGTGGGCTTAGGGCACACGGGGCAGCCCCCAGCCCAGCCCTGCACGACTCAGGCTGGCGGGGGGACAGCTTGTTGCATCCTCTCTAGCAGGGTCCCTGAGGTCAAGGACTGCGGGAAGCGTGATCTGTTGGAGTGGGAAAACAGGAAACGGTGTCACTGGCAGGAATTTGTTTCATTTGGTGTTTCACCTCTAAGCCTGGGGAGGTGTGGAGCTTGAGTGGTTGCATCACACTGCTGGAGGGCTAAGCCTCATGCAGGCACACTTCAAGCAGCCCTTCTCCTTCACTAGCTAAGATGTCATTCCAGGGAGTCCTGGTGCTGTCTCAGAGCAGGTCTTGTGAGGAGCAGCTGAGGGAACTGGGGTTGGTTAGCCTGGAGAAAAGGAGGTTGAGGGAAGACCATAATCTCTACAACTACGTGAAAGGAGGTTGGAGCAAGGTGGGGGTTGATCTCTTCTCCCTAGTAACAAGTGGTAGATCAAGGGGAAATGGCCTCAGGTTGCACCAGGGGAGGTTTAGGTTGGTTTTAGAAGAGGTTTCTTCACTGAAAGGGTTCTCAAAGACTACAACAGGCTCCTCAGGGGGGTGGCTGAATCCCCATTCCTAGAAGGGATTAAAAGGATGCCCCAGCTGATCACAGGGATGAGTGGCTTCAAACCAGACTCCCCATACAGTACAGAGTGGCTCCTTGCATTGTCTGCTGAAGGAGAAAGACAGAGCCTTGTTGGATGGGGCCTTGAGCAGCCTAGTCTAATGGAAGGTGTCCCTGGAGTACTCCAACCCTGCATCAGGGTTGGAACTAGATGATCTTTAAGGTCCCTTCCAACCCAAACCATGGCCAGTGGCCACAGTGCTGTGGTGGGGAGCAACACACGGCCAGGCCCATCAGGACACCCTGTGATAACTGTGCTCAAATGTCTGCACCATGCCTTTACAGCAGGGTTTGCTCTGTACAAACCAACAGCAGCCCCAGGGCTCACTCCAGGTTATTTCCCTGTGTGGTGGACACTTGAAATCCCCACTGCTGCCAGGATGCTATGATGGGAAGTGACAGGGATGGATTTCTGGCTCACAGCTCTCAATTGCTACCTGCAGACAAATCAGCTTGCCTCGTGGCTGCTCAAGTCCTGGCAAGATACATCTAGGGGATACTCAGAGATACTCAGAGAACTGCCTGGGCCCCTTGCACCCAAGCACTGTCCCCACTGCTCACACCGAGTGGCCATGGCCTCACTGGAGCTGCCAGGCGGGCACCGCCCCGCGGCCCGGAAAGCTCTGCTTTGATAATCCACCGAGCGGCCAAGTGGCCCTTGTGTAAACCGTGTTTGTGTGCCTGGGGAAACAATGCTGCTTGCATTGTTTAGGGCTGAAATAGTGTCCTGGAGAGCCTCTCAGCCCTTGGAAAGCTCCTGGCTTTCTATAAATACAATCCACGAGGATGACTGGGGGACTTAAGCATCTCCCCTGTGAAGAGAGGCTGAGATTCCTGGGGTTATTTAGTCTTGAGAAGACTGAGAGGGGATCTGATCAATGTCTATAAATAACTGAGGGGTGGGGGTCAAGTGGAGGGGGCCAAGCACTTTTCGGTGGTGCACAGTAATAAGACAAGAAACAACAGGTTCAAACTTGAACAGAGAAGATTTCAGCTCAAAATGAGGAGAAACTTCTTTCCAGTGAGGGTGACAGAGCCCTGGAGCAGGCTACACAGGGAGGTTGTGGAGTTTTCTTCTCTGGAGACTTTCCAAACCCACCTGGATGCATTTCCGTGCAGACTGCCCTGGATGACCCTGCTCTGGCAGGGGGGTTGGACTGGATGGTCTCTGGAGGTCCCTTCCAACCTCTAATACACTGTGATACTGTGATACTGTGATAAAGAGGCAGACGGGAAGGGGGAATGGCGCTTTGGACAGTTGGCAGAAGGAAGCTCTCTGCCCATCTCCAGGTTGTGCTGCATCTGCTCACGGTCCGGGGTCAGCTGGACCTCAGGGGAAACATGGCCGAGGTGCTGGCTTAGCATCCTTTGAACGTGACCAGACTCGAGCGAGCCGAGAAAGGGCTGTGCCTGCCCGGCAGGACCTTCGTGGGGTTCCCGGTTGTGCGCTGCACCCCTGCCCGTGCGCACAGCGCACACGCGCCCCGCTCCCGGCCCCGCTCCCGGCCCCGCTCGCACCGGCTCCCGTTTCCTGCCGCGGCAGCCGCAGCGGGCGGGGTCAGTGATTTATTAATGAAGCGGAGGGACCGTGCCGCTGGGGCGTGCCAGGCGGAAATGTCTGCTCCGAGAGATTGGATAACCCTCTGGCCCGCTTCCCTTCGCAGCCTTCAAACGGCCGCTGCTCCCAGAAGCACCATATCCTTTTCCTCTCCTTGCCGGCTCTCTCCCTCCCTCCCTGGGGCAGGCAGGCTGCCACTGAAGGCAGAGGAGGGGTGCAGGGACATTCTTATTCAATCCAGAGGGGTAAAAATCCGTGGTGGGAACTCCTCAGGGAAAAGCAAGGTCCATGACATAGCTCTGGCCCTGTCTCTGCACAGCACCTTGTCCAGATGGGTCTTGAAAGTCTCTAGAGAAGGAGATTCCACAACCGCTTTGAGCAGCCTGCTCCAGGGCTCTGGCACCTGTACAGTAAAGAAGTTTTTCCTCATTTAGGGGATGTGGGGAACAGCTTTGCTCTTGAACTGGGCTGGGTGGCAGCTAAATAAGGCTGACAAATGGATCCAAAAGGAAAGATCCAAACTGCAGTGCCTTTGGTAGAGTTTCTTGGAGAAATAATTGAATTTAGCATGTCCTGTGCAGTGTGCATCTGATTTGAGCTCATAAGCACTTGCACAAACATCCTGAAACCAGTCAAAACCAAACTGTACAGACAGTTTGTGCAGCCTTTCAACCTGGGAGATTTGGGCTTTGCTTTGCACCCACAAACCTCAAACCCCAGGATCTGCACAAGGTGTCCAAAAGGTGGCCAAATGTTCCTTGAAGCCCATGTCTGAGTGTAGAGCTCCAGAACAGAGAGGGGAGGGCAGGACCCCAGCTCTCTTGAGTTCAGTGTGATTGGTGGCACCAGTTACAGGATCAGCTTTTGTTATTTGGTTGCCCCATGATCCACAACTGGTTCATTATCATAATTTGGGCTAACAGATATTGCCATTCCAGTTGCTCTAGGAATAAAGCTGTGCTTAACTCTGGGGAATTCTAAAAGTAAACAGCCAGGGAAGAACCAGCTCTGTGAGCAGTGGCTTTTGGGCTGAAACCTTGCCTGTGGAAGCTGCAGCCAGGAGCAAATATTTATGGCTGAACTGTAAACGTCTGGAGAAGGTTTCTAAGGCAGGAGCTGCTGGCTCTCCACGTGCCAGCTCAAACTCTGCTCCTACACGGGTGGGCTCTGGGCTATGTACACCAGGACCTGTCTTCAAGGTGCTTGGGCCTCCACTTCATGATAAACATTAAAAAAAAAGGATCCATCTCCTGGGAATTGCAGGCATGGAGATCCTGTGGCCAGCAGCAGTGAAGTGTGTTCCCAGCGTGGCTGTGACCGGGGACCACTGAGCATGGAAGGGATGGATGTGTGTGCACCCATACAATGCAGCCTGTGCCTCCCACGGCAGCCATGCTCCTGCCCACTTCTGTCAGCACAAAGTGCTTCCAGGAAACGAGTTGGGAGAGGAAACAGGCACAAAAGAAGAATCCCTTGGTGAAAAATGGGTTTCTATGACTGGTAGGTTGTTTTGTCCTTGAGAGGCTGGGGACAAAGATAATAAATCAACCTCATTGCATTCCAGCCTTGGCTTTGGGGATGCTGAGGCTGTGGTCTCCAATCTTGTTCCTATCAAGGCTCCTCCTGCCCTGTGCTGCTGTGTGAGCAAAAGTATCTCCTGTGGGACTGCTCCTCTGCAGCCATGTGCTGACTGTAAGGTGAGGTGCATGTGAAGAGCCAAACCCACAGTTCTCTCTTGAGAAGGAGCCTGAGGAAAAAACAAATTATTAAGAGGTGCTCCCTCCTTTCAGATCAGAAGGGATTTATGCAGGGGATACATCTCCTGCCAGGGACAGGAGTCCCTTGGGGTTAACCCTGGGCTGGCTGAATGTGTGCCAGGCCAGGCACAGGCTGTCACCATTGTTTTCAGTGGTGCCCAGCAACAGGACAATGGACTACAGGCATGAACTGGAACCCAGGAGGTTCCATCTGAACAAGAGATGGACTAGATGATCCCCAGAGATCCCTTCCAACTCCTACCATGCTGGGATTCTGTGATTGTGTCACAGCCATGAAACAATCCATGTGCTGGGGTATTTGGTGAGGCTGGCAGAGACCTGAGCTGTCCCAGGAGCTGAAGGCATATGTAGGACAGGAGCCAGCAGTGGGGCTGCTTGCTGGGGCTCTGGGGCTGTCCTGGGTTCCTGAGTGGTGTTTTTCCTGTGAGCCTCTGACTGCTTTTCATCTCCTGCCCTCAGGAGTGACTCAGGCCAGGAAACTGGGGGACATGGCAGCCTATTTCCACTATGCTGGGATACCTCTCACATCCTCCTCAGGCTCCTGGGGCAGCTCCCAGCCCGGAGCTGCTGGCTGCTCCACACCTCAGAGTGCCCAGGGTAGCCACACTCTGGGGTGCCCAGGGTACCCACACTCTGGGGTGGCCAGGGTACGCACATGCCGGGGTGCCCAGGGTACCCACATCCCAGGGTGGCCAGGGTGCCCACACCCCAGCTGGGCCGGCAGTGTGCGGCGGGCAGCACGGCCACTCGGCGTCCCGCGGGCAGACGGCAGCAACGACATTCCTTCGGAGATGGGACGTTTCTGCTCAGGAAGGCCTGAAAAAAGCCAGGGACAAAGGGGGGAAGTGATGGTGGCTGTGTCTGGAGTTATCTTGCTGCTGCACTTGTGGGGGCTGCTGAGTGACAGCGCTTTTCTGTTTCGCTCCTGAGAGCCAGGAAACACTCATCTCCGCCGGCTCCCTTCCTGCCCTGCCTCGCCCTGTGCTGTGGTTCGGCAGGCTCTGGGCGAGGGGATGGAGGCCAGGTGCCTCTCCCAGTGGTGCCCAGCATTGGTGGGCACTGCTGAGGAAGACCTGTGTGTCCTTGTGCCAGCACATCCTCAATCTCCACAGCTAAAGTTCAGAAGCCAGGAGAGGTTCTCGTATGAGCAGCTCATCAGCCAAAGTGGCAATGGAGCATAAAAGCCCTTCACCCAAACTGACTTGCTCCAGTGGGTGTGAAATTGGTCCACTAGCTCCAGTCAGCTTGAAGAGCCCCAAACCAGCTGCTTTCCACTGTTTCCCCACTCTGTTAGTTCATTTAAGTCAGATTGTTTCACTGACCTGTCTTCTCAGCAGAGCCCTGAGTGAGGGAAGATGATAGCGGCATCGTTGGCAGCTTTCTGGCTCTCATCCCTGAGCTGGAAGCAGCAAGGGTTGGAAAGGTCAGAGTGTTACACCTGCTGCCCTGGGTGGTGGGCATAGGAGTCTGGAATAAGGCATGAACCACCCTGGTCATGCTGCTGAGCTGCAGGATAGAAATGCAGCCTCAGTTCCACAGCCAAACTGGCCCTGGGGGAACCCGGGGACAACTGTGCAGGGAGGGGAACCTCCTAGCACACATTAGTGCAGGGTGCAGGGCCATTGGATCACCCTCCCTGAAATAGGAAGTGAAAGAGTAAAAGGATGTTTAGCTTAACTCCCGTCTGCTTTGGAGTATCCTGTGCTGAAATGTTGCTTTACAGCTTCTTTCCAGAGCCTGCTCCACTCTGGATGCCAGCAATGCACCTGGGACTTCACCAGAAACAAAGGAATCTCCACTTAGGAGTGGAAGAATCACGATAATATTTTCAGTTGGAAAGATGTTTTTTCCACCGTGAAAAAAAAAGTGTTTCATTTTTGCTAAAGATACTTAGCACTTCTGGAGCCAGAACCAGCCCCAGAGGTGCTGGCTGGACTGAGCTATGACTTCTCCTGTTCTTGTCCTGCCTCTCTCTTAGCGAGGTGTGATCTGCCTGCCCTGGTGTCGTGGAGCTCTGTGTGTCAGTGGTGAGACAGGGACAAGGATTCTCCTCCTTGTGTGCTCCAAACCAGCACACAAACCCCAAGTCCTGTCATGGAGACCCGAAGAAAGAAGTTTACACAGCACAACAAAACGCGATGGGAATCAGGTTTACCCCTACAGCGACACTTGCCAGGCTCTCCTGGTATTGAAGGTACATTTCAATGGCTTTCAAACACCATTTTCTTACAGCTCACTTCTCAGGCAGGTTCTTTGTCTATGCTGCCCCAGCCTGAAGCTCCCACATAGCTCTGATGTGGCTTCAACCCCCCTCTGATTACTTTTACAACCCTGTTCAGTCTCATTTGCTTCGCTGTTGCAAACAGCAGGTCTGACAGAGGAGCATTTGCAGCAACTTCTCCAACACGTGGGGCTGATAAAGAGCAGCAGCCACAGCCTCAGCCCTGAGCGAAGGGGAAGGGCAATAATTGAGAAGCCAGCAGGAAAGCAAGTGATTTCTGTCACTGCTACTCCGTCTCTCAGCCTGAAACTGCAGCAGCCACAGAGGTCAGGGAGCCCCGGGAAACTGGCAGGCTGGGGAGGGTGAGGATCTGCTCCTCCTGGAATGATTTTTAGGGGTCTCCATTCCCTGGGCAGCTTCAACAACGGGGGCTGTAGCCAGGCCCTCCTTCCAGCTAGTGAAGATATCACTGCTGAAGAATCTGGTTCCCTTTTCAAGCTTTTAAAATTATTGGAGCAGGGATTTTCCACAGTGATGTATAGATTCAGAAATATGGGTGCTGTGTTTTCAGTGCCATGAAGGACTTCAGAAGGGTGCCACCTTTCAGATCTGAAAGGGAGACATTTGCTGGGGCACCGGCTGTGGTGCAGACCCCAGCTCTAACCCCTCTGTCTGGAGATGGGGTTTGATCTCCTCCACTGCTCCCACATCCACGACAGGGCCAGCTTGCTTTGAGCCGAGGTTGGGTCCCTGTGATGGAAATGTCACAGCAACTGGCTGCAAACCTGCCATATTCCCTGGGCTGAGCACTTCTATGCTAATAACAGATTTTTTTTTCCCCCTAGGGCCAGGCTCCTAAAGCCCCACAAAACACCCAGGGCTTTGTCATGGAAATGCTGAGACAACATTAACGGCAGTGTCCCGAACGCAGCTCTAATTAAAGAGAGGAAGGAGAACTGAAGCAGGATGTCCTGTTTGGCTGCCCAGGATGGAAAGCCTGTCACAAATAAAGTGCATTCTCCTACTTTGTCTCTGTCCCTCTGCACAAGGCTTTCCCAGATTTTGCAGACATTCATTTTCTTATCTCTCCTGGATTCTTGGTTCCTTTTCTTTTGAAACAGCTCCTCTCAAGAACGTGCTTTCTCTGCTGTATTCCCCACCGAGCTCTCAAATTCACCAATCAAACAAATGTCATCTCCTCCAACACGAATTGAATGTGCTTTTTTATTCCCTGAACAACATCACTTGGGCACCATAGCTGGTTTGGCTCCCTTCAAAGGAACTTTCCTTTTCATGTTGTAAAATAAGCTCTGGCAAGCGAGCAGGGACAGGCAAATCAAAGCTGGGAGCAAGATGGGCAAATGTTTCCTTTTGAAAAACAGGCTTCCCACTCACAACCAATCTGTGAGCAGAAAAATAAAACAAAATCAAAACACGCCAGAAAAGGAGGGAGAAAAAAAGAAAAGGAAAAAGAAAAAAAGAAAAGGAAAAAAAAAGAGAAAGAAAAAGAAAAAAAAGAAAAGGAAAAGAAAAGGAAAAAAGGAAAAGGAAAAGAAAAAGGAAAAGAAAAAAGAAAAAAGAAAAAAAGAAAAAGAAAAAGGAAAAGAAAAAAGAAAAAAAGAAAAAGAAAAAGAAAAAGGAAAAGAAAAAGAAAAAGGAAAAAGAAAAAGAAAAAGGAAAAGAAAAAGAAAAAGAAAAAGGAAAAGAAAAAGGAAAAAGAAAAAGAAAAAGAAAAAGAAAATGGAAAAGTTAAAGAAAAAGTAAAAAGAAAAAGAAAAAGGAAAAGAAAAAGAAAAAGAAAAAGGAAAAGAAAAAGAAAAAAGGAAAAGAAAAAGAAAATGAAAAAAGGAAAAGAGAAAAAGAAAAAGGAAAAGAAAAAGAAAAAAGGAAAAGAAAAAGAAAAAGAAAAAAGGAAAAGAAAAAGAAAAAAGGAAAAGAAAAAGAAAAAGAAAAAAGGAAAAGAAAAAGAAAAAGAAAAAGAAAAAAGGAAAAGAGAAAAAGAAAAAGGAAAAGAAAAAGAAAAAAGGAAAAGAAAAAGAAAAAGAAAAAAGAAAAAGAAGAAAGAAAAAGGAAAAGAAAAAGAAAAAAGGAAAAGAAAAAGAAAAAGAAGAAAGAAAAAGGAAAAGAAAAAGAAAAAAGGAAAAGAAAAAGAAAAAGAAGAAAGAAAAAGGAAAAGAAAAAGAAAAAAGGAAAAGAAAAAGAAAAAGAAAAAAGAAAAAGAAGAAAGAAAAAGGAAAAGAAAAAGAAAAAAGAAAAGAAAAAGAAAAAGAAAAAAGAAAAAGAAGAAAGAAAAAGGAAAAGAAAAAGAAAAAAGGAAAAGAAAAAGAAAAAGAAAAAAGGAAAAGAAAAAGAAAAAGAAAAAAGGAAAAGAGAAAAAGAAAAAAGGAAAAGAGAAAAAGAAAAAGGAAAAGAAAAAGAAAAAAGGAAAAGAAAAAGAAAAAGAAAAAAGAAAAAGAAGAAAGAAAAAGGAAAAGAGTATTTCAGAAGGAAGGCATTCAATTCACTCTGTGCCACAAGAACCCTGAACCAAACAATTTTTTGTGCTTATATAGAGCCTAGGGAGTGTCAGTGGGTTTGCACCTGGGACTAGTCTCAGTCACAGCTCAGATTTAAGGCTAATTCTTGCACTCAAAGCACTGTCCCAGCAGTGCTCTCCTGCAAATCCAGGATGCAAATTCTAGTGTTTATGGAAAATCAGATGCACAGTCCAGGCTGAACTGGGCACGTGACGACGTCCTGCTCCAATGGCTTTGACTTCTCTGCTACCAACCGCCTGATCTAGATCTTATCGCTCCTGCTGTGACATTGGCCATGCTGCCTTTGCTGACCTGCTCTTTGCTTGCAGCACAGACCCTCTCTGGGCTGGTGCCAAGGAGGCAGCAGCTCCAGGGCTGCTGTGCAGGGTGGGTTTGTATGAATAAAGCAGCTGAAGGCTCCCCGCAGTGTGCTGGGCTGGCACAGCCTCCAGCAGCCTTACGGAGCCTCAACTCCTCCAGGAGGGCAGGGAAAGTGCCCTTCTGCTGCTTGATGAAAGTTGGGTCATTCCCAGAGTTTCTGCTAGATAAGTTGTCTCCATTCTTTTGGGTCCCTGGTTGGGACTGACTTCTGCTGCCTTGTGAAGTGCAAAACAAAGACTGGAGAGGGAATGAGCTTGCTCCAGCCCCACGGGGTTTTGGCAGCCCTGTGGGGGATGTGGAGCTCAGGGCTCCTCTCATTGCACCTCCAGCTCTGCCATCACCCATCGCCTTGCACAAGCACTCACGACCTGTCACAATGTGCCCTGCCTCTGTGTCCCCACGGGTTGGAGCCTGCCTGGTCCCACCTTAGTACTGTTCATCCTCCAAATCTGGTCTGGAGTCCCAAACCCAGTGGCACGACTCTGCTAAACTCGTTGTGCCTGTGAGACGAACAAAATACCTCCTGTTACCAATCCTTACACATCCAATGTCATTGGCACCAGCTCCCTGCTCTTCAGAGAACCTGCCCCTGCTGCAAACCAGCGCTGTCCCTCTGTCCTCAGCCTGCCTGTTACACAGCACTTTCTCTTGGCCAACGGGGACAGCCTTACCAGGTGTAAGCAGAGTGAACCGGGATTTGTGCTGTCCTTTCCCTGCCCGTGCCCTGAGGGTGCACTCTGGGCTCTCCTGGACTTTGCACCTTTTCCTTGTGCCTCTTTGTCACTCCCTCTCCCCTCTCCCCTGCTCGGAGGGTGCATTCCTGCAGAGCTATGTACACCTCCCCTGCGCTGCTGGCACTGCTCCAGGAGCCTGTGCCCAGCACACCAGCACGACTGTAAGCTGTCCCAGTGACTAGGGGAAAGTTTAGGCCTCCTGGTTCTTGCAGGTTAATGAATTACCTTTATGCATCAAGGTGTTGGCTGGGAGTTAAAGTGGAACAGAGATCAGAATAGAATACCACGGGGGTGGCAAATTCCTGGGGCACTCACACCACTCTTCTCCTGACATCCTGGGCTGGACACAGGGCTGGGCTCACCCAGCTTGGCTCCCTTGAGGCCAGCAGACCCATAATGAGAACCTGAATTACACTCAGGCTTTAGCTGAGGAAGGCTTGGTCTGAGAGACTTTAGGTAGTCAGAGGTAAAAATGTCTGTTGGAGGTGGTGGAGCAAACCTGCTGCTGAGAGCTGGAGGGTGACACCATTTCCTCACTCAGTGAGTCATCACCACAGCGTTTCCAGATGCACCTTTGCCTAGCACCAGGCTCTGCAGATGTGTGACCTCAGCAGAGGTGATGCCCAACCTGCTTCTGGCCCTCTGGCTCTCCATTGGCTCCAGTTTGAGTGCTGGTGGGGGTATCCCTCCAGCTGCACACACTGAGGCCAGGCAGCTTGGGAGAAGAAAGGTGGAAGGCTGCCAAGATATATTTGGAGGAGATCAGCTTTAGTACCGAGAGGTGATTTCATCTGAGCTCAGCTGTGAGGTGTCTGTGATGTGCTGTCAGGGAGCTCTGCACCCGGCTTGCTTTGTCCCAGGCTAAGTCACCAGAGCCAGGTGAGCCACTGGCTCTGGTCAAACTCAGTGAGGCTGCCTGCCTGGATAAAATCAGGCTGAAGGCACCGAGAGAGCACAAAATAATCTATTTAACCATTAGGCCACATTCATGCTTCCTGCAGTGATGGCAGGGGAGCTCCCCCCGGGAGGAATTTGGCCCATTTTATCTAATTAGTTTCTCTCCTGCTGACACTTGCTGCTGACATTGCCCAGCCCCAGCTTCACATTCTGAGCAAATATTTTGCTTGGATGGAAGAAAATCAGCTCTGTGGAGCTTGTATGAGTATGTGGGAACCCAAACTGGAGCTGGATCCCCTGTGCTCCCTCAGGCTCCTGTTTATTACCTGCAACCCTAGAGGAAAGTGGGCCTGGGAAAGTGGTGCTCTCTCTGCAGTGTGCATGATGCAAGCTGGTAGCCTGAGCTCTGCTTTGCAGAAAGCCCCCATGCAGGTTTGTTCTGGGGGTTTGATACTGGTGTGACTGTGAAATGAGGGAAGGGTAATGAGTCCCTCAGCTGCAGCAGGTTATGAAGTAATGCTCTTTACCCAGGGTTGCTCTGGCAAAGCACTAGGTAGCATGAGGAGGTCCTTGACTGGCTCTGGGGCTGATTGCTTCAAACATCCACAAGTGCTCAGCGCCCTTGGAGGTAGGATGTTCAAACATCCAAGGTCTCAGGCTCCAGCTCCACCTCTAGAGTTTTCTTGGGAATCTGGCTTGCACAGGAGAAAGAAATACAGAGGAAAGTGTGGATATTCAGGGTCCACTAAAAGGGAAAGCAGTGGTGAGGATTAAAACGATTGGGACTCACAGATGAGACCACACAGATAATGTTTTGACAAGCCCCTGAAACCTCAGCTGACATCCTCTTCTCAGGAAAGCTGGGAGAGGATTTTGTGGTTGACTGAAAAGGGACCAAAAAGTGATGTGGTCAGCATGAGGTCTCGACCACAAAACAGGTTGCATTGCTGCCCTGCCTGCTTGTACAGACAGCTAGAAATAGGACTCCTGGGGAAGAAAGCAAAGGGAGCCAGCAAATCCCATCCACCACATCTCCTCTGACCCATTAGCTGGGCAGCACTGGGAGGGACAAAGAGAAAAATGGTAAATATTTTGCAAAGGACTCAGGGACTTGTCCCTCCTCACCAGGAACTGTTGACAGGTTTTGGTGACGTCCTTCACCTAGGGTAGCTAAGAGGGGAGCACACAGGGCAATGTTTGCAGTCGGGCCCCCACCGCTGAAGGACAGAGCGAGCGGCCACGGGAGCCCTGTGTCAGGAAAAAGCCTTTATGACTATATTTGTGCAGGCAGCTCTAAATGCCCAGTCCTTTATTCTTTCAGGCTTTTAAACTAAAGGTCATTTTTTCTCTTCCCTTCCAGAAAGCAAAAAAAAAAAAGTGAATTCCTCTTGACGCAGATCCCCTTCCCCTCTGGATGGGAGTTCAATTGTTCTTGCAAGCCAGCTCCAAATCTGCCCTGTGCATTCACTTCCTTTTTCCTGCCTGAAAGGAAACAGAGATTTCTGACTGTGTGAACTGGC
Source organism: Indicator indicator (assembly GCF_027791375.1). Taxonomy (NCBI): domain Eukaryota; kingdom Metazoa; phylum Chordata; class Aves; order Piciformes; family Indicatoridae; genus Indicator; species Indicator indicator. The sequence goes on from NC_072037.1 coordinate 10,072,726, forward strand.
CCTTTATTTAAGGATACAAGAAAATAGCTAAACACCAGTTCGGTGTGGTGCTGTGCACTTTAGCATGCGGCAGGGCCAAACAAAAGAAAGAGAAACATCTCCCCGCCCTTCCCACTTGAATTGTAAACTGCACACTGGTTTGAGGAGAATGGGCATTTAGGAAAGTTATACTCAAACATTTACTTGAAGTCCAATGCAAATCAAAACCCTTCGGCCAGGAAGTTTTCTAGCTACCAAAAATAATCACCAGGCCCTGGCTAATATTTTTAACGATCACGGGTTCTTGGGAATTTCCTCCTCCCTCCACGGAGATAAGTGATTAAACAAAGTAAAGGCAGTGGCTGTTTTGATATTGCTGCAACATGGCAGAGAAGAGACATCTCAACACTTCTTTTTTTGGGGGGATTTTTTTTTAACACCCCCGCCCCCCCCCCCCCCCCAATTCTTGACTTCTGCATTTGCTGTCTGACTTTTAGGCTGAATTCTGCTTCTCTGTTATGCTGCTGAAATCCAGTGAAGTCAGCAGAAAAGCCATGGGAGCTTCCTGGGTAGGACTTTTAAGCCAAGGTATTATATCCACTAACGGGGAGTCACTTATCTGTTACATGCCTTATTAATTTTACAAAAAAAAAAAAAAAAAAAGACATTGAGCTCTATTCAGCTGCCTGTTGTGTGGCTTAACCATTCCTGGTGAACATTGTTAGTGTCCAGCTGGCTTAAGCATTCCTGTAGAGCACTGTTAGTGTCCAGCTAACACAAGAGAGACATAAACCTGCTGGAGTGGGTCCAAAGGAGCCACAAAGATGATCAGAGGGCTGGAGCACATCTGCTGTGAAGGCAGGCTGAAAGAATTTGGGCTGTTCAGCCTGGAGAAGAGAAAGCTCCAGAGAGACTTATAGCTACATTTCAATATCTGAAGGGCACCTACAGGAAGGCTGGGCAGGGTCTGTTTAGAAGGGCTTGAGGTGATAGGGTGAGGAGCAACGGTTTGAAACTGGAGCAGGGGAGATTGAGGTTGAACATTGGAAGAAGTTCTTCACAATGAGAGTGGTAAAATACTGGAACAGGTTGCCCAGGGATGTGATTGAAGCCCTGGCCATGGAGACATTGAAGATCAGACTCAATGTGGCCCTGGGCAGCCTGATCTAGTTGGAGGTGTCCCTGCTGACTGTAGGGGAGTTGTGCAAGGTGACCTGAGGATTCCTTCCAACTCAATGAAATCTGTGAATCTTTGAATCTGTAATGTCCTGTAATGTCCATTCTTCAGGTCTTTTCCATGGAGAACTCCTGTGGATTTAGGGATCTCACATTGGGATCCCAACCAGCCCTTTGAGTGCACTTTTCAACACTTCAGGTATTTTTGATGTAGAAAACTTTGAATCTGCTGCAAGTGAGCAGTTTTTCAACTTAGATTAGGGCTACAAAGATGATTAGGGGATAGAATGTCTCTCTTATGAAGACAGAGTGAGAGAATTGGGTCTGTTTAGTCTGGAAAAGAGAAGATTGAGGGGGCAATCTCATAAATGCTTATAAATACTTAGTGTGAGATAATTCTCCATAGGGACTTGCAACGAGAGAAGCCCTTGCAGTCTGATCCTCCAAGCTGAGGAAATTTGCTTTGCCCTTGCATGGACAAGGAGGCACTGAAACCCCCACAGTGTGGATCTAATCCACCCTGTGTGTCTTTCCATTGCACACAGGTTTCACAAAGATATGGTCTTGCTCAAATATTCTCTGAATGCCTGATACCTTTCTGCAGCGAGGGGAGGTATCTGTCAGCGACACAAAGCTGCTCGGCAGGACAGCTCTGAAACCTTATCTCACACCAAAAGGCAGATAAAGAAGCCCTTCACCCAGCTGGCTTAGCAGAAACGAGGCTGTGGGCTTTTTCCTGTCTCTGTCCTCGATGCTATCACAGCAGCAGTGAGGCATGGCCATGTCCCCAGCCTTGGGGACACCAGGATTCCAGCAGTACCCCAGACCGCACTGCTGCAGAGCAGAGGAGTTGTATCCCAGCCCAGGGTTTGCTGCCTGTGTGCAAGACACCAGCTTGCACAATATTTAATCTCTGCTTTCTGTCTCCTTCACTTTCTCCTCCTCTCTTATCAGGCTTTCCTTGAATTCTTTGTCAAGAGCAAGAGTGAGAGGGGAGGCTGAGCCCGTGAGTTTGCTCAGATGAAGCACACCGAGGGCTGGCATGCTGCTCGCCTCACCTGCACAGGAGCTGGCCACCACCAGGCTTAGAGGAATGCATCTTTCATGGGGAATCACACACAAGCTCTCTTGGTAACTAACAAGGGTAACTAACATAGTCCTTAGCTATGTGAGAGCTTCAACGGTGTCTTGGAGTGACTCTGACTCAGGAAAGCACAGAAGCACGAGGTTCTTCATGGTAAGGCCTGGCTGAGCTTTTGAGGCCAGTCTTAATTTTGCTGGAGATGATTTATCAGCCTGGAGAAGGTGACCTTGACAACCAGCACACCCCTGACACAGCACAGGACCACATGCAGGGCTTTAAGCTTGAGCTCAGGCATTGCCTGCAGCAGAAACCATTCCCGGGCTGGGGGCTGTGTCCCAGGTAGTCTTTGCTTTGGCTTGTCAGAGACATCCTGGAAGATCCTGCCCATCTTCTGCAGGGAGCACCACTTCAAGTCGCCAACCTTCAGCCTTCTGTCATCACAACCCCAACTCCTTGTGCAATGTGATGTTGAATATCTAATTAAAGTAATTGGTAGCAATTAGTCTTTGGTGTTAATGAGCAGCTACAAGTAGCAATGGGAGGGAGAGGAGGACTTCTGTGTGTCAGGACACCTTGGAAAATGTTATTACAAAAGTGGAGCCTTTTATGGAGAGACAAAGAGGAGGTCTTTGTCCAAAGTGGGCCCAAGTCACTGTGTCCTGGAGAGGATATTCAGCTGCTCTCTGGTGGCATCTGCAGCCTCTGGTCATGGCAATGGCAGTGGCAGTGGCAGATCCACCCATCCCTGGATGATGTTGCATTGTGCTCCCCAAGTGTTGAAAATCAGGAGTCTTTCTGCCTCTTGCTGTCAGAGATAAAATAAGCATTTACCATAAGAAATTAAAAAAAAACATAAAAAAGAAAAATCTAGAGACACAGAAAGCCTCAGGCAAGCTGAAATAATACCAAGGGAAAGACCTCAGAAGAAGAAGCTATCCCAAAGCTTTTCTTTATCTCTCTTTATGATCTTTTTTTTTTTTTTTTGTTTAAACCAAAAATAATCAAAGAGCTGAGGGAACAAATATTCCCCAAACAGCTCTGCCAAAAGAGCCTTCTCCAGTGTTGTTTCTCTGTGCCTGGTGGGAGAGTCTCACTGGACACAGGGCTGCACAGTGACCCCCGAAACCCCTCTGCAAGCAGAAGCCTGTTGGCCATCTCAGCTCATCCCCCTTGGTCACCCCCAGCTCCCTGCATGGCCCCATCCCAAACAAGCCATCGTGTGCCCCAGCTTGTGGCCTTCCCAGATACTTCACTGGTGAGGTTTTGTGTTAACAATAATGCCTTTTTTTTTTTTTTTTTTAACTCTTAGGGAAATCTGAGTGGGAAAAATACAGTTTCAACTAATCCTTCTTCAACCTTCGGGGCTCTACAGTTCAAAGCTCAACTGTTGAACTGGGAGAGTTTGATAGTTTCAGAGGAACTTTTCTCCTGAGTTCAGATTTCTCTGAAATCTGCAACATTCTCTGCAAACACACAGATAAAATTCCATCTCGCAGAAGATTTTCTCCAGGAGAAGACAGATTTGTTTCCCAGGCAGGCTGTGGTTGCCTGTCAGACTCCTGAGGCTCTCCCTGCACAGTGAGAAGCTCTGATGAAGAATACAATCTCTGAACTTGATTAATGAGGTCTGCACTGCCTGCCTATTCCCACGGCACCCTCAAAACTCCTCTGTCCTGCCCTGGAGTGCGGGAGGCACACCGTAATCTCTGGGCTGGACTCTTGTCTGATGTTTTCCTCATCATCCTCACCCCAAAGGTGGGTTGCAGAGTGGTCAAGTAGGGTTTAGAGGTGCCACTCCTCCCCAGGAGCTCCTGAGATCTGGCCTGGCAAGATCTGGTGGTGCCTCACATGAAATATCAGTGAGGGGATGAGTTTGCTGGGGTGCAGCTCATCTAGAGGATAGTGGGGTGCAAGGGGCATGAAAGAAAGGCTCCCAGTGCTGAAGCCTGGCTGCTGGAGGTCTTGCTGTTGTACTTGTGGCTCTAAGCACCCTGGCAACAGCACAGCACATTGCAGAGTAATGCCAGGACGTGGCTCCAGATCCCATGTGCAGCATCTTCAGCAGCTGGAGAAATCAAAAGGTTATCCTTTAATCAAAGTTAAAGCTTGCAGGTGGCAACCTGGGTTCAGCAGAAGATGAGCACAAAGGTTTTGCTTTTCCTGCCCTGCTCCCTGAAGAGGTTCAGGTTTGTTTTGAGGCTCAAGGAAGCATCTGCTGCTTCTGCTGAGAGGAAGATTAAACCCTGTGGAAAGTTCACAGCACCTAAAACATAGAGGCTAAATTTATGCAGCAGGTTTCGTGCAGGAATCTAAAAGCAGTTCATGGGTGTTAGCTGAGCAAGCAGCACCAGACCCCTGTGATGGGACTGGCATTTTTATTGTCTGCTGTTGAGAAAACAGGCAAAGGATGGTAAAATACTTTAACCATGGAGAATCCAGGAAGTGGCTGGAAACAGGACCCCAGCAGGCTGGATCCCATGCCCTTGCCTGACAGCTGGGGATCATTCCCAGATGCACCCTGCTCCCTAAGAAGCAGTTGTGACTCAGGGATTTGGCGTGGCCTGAGCCTGGAAACACTTGGCATGGTGTTCCTGACCCAACAAAGGTCTGGGTCACCTCTGGAGGAGTTGGGGGGGGGTGTGTGGGATGTGTGTGTGCAGCAGCACCCTAGCTGAGGACTCAATCCCCCCCCTGTGCAGGCAGCCTGCACACCCCTACCACACACAACCAGGCTGCCCTCAGCTCACTGCTCTGGCAATGGCTGGAGGAACTGAAGGTGGAGTTTTTGCCATCTGACTTTGATTGCTGGTTAGTAATTGACTTGATTATTTAAATAAGTATCAAATGTTGCTGGGGGACAGCATTTTCCCTGGTGCTCGCACGTATGCTGATTAAACCCTGACCGACTGCACGCTAGCAGAGAGCAGCCCAAAGAGGCCAATAAAACAAACCAGGCAGGGTTTAAATCTCAGGAGCAGCTGAGACTCAGAGGAAAAAGACAGACTTAAAAGCTCCTGCAGCAAAATCACAGAGGAAAATCAGTCATAAAGCAAACAGGGCCTGAGACTTAAAGGGATCAGCGTGGGCAGGGAGGTGTTCAGTGGCAGCCACATCAGCTGACAGGAGAGCAGCATGCCACACTAATTGGCTAGTGCTAATGAGGAGCTAAAGCCCCCTCCAGCCCCCTACTCAGTTCACGCCTGACAGAGCCTCAATGGGGGCAGAGGGATGGAGCAGGCTGCATGGCCTCTGGAAAAGCACATGTCTAGCTCAGGGCTGCCTGCCCATCTGTGTGCTCTGCTTTTGCTGAGTCCCACTGCCACCTGCCACCAGGGGCTTCCCAAAAGGTCACCTTGTGATGGGCTGGGGAGGCTGCCTTGGTGTGCACTGGAGGGGCTGCCAGCAGGAGGTGGGGGATGATGGGGAGGTGCAGGCAGAGGCAGGGCTGTGGGCATGGCCGGGTGTGTGGCACCAACACCCTGCAGCTCTCTCCCTCCCTCCTTCCTTCCCTCTCACACACCACGACTGAGCCTTGGCTGACACCCAGGTTTTCCCCAACACCAACTTCCACGGGAGGGTAGCAGCAGCTCTGCAAGGTGAGGAGTCATGATTTGAAATTTAAAAATACTCATTGGTATGGCCCCTGCTGACCACTTCCCGCTCCAGCCGCCACGACTGGAGGTACTACAGACTGGGTAAACAGGAAGCGTTTTCCACACATCCATTCTCACTCCTGGGGCTCCACTGCTGAGCCCAGAGCAGCCCCACTGCGTGCTCAGCTCCGTGGGCACATGGAGGTGTGGGTGGCTGATGTCCCAGCCATGCACCCTGACCTGCCTCCATCCCAGGGCAGAGAGGACATGAGAGGGATGCATCTGCCTCCATCCCAGGGCAGAGGACATGAAAGGGATGGATCTGCCTCCATCCCAGGACAGAGAACAGGGGAAGGATGGATCTGCCTCCATCCCAGGGCAGAGGACATGAGAGGGATGGATCTGCCTCCATCCCAGGGCAGAGGACATGAGAGGGATGGATCTGCCTCCATCCCAGGACAGAGAACAGGGGAAGGATGGATCTGCCACCATCCCGGGGCAGAGAACACAGGAGGGATGGCACCAGGGTGTGTGCTGGTTGCTGCAGCTGATAACATTTGTGTATAGAGTTTGTCCCAAAGTTCATGGGTTTCAGTTTTGGAGGAGGATGCTAGAAGCCCTTGTGAAAGCTCTGACCATTGCAGGACTGAGCCTATGCGGATGGTGGAGAACGCTGTCATCTCTGGACCTGAGTTTCCAGAGTCCAGTGTCTCTGATCTGAAAGGAGCATCCAGTGCTGCCATCCATGCAAGCCCTCTAACATTCCATGGGGAGCTGCTGCTTAGCACTCAGCTCTGCTCTGAGCACAAATCCAGAGCCAGACCCTCCCTGTGGGTTAATGTAGCGTGCACAAACAGCCACACACAGCGTTTCATGCACAACCAAGCACAAACACACAGTGGTGCCTACTCCCCTGGATGGCTGCACTCCCATGGAGCCCATCAGTTGGCAGTGCTCATGGCAAGAAGCTGGCAGCTTCAAGTCACCTCTTGCTGGAGAGAACGATGGGCGGCAGAAAGCAGCCTTTGGCAGCAGGTCTGCCAAGGAAAACAAGAGGGGGCTTTCTTTAGCCATGCATTTATATAAATAAACACAGGAATATTTTGCAAGTCCCAAGGGATTTGCCCAGAGTAATATTTTGCTGAATAAGGGTGGGAGTAATCCTCTGCCCGCCGTAAGCCTGCGCACAAGTGCTTTGTGCTGCCCCAGACCAGGAGGACCCAGCACGAGCCAGGGATATGTCTCTGCTCCAGGGGAGCCTCACATGGCTCACAGCCCCAGACCTGTGCCATGGGCTCTGCTGGGACAGGAGGAAAATGCATGGGATGCTGTGGGGGTCATGCTGCCCACAGCGCCAGGCAGCAACAGTCTGGTGGCCATGGGGCTTGCTGGCTTGGTCATGTCCTTGGAGGGAATCAAGAGTAGTTACCACCCTCACAGCCCTTGTGTTCCAAAATGCCTCCTTTCCTGGCATAAAGTCTGGGTCAAAGCATCCAATTCCAGTTGAAAAGTGAAATATCCCTCCTTTGGTTACCCAGAACCGAGGTCACAGAGGTACAATCTGAAATCACAATCAGCTTTGCACCAGACCAGCCTTGAAAACCAGGCTGCTGGGATGGTTGTTTCTGTGCCTCTCTCTGCTGCCTGGTCCCATCTTTGCGGGGTGATGTCCTACAGGTTTAGTGGCCCAAACTGTGAGTACCTTGCTCTTTCCCAACACAGGGACTGTGTCATGGGGGTGACAAACCATCCAACAAACTGACTGACCTCTGTGTTTTAACCCACACTCCAGGGGGTCACGAATACCCCAGAAGGTGCTCCATTGGCACCTACCATCAACATGGCCTCTTCTTGAGAAGATGGCTGCCAGCCCTGCCATGATTGGTGTAGGTTGTGAAGGAGGCCTTGGGGCTGTGAAGGAGGCCCCAGAGCTGTGAGGGTCCCCATCAGCCCCCAATCTGCCCCCTTTCCGGAGCAAAGACAGGTGGGGGCTGCCAGGGGATGGTGGGCAGCAGCCATCTTAGGCCAGGTGTGAGGTGTGAGGGGGGAACCCTGGCAGGTAGCCCTCTCCATCCCCGAGTCCCCAGGGACGCATGGCTGCCTGCTGTCCCTTTCGGCCCTCGGCGGCCGTTCCCGGTGGCCACGGTGTGGGGGTACCGCCCCGCGGCCCCTCTCCCCCTCCAGCCGTGTTTGTTCTCCTCGCAGTGCCGTTATCAGCGTGCAACACACACAGGAAGTCCTGTCTGGGATTGTCCATCCCCGGCCTGATTTATACAGGAAGAAAAGCATAAAAAGCCTCCCTTGCACCTCAGCAGCCACCTCCTGCCTGTGCGCGGCCGGCTGCTGGCCATGCTGGGGGCTCGTGGGGGGTGCCCGGGCCCTCTGGATGCAGGGCGGCCGGGCGAGGATGGGCACAAGGAGCTGCTGGCCAGCATGGCGGTGGTGGGGCTGCTCCCGGCGCGGCGGGGGACGGCGGGGTGCAGCAGGTACCGTAGGGGTCACAGCTGTCACTGCGGCTGGGGTGGGGTAGGTTGGATGGGGTGGGGTGGATGGGACCATGGGTAGCGCTGGGGGCAGCGGGAGTGTATCTGCATTAGGCCAGACCCTGCAGGCTCCGAGTGGGTCTTTGCCCGGCTCAGGTGGCAACCTCAGAGGCCGGTTGAACACCTGGCATTGGCAAAGGGCTGCTGGAGCAAAGAGGGTTTTGAAAGCATCCTTCAGCTGCTCCCCGTGAGGCTGGCTCTGCTGTCAGCCACGCACGTGTTGAGTCGAGGAGCATCCCCAGCGCTGGGCTGCTGAGAGCAGAGCTCAGCCTGCAGCACTCTTGTTTTCAAGTCACCCTGCTGGCACTCAGGCTGTTTTCCAGAAGCAGACAACTCAGAGGGTAAATGTTACCCTTGCAGAGGTAGGGGAAGGCTGCAAACACTTGCACAGACAGCTGTGAGATAGTTTGGAAATCCTTAGCAAATCTCCTTTCTTTCTACAACCCCTGCCCTTTTTCCATCTGCCTGCTCTCTGAACACCACTGATACAACACTGTGTATTGCATCCTTCCACCTGCACTCCCCCTGCCTGCTCTCTCTCTCTTCTGAGCAGCACATGGAGCGGTGCCACTCGATCTTTGCACAGCAGGACCCTGAGCTGTGACCCCGTGCTGCTGATTTTATGCTGCACTGGTGCAGAGTCTGGTCCCTGGGCATGGGCAGGACATGGAGCTGGATGGGGCTGCAGGCTGTGACCGTCTCTGCTCTCCTGCAGACCTGAGGTTTCCCCTGGCTAACAGCTGAGCCTGGAGCGTGCTGCTGGTTGCATGCCAGGAGCTCAGCGAAGCCTCTCAGATTTATAACCGTGGAGCTGGGTGGTTTGCACGCTGTCTGTGTGCAGCTACCTGCTGACCTGTGGGTCTTGTCATCCTAATCTGTGGCATCAAAAGTGCAGGCAGGAGGATTTGGCCTCAGATTGCACCAGAGAAGGTTTAGATTGGATATTAGGAAAAATTTTGTTACTGATAGGGTGGTCAGGCACTGGAACAGGCTGCCCGGGAGGTGGTGGAGTCACCATCCTTGGAGGTGCTTAAAAAACCATATAGATGGGGCACTTTGGGACATGGTTTAATTGCCTTGGTGGTGTTAGGACAATGGTGGGACTCAATGATCTTAGAGGTCGTTTCCAACTGAGAAAATTCTATGATTTTATGACATCAGTGGGATATTTTGGGATAAGAGGCTGGCTGTGGGTGGGAGCAGGGATACCCAAGCACTGGGTGGCTATGCTGAAATACGGAGAAGGACCACAGCAGTGAATGGCTCTCGGTAGAAATAATCTGGCTTGCTTTTTCCCAGGGTCTAACATTCACTGGGCAGAGAATCACAGAATGGTTTGGGCTGGAAAGGACCTTTAAAGGTCATCTAATCCAACCCCCAATCAAATATAATCGAACATAAGAAGAAATAACAAGGCTTTGTCAGTGATAAAATTAATTTTAAAGAGGTTTGGGAAGCTCTGCCACCACTTGGGATGCTGTAAGAGACAGAAGCCTAGATGTGATGGCTGGAGCCTGAGCCTTCTCAAAAACCCTTCTCTCCTCTGGGTAGCAGCAGAAGAGGCTGTGTCTGCCCTGGCAGTTTGAATGTTATTTGCTGTGATCCAGCACTTGTTGGGTCGATTGAGTTAGTCTCTCTCTCTGCTTTTAAACTACCAGCTCCTCTCTGTTGTTGTACTACCAGCTCTGCACAAGTTTCCCAAGAGGTGAGGAAGAGAAATTGAATCTGGGCTGCAGGCTCATTTGAGCCATTTCCCAGGCTCTGCTGCTGCAGATGGGGCTGGCTCTGGGGAGACAGATTTACAAACTGCAACAAATTAGAGTAAACGAACCTGACTCTCAGTCACACCAGCAGCAGGGCATGGTGAAACACAAGGCAAGATTTAACTTGAGGTTTCAGACCAGAAGGGGAAAGAAGAGGGTCTCTGCAAACAGAAGAGGATGAGCAGAAATGCCATTTCGCTCTCCATCCTCTCTCCCCAAGCAAGCATCCAGATTTGCATCCTGCCCTTAGCCCAGGAGGTGGCTGCAGAGATGAGCTCCACTTTGTGCAGGTTTCTGGAGCTGGAGACCTTCTTCTGGCAGAGAAGGTGAATCAGAACAAAACCCACTCTTGTGCACACTGCTCTTTCCTGAGCTGCTCGCTGGGATGGGTGTGATGAAGGGACCAAGCTGTGCGTTCAGCAGCTCTTCATTCCCACCACGCTTCCCATGCACTTCCAGGGGAGTGATTCACCGGGAAAACACAGAGGGGACAGTGAGGTGGGGGACCATTCTCCACTGACTAAGGCCCTTTTTTTGCCAGGGAAATTACACAGAAAGCCATGAAATTAAGTTTATTCCTGGGTGAGATGAATCATCTCTCATCTTTCATACGGCAGCCATTGCTGCCTCCTCTAAAAGCAAATAAGAACACATCTGTGTGCACATGAGAGAAGATAAACCTGGCTGCAGGGTGTTGCCCTGATCATGCAATTGTATTTGCATAGCTACAGCTGAGCTGTCTTTATGGTCACCTTAAGTTATACCCTACCAGTCCTGAGACACTTGTGAAGTCCTCAGGCTAAAACAAAAATCACTTCATGGGAATCAGATCTTGGTTTTAATGTGCACAGCACTGGGCAACTGGTGACGACAGGCTGAGAGCTGTGGGCCAAGTATTTTTCTTGGTTTGACCTGCTTTGATCCCACTGACATCAATGGACTCCTCTAGATTTCCACGGAGATAACTGCTCTGCAGCTGACGTGAGGAGAACAATATGGGACAGAACAGAATAGTGGGAGGTCGTTTTCCCTACAGAGTTCTGCAGAAGAGGGGCTGCTCCCAAGACTACACTTTTAAGTGTAGACTTTACAAACAGCCTTCTGAAAAGCCTGGGCAGGAGAGTTTGTCCTAAACCAGGAAAAGCCATTCCCCCCCTTTTTTTTCCAGAAGTACCAAAAATTCTTCATGCTTTAGCAAGTGCTTCCAGTTCTGTGCAAGACCCCTGTGGAGGACAGTGAGAGCCCATTGTACACAGCAGGTATGGGGTCAGCCGTGGCTGGTAGGAGCTGGAAAGTTTTGCATCTCTCTGTGTGTCACTCTCCTGCCTGTCTCCTCATCCATCTATCTCCATCTGCCTCTTCAGCACCTCCAGCCCCAGTTTGGGGAAGCTCTGGTGCTCAAGCATGTCCCATTAAATGACACCCCTCTCTTAGGAGAGGGCTCTCGATCTTAGTGCTGATCTCCTATTAATTCTCTTCTGATTTTCATTCCTTTTTCTTGCCTGCAGACCTAGAGCAAAGATGAGTCCTGCCCCCCCCAGCCCCAGCCACCCTCACACCCTCCTATCTTACCTACCGCTCAGGGGACCCAATCCACCACGGATGCTCGCAGGGTGATGCCAGATCTGGTGCCACTGCCCAGGTGGGTGTGGTGCGCTCCAGAGGTCTGCAGGATGGGCTGTAGGAAATGGGGAGGGTGGGTGAACAGCTCACCTTCACAGCCAGCCCAGTGCTCAGCCCGAGACCTTCTCGGGGCCAGCACTCAGCATGCCTCAGAGCTCACACTGGTGGTAAAAGCAGTGGGAGACAAGGAGATTTCAACGTTATTAAATCCAAGAGGGAGATTGGGAAGAAACATTTCTTTCTTGGCTGGGAGACAAGCATTAATATTAGATGTCGTGGGAGTGCACTTCTAGGAGAAGGCTTTGGAGAAAACATGTGAAACACCGGTCCAGGGAGGACTTCAAACCCAGACAGGCTTGCAGTCAGCAGCCAAAATCTTTTACTGCTGTTGTCAGGAGCTCATCACACCGACATGAACACAGCCAACAGATCTGATCCTCCCACTCTGAGCAGGCATAACTCCTCTGCTTTCCAGGGAACTTTGCCAGGCAGCATCCTGGGAGATTTCTTCCCAGCATAATGAATATTAGCATGTAAGACACCGAACCCTCCCTGAGAGCAGAGGATTAAATGCTCTTCTAATGGGCTGTATGCAGTCCTTAAGCACTGACACGGGCACTTGGGTGAGCAAAGATGTGACCCTGTAAATAGAACTGCAAAGCAAACATTTTGCAGTTAAAAAACAGTTGGAGGGTTTCAAAATGCTGCAGTGCTGCTAGGGAAGAATTGTCTAATGGCTGAGGAGGCTCTAACAGAAACCCTGGAAGGTGGCCTGCTTAGTCCCGTGCTGAGTGGTGGTGTCCCATGAGGAGCTGGAAAATGAGTGCTGGAGGGGATGCTGAGTGTTCACAAGTCCATCAAATTCACACTGGGGATGCTGGGGACTCATGCAAAGGTCACCTGGGCACTTGGGGGTATTTGTCCACACAGGAGCATGTGTATGTACTGAGGATGGTAAAATAGAATGTTGGAGTACAGCAGATGGGATCACAAACCAGTGTGCCCTGGGTTCTTGGAAAATCCCAGCCTTGGGCATTAAGGAAACTGCCAGAGGGCATAGCCTGGTGTCCAGCCAAGCCTGGGCACTGGATTAGGTGCTCTGCTCAGCCCTTTCTCATACCCACACCTGCTCAAGCCCTGCTCATACCCATTAGCTGCTCAAGCCCAAAAGGTACAAAGGCACCATGGGTGTGCCTGGCCTTTCCCACCAGGGGCACAGCAATGTGGCCTGCACTGCAAGCTCATGTAAGTGAGGGGAGGATCAGGACCCAAGGGATGCTCCTAAAGCACCCTCAGTGCAGCCTGCACTGCAGAGCAGGGAAGGGTTGGGCCTTCCTGTGCTGTACCACCAGGATCACAGTGTCCATGCCCCTCCAGCACACCACTGACTCTCTGCAGTGTGAGCTCAGCCCCAATGCCAGACACAGGCACTCTGTGGCCACAATCCTGCTTTTCCCTCCACTCCATTCCACAAGGACCTTTGGGAGCATTCAGGGAACCCCACATCAGGTCCATCGTGGGCAAGGGCTGGGTGTCTGGTCTCTGCCTGCATGACAAGGGGAGTGTAACTGAGGGCTTTTGCTGTTCTGACAGTAAGGAACCACAATGCTCCCTAAGGAAAGGACCCCAGCCCAGGACAAATGATGGAGCACCGCAGCTAAGGTGAGTGTCACAGCTGTGAAATGAGATCCTTTGCTGTCAGTGTGGTCAGGTAAAGAAGCTTTTCATTGGCTTCCAAATGTGTTTTGTAATTATGAGAGAAAGCTGAGTGTCAGGCTCTGTGCCTCTCCCCCATACAGCAGAAAAAGCCAGCACCACTCTCTGCATAATGAGATAATTACCACCCCTTCAAGGCTCTTGGGAAGAGTTGCCTCTGCCTCGTGCTGATGAGATTAGTGAGCTGAAATCATTCCCCAGAGGAAGGCTGGATGCAGAGAGCATGAGCAAACCTGTTTGCTGTGTAACATGGAGCTGAGCTTCCACCAGTACCAGCCAGCCTTTCCCCAGAGGGATCCCATTTCCCATTCTCTCCATCTCCCTGGCATCGGAGCTCCATCTTCACCAGCACATCCCAGAGCTGATTCCCCTCTGCTTTGCTCCATTCTCCAGGGAGGATCTCACCAAAGCAGTTTATACTCTGTTTACATGGGTGCACCTGAGAGCCCCACACCAACCCATCTATCACCCACCAGTCTCCCTGCTAGGTGCAGCAAAACCTGAGGCAGCTCCAGCCCAACCAGGAGCCTCAGCATATCCATGAGGAAATAGAGTGATTGCAGTTGCTCTTTTGGAGCCATTATTGTTTAACTGGTAAATATTTCCTTTAAATGCCTCTATGCTTAAAAAAAAAAAAAAAAAAAGAAAAAGAAATTGCAAAGCTTAATGGCAACAAATATTCTCAGGGGGTTGTAGCCTGCTTTTCATTTGCACATCAGACCTCTGCTATCTTGAAGGCTGGCTCTGTGCACAGGCAGGAGCCTAAGTCTTTGGAAAAACAATAAACCTCTGTGCTCTGGTTTCCCAGAGAAAAGTGTAGACAAAACAAGAGGCACTTTGGCACAAACTGAGCTGCAGAATTCACTTTGATAAGGAACCAGGTGTTTAGAATAAGCCTCTCAAGAGTTGTGAGGGATCAGCCTGATCCATCCCCAGGCAGGTGTTGGCAAGCTGGTGGAGCTTTACCTTTTGTGGGTCTGGGTGGTGGATTTGGGTGGCTCTATGAGTTGATCTTCACACTGGGGAGGACTCCAGAGAATCTTTGAAGCATCCACTAGAGAAATCAGCCTCCCTATCCTGGCACTTCATTGCCTGCCTCACAGAATCATAGAATGCAAGGGGGTGGAAGAGACCCTCAAAGGCCATCTTGTCCACCCCTCTGCAATGCTCCAACTAGATCAGGTTGCTCAAGACCCAATCAATCCCAGAATCCTAGCATGATCAGAGTAGAAGTAGCCTCTGGAGATCACCTAGTCCAGCCCTGCTGGTGAAGCAGGGTCACCCAGAGGAGGTTGCCCAGGATCACAATGTCTGGGTGGGTTTGGAATCTCTGCAAAGAAGGAGACTCCACAACCTCTCTGAGCAGCTTCTGGAGGACTTTGGTGTAGTGCTGAGCTCAGGGGGATTAACGAGGCAGGGCAGAGGCTATGGACCACAGGGTGTGTTATGTCTCTAACCTTGGAAAAGATGATGTCTCTCCTCTTGGGGAGTGCAGACCCAGCTGCAGTGTTTTTCAGCAAAGACAAACAAATTTGCCCTGTCTGCTGCACTGCTGATGGACTACTTCAGCTGAACACCCCTGGATGGGTAGCTGGGGGGTCTGCACAGATCTCCCTCTCTCATCACTACTCCACTGCCCACCCAGGTGAGCTGAGCTGGGAGAGGGAGAGGGACATTGTGTCCTCAAAGCATAGAGCACACAGGAACAGGCTGGTGGGGCTGGGGGCTCAGCCCGCGCTAGGGAGGTCTGCAGGTACAGGTCCGGATCGATGCCAGGGTAGGGGTTCCTCTGCAACCCCATCTCCATCGGGGTCAGCACAGCAGCAACAATATCTAGGGCACAGCACCAGCATGTCCCCCCCACCCTGGGCTGGGCTTCTCCGAGGGTGCTGCCCTGTTCCTGAATGTCCCCCCAGGACCAGGCTTCTCGGAGGGTCCTGCCGAGGCACCGCATGTCTCCTCATGACCGAGCTTCCCTGGCGGTCCCTCCAGGACCAGGCTTTTGCAGGGGGTTCCTGTCCTGTCCTTGAATATCCCTCCAGGACCAGGCTTCTCCGAGGGTCCTGCCTTGTCCGTCTCCCGGGGGAGCCGGGACACCTCGGTGGGGGCGCGGGGGCAGGTGGCGGCTGGCGGGGGCCGGCGGGGCGGGGGCAGGCGGAGGCTCCCCGGGCCCCGTCGCTTCCCCCCGGTCGGGAGGCTCCGCTTTCCTCCCCGCCGGGAGCTCATTGGGCCGGGGCGGAGGGACCGGCTCGGGCCGGGGGAGGAAATGCGCGGGGGGCCGCGGCACGGCGGCGACTCGGCGGCTTCGGCACCGCCGCCGCTCCCGGTGAGTCCCCGGCGGGCGCTGCCCGAGGCGGGGGTGGCGGGGGGCCGCGGCCGCATCCCTCGGCGGGGAGGGACGGGCGGAGCGGGGGATGGTTCGCGGAGCGAGGCTCGCTGCGGCAGCGGGGGCGGCCCGGCAGGGGAAGGCGGCCCGGGAGGGCAGTGGCGGCGGCGGGCAGTGCCCGGGGTGGCGGACAGGGCTTTGCCTGCCACGGGGTTGCAGCGACCTGGGGAGCGGAGCTCGGCCTGCTGCGAGTCGGGGGGAGCATCCCTGCGCCAGGCACCGCGGTACCGGCGGCTCTGCTGCCTGCTCGCCGTGCCCGTGTCCCTGTGCCCTGCTCCGTGATATCCGTCTCGCTGTGCCCTGCTCCATGGTACCCGTGTCCCTGTACTCTGCTCTGTGAGAGTTGCATCCCCGTGGCCTGCTCTGCGGTACCCATGTCCCTGTGTCCTGCTCCGTGGTACCTGCATCCCTGTGCCCTGCTCTGCTCTACTCTCCTGTGCCCTGCTCCACGCACCCCGTTCCATGATACCCATGTCCCTGGCCCTGTTCTGGAGTACCCACGTCCCTGCAGCCTGCTCCACGTTGTCCCCCTCCCTGAGCCCAGCCCCATGGTGCCCATGCCCCCATGCCCACATCCCCATGCCCTGTTCCATCACACTCACTTCCCTGTGCCTGCGCTCCGTGGTACCTGCACTCCAGCCCATGCAGAGAACAGGTTGGCAAGGAAAATTCATCTCCCTGCTGCTGCCCCTCTCCAGGAGGGTTTGGCTCTGAGGGCACAGACCAGGTCCAGAGAGCAGTGGTTTCACCTGCAGACGCAGGCCAGGCTGTTTGAAAAAGTGCTGCTACCTTCTTCCCGTGAGGGTAATTCCATCCTCTTGAGGGTCTGGATTCTCCTCCACCAGTTTGCAGACAGTCCCCAGTTCCTGCTGCTGCCATCAGCTGGTGCTTTAGCCCTAATTCCATGGGCAGAGCTGGATGAAGCTCTGCTCACTACCCAGTGGGTTGTATTTTCCTCGTTGTTAGGTAAGAACAGACTTAGAAGAGTTACAGAGATGCTTCTGGCTGGTGGGAGAAAGTCCTCCAGACTCACAGGAGCACATGGCCAGCTGAGGAGACTTTGCTACCCATTAAGCAGCAGAAGCTCAGGTGCATCCACGTAGTTTCACTTGCCAGACCGTGGAGCTTCACCTCTTCAGCTGAGAGGCTAGAAAAGGCAGTGACAGAAACTTTTTTTTTTTGTTCCTAGTGAAAATATTTTCTTTAAGTTTTGGGCTTTAAAAGAGAGGAATGAGAATGGGCAGTGGCAAGAGGCTGGAGGTTCTTCAGCAGCTTTAAGGAAGCTGATTTTTTAAACCATCATATTTTCCACTTTTGAAACATTTTTTTCCCTTTTTTTTTCTTTTTTTTTTTTTGTGTGTGAAGCAACCATGATTTTATGACCCAGAGGGATTCTCTGACCACTTGAGGTAGGGCAGTGCTGCTGCATTTCAAAGTGAACAAACAAAACCCTCTGTATTTTAAAGCTCGTGCCCTGCGTTTTCTTGCCTTCCCCACAGGGAAAGCTCCCACAGCAGTCACGGGAATGCTGTGGGAGGATGGAGATGGTTGGCAGGGTTTGACTTCTGGAGAAGCAAAGCTAAGCTAGAGAGCTGTGATTGGAAGGAAATAATCTGTCCCAGCATAGCCCTGGGGAAAGCTGGCTGGCTGAGCAGTGGAGAGTTTGTACAGCTCTCTACACCAGTGTCCCTGGGATGTCTCCAGGAGGACTGGGCAGAAACAAGGTTTCTTCACTATATTTTCTTAAACTTCCCTGCAGGTCAACCAAGATTTGATTTCCTGTTGGTGCAGATATCAATAATAGTCGTTAGAAGATTAAATTTATTGCTGTTTGCAGAGTGGAGGACTACAGGCTTGGTATAACCCACGTGCACCCCACATCCTCAGAGCTGGGCTTGCACAGAGATTAAGATTATAGAATCACAGAATTTTTTTGGTTGGAGAAGACCTCTAAGGTCATCAAGTCTGGCCATCAACCCAGCACCACCATGGCCGTTAAACCATGTCCCCAGGAGCAGTGTCTACACATTTCTTGACCATCTCCAGGGACCATGCTTCCACCACCTCCCTGATGAGCCTGGGCAGGGTGAGCACACTGCTGTCCCTTGCTGTCTGAAGCCAAACCTTCATCTTCTGCAGTACTGCTAAGTTTAGGGCTGAGGTGATGTCCCCATGGCATTTTACGGCAATACAGTCAATTTTTTGTGACACAAAACCTCCCCATAGCTCAGCCATGCAGAGCTGAGTGCCCTGCTGATGGGATGGGCTGGATCCTTGGCTGGGTGAGGAGGGGAAGGGGCTGCTCAGCCAGTTCAGTGTTATCAGGGCATGGAAACATTCACAAAACCTTTGATATTAAGGGCTCGTTCCTCTCCAGATGCAAGTCTCTCCATGCCTTCATTTCTTCACTTGCACAAAGGATAAGTTGACAGAGTGCCTTGGTGAAGTGCTTTGAGACCTGCAGGGGCTACAGGTTTGGGATGGTTATCCCTAACAACTTAGCTTGGAGTTAGGAATTGTCCCAAAAGGGTTTGGAGGTGAAGCTGCATTCCCAATCCTATATCCCTTGGGGATTTTAGAGTTTGTTTGCAGCTCCCCATATTTGCTGTTTGAGAAGGATGCTTCTTCTTGTGTTGCCTCCCCATAAAGCTGTTCCCAAGGCTTAATCAGGGCTGATTCTTTCTTTAACTGACAGACATTGAAGGTGGGTTTCTTTATTCCTTCCTCCTTTAACTGCTGCCATCCAGAGGCCAACTGTATTGTTTGGATTAGATATTGATATTCTTATTGACCTTCTCCAGCCTTGTTCTCTGCTAGAAAATCAAAGCCTCCTTAGTCACCACTTGGCCAGTCCTGACTCTGCAGTCGGTACATGTGGCCCTCACAGCACTTTTCTGGCAAGAACTTGTGTTCTATAGAGAAGAAGATCAGATTTCAGTGGGTTGTCTGGTGGGAAAACACAGTTTTACAATGCTGTATGGATTAAGACATTAGGGGCCATTGTTTTTCCCTTGCTGCCTGAAACTGCCAGCATATTTCATCTGCCACAGGTCCCTTCCCTGCCACTCAGCAAGCAACTGTGTGGCCCCTGGTGTCACCAGAACATCTCCTGAGTAGCCAGCCAGGCATTCTGGGTGTTATTGCTCAGAGAAGGGGTAGATGCCCCATCCCTGAAAACATTTAAAGTCAGGTTGGTTGGATGGGGCTTAAAGATGTCCCTGCTCACTGCTGAGGACTAGTGACTTTTAAAGGTCCCTTCCAGCCCATAGCATTCTGTGATTCTCTGGGGTAGATCACTGCCACACCAGTGAAACGAGTGGGGCAAAGTGGTTTTAGGCTTGGAGGAGCATTCACTTTGCCAGGGATTCACAGGTCCCTCATGTCCCCTCTTCCCCTGTGCTTTGGCACACCACACTGCTCTGCTGTCAGCAGGTGTGCTCCTGCCCCAGCCCCTTGCACTGCCCTCAGGAGGGTTGTGCACACCCAGCATCATCCCTCTGATTCCCCCAGGGAGAATGGGCTGCCCCCATCCCCATGGCTCCTTCAGATGTCACCAGCTGGGGATAGATGCCACGTGCCCACATTTCTCTTCTCTCTGTTGCAGGGTTGCCCACTGAAGGGTGAGACATGCAGTAGGAGCCAGTGCTTCCCACCACAGAGCGAGACTCAGTCGTGCCAGGCAGCCTTGGGCACCACGGGAGGGACAGGACATGCACCACATCAGCTGCCTCCTTTTGGGACTCTTCTTCATCCTCAGCATCACCAATATGGGTGGCTTTGCCCAGGCAGGGTAAGGCTCCTTTTTGCCTGCATCTCTCAGGTGGTGCCCATCTGCACATCACAGCCAGGTGCATCCTCTCCAGGTGAAGAGCCCTGGTGAGCCAACTGGCTGCACATGGGTGAGAAGCTCACAGGGCTGGTCAGGAGGTGTGAAAAGGCTTTGCTGAGGCCTTCTGGGGCAGCTGGAGCTCAGCAGCCCTTCACTGGTGGTTTGCTTTGTCACTGAAGTGAAAAAGCCTCTCAGAAAATGCCCTGACTCCATTAGCTCCATGCAGAGGTCACAAAGAGACTTTGGGCTTTTTGTCCAGGAGAGTCAAGGGCTGACCAAGCCCTGATCTCTACCTGTGTTATTACTGCCTCTTTCAAGCATCTCCTGGCACAAAAATACACATCCAGTTTTGCTATCCCACTGATCAATCCTTGCAAACAAGGCATCAGAGGGGGATGCAGCCTCCCAGCTCTGAGGATGCACCATCCAGGGGATGCAGGCATGGAAAGCCCCCAGGATGCTGCAGTCCATGGTCCTGCAAGCCTGGGATTGGCAGCTCCAGCAATTCCCCATCCCTTCCTGGGAAACAGGGCTAACACCCTGCGTCCCAGCACTGCTCAGCTCCTGCAGGGTCAGAGGGAGCCCAGAGCTCAGTGCCTCAGTTTCTTCCCCAGCCAAAAGGAGCTGGAGCTCAGTGCCCAGCCCTCAGACACAGCTCACATTTTGCACAAAGTTTGTTTTTACACTGAAATTCTCTCC
The DNA here is from genome assembly GCF_027791375.1 of Indicator indicator. NCBI lineage: Eukaryota > Metazoa > Chordata > Aves > Piciformes > Indicatoridae > Indicator > Indicator indicator. The sequence goes on from NC_072037.1 coordinate 10,093,117, forward strand.
TCTGGCATCAAACCTCCTGCATTCTGGTGGGCACTGAAAGCACAGCCTGAATTCCTCTCTCACACAAGCAGGCTGCAGCTATGGCTTTGTTCTAAATGTTGCCAGGCAAACAATTGCCATTTAAAAATTGCATCTCCTGTGGCACTAATCAGTGAGGCTGAGAGGAGTGTGCTGGAGTTAATGGAAGCCATCTGATGTCCATGCTAATTCCCAGGCTTTTTATTCTACTAACTAATTGGGCTGGGAGGCTGGGGCAAGTAGATGAGTTCCTCAGTGGGACTGACCTGCTTGGGCTGGAAAATGTTGAAAAAGAGAAGAATTTTTAAACAGGACCACTTTAGTTGTTAACCTTGGGAAAGTTTCTGGCTGGATCACAGCTATCTTAGGGTGACTTTCATCTGGCCTTGACTTTTTTGTGTGTGTGTGTGTGATGAGCCTGACCCTTCCTGTGAAACCATTAATTTCTCAGCGATCACAGGGACATCTGTTTCAGGAGTGCAAATGTCTCAGAAAGCAAAAATCCACCCAGAAAGTGAGCAGGGAAGGAAGGTGATGAATGGAAGAACTGCTTTGAGTAAATCCTTCCTAAATCAGGGCCCCAACTGCTCCCCTGGGATGGGGTGAGTGTACGAGGAGGCGTCAGTGCCTTCACTCAAGGGCTGAGGAGGAAGAGCAGCCCTGCAGAGCTCAGGCTTTGTGTCGCTGCCCCCGAACAGCTTGAAGCCCTCCTGGGTCACTCGGGCAATTAGCCACTGCTGTTTAAATGGCCCTTTGTAGAGAGGGGCTGGTGTAAATCACCGCGGCCCCTTTGCCCCCGAGGGAGAAGCAGGGGGTTGGGTTTTTTGGCTGGAGTCTGAGCTGCTCCCCTCTCCGCAGCCGCAGGGTCTGTGCTGTGCCGCCGCAGAGCCGCCTGGCTGCCCGCACCGAGTCCCACGTCCAGCCTGTGTACCAGCCCTACCTCACCACCTGCCAGGGCCACCGCCTCTGCAGCACCTACAGGTGAGGGCAGCTGCCTGCTTCTCCCGGAGGGGAGCCACCCGTAGGGGCCGTGGGAATGGGGAGTCCTGCCTCGATCTATAGGGAAGGGGCTCCCGGGTCTGCCCCACTGGTGTGGGAGTGGGATGGAGAGCTTGGAGTGGGTTGTCCTTCACCCAGCTCAGCCCCATCCTTGTGTTGCAGGACCATCTACAGGGTTGCCTACCGGCAGACCTACAGGCAGCTGCCCCAGTCCATGGCCTCATGCTGTCCTGGCTGGAGCAGAGCTGGCAGCCATGCACTCAGCTGCAACAGAGGTAAGAAGCTGCTGTGTCACCCTGGTGCCAGCTCTTGTCCTGGCCCCAGACCTCCTGGACGGGGTAGCTCAGCTCCTGGATGAGGCCCCAGCAGCCAGCTTGCTCATTTCCCAGCACTCTGCCTGTCAGGCAGATTCTCCCTGCAGGAAAGCATTTAAATTTTCAACGTCACAATCAAATGTGGTTCAATTTGTGATTAATTCCCAGCCTTTCTCTGCTGCTTCCCAGGCCTTTTTCCTTTGGGATCACTTATTAACTTTATAGTTACCAGAGGATAAATAAAATGACTAAGTAGTTTCCATATAAATCAGCAGTAATGGAAGAGGAATGCTTTCAGGAGGCAATTGTGATGTACAGCACAAACCAAATGCAAAACATCAGCAGCTAGCTGGTCCCCAGATGAGCTCAGAGCACAGCACTGAGGGCTTCTCAGGGCTTGCTGCTGCCCCTTAGCCCTGCCCTCTCCCAGTTTGCTGGCTGCAGGTGTCTTGGCCTCTTCACAGGCTGCAGAACCAAGGGCCAGTTCACCCCATCCATCCTGTGCCCTCTGCACCCTGGCCAGCTCACCCCCACCACTAGGCTGGGGCAGAGCATCCTGGGCTGGTACTGGTCTGTGTTTTGGGGGTGTGGCTGTGTACACTCATCCATGGTGGCAGGGGTTGGAGCTTGGGACCCCCAGAGCTGCTCACTGATGCTTTGCTTCTGTTTGGTCCTACAGCTCTCTGCTGGATGCCTTGCCAGAACGGTGGGAGCTGCACCTTCCCTGGCAGATGTGCCTGCCCACCTGGCTGGATGGGCAGAGCCTGCCAGACAGGTACTGGCCATGACATTCCCCTCCAGCTTAGCTGCCTTGGGCCTGTCCCACAGCTGCTGGGAGAGCTCCTCTGAGGAGCAGCAGGGCTTCCATGGGGCTTAGCCCACAGAATGACCCCTTGATGGCAGGCAGAGCCCAGCACCATGGCTCCTCCCCAGGCCTGATGCTGTTAAGACCATGGAGCAGAAGCAGTGTGTCACCCCCTTGCACACACACCTCCACATTGCTCCAGGGCAGCAATGCCTGATAGGCTGGCCAGGAAAGGATGGGAAGCTCAGCTCCCAGGAGAGCTCTGACCTCCCTTTGGCTGCTCCAGTGCTCCCAGCTCTCACGTGCAGCCCAGACATCCACATTTTCTCTCTGCTGCTGCTCCAGGCTGGGTCCATGTGAGCAGAAGCTGCTCTCTGCCATGACTCTGCAGCCAGCAAAAGGCTTTCTGCAGAGCAGCCCTCACACTCCTGGGGTGGGCTGGAGGTGGTGTGTTGGTGATGACCCTTCTCCCAGGCTTTGTAAACTCTCCCTGTAAACTAAGAGAGAGTAAATCCATTTACTGCAGAGACTAAATCTGTAAACCAAAAATATCTGGGGGTGGAGTGGAAGCCGGGTGAGCTCCAACCACCGAGCTCCTCTCTCTCTAGCATGAGAGCAACCCCAGCCCACAGGGAACTCAGGCAGCCTGGTGCACACCAGGGTGGTGCAAATCCCTGCCACGGTGTTTCCCAGCTTTCTGCCCTCCCATAAGGCAGAGGAGGAGCGGGTGGCACTGACCCACGCTGGGCAGGGCTGAGCGCATCGCTGACAGCTCCGGCTCCAGCGCAGGGGGAGAGGATTTTTCCCATTGCCTAAAACAGATTTGCCCGGGCGTGGGAAGCAGTTCAGCTCATTCTGCTTTGTGGGAACAGCTTTAATAACTCCCCCGTGTGAGGAGAGGTTACTGGGTTTTGTACACACTTGAAAGGCTGATAGCTCCTCGCCACGGCTGGCTGGAACCAAAACCCCGGCCGTAAATCCGGGATGAGAGCCGAGCACTGCCCGTGCCTGCCTGGCCAGAGCTGGGAGGTTTCTGACCACAGCTTTCACTGTGGCAGGCAGAAGGGAAGAGGCCAGATCCTCCCTGTGGGGTTAACCCAGGTTTACTCCAGTGGGTGCAGGAGGAACGGTTGTCCCTTTGTGCTTACACCAGGCAGCGCTGAGAGCACCCAGAGTTGAGCTCAGCGCAGGCTCCAGCTCAGCCTGGGGTCCCATCCCATCCCCAGCCTGTGCGAGCCTGCACGGCTCGAGTGAGGGGAGCAGGACCCCTGCTTGCAGGGCTGAGCTCTCTGCAGCCCTGGGGAGCACCTCCCCACCAGCCCTGTCCTCACGGAGCTGGACCTGTGCTTTCAGACGTGGATGAATGTGCTGGGCAAAGCCACGGGTGCCATCAGCTCTGCATCAACACCGCCGGGAGCTACCACTGTGCCTGCCAGGATGGCTTCAGCCTCGCTGCCGACCACAGAGCGTGCCAGCCCCTGGTGCCAGTGCCTGAGCCAGAAACCTTCAACCAAGCAGGTAACCTGTGCCCCCTACTGCAGGACAGCCCTGGCTGCTTGGAGTATTCAGCGAGAGCTGGGATTAACACTGAGCATTGCAAGAGTGGCAAGGGACAGGAGAGGGGACACCAGCCCCAACCCCTCAGCTTTATTGCCAGTGACCCAAACGACTTCCCCTGTGCACAACTCCAGTGGAAGGGTGACAGAGCCTGGCTGTGACGTGCAGGTTTCTCTCCATCCTCCTCCTCCTCCTCCTTCCCGCAGGACAAGCCTGGAGCCACGAGGGGCAGCGGTCAGCGCCGGCGCCGGCTCATTATTACTTTTGGTACGCGCTGTGACACTTCAAACTCGTACCGTGAGTAATAATGCGCTGTGGCCAGCAGAGGCATCGAGCACCCCGACGCCTGCCCCGGAGAGCACAGCGCCTTCTCTACGTGCCCCACAAGCCACCATCCTTTATCCCCTGCCCAGGGCCCTCAGCAGGGACCCTTCGTGCCCACCACAGGACAGAGCAGACCTAGGTGCTAACTACACCAAGGCCAGGCTTCACCTGATGTTTTACCATTCCACTGCCTGGAATTCCACACTTCCTGCAGGTATTGCAGCAGCAAGGAGAGACCTGTGTGTGTTAGCAGCAGGATTAGATGCCAGTGCTTGCAGGAGGTGTTAGATCCCATTGATGCTCCTAGGACTGGTCCCAGCAGGTGTTGGATCCCACTGATGCTCCCAAGGGCTGGTCCCAGCAGATGTTGGATCCCACTGATGCTCCCAAGGGCTGGTCCCAGCAGGTGTTGGATCCCACTGATGCTCCCAAGGGCTGGTCCCAGCAGGTGTTGGATCCCACTGATGCTCCCAAGGGCTGGTCCCAGCAGATGTTGGATCCCATTGATGCTCCCAGGCCTGGTCCCATCAGGACAGACTCCTGGGGCTTACTAGGAGCAAGGAGTGGAAAGCAGCAGAGCTTGGCCTGCCCCCTGCAGCGATGTCTCTTCCCAGCACCTTCCACTTCAGCTCAGGCAGGGGGCTTGTACTCACTGATCTTCTCTTGATCACTTTTCCAGGTCCCCGGAGTGAAATGAAGGAAGAAATGAAAGACCTGAAGAGCAGAGTGGAAGCACTGGAGCAGGTGAGCTTTCAGCACATATCTCTGCCCTGCTCTGTTGCATCTCAAGGCCATGCTCAGGCTGTTTGCAGCCAGGGTTTCCCTCCCTCCTCCCCAGCTCTATTTTTAACACCACGCTGGCCTCACGCCGCAGCGCTCCCAGCTGTGCTCCACGCTGCTCCAGCAGCCCTTTGAAGGCAACCAAAGCCCCACGAGCTGCCTAACGTGCTCCATGCCACAGGGTGGTCCTGCTGGCTGGGGGAGGACATGCTCATGCCTCCTTTGCTCCCCACAGAAACTCCAGTTGGTGCTGGCCCCCTTCCACGACCTCATGCCCTCTGCACCGGAGGACGTCGGCACAGACCCCATCAGCCGCCTGTCCCACTCCCTCCAGCAGCTGGACAGAATCGACTCCCTGAGTGAGCAGATCTCCTTCCTTGAGGAGCGACTGGAGACATGTAAGTGCCTGGAAACAAGGCAGGGTTGAAGTATCTCACTCCACCCACACTGGCCAAGGTGAGCAGATGTGGGCCAGCCAGATCAGTAACATATATGCCACTATTAATCTGTATCTCCCTCGAGCTCAGCAGCCTGTAATTAATAAAAGCTGAACACAAACAGCCCATTAGCTTCATTTCCAAGCTGTTTCCATGGCTGCACCATCTGACTGCCCTTCTAGCAGCCAAAAATCATCAGATCAGCACATGGAAACGTGGCTGTGGGGCAGAAGCAGAGGGAGCCCACTCAGAGCCACAGGTCTCACCCTCGCCGGCTGCCTTCCCTTCCTGCACTGTTAAGGCCAGAAACCCCAAGGTCTTGGGAAATTAACAGTGCAAAAAGTCAATCAGGAAGGTTTAGGGAGCATGCAGAAGTTGGCAGATTTATGAGTCTGGGAAGTTTTAGGCATTTCTTTTTGAAGTCTACATACCAGATCTTTGCTGAGCACTGGACCAGAAGGGGTCTCTTAAAGAGCAAGCTCTGAAGAAGAGACACTGAGAGGGCCACCAAGTGTGAAAGGGCTGGAAGAGGGGAGGGGGGCTGCTGTCAGGTCCCTGAGGTGTGTCTCCTCTCCTTGGAGCACTACAGCTTGACTCAAAGCAAAGCACAAAACATAAGAGCACTTTATTTTGATAGGAAGCTCTTTGCAGTTTGTTTTCCCATGAAATAATTCCAGTCAAACATGTCTGAGGAACTGGGCCAGCTCAGGTGCTGGTGCTCAGGAGCTGGTGCTCAGCTGCAGCCTGGTGCTCAAGGCAGAGAGGTGAGGGTGCTTGGAAAGACTTCAGGGCAAACTGTTTCAGGGCATATCCAGTCCCAGTTCACTGCCTCCAGTAACGATTTAGACATAAAAGACTTCAAAGAGCTTGGCTGGAGACTTAAGTAGCTGCAAATAGACACTTAAACATCTCAGAAAGGGGCAATCATCAGAACTACAGAGTGTTCCAGCAGACCAAGGTTCCTGGTATTGCTCTGTACATATTATTAGTGACAGCACAGAGGAATGTGAGCAGTATCACAAGGTAACATGGATTTATTCCAAGGGATGACTCCAAAGGCCTGAAATTAACTTCTGCCAAGCCTCTTCCGGCAAGCAAAACTTGTTTGTTGTCCTTCTCATGGTCCTGAAAGTCCCTGAAGAACACAAGACTGTCCTGTACTGCAGTGGGGCTTGCAGGGCATCCCAGGGAGAGTTAAGTAGTCCTTCATCTTCTGTGCCTTGCGAAGCATTTCCCAACTGAGTGCTGATACAGCTGCACCCTCCAATTAGCTGCCCAGCAGGGATGTGTGTAAGGACTACAAATCATCTTCTCTTCTCTAACCCACCAGGGAAGGCAGAAGATCTTAGTCCCTCTAAGTCTGAATTACCCCAGCTCAGCACAGGCTGTCCCTGCTCAGCTGTGACACAGTTACCAGCATGACAGAGACACAACTGCATGTGGCTGTGCCACAGTTGTCCCCTGGGGTCCCTTCCCCAGCTCCCCAGGCTTTGGTGAGCAGCAGCTCCTGATTGCTGTCACACAGAGCCACTGGCTGTGCCTGATGTGGGGACAGGCTGGGCCCAGCCTCCCATCCTGGGGCAGACAATGTTATTGTCTTTGCCCCCTCCTGCCCAGGTGAGGACTGTGGCATGCTAGATGAGATGTGGCAGGACAGAGCCAGCCTGGGGTTGTTGGCCAAAGAGAAAGCAGGGTGGCATTCACAGAGGTTGATGTGAAACTCATCCTTCTTGAGGAAGGAGACAAACCAAACCCAGGCTAACAGCATTGCTGGATTGAGTTCTGTTTTGGTTTTGTTTCCATCTTCCCAGGTTCCTGCAAGAATGAACTTTAACCAAGTGCCTGAGGAGCTGCAGCAAGCTGAGTGCATCCACAGCTCTTATCTCCTTCTCCACCCTCAGGCTGGGGACAAAGCCCATCATCCACAGGAAGGCACAGGGTAGCAGGAGAAGGCTGGTTTCCCATCAGCATCTCCATTGTTTTCTCTTCCACCTCACCTTACCAAAGGTCACACAGTTACTTCCAAACTGGACTCTGAGCCCTCAGCATCTCAACTCCCTTCCTGCTAGAGAGGCAGCAAATAAATGCCTTCCCCCCCTGCCACCAGTGCCCACCTGGCTGTGCCAGAGACTGGCTGTATGTGAAGCCCTGTGCTGCTTGGCTGTGCCTGATTTTTAGTCACCATTACCTTGGGACATCATCTGCCAGGGCACAGGGGTGGGTGTGCTGCCTGCCCTGTGGAGCACAGACCTGGCCTGGGCAGGACAGTAGCTTGCCCCACCTGCTGCCACCCAGACAGGGTGGGGATAAATCACCTAAACTGTGTTTAGTTCTGGCTCCCTTGCTGAAAAAAGGACATTGAGGTGCTGGAGTGTGTCCAGAGAAGGGCAATGAGCCTGTCAAAAGGTCTGAAAAACAAGTCTTGTGAAGAACAGCTGAGAGAACTGGGCTGGTGTAGCCTGGAGAAAAGGAGGCTCAGGGAAGACCTGGAAGGAGGTTGTAGCAAGGTGGGGATGAGACTCTTCTCCCAGTTAACAAGTGATAGGACAAGAGGGAGTGGCCTCAAGTTGTGCTGGGAATGGGTTAGATTGGATATTGGGAAAAAATATTAATCACTGGTACAGGCTGCCCAGGGGAAGCAGTAGGGTCACTGCCCCTGGAGGGGTTTAAAAGGCAGCCAGATGAGGTGCTGAGGGACATGGTTTAGTGGTAACTTGGTTGTGCTATGTTAACAGTTGGACTTGAGGATCTGAAAGGTCTCTTCCAACCAAAAAGGTTCTATGACTCTTTAGTCCCAAGTCCTGTGTTTGGAGGACTGTAGTAAAAAAAAAAAAAAAAAAAAAACGAGCTTGTGGCAGAGGGGCAGCCCCAAGCTGGGCATCACAGCAGGGGATGGGTGCAGCTGGTCCCTGGCTGGGTACAGGGAGCAGGGCCCAGCCCTGCAGCTTCTGCTCTGCTCTCTTGGCCCAGCCTCCCTCCAGGAGCACTGGAGGTGAGCTGTGCCTCACTGCTTTTTATCACAGCAGCTGCAGCAGTGTGCTCTGGATTCATTGCTCCTGCTCCCAAGTCCTCTGCACCACCCCTGGGCCCTGCAGAGCAGTGACTGGGATGGTGCTCTTACCTGAGGGTGCTGAGTCTGTTTTCACTTGCTTTAACAGAAAACCTTTCCCTGAGACATTCCCATCAAATCATTTTGGTTGGAAAAGACCCTTAAGGTCATGCAGGCCAAACATTCTCTAACTCTACCAAGGCTGCTGCTAAACCATGGCCCTCAGCACCATAGCTCTGCTTCTCTTAAACACCCCTAGGGACAGGGATTCATCCACCTCCCTGGGCAGCCTGTTTCAGAACCCTTTCAGTGAAGAAGTTTCTTCTAATGTCCAACCTAAACCTCCCCTGCTGAATCTTGAGGCCATTTCCTCTCATCCATCATGAGTGCATAGCACCCAGGGGCAAACCTGTGCCACTCAGTGCCAACAGGGTGAGGCTAAGGAGGAAGGGAGAGTCCTCCACACCCCCAGACTGGGGAGCTAGGCCTGGCAAACCCAGGTGTTTACACTGGCACAGGCAGCAGCTCTTGGGCCAGCCAATCTGTGCTGGAGCCAGCAGCTGCTGCACTGGCAGCCTGTGGCACTTTGTCCCTGCTTCCCCCATGGCACTGTTTGCTCAAGCCCAAGGACTCTGGTGCAGCAGAGCAGGTGTCACCCATCTGGACAACACTTTCCCACCCCACAACAGGGTGCTGCAGGGGCTGTGCCAGAGTAACCCCCCCTGCTGCACACCCTGAGGCTGTGAGATCCTTGCTGGGAAGGGGCTTGCTCCAGGGCCTTGCTCAGACACAGGCTCTCGCTCACACAGGCACCACCTCCCCCTTCCCCTACAAGAGGTCCCTGCAGGTACTGCTCCCAGTTCAGGCCAAGCTGTGACTCAAATGCAAGGCTGGGGTGCAGAAGCACAGCCCTGTGGGGCACAGGGACCTGCCACTGCCCCATGACCACCAAACCCACCCCCTTCAAGAGCTGAGGGTCATCACCCTCCTTCCTCCCACAGCAGCCCTCCTCCCCCAGCTCCCACACAAGACCAGGAGTCTCCTTTAAATAACCAAAGGTGTACTTTGTTAGGTTTTTTTTTGTTTGTTTGTTTGTTTCTTTAAAACACATAACATTATTTCCCAACCCAATTAAAAGTGAATAGCAGACAACTGCACATAGAGGAACTGCTCCCTCCTCCCAGGGAAGGACACTGCAGGAATCACTCCATGGATGTGGTTAATTCCCCCCAGCCAGGAGCCCTGCCAGGCCCCTCCTGGGTTTAGCCTCCATGACAGCCCTTTATCTGCCACTCCTACAAAGTGCTGGTTCAGTTCCCATCCTCCCACCCTGACCTGTCCCATGACAGGTCTCACCCTGAGTCTATATTTTAAGGCCACTCTGATAAAGCCCCCTGGCCCTCCCCAGCCCAGGAGCTCCCTTTCATGGGGAGGCTCTCTGGGAACTCCCTGCCTTTGCCAGTGGAGGCTTTAACCCCCAAATGCCCCATGATCACAATTCCACCAACATAAAGACAGTTGTGATGGGTACCCCAGTAGCCCTAGGTGGGTGATCTCAAGGTGACACATCCTGTGCCCAGAACAGGAGAGCAAAAGCCTCCCTGAACCCAAGCTAGAGCTGAAGGTTCCCAGTGGAACCATTGGCCTGAGCCAACCCTGCTCTTTGCAGAGGGCATCAACACTTCTGCAGCTCCCAGTGAGGGCTCCTGGAGTGCTGCAGGTCCATCACTTCAGAGCACAGGGAAAACTCCCTTATCTGAAGTGGGGAAGGAGCCAGTTTTCCCTAAAGGGAGAGCTGAGGCCTTCCCAGCTCTGTTCCAGCTGCAGCTCACCCGCCCTGCAGCTCTGCAGGAGTTGTACAGCCTTGCAGAGCAGCAGCTCCACTGAGATCAGCAGAGACATGCAGGACAGGCACCATCTTTTGGCCAGTGCTGACCATGACAAGTGGAAAGACAAGCACCACACAGCCCTTTGCATCTGCCAGGCATGCCCTAGACACCAGGAGGCTGCTGCAAGCAGGCTGAGCCACCACCATGGCAGGGAGCTGGCAGCAAAGTTTCTCCTGGCAGTGGTTTCCCAACACCAAAGCAAGCTCTGAGCCACCCCAGGTGCTCATCATGCAGGGTGTGTGCCACAAACAGGTCACACGTGAGGACAGGTTTGCCCAGGACTCTGACAGATCTGAGAAGCTTTTAAGATCAAGCTGGTGGCTCTGAATGTAGGAACAAGTGTGAGGTTTTGTCCAGAAGATGACTGAACTGGCAGGGTTGGACAGCTAAACCCTGCTCAGAACATTTTTGCTGGCTTGGCCAGACTGCCACTCCCCCCTCCACTGCTGCACCCTTCAGGGGTGCTTGTTCTGACATAATCAAGCCCAAAGGCTGACTGGCTCCACACATTCCCCTCTGCAACTCAGCTGAGGTTATTGGGCCATGGTGTTCCCTTCAGAAGAGAAAGCACCTGGGCAACAGAAAGCTCCAGCACAAGATGCTGCTGTGACCCAAGGCTGTCCCTCAGGGAGATAGGCCCTGCCACAGAAACAGCTCCACTGTGCCTGATGGCTCCCAGCTGCCCAGGGAAGGTGCTACTGAAGAGCCAGGTGCTAGATTTTCACCTGGTTCTCATCCCTGTTTGGGCAGCATCAAGGTTGTGCAGATACAAGCTGCTGCCTGGTGGCTCCCCCCTTGGGCCAGCACTGGCTGCCTGGTGCAAGGACACTCCCATGGGGCAGAGCTCTGCCCCCAGCCAGGTTTTTTGTTGCCACCCCACACCAGCTGCCTGAGCTGAGGGAAAACTCACCTCTCTGGTCATTGAGCCCTTTGGTAGGATAAGTTTGATGCCTGAGAAATGCAGAGAAAGGAGACGTTTCATTGTGAGATAAGGAACCCATAAGAGAAATCCACTCGATGGGGAACGTCAGCGCTGGCTCCGCACCCCAGGGGCCAGACCGTGGGGTTCCCAGAGTCAGAAGTCACTGCAGAAGAAAAGTTCCTTTGGTATTTGGCAACAGACAGGTCCCTTCAGTCCACCACCACACGGTGACACCACCAGAGAAGCATCTAGGATGAGTCCTTGGCCTCACTTGGACGGCCTGAGAGCCTGAAGAAGGTCTCCCTCATGGTGTGGAAGCATCTGTCAGTGAGGGCAGTGACGTCGTCTGAGGTCATGCCTTTGGTCTCTATAGGAGGCAGAACCTCAACCTTGATTTTGCCTGGGGGAGCAGGACAAAAGCTTGTGAGGAATGCACCTTCTCTGCCCTCCCAAGACCCTGCTCCCCACTCCCAGCACAGCCCAGGGCTTCGAGCGTCCACTTCTGGAGTGCAGGTGGAGCTCCCCTGGTCTCAGGGGCAAGAGATTGCTCTGGGGTTTAGATCTTGCCCTCAAACAGCTGCAGCAAGCAGAGCATTTCCCTTGTGGCCCAAACTGACACCTCAGCCAGAGCTTGTCCCTCTTCAAGGCCAGTGTCACTGCTCTGCACTCAACTGCTGGCCAGAAAGTAGAAGGAGCCCAGGGCTAAGGACCAACTCAGGAGCTCCCTCCATCTGCTTCTGTCCTCCAACCTTTGGCTGTCTCCAGCCACCCAGGCAGGGAGCATGGCAAGCACAGCGTCCTCCTGAAAGTGAAAACTACTGCTCTGAATTGACCAAAAGCCAACTTTCTGCCCAGCATTTGTACTGACAGACTCCTGAGCTTTGGCACAGCCAGACTCCTTGCTTTGCTTGCTGAGGGGCCCCAGCTTTGAGAGGTCAGGAGGCAGAGCATGCTTGCTTCTTCCCTTAAACCCTCACCAAGTGACCTGGGCTGTGGCAGTTCCAAGGGGGAGAAGCAGTGTTCAGGTATTTAAAGTAAACATCCCTCACCATATTTTCACTACATTCACTCCTGAGCTAACCCAGCCCAGGCTCTTGTGCCCACTGCTTGGAACTGATTTCCACACACCTCCCAGAGAGACTCCTCATCTTCACCCCAGCTCTGCTTCCCTCTCACACCCTTGTGAACCAGATCTCCACATCACCCCATCTCCAAGGGACTGTGAAGACCCTCAGGCTCTTTGGTACCTGATGTAAATAGCTTCTTCTTTGGGTTATAGAAGGTAGTGAGGGAGGAGTACACCACAGGGATTACTGGGACCTTGGGGAGGAAGAAGAAAGAAGAGTTACTTGTACTGCAGCAGCTCAGGGCAGGCCAGAAGCAAGCAGCAAACCCCACGCAGAGGAGCTGACCTGGCACAGCACACACAAGGCTGGGACAGTCAGGAGTCCAATGGGATTGAAACTCCCCCCCAGCAACTCAAGGCACAGGGACATTCAAGGCATTAGGGCCAAGTTACACTTCAGCCTGAGGTCAGCACCACCTCTCAGGGCTTCTCATGCCAAGCCAGGCCTCCAAACTCAGGCCCTTTCTGACCTGCAAGCATTGGAGGATGCCTGTTTGACAGGCTTTGCTGTGCTGTGCAAGCACTTGTTTGGGGCAGGCCAGCTGCTGTGCCTCCAGCCCCTAAGGAAGGGAGTCACCAGTTGTAATCCATTGCTCCCAGGGAAGCTTCAGACAGGCAGAGACACAGCCAGGAGGGCAGGCACAGATTCCTTTTCTCAGTGCTGCTGACAACACAGACATGATCTACAGCTGGTGACTCAGAGGGAGTGTTGGCAGAGCTCTGTGCCTCCTTCCAGCAGCTGCCAGCTCCTGCCTTGGTTGCATCACCACAGCAGGAATGGGGATGGCACAATGCAGGCTACACCCTGGGCTTGGCCAGTTGAACCCGGTCAGATCTGGCACCCACCCCCTTCTCTAGCATCATCTCATTTAGTCAAGGCATTTCTCTCTCAGGCCTTGAGTCCTCCCAGTCCTCAGAAGCAGAGCAGAGCATGCACAGAAGGGAAGGCATCCACCTCCACCCAGATGCCCTGAGCTGGGTGGCTCAGGTTCCAGTGACAACCTGGGCACGAGCAGCACAGACAGGTCTCCAGCATCCCTGGCACACTGCCCCTGAGCAATGCCCTGGCAGGCAGCATCCCTCCTTCAGGAGGGCCAGCAGCTCTGGCTGTCCAAAACCGAGGGACAGTTTGTCTGCTCCCCCGCTAACTGCTTGTGAATGTTGTCACCTTGAGGAGAGGGCACTTAGGACATCCCAGGAAGTGCCACATGGCTGTCTGGGAGGGAGCAGCCATTCCCACACTGAGCAAGCCCAGATATTGCTCTAAATCATCAGTATTAACAACCCCAAATCCACACCACACCATTGCCACCTGGGGATCCCAGCAAAGCTTTGGAATTCCCCAGGCAAGCCCACAGTGCAGCACTTGCTGGGCTTCCTGCCAGAAGCGAGCTCAGTGCCACAGCCATGCTCCCAGAAGCAGGGCACAGACACTGCCAGGCAGCTGCCTGCACAGCCCAGAGCTAGAGGGTCAACTGTCCCTGTCCCCCACGCTCTGCTTTCCAGCTGGGAATGCAGGAGGAATGCCGTGCTGGGGCAGTCAGGACTGAGAATGAAGCAGCTGCTCCACTGCCTGCAGTCACTCCTCCACTCCTGGCAGGGATGGGAGAGACTCTGGGCTTGTGCTGGGCAGCACTCGTGACACCTAAAGGTGGTTTAGTTCAGGAGCTGAGCTGTGACATGAGAACACCTGAGAGCAAATAAACCACATGACTGCCTGAGCAGCCTGCAGCACCACTGCAAAAGCATTCAGGGTCCCCAAGCAGCAGACAAGCACTGCTGTTACCTGTGCCTGGATAGCAAGGTGGAACGCTCCCTTCTTGAACGGCAGCAAATCCCCTGTGCAGTTCCTCGTGCCCTCTGGGTACACCCACACCTTCACCTGCACACGGGGAGAGAAGGCTCTGCTCCAGCAACCCACCTGCAGTGCTCCCTTTCCTGCTGGCTGAGCCACCAGCCAGCCCCACCAAGAGCTGCAGGTGGCAGTCACTGCAGGCGAGCCAGCGCCAGGAGTTCCACCTCCCTCCGGGATGCCCAGGCACGTGCCACCCACCAAGTGTCACAGTTACACTCACTTTGTCACTTGCCATGGTCTTGGCCACCTCTGACATCACCATCTTGGCACTGCTGGTGCTCTTCCTGTTGATGAAGATGACTCCACCGAGGTAGATGACGAGCCCCACGGTGCCAGCGTACATCAGCTCCTTCTTGGCCACCTGGGCACAGTTGTCAGGCAGGATCTCCATCAGGCCTAATGGGATGGCAGAGGGTGAGAACCAGCAGCCACCCCCAGCCTGCACTCAGATGGACAAAGAGAGCAGACCTGAGGTGTGGAGGGGACTAACAGGGAGAGGCCAGTGGGGGCTTCTCTGCTGGCTTCTGCTGCAGGAGAGCAGGGGAAGACTCAGCACACAGGAGGATCCCAGGGGCAGGGTGGCTGCAGCGCCTGCGGACCACTCAAGAGACAGCTCCCTGCTGGGTGCACAGCAGGGCCACCACAGCCCTGGGCCAGCCAGGCTGACAGCAAAGCAGGGAGGTAACAGGGAGCCAAGAATCACCCAAAGCTGAGCAGTACCAGGGGGCTGTGACTGCTCAGGGTGAGGGGACACCCTCCCTGCAGCCAGCACTGATGCAGCTGGAGCAGCTGGCTCAGCAGGACAGACCAGCCAGGGCAGCAGCTGTGAGCAGCACTTCTGATGGTGGCCAGCTGACCTGCTCCCTCCCTCCCACCAGCAACTCACCCATCATGTCCAGGATGCTCTGGTGGTTGGATACAATGATAGCAGGACCATCCATGTTGAAGTTTTCCAGTCCCTTCACCTCAAACCTCACGCCAAGTAAATACTTGAAGGTTTTGAGCACAGTTTTAATGATTCTGCAGAAGAGAGGAACAGTCAGACAGCAGCAGGACAGGGAGGTGACAGGGTCTGCTATACCCAGGGGAGGGGGAAGACAAGAGCAGCTGTCTGGACAGAGAGCCTCCAGCTTGATTTGCCCTGTGATCCACCCTGCATGGTCCCATGTGCTCAGGGTGCTTCATTTGCATGCTGAGCCCTGTCCACTCCCAGTGCAGGAATTTCACTGGAAGCTTGGGGGAAGCCAACTGTAACTGAAGGCCACACAGCCAGACCCCATGGTTCATGCTTCTTCCTTCAAGCTGACAGTAGCAGCTCACCACCAGCTCTTTGGAATAGGCAAGCCCAGCCTAGTGCAGCTGCAGGAACAGAATCACAGAATCACAGAATGTGAGAACCCTGCAAACAGAGGGCCAACTGGAATCCCTCCAGTGTCCAGCAGGGAGAGTTGCTGGTTTTAAATTGGATCAAGGACCACTCCTCCTCCTGCCAGTCCCACTCACTGGGTGCTGTTTGTGCCACAGCTGTAGTTTGCTCCCATGCTAGTGATGTTTTCCTCCTACAGTCGAAGCCTCATAAGTTGCTCAGCTGCTCCAGGAGCTGCCATTCCTCAGCACATGGAAACTGGGGCCTCCCTGCTCTGTGCCCAAGGCAGGCTCTGCCAGCTCTGCTCCTTGCACTGCTGGAAGGTGCTGCCTACCAATACAAGCATGGGGTTGCATTACCCCATGGGAGTTCCAGAAAGGAGGAGGATGAAGATAAGAAGCATTTCCCTGTACAACACACGGATGGAAGCAGCATGTGGGATGCTCCCCATGCAGCTTGGCAGAGGCCACATGCCCCCAAGCAAAGCCATCTTCAAGTAGCTTCTTCCTCAGTGGATCTACAGGTCTGTCCACAACGCTCCCAGCCTTCCCCTCAAGGGCTGGGGGTCCAGCTGGCAGGAGACAGGAGCAGCTCCACTCAGCCCTGCCAAGGCATCGAGCTGGTTGCCATGCCCTTGCTGAGCACACCCAGACCCAGCCAGCCCATGGGAGCAGGGCCCATCTACACCACCCCCAGACAGGTGGGAGCTGAGGACCCTCCAACTCGGCCAAAGGACACAGTCAGAAGCTGGCAGCACACAGAGGCTATTTTGGGCAGCCGTTTGCTAGGACAGGAGACAGAGAGGAGCTTGCACGCAAACAAAGTTCCCAGAGGCAGCCACCAGCTCTGCTCTCCCCTGCAGCAGATTCAGGAGCTGACCTGCCCTTCCAGCAAGCATCTGAATGCCCTGCCTCAGGGCCTGTCTTCTCTCCCTGACACACAGGGGGTGGAGATTTCCTCCTTGCAGGAAGAGATTGAGGGACAGCGTCAGCTTCTCCCCCACCACAGGGCCTAGCTGGAGAGCTGCATGGCACCACCAGCCTGGGAAGCATCCCTGTCATCCAGGGCAGGTGGTCAGCACCCAGCCAGTTTTTCCTTCTGGCTTAGCAGCAGCTCCCAACATCTGCTCTATAAGAGTATCCCCACTCCTGCATTCAGCTCTTCACACCTCTATCAGCACAACTTTCCACAGCTTGCTCCTACCCACAGTGGGGTTCATACCTCTGTGGGGTGCCTCACCATGCAGACCACCCAGGCACTGGCTTTGACCCTGGAGTTCAGGCCAGGCCAATGCCTGCAGGTGACAGCTGAGTGTCACCACTGCCATCAGTTGCCATCATTCAAGCTTGCAGCAAAGGTCAGAGCCGCACCCAGGGGCAGGACACAGGGATGTGCACCACAGGTCACAGAGCTCCTGAGCACCACAGCTTTGCACGGAGATTGTGGCAGTGCACTCCAGGTGAAGAGGGGCAGGGTGACAAATCAGTGAGGTCATGATGGATGCCATGCCACCAGACCGACCTAAATCCCACTTCTCCTCCCTTCTGACTGCCAACCAAAAAAAGAGGTCACTGCTCTGGAAGTCACACCGCTCGGCAGCTGCCGGGAGAGGCTGGTTACACATTACTCAAGAGCAACCATCCAACTTCCTCCTGCCAGTAAGAAACCAGTATCTCCTTGCACAAGCTGTGGCCTGAGCCACTGAAAGAGGTGAAGGGGCAGAGCTCAGATCAAATTAAGAACCACCAAGTGCCTGGCAGCCCTGCTGAGCTGGCCACGTCATCCCCAGGGTTAAGCAGATGGGTCCTACCCCCCTCCAACTCAGCAAGCAGCTTCTCCACCAGGGTGGATGGTCCTGACTTGGTGCAGTCACAGCTGCAGAGAGATGGAAACCTGATGCACTTATTGCCAGACACAAGGAAGGGGCAGAAAAATGGGAGAGAACGTGACTTTTGAGTGCATCTGTAGCAGACAGAGCCTGAAAGCCAGCAGCCCCCAGCTTCACAGTGCCCTGCTCCACGGCCTGTGACAGAGGCTTTTTTAGGATGCTCTGATTTTCACAGATTAATGAAGCATGATTAACAGATTGCAAGCTCTTGCAAGAGGTTTCACCACTAGATAAACAGCTCTATCTCCATCAGACACAGCAGGCAACCTCTTCCAAGTTCTACCAGCTTAGCACTGGAGCCAAGAGCACAGCAAGGACAGAGTGTTATGTCCTGGGCAGTGAGGCTGTTATCACTGTCCATCCACCAGCATATGCTCTGCTCCAATCTCCTTCCCCAAGCTGGACTAAGCAGACTGGGATGTTGTAGAAATCAGGAGCTCACTGCATCACCTCTGCCACAGACCTCCCAGGGACTGGGATACACAACCAGGATCAGCAGCCAGTGCCAAGCACATGGAAGCAATGGGCTTAAGTTACAGGAAAAGGGTGGTTCTGGCCAACATTCATCTCTGACTTTCAACACAAGGAGTTGTCCAGTCCAAGAAGTTCTTGCTCCCAAAAAAATCCTTTTAAGTTTACAGGAGATTTGCAAAGTTTTGGAAATGAAAAAATAAGAAAACACAACCAAACAAGAGAGTGCCTCTCTAACTGACATCATAAATTCCCCCACTGCAAAGCTGGCTGTGCATTGCAAAGCTGCTCCTGAGCAAGCCACAGCATCCCAAAACTGGAGATAGAACTAGGCTGGAGATTACAGAGCAGTTTGCTGTTTCCAATGCCTGGGGCCAGGGCATCAGAGTGGATCACAGACCATCAGCTTGGGCAGGCAGGGCAGAGCCCACAAGGCAACACCTTGGAGCCCTAGGCCCACTCACTCCACCTTGAGCCCTGCCTGTAGCAGCTGCACCACAAAACAAAGTCCAGCTCCACTGTATGAGACACTGCCTAACCTTTGATCTCAAATGATGCATTCAGGCAACTGGGCTCCCCTTTCCCCCACACCCATACAATATGACCTGGACACTGGCAGTTAGAATAGGTCAAAAGCTGCCTAATGGAGAGCAAAGCAAGGAGCCCACGTTCTCCTGTGCTGCCAGCTCTGCCCTTAAAACGTGCCTTTGCTTGTAGCAGAGCTGCATTTCGCCAGCAGCTCCTCAGCCACTGCTCCAGGCATCCTGTTGAAGGACAGACACAGCAAGGCCTGACAGCAACAAGCGTGCCCTGGGCAGCTGCCTGGCTCTTTGCACCAGGCTGAAGGCAGCACATTAGACACCATCTGCCAGCAAGGCAGGGCTGGAGGGGGAAAAATGCCCCAGACAGGCATTGCTGTCATGCAGCTTTCCCCCAAACCTGTGTGGCCACAGAAGCACAGCTGCTTGCCACCACCATGGAAACTTCTAAACACCTCTGATGGGTGATCAGCCCCACTTGGGGTTCTCCAAAGGCAAGTGCACAGCCACAGAATTGTTTTGGTTAGAAGAGACTTTTCAGATCAAGTTCAACCATTACAGAATCATAGAATTGTTAGGGTTGGAAGTGACCTCAAGGATCATCTAGTTCCAACCCCCCTGCCATGGGTGAGGACATTAACCCTGCCCTGACAGGTCACCACTAAACTGTGTCCTTCGGCACCACATCCACCTGGCTTTTAAATCCTTCCAGGGATGGGGACACCAACACTGTCCTGGGCAGCCCGTTCCAGGCTTTGACAGCTCTTTTGGGGATGAAATTGTCCCTAATATCCAACCTTAGCCTTCCCTGGTGTACCCATATGCTGTCTCCTATTGTTCTGTCACTTGTTACCTGGAAGACCGAGCCCCACCTCACTCCAACCTCCTTTCAGGAAGCTGTAGAGAGCCAGAAGGTCTCCCCTCTGCCTCCTTTTCTCCAGGAGGAAAGGAGAAACCTCAGGTTTATCAGCTGTTCCTCCCCAGCCCTATTCTCCAGACCCTTCCCCAGCTTTGTTGCTCTTCTCTGGGCCTGCTCCAGCTGCTCAATGTCCTTCTTGGAGCAAGAGGCTCAAAACCGAGCCCAGTATTCAAGGTGTGGCCTCTCCAGTGCCAAGTACAGGGGGACGATCCCAGCTCTAGCCCTTCTGGCCATGCTAATCTTAATACAAGCCGTGGGCTACAGCAGCCCCTTACCACATCGCCCAGCCTCCTCCAGGAGCCAAGAGCCCACCTTGCTGCCTCCACTTTCTGCCATCACAGACCCGAGGTAAAGGAGGCCACCATCACCCCCCCCGTCCCCAACCAGCCGCGCTGAGGCTGGCACTGAAACCGATCTCCCCAGGTTGTGTTTCACCCTCCCGCGCCTCAGCTCTGACACTACTCCCACCCCCAGCCCTCCTCGGCTGCACTCCCCTCCCTCCTCTTCCTCTTACTTCATGTTCTTGACGGAGCGGCCGCCGTTGACGATGAGGCAGACGGGAACCGTCAGCACCGAGCTGACCAAGCACAGCAGGCAGTAGAAGCCGATGCGGACAGCGAAGTTGACGGCCGGGCTGAGCTCCATCACGAGATGGAGCAGCAACAGCACCGCCGCGCCCCACAGCAGCCATCCCAGCTCCATGCTGCCGCTTACCCCTCCCGGCCCTGCCCAGCTCTGCGCGGCCCGGCCGAGGAAACCCCGCGGCCGCCTCTGCCGCGCCAAGCGGCCCCGGCTGCTCCCGCCTATGTGGGCGGGGTCCCGCCCCTGCCGCCCCGCCCCTCCCCTGCCGCCCCACCCTCTGCTCCGTGTGCCGTTCCCCTCGGAGAGCTTGGGGGATCCTCATGGCGCGAAGAGCAGGGAATTGGGTCCCCGCACGGAGCCCCGCGGGAGCTTGAGTTGCCTCTTGTGTGGCCAGCAGGAATGGGGAAGTGACTGTCCCCCTGTGCTCGACACTGGTGTTAGGTCAACAGCTGGATTCAATGATCTTGGAGGTCCTTTCCAACCAAACCAATTCTATGAGCTGTGGTGCTATGTGTCTGGGTCCCCTCATGGCACGATGAGGAGGGCTGTAGAACCCCTTATGGTGCTGCATTGGGTCTTCGGGACCTTTACAGTGCCATGTGGTGTCCTTAGGTGGAGATTTTGGGTGCCCTCTTGTCATTATGTGGGGGTTCTGGGTCCCCTCATGGTGCCATGTAAGCTCTTTGGGTCCCTCTTGGCATGGTGAGGCATTTTTGGGTCTGCCACAAAAATTCACAACTGACTAAGATCAGCATGGGTCAGCTGCAAATTTTTGTGACAGATCCCCACTCACCACATCTCCCTGCCCCTCGTCTCACCCATATTCCCCACTGGAGCTTGGTGCTGGTTTTCCACTTGCACAAATGTGCTGAGTGGGATGGAGCTTTCCCCACTGGCACTGGGATTAGGTCAGGATCAGGCCCAGCAGCTATGTGGGTGTGAAACTGGCAAGGGAGATAAAAGTGCATCTACAGAAACTGACACAAGCTGTTTGATGTTTCCCTGGCCTCAGCAGGTTTTGCAACACTTCTTATACCAAAGCCCCAGCCCATGGTGGTGGTGGTTTCACCAGGGTACAGTGTGATCCTGAGACCATAGTCCAGAACATCCTGAGGCCAAGATGAAAGAGGTGGAGTTGTTCAGCCTGGAGAAGAGAAAGCTCTGGGGAGACCTTTTTGTGGCCTTTCAGTACTTAAAGAGGCCAATAAGAAAGATGAGGAAAGACTTTTTAGAAGGTCCTGTTGTGACAGGACAAGGAATGATGGTTTGAAACTAAAAGAGGGAGATTTAGACTAGAGAGAAGGAAGAAACTGTTTACACTGAGGGTGGTGAGACCCTGGCACAGGTTGTCTAGAGAGGTGGGAGATGCCCTATCCCTAAAACCATTGCAGGTCAGGTTGTTTGGGGCTCTGAGCAACCAGCTCTAGTTGCAGATGCCCCTGCTGACTGCAGGCAGGTTGGACAAGATGACCTTTAAATATCCCTTCCAACTCAAGCCAGGCTGTGAGTCTATGAGCCTCTTTGCAGCTGGAAAACTCAAGGAAAAGGAATTGCTCCTTTACAAACAAGCCTTGATTCTCCCTAGACTCAATGACAGAGGTGGAGGCTGCTCCCAAACGAGCTGCCAGCAAAACAGAGGTGGGATCCCTGCATTTTTACTGCTCCTCAGCAGCTTTAATGCTTGAAGCAGGAGACAAGCTTCTCACTGGAGAGCTGGAGGCCAGCACTCCCTACAGCTGCCAGGCAATGACATCTTAGAGCTGGTCTCATGATTCCAGCTAAGGCCACAAAGAACCTTTATTGTATTAGCATCTCGACACAGCATTAGATTAATCCCTCTGGCCCACGTCGTGCAGGCTGTTCAGAGAGCCTGGCTCCAGCATTGTGCCAGCCAGCATATGCCTGGAAGTCACTGAGACCTTTCCAGCTGAACACACGCTGGCCTGCAGCAATTCTGCATTATCCTCGTGATTTTTTGCTTCTATTGACATGAGAAGAAAGTCACTGGAGATAGAATCAGAGAATTGTTTCAGTTGGAAAAGGCCTCTCAGATCATCGAGTCCAGTTGTCAAGCTAAGACTATCAGGGCCATTAAACCATGTCCCAGAGTGCTGTGGCCACAGGTTTCTTGAACACCTCCAGGGATAGTCACTCCACCACCTCCCTGGGCAAACTGTTCTGTTCCATCTGTCTGTCTGAGCCAACCTACTCCACTTGCAAATGCCATTGGTGGACGTTAAGACATTAATTGCTGGAGTGTGTCCAGAGAAGCGCAACAAAGCTGGTGAAGGGTCTGGAGAAAAGGTCTGGTGAGGAGCAGCTGAGGAAGCTGGGGTTGTTTAGTATGGACAAGAGGAGGCTGAGGGGAGACCTCATTGCTCTGTACAACTCTGAAGGGAGGTTGTAGTGAGGTAGGGGTTGGTCTCTTCTCTCTGGTTTCAGGTGATAAAATGAGAGCAAACGGCCTGAAATTGTGCCAGAGGAGGTTTAGGTTGGAGATTAGGAAAAATTTCTATGCTGCAAGAGTGGTCAGGGATCAGAACAGGCTGCCCAGGGAGGTGGTGGAGTCCCAGTGCCTGCAGGCATTCAAGAAACGTGTGGACATGGCACTTGAGGACATGGTTTAACTGCCATGGTGGTGTTAGGTCAATGGTTGGACTTGATGATCTTAGAAGTCTTCTCCAACCAAAAGAATTCTATGGTTCTATGAAAATGCAATGCAACTGCCAGCATGGCTGCAATGTACTGTGTGGGGATGGTGGTTGTGTGGTTGCTTGCTGTGTGGGCTCCTAAAGGAGTTTGGCTGTAATTCCCTTCTCTCCACGCTCTCCCAATGGATTATCCAGAGTAATGCAAATGAAGCCTTTAATATTAGGCTGTATCTGAAGGAAGGGGAGTGATTTCTGATGCCAGATTAGAAGGCAGACAGGGGCCTGCCCGCTAGCGAGCGGAGCTGTCACACTGCGTTATTTCATGAGGCCGATGGTTACGCTGCCAGATGACGACAGCCTGTGTGTTAACATTATCATAACAAACTGCCTGATGGAAGAGGGCCTGCAAGCCTCAGCATGCTGCAAAATGCACCAGGGAGTGCATCATCACCCCTGAAACTCAGCCATTTTTGGGCAGAGGCAAAGGTAACCTCTTCCCTACCCTCCCAAGCTCCAGCAGCCAGAAAGAAGCTGTTCCAAACTCTCCTCAAAACCCCACCAGCTTACCAGATTGTGCTGCATGTTTGGCATAGTTAAAACCTCTGACTGAATTATTTAGAGGCATTGCAAGTGTACCCTGCAGGTTGTCTAGCTGAGGGGGGCCAGGAATGCTGGCAGGGGCAAGCACCCAGGCAGTAAATTCTCTGTGGCAGGTGCTGCCTGTTGAAGGTGCATGTGGCACCCAGTGCCTTCCAGCACCCTCAGCAGGGACCTTGAAAGGCTGCCTTTAAATAGAGCAAGTCTTATGAAGAGCAGCTGAGGGAACTGGGATTGTTTAGTCCAGAGAAGAGGAGGCTGAGGGGAGACCTCATTGCTCTCTACAGCTCCTGAAAGGAAGTTGGAGTGAGGTGGAGGTTGGTCTCTTTTCCCTAGTATCAGGTGATAGAAGGAGAGGAAATGGTCTGAAATTGGCTCATCTTACTGTCCCCAAGTCTACAACAAACAAGGCTGCTTTGCAGCAGGGGTTGCTGTCTAGGAGCTTGAGCAAGCCAGGGCTTCATGCTGCCTGCACTATCAGCCCTGTTTGGGTGGGCTCACAAGCCACTCACATGCTTGCCTCAACATGGCCCAGAATGAAGAAGCTTGGCTGGCTGCTTTCTCCTGCCCCTGCTTTGAATGTCACCAAACCCAGCTGCTGCTTTCAACACATGTCCTTTGGCAGAGGTGAAGAGAAGCAGGGTGCTGAGGAGAGCTGCCAAAGACACCACGGGAAGTCAAGGGCAGCTGCATGGTGAGGCAATGGGGAGTGAAATGGAGCCAGCCCTCCTTCAGCACAGGGGGTCCTCATTGAACACCCACCTGCCCAGCCTGGAGCCTCCTGCTGCTCCATACCTGCTCAGCCCTGCATGCTGCTGCCAGGCGATGGACACATCTCTCCTTCCCTTCCCTTCCCTTCCCTTCCCTTCCCTTCCCTTCCCTTCCCTTCCCTTCCCTTCCCTTCCCTTCCCTTCCCTTCCCTTCCCTTCCCTTCCCTTCCCTTCCCTTCCCTTCCCTTCCCTTCCCTTCCCTTCCCTTCCCTTCCCTTCCCTTCCCTTCCCTTCCCTTCCCACTGAGTGCTTTCCCTCTCATCCCTTCCCCGCATGTGTGGGAGATGTTCTCCCTGGCTCTGTTTCTTTCCCAGTCAGGAGCTAGGCATCAGGAGTGAGGTCACAAGTTGTTTCCAAAGGAAGTAATAAATTAAGACAGATAAAAGATACTGCCACGTTATTGTGAGATATCAGAAAATTAAGGTCAAGGATAACACTCTTGGCTTTATGATCAGCCACAGAAATGCCATCATCAGCAATGACTGGAAATCCTTCTGCACCTGAGGTGCCCTCCAAGACATCTCTCACCAGGAGAGGCTCTGGGTGAAATGGGAGTGTACCAAGCACAGGACACAGGCTAGGAAAGAGCATCTTGTCTGGCTGCAGCCCCAAGGTTACAAAATTGGAATGACTGTTGGTTGTTTTGTTCCAGTTGCAATAGGATTAGGCTTTTCCCCAAATGTCATCTGTAAATAAAGGAAATCAAATTGTTTCTAACGGATTTTGTGCTGGTGGAAGGGGCTGGGTGGTTGACCTGGAGACTGATGGCCTGAACAGGGAAAGTAAAGCTGTTGGCCAAGGTCTTCTCTTGATGGGCAGCCTGGAACTGATGAGGCATTTGCTACACGTCCCACATCAGAGACTCCCATGGAAGGGAGTCAGCAGCCAGCAGCAGTACAGCTTGCTCTATCTGGGCTAGATTCAGGTGGTGGTGCTGAGCTCTGAGCATGCTCAAGGCTCTGTTGGGTGCTTATGGCCAGTGTGTGTCTGATCGTGCCTGCTGCGTGCACCGCGGTGCAACCTGCTTCTGAGACAGCAACATCCTCCTCTCCTCCTCTGCTGCCTCTGATCCCTGTGCTGTGGACATGGAGCTGTAATTACAGCAAAGATGGAGATCCCCTTCTCCCTGGGAGCTGCTCTAATTACTGCTGGAGCAGCAGGAGGTTGGAACTTCGGGAGTTGAGGCAAGATGTGCCCTAGGGAGGAAAGGGAAGCAGGTCTCCATTGGGATCTCCATTCCTGCCTCCAGAAGAGCATTTCCTTTACTCTGAGGCATCAGTGCAGACCCTGTCCACAGGAGCTGTGCTCCTTCCCTGTGCTCCCTGCAGTATGTAGGCAGCCAGCAGCATGCTGAGCATGGCATTCCCAGGCTGCCAGACCTGCTGGTGCAGTGCCACAGGGTGTGCTAGCGCCGTGGGACACAGCAGTACTGCATGTCCTCTGGGCTAAGTCCACAAGAGCAATTAAGTAGCAGCTCAGCTCCTTCCTCACAGGCTGTTCCCCAAGCTGAGCTCAGCCCATGTAGGAGCCTGCAGCACCTCCATGACCTAAGAATGCCCTGAAGCTGCTGGTTGCTTTGCCTGCAGCAGGTGGTTGGCTTTGAAGGCAATCCCATCCTCCCGCTCCTAACCACATGACCAGCTCCTTTTTCCAGCTCTCCAAGGAAAAAATGGGCTCCAGCACCTGCACAGACACTTGCTGGGGCTGAGCACAGGAGCTGCTTGGAGAGGAAAAATGGTTGTTGCTGCCACCCAGCCATGGAAATGTACTGACAGTGTTGGGGCAGGGCAGGAAGCAATGGCAAAGAGCAGGAGGACCATTTCCCTCACAAAGAAGCTCCAGTCTTGCCACAGGAATGGGCTCCAGGTCTTACCTACAGCACTGTGGGCTGAGCCACTGGGCAGAACCTGAGCTCAAACAGGGGGCTGGATCATTCAGCAAGCTGCTCTCAACCATTGCACCACTGCGAGGTGGACTGGGCAGAAGCCTGATGTGAAACCAGTATCCAGCACTTTGGGCACGTGAAATCAGTACCTAGCTCTTCCTGGGATACTCTGTGAGAACAGAGGGCCTGGGTGATTCAGAGTGCCAGGTAGGATGCTGGGGTACCTGGAATTGGATGTCATGAACTCAACAGCTGGTCCTCTCTCATTGCACAGCTGCCAGCATATTGCAGCAAACTCAGGATCTCCTCCAAGTGCCAGAGTCCAACAGAAGGTGAATTCTTTTCCTGGCAGGTTTCTGTGGCTGCTGGAAGTAAACCACACACACCAATGGGCTGAGATCCACAGGGGGAATATATCTCCATGAAACAAACAGTTTCTCTCTCTCTGTTTCCCTTGTTATTGATTAATGCCTCTTAATGACTCCAGCTAAAAAAAACCTTGTAGTTGCTGCCTGTCAGGGAAGATCAATGGGGCAGCATTAGTGAGAGATACAGAGGCAAACTGTCCCGGGTGAGTTCTTTGCAGAAGCCATCTCTGGGAGCAGCACTCAATCAATAGTTCATCATGACCTCTCCCTCTTGCTTGCTTTTTTCCCCCCTTGAGCTAGCCAGGTAGCAAAGTCTGCTCCAAGATTTCACAAGGAGCAGATGATAACTATCTGGATTGATCTGATATGTAAAGAATAAAGGGGCCTCTTAAGCCCAGCTGTCTGTGCTGGTAGAACTCAGGTGGCTGCACAGACAGGGTCAGACCCTCGTTAATTCCTGGATGCTTGGGACCCTGCTCACATGATGTGTGAAACCTGCACCTCAGTGCTGCAGGGACTCAATTAGTCATGACAAATCCAATCCCACTTGTCCCTGGAGCTTTCCCAGTGCTGCCAGGGCCTTTTCAGGAGGCTGTTACCACTGCACCCACCATGCTCTGTCCCTCCTGGCCCCCTTCTTGTGGTACCTTCTTGATTCTACTATTTCTGTTGCTCCAGAAGTCATGGTGTGTGGGGAGGAGGTGTTCAGTTTTGGGGCCCTTCACTCAAAGAAGGTCATTGAGGTGCTGGAGGGGGTGCAGGGAAGGGCAAAAAAGCTGATGAAGGGTCTGGAGAACAGGTCTGGTGAGGAGCAGCTGAAGGATCTGGGGTTATGTGGTGTGGAGAAGAGGAGGCCAAGCTGCTCTCTGCAACTCCCTGGAAGGAGGCTGTGGTGAGGTGGGGGTTGGTCTCTTGTGTCTAATATCAGGTGATAGGACAGGAGGAAATGGCCTGAAATTGTGCCAGGGGAGGTTTAGGTTGGATATTAGGAAAGATTTATTGGTGGTCAGGCATTGGAACAGGCTGCCCAGGAAGCAGAATTGGAAAAGACCTCTAAGATTATTGAGTCCAGCCATCAACCCAACACCACCATAGCCATGAAACCATGTCCCAAAATGCTATGGCAACACATTTCTTGAACACCTGCAGGGCTGGTGACTCCACCACCTCCCTGGGAAGCCTGTTCCACTCCCTGGCCACTGTTTCAGTGAAAAAAAGAAGGCTGTGTCCTGGCTCTTGCAGCAACAGGATCACTCTGCCTCAGGGCAGGGAGCCATGCAGAGGGGCTGGGGGCTGTCAGGAGCTGCCTGCAGGCACTGGAGAGGGAGAAATCCCCTGGGCTGTGTCTCCTAGTGCAAGCTCTGATGATAAATAACTCTGCAACCAGCTAAGCCTGTGCAGGGATCTGCTTGCTCAGCCTCCGTGCTCCTTTGCAAGCTCCTTTTCCTCCTCAGCTGGGAAGAGCCCACGGCTGGCACATGACAGAAATCCTAATGAGAGCAGCTCTCCTTCCAGAGCTGTTGGGCTGGCAAAGCTGCAGGGCTCTCAGCCACAGCCACCATCCTTTGCCTTTAACCCCAGCACTGCCTCTTGGGCTGCCCCCCTTGCACCCCATGGTTCAGTGCCAGGGCTCTTGGTGACAGGCAGGGGTGTCCCTGAGGTGTCCCCAGCCCAGTGGTTGGTGGTGAATGGAGAGTGAGACCCCCAAACCATCCTAAACAAGCTCTGCACGCCTGGCCCAAAGCATGTGAGGAGCCCCAGCAGCTCCAGTTTTTGCCTCCCGCCCTAATTCCATAGTGTTTAATTACGTGGAGCTGGGATTTGGAGAGGCAGCCGAGGGGGTGAGCATAGGACAGATTGGAGGGAAGATCGTGCTGGGGGTGGCAGGGCTATCAAGCCAGAAACACAAGAGCTGATTAGCATTTCTAATTATAACCGCTGCGCTCAGCCCCACCAGGGCCCGGCAGAGGCAGCTGCGGCGTTGTGCGGAGCCAGCTGCGGGTGCCGAGCAGGAAGCTCGGGCGATCAGCCTCAGATCCTTAAAGGACGCACTGAAAAGAGCGTTAGAGCCTGGATCCATCATTTCCTGAGCTGCGGCAGCGCCTGGGAGTGCCGGGTGCCATCACATCCCCCAGGGCAGGAACCGGGGCCATGGAGCTGGTTCTGCCGGCATCGCTCGGAGAGGGGAGAGCGTGGGGAGGGGGTGAGCTTGGGCCCCTCTTTTGGTTCTGGGTTCTGCACCCCACTGCCAGACAGCAGGTCTGTGCACTGCAGGTGGTGGCCCTGCGCACAGGGCCTTGGGCTGTGCTGTCCCCAGCTGTCCCCCATCACTGGCATCCTGCCCAGAGGAAGGCAGGTGGTAGAAGGTGCTGTGGAGGGCACAAAGGGCTGGCTGGGTGGAGGTCCTTGCTCACAGGTCAGCGCTGCTCTGTGCCTTGCTGCTAGCACTAGCTGGCAAGAGAAAACATTATTGTGTAATTGGGTGGATATTATGGGCCAGCAAATGGCCCTTACAGGGCTGTGGGTGCCCTGAGAGCTCCTGTGCCCTGGCGGAGCAACCTCATGGCCGAGAAGTGATCAGAGGTGAGTGTGCAGCATGCTGTGGGTTTAGCAGACATTAGCAGGGCTTCTGTGGGCTGAGTGATCAGGAGAAACTGAAGAGACTTCATCAAGGAAGCAAGTGAAGGATCCCCAGCAAGGAGATCAGCACTGACTGCTTTATGCATCTTCTAGATGCTGACAGATGCTGGGGGACCATGGTCCCCATCTCCACACCACACAAAGCAGCTCTGGATGCCTGCCTGCTGCTGGGAGACCAGCCTGGCAGTGCCTGGAGGGTTTGGGAAGGGGAGAGACCCCTGGCATAGGGCAGCCCAGGCTGCAGGAGGGGGATAGCAATGCAAGCTTCTCTGGTGCCAGGTCCTCCACGTGCCTGGGATACAAACAGGAGATGGGCACTGTGGGGAGAGATCTTCCTGCCTGTGCACATGGAATATAAGATAGAATCACACCTGCAGAATGTGTGTTACTCTTTTGATTGGATTAATTAATCATTCAGTGATAACTGCTCGTCAAGCATTCCAGTGGTCAATACTAATCACTTAATTACTTGGTGTGTTACAGCTCGGGAAGGTCTGCTCAGTCCTAATTAGATTCTCTGGACAATCCACCCCTGAACATTGCAGAGCCCTGCAGCTGAGATCGTGGCATTTCAGGCCTCTCTCAGCTTTGGCCCAGGCATCTCATTTCCTGTCTCTTATGAAGGACTCATTCTGCCTGCATGCACAGTGCTCAGCCCCCCACCCCCAGATCAGGGCTCAAGGCACAGGGAACTGCAGCAGGAGGCTGCTGTTGAGCCCAGGCCATGTGTGTCTTTACTACAGACAACTGCCCCAGCAGGACAGCTACCAAAAGGCATCTTCTGTGCTTAGTTCTGCTGAGTTTCAGCAGGCAGGAATTGAGGTGGAGGTGAAGGATCCAGGGTGGGTAGGGCAGGAAAGCTGCTGCTCAGCCTTCTGAGATGCACTGAAGGTGCTGGGAGGTAAATCTCGTTGAGGAAGGCTCAGGCAAGCGTGCAAATCACCATCTTCTGGCTGGGAGAGAAGTAAGGGATTTATTAGTGCTTGAGCAGAGGAGCTGCTTTACTGTAGCTGTGAAGGGAAGCAGCACTGGGCCCTCTGGGAACCCTCCTCATCCTCACAGCTGGCTCAGCTACCAGGCACCCAGCAATGCATCTTCCTGTCCCTGCTGTTTTCCAAATTACCAACCCCACCATAAAATAAATAAAAAACACAGAGGCTGACTCTTTTACTGTGCTAATTAAAACTAAAAATAAGCTGTGTAAGCTCCAGAGAACCACCCTGGCTTCAGCAGAACATAAAAACCTGCACAAACAAGAGCTGGAGGAGGATGAGGTGACATTAACCTGGTCCTGGTACCAAAGCAATGCTGTGGGCAGTGTTGGCTGGGCAGGAGGTGAGCACAGAGGTCATGGTGCTGAGCTGGCCTTGCCTGGTGTGAGAGTAGCAGGGGTCACCTCCATGGTGAGAAAAGGCAGCAAACAAGCCACAGAGCTGGGGTGTGTTGATTCCATTTTGTTCTGATGCTCATTATTTATTGCCCCTGTTCTGATGAGGCCGGCAAAGGCTTTTGGTAAGTAGTCCCTGGGCACTTGATGCTTGACAGTGAGTAGCAACCAGTGAGGATGAAGTGAGCACCTTGGTTTCAAAGGTCATTTTGGTCCAGATTCAACTCTAAGGAAGCAATCTGAACCCTGGAAAGGGGACAAATGAATAAACTGAACATTGACTAACAGTGAGTGAGGGATGACCTTAACACTGACCTTATGACTGACCCTCCCAGACCATTTCCCATCATTTTTGCTTTTCTTTCCTCCTTGCTGTAGCTCACCTCCATATACTGCAACCTCCCTGGACTAGAGGCTGTCCCTGGCCTGTGTGCTCCCTGCCTGACACACGGCAGCCACTCTCTTGCCTTGAGGTTTCCCTTCCCAGAGCAATGGAAACAGGGAGCACAGGAGCTGCTGCTGGGCTTTGAGGTTGAGGTAAGCAGCAGCCATGGCTGATCTCAGCCCTGAGGGGGAAATTCTGCCCCCAGTTTGCAGACCTGGGGTAGCTCTTCCAGGCTGACACCCAAAACTGGTTTAAATAAAACCTGAGCTGCTGTGCATGCTGTGCTCAGGGGGTTGAGCATCTCCAGGAACCATTCTCTGCTAGGGTCAGCAGCACTGTGAGAGGTGCTGTGTCCTGCTCTGGAGTCCTCATCACAGGAGAGACAGGGACCTGTTGGAGCAGGCCCAGAGGAGACCACAACAATGATGCAAGGGCTGGAAGCCCTCTGTTGTGAGGACAGGCAGAGAGAGCTGGGGTTGTTCAGCTTGGAGAAGAGAAGGCTCCAGGGGGACCTTTTGGTGGCCTCTCAGTACTTAAGGGAGCTGAGAAGTGGGGAGGGACTCTTCATGAGGGGTTGTAATGATGGGACAAGGGGTGATGGCTTTAAACCAAAAGAGTGAGCCTCAGACTAGACAAGAGGAAGAAATGTTTGACACTTAGGGTGGAGAGACCCTGGCCCAGGCTGCCCAGAGAGGCGGTGGATGCCCCCATCCCTGGAACCATTCCAGGTCAGGTTGGTTGGGGCTCTGAGCAACCTGCTCTGGTTGCAGGTGTCCCTGCTGACTGCAGGGGGGGTGGACTGGATGAGCTTGAAAGGTTCCAGCCCAAACCAGTCTGTGATTGAAGCTGCCACCTGCCAGCTCCTGTATGGGCCTCCTGCTGAACCTGGAGGTAGGATGCCTGGAGAGGGTTGGGGTGCTCGGGGAGTGGGATGCTTGGAGGGGTGGAACCCCCAGGCTTTGGGGTGGGACCTCGGATGGGATCTCGAGGTCTGCTTAACCCAGAGTGGCTTCCACCCACGCAGCACCTCGGGGCCAGTGGGGTGGGTGGCGAGGTGCTGATGCTTCGGGGCGCAGCCGTGCCGGGCCGAGCCGAGCCGTGCTTTGCCATGCTGGGAGGAGCCGGGCGGAGCCGAGCCGAGTCGGGCGGAGCCAAGACGAGCCGGGAAGAGCCGAGCCGGGCGGAGCCGTGCCGGGAGCTGCGGCGGAGCGACTCGGCCTCCATCCCGGTTGCCCCCACCCCCGTCCCCGGCGGCGAGGCAGGGGGGGGGAGTCCCGGCCATGCCCCCCGGAGCCTGAGGCCCGCGGCCGCGGGGTGCCCGCAGCATGCGGAGGATCCGGCGGCTGGTGCATCTGGTCCTGTTCTGCCCCCTCTCCAAGGGCCTGCAGGTACCGGGGGCGATGCACCGGGGCTCGGAGGGATGGTCCGGAGCCGGGGAAGGAGGGGTGATGCGTGGCGAGCCGGGCTCGGTGGTGCCCGTCCCTGCATCCTGGCACCAGCCGTGCACAAAGGGATGCTCCGCCGCGGTCCCCACACCGACCGGTGCAAGGGGCTCGGGGGCCGTGGACCGGCATCGGGGACCTGAAGCAGCACCGGAGGGACCCGGGTCGGCACCGGGAGCCGCAGACCGTTGCATAACCGGTGCTGGGGGAGCCTCACCGACCGTGGAGCATCCGGGCAGCCCAACCCTCCGCCAGCCCGCACCGGGGAGCGAAGGAGCCGCTGCAGCGGCAGGGATGGATCCTTCCCTCTCTTTCTTTTCTGTTTCCTTTTCC
The DNA here is from genome assembly GCF_027791375.1 of Indicator indicator. NCBI lineage: Eukaryota > Metazoa > Chordata > Aves > Piciformes > Indicatoridae > Indicator > Indicator indicator. The sequence goes on from NC_072037.1 coordinate 10,125,415, forward strand.
CCCTATCTTCCCATCCCTGAGCTGTCGAGGGGACTGGGGACTTATCTCAGTGCTCTGGGGTTCTATGACTGGAACCAGGGTGCTGGCCTGGGTGTTTTCCCTGCAGCCATGGGATGAGACACCCAGCTTCTGGTGAAGGTCCTGGACCAGAGAGGTTATCCCGCTGGAGGGGACACGGAAGGGGATATCTGTCAGGCATGGGATGCTGGCAGGAGGTGGGGTCAAAGCTGGGACAAAGCCCTGGGCTTGCCGGGTACAGGGAGGGCTGCATGGCCGAGGGGAGTGTTAAGAGCATCTGTAGGTCTCCAGGACAGCTGAGGACTGGCTGGGTGCTGCTCCATTCCCAGGGGAGATGGACCTTAGGCTGCTGTCTTCTCCCAAGACAAAAGGCTTGAGAAGCAGTTGTGAGGAGCCACGGTGATGGGCAGGGGCTGGGGACTGGGTCTGGCAGTGGGGGCGAAACTGGGTGCAGAGTGAGGGTGGGTGGGAGCTGGGGGTAGCCCTTGTGCTGGACTCACACGTGTGGATCCCCCATGGGAGGGAGGTGACAGCCATGCCAGGCCACCTCTGGGAGCACACCAGCCCTGACACAGTCCCCACTACTGGGACTCATCATGAAACAACTCCCTGTTTTCCCAGGGTGCTGCAGGGAGCAGTGGGGATGGAGCAGGACTTTGTGATGCTGCATCCATTTTGCCTTTGAAGTCAGGTCTGGACCAAACTCACTTCCAGGTCCTCCAGAGTCACCCTAAGCCTCGCATGGGTGAAGGGGTGACACCCTTTGGCACAGGTGATGTGCCCCTGTGCATTGAGGCTGAGCCCCTGGAGGAAACCTTAGCACCAGTTACGAATCCAGAATACTCCCAGGGGATCCTCTTGTAGCAATGCATCCCCCACCTCCTGTTTCTTTCCACCATGTAGGGGATGATGAGGTGAGAACTCAGTACTGGATTCTTGTGTCAGGTCGCAGTCCTGACCCCCACCTCCTGTTCCAGGAGTGTGATGGATTCTAGCTCTGAATAAGCAAAAAGAGATATTTTGGCCATTGCAGGGTTTTGGCGTGCCAAGACGTGTCCCTAGTGGGAAATCCATGGAAGAAGCCCCTTTGCTAAGGGCAGGGGTGGATCATGTACTCACCACTGGCCAGGCTGTGTGGGGACTGCTGCACTGAGGTCTGTGTGGTGTGTGTCTGACCTCAGGGACATGAGCTGGTCTGTGGCTGTGGCTCTCAGGAGCAGCCACCCATCCTTTGTCTTTGCCAAGTCCTCCCTGTGGCTGGGTTCTCTTCAACAGGCACTAATTAGCAGTGCCCTTGCTTGATGGGCAAACTGGGCATCGTGGCCACTCTGCATTTCCAACTGACATGCAGAATACCATGACTACCAGGCAGACCTGCCTGCTGTCACCCTTACCTGCCCACCCCTGCAAAGCTCATTGGTCAGGGCTGGGACAAGCAGGAGGGCAGGAGGCTCCACCATCTCTGCTTCCTGCTGTGGGGCAGTATTGGGAGAGGTTTTGGGCTACAAGACCCAAGCCTGGATCCCTGGCAGGTCACAATGGTGGGACAGCCACTGGGATCCAGCAGCAGGCTGTGGGCTCACTGGCTGATCCAGTGCAAGGAGAGAGGAGGGTCTGGAGGTGGCCACTGGCCAAGGGCTCTCTTGGCCTGGCATGAGGGAGGAATTATCTATAGGATCTGGAGGGAATGGGGTGTTTGATACAAAGATTAATTCCCTGCCTTCAGGAGTCACCGGGGAGCTGTGCTGTGCCACACGAGTCAGGTAAACCACCTCCACTGTGGGGAGGCCTGATGGCATCAGTGCTGCTCTTAGCAGGACAGAGAGCAAGAGATGAAGCCAGGAAAAGAAAATCATGCTGGGAGGCTCTGAGCTGCTTGCAGGGAGTGCTAGCCCTGCACTGCCAGGTTTGTTACTCGCCCGCTCCCACGCTGGCAGCAGCAGCGTCCTGTGTCCATGGGGATCTGCAAGAGGGGTCTGCCAGAAAGGGTCTCCCCAAGCAGGATCAAAGCCTCTCACAGCCCTGCTGGTGAACCTCAGGCTTGGCAGGAGAGTGCTGGCAGGAGAGTGGGCATACGTGGCTGCATCTCCTGAGCACAGGGATGTGTGGCAACCAGCTCCTCACAGCCCAGTGCTGTAATCTCCCTGCTTTTAGGGAACTTTAAGTGACCTACTTGCAGCAGGAGTTGCATAATATGCTGGTGGCTATATCTAAAAAAGGCTGAAGGTTGCACCAATGCTCAGGTTGGTTTGGGGAGAAGGAGCTGGCCTTGCCCACCCGCTGCTGACCTGTGCAGAGCCCCAGCCTTCACCAGTGTTTTCTTTTCCTTCCAGAGTCGCCTGCCGGGCATCAAGGTGAAATACCTGCTGGTGGTGTGGCTGGGCATCTTCGTGGGCAGCTGGGTGGCATACATGCACTACTCATCCTACTCTGAGCTCTGCCGTGGCCACGTCTGCCGGATGATAATCGTGAGTGGGGGCCAGCAGCCCCTGCAGACACACACTGCTCCCAGTCAGGGGTGCTGGTGTGAGTGAGGAGCCCCATTCCTACCTCCCCAGTCTCTGTGTGGTGCTTTGCAGCTGGGCAGGCACTGCCAGGGCAGCATCCTGCACAGAAGCTGGGCCGAGGAGCCCTCCTGGCAGCTGCTTCTGTGGCATCACATGGAGCTGGGAGCGGGAGATGTGACCTTATCCTGCCACAGGGTGACTGGGAAAAAATTTAATGAGATGTCAGAGGGAAGCAGGCCAGGGCAGGCCGGGCAGACGTGGGCAGATTAATGTCTGTGGAGATGAAGTTGCAATGTCAGAGCAGGATCTGCAGGCAGGCAGAGCATCACCCCAGCCTCCCTGAGCTCTGCAGAACCAGAGAATAAAGGGGAGCAGACAGTCTGGGGGTACCTCTCTGTAACTGGTGGTGTGCCCTAAACAAAGTAGCAGCCTGCACAAAGAGCAGGCCCCTCGTGGGAGCTTGCTTTGGTGCATTTTCCCCCTGCCTGGGGTTTGCAGTGGGGTGCAGGCTGCTCCCTGCAGCATCCCTGGGGCCAGCAACCAAGCAGAACGCCCCTGGAACTGCTGTGTGTGCCCCCTGGCAGGGGAGCAGAGCTCTTGCCCAGCCCAGGAGAGGAAGGGGACGCCAGGCTCTGGCTGCTGGCGCCTCGTTCATCCATCCTTCAGCAGAGAAGAGAGGGAGGAATTGCCATAACAACAGCGCCGATCGTTTAATTTGATTTTCTGCATGACTCTGACCACGGGGGCTCGGCCACTAATTCCTGCTCTGAGCTCGGGGCTTAGGATGCCGTCTCCGGCCGTGTCCCCTGTGAGCAGGTCCAAGGGTTAATTCCCATCCGTGTCGAGGGAAAATAAAGGGGGAAAAGAGGCAGTGAATATCTGCAGCTCCCGTTTCCAGCCCTGAGGCTGTTGTGCTTTTGCTGAGAAGCTGCGGAGCTGCAGCCTTTCCTGCCCAGAGATGCCTCCAGCTTCTGATCGAGCTGCCTGGCTTGTGGAGCCGAGCCACCGCCCGTCCCTGTCCCCACCGCTGCTTGGACCGGGGCCAGCTCATTTCACAGCAGGGGCTGCTGCTCTGCAGAGCAGCCTGAGCTTCTGCATCCTCATCCTCACCCAGCGCCATGCTGCACTCTCCTCCAGCCCTGGCAGCTCCCCTAAGGTTCCTCCGGCAGCACAGGGGGATCCTGGCCAGCCCAGCCCCACCTTGCCCAAGTCACCCCAAAGGGCTCTGCCCAGAGCTGCTCCCCTCTCAGCCTACATGCTTCTCTCCCTCTATCTCCCCTGTGAAAATCCTTCCTCCAGGGCCAGTAGAAATCTTTGGGTTTGAGAGCAGGCAAGATTTTTGGTCTAGGATTTCATTGGAAGAGAGAGAGTGGGGAGCTGGTGGTGTTAGAAGGGGTTGGAATCCAAGCAACTGGCACTACAACTCCTCAAGGGAAGTGGGGACTACAAGGCCTCCATCAGGCTTCTTCAGGTGAACAAGGAGCTGCCCATGTTGAGCTCCTCTCTCTGCCTTCCTCTCCCCAGTGTGACCAGTACAAGAAAGGAATCATTTCTGGCTCCACATGCAAAGACCTGTGTGAGGAGCGCAGCCTTATCTTCCAGCACTGCCTCTCCTCCTCTCCCACCCAGCAGGTAAGGTCTCTGGCCCAGCAAGGAAACCCCTGGGTGGGGTGTCCTCCTCCAGCCCCCCGCACACCTGCTCCTCACCCCATCCCTGGCACCTGTCCTGAACCAAGCCAGAAACCAGTTCTCTGCACTGGCTGTGGCTTTCCCCCTTCACAGCCACATCCCCTCCCCTTTGCTGTAGGTCTACAGTGGGCTCTGGAGGGGGAGGGAGGTGATCATCAAATGCAGCATCGAAGAAGCCCTGAAGGCAGACCACCATCCAGACTCTGTGCCCAGGAGGGACATGGTCCTCTTTGACAAGCCGACACGAGGGACCTCAATGGATGAGTTCAAGGAGATGCTCCTCAACTTCCTGAAGGTCAGTGCAGAGGGTTCCTCTGGGATTTTGTGGGTCTGTAATGCCACAGAGCTGGAAAGGCTAATTGTGTCTTTCCTTCCCCTTAATTAAGAGCTCTTCTGGCCCATGCCCCCACCCATCAGCTGCTAGGTGCTCCTTAGATATTCTGCAGAGCAAGTACTGGGTTAGCTGAGAGAGTTCTGCAAGCTCACACAGCAATTCCAGTGACCCTGGACCTTCTGTACCATTGCTGTGGGTGGCAAAGCTTCTTCATGAGCCCACAGGAGGCCCTGACAGTGCTGCAGCAGTTACCTCACTGCAGTGCTAGGACAGAATTGCTGCCTGGCCTTCGCTCTCAAAAGCCTGTTCCCACCAGGGTCTAGAGCTGATAAAGTTCTGCTGGAGCTGAATCCATCCAGCCATACTCACTTGGATTTGCTGGAGCAGGGTAGCTGTTTCCTCCTCTCCCAAGCTCAGTTCTTCACTTCCCAGGTTGAGATTTGTGCCATGAAGCCCAAATGCAGAGATCTACAAGAGTCTGATGCCACTTCCTGTTCTGTTTGCAGTCCAACCTGGGAGATCAGCCATCTCTTGCAGCCTTGGTGAGCCGCATCATCACCATGGCAGATGTGAACCGGGATGGGAAAGTGTCTTTAGCAGAGGCCAAATCCATCTGGGCACTACTTCAGCTCAACGAGTTCCTCCTCATGCTCTCCTTGCACGAGAAGGAGCACACTCCCAAGCTGCTGGGGCACTGTGGGGACCTCTACGTCACTGAGAAGATCCCCCACACCTCGCTCTACGGAGTGGATGTCCCTCCCTTCCTCCAGTCAATGCTGCCTTCAGTGGTCCACCAAGTCATCCACCAGTGGTTCGCCCCAGCGTGGCCCCGGCGGGCGAAGATCGCCATCGGCCTCCTGGAGTTCGTGGAGGAGATCTTCCATGGGACCTACGGAAACTTCTACATCTGTGAGGGCAGCCTGAAGAACGTGGGCTACAACGACAAATACGACTTCAAAATGGTCAACTTGAGGAAGGTGGCCACGGAGATGACAATCAGAGGTTTCCTCAAGGGCCGTCACTGTGAGCAGAACGGGGACTGCACCTACGGGAAGGACTGCACGGCCTCCTGTGACAAACTCCTGAAGCAGTGCAAGGGCGACGTGGTGCAGCCCAACCTGGCGAAGGTCTGCGGCTTGCTGCAGGACTACTTGCTGTATGGAGCACCACTGGAGCTGAAAGAAGACCTGCAGAAACAGCTCCGAACTTGCATGACCCTCAGTGGCCTGGCCAGCCAGATGGAGGTGCACCACTCCCTCGTGCTCAACAACCTCAAGACCTTGCTCTGGAAAAAGATTTCGAACACCAAATATTCTTAATGACCCCCGGGGGAGTGGGGGGTAGGGTGGGGAAGCATGGCCCTGGGGTTTAAAAGCTGCATTTTTTTTGGCATGAAGTCCAAGGGCTGAAGGCCTGGTTCTCCATCCTCTGCCCCACACAGGGAGCTCAGCATAGCTGCAGCCCCTTCTCTTTCATGGCAATCCAAGCTTCATGACTTCCACTGCCCAGCAGGATCATCGAGGCAGTCGGCTGGAGCTGGGCTGAGCGGGCGCGGGGGAGGAAGATGAGCTGGAGGTGCTAAGGAAGTGGAGCCCAGCTGGCCACATGGAACTGTTGGCTGATGAGCAAGGAAGGCAGTGCAGAGCGATGAGGATGACTCATTCATGCTGTACCTGTCACATCTCCTTCTGATGAGGGTCTCTGATGTAAATAAACAGCTTTTACGTGAAGCGCACCAGGACAGCAGCAGTCAAACTGCAGCTCATCGAGTGCCAGCTTGCTTGTGATAGAAATGGGAAGGAAAAGGCAGAGTCCCCTATTCACAAATCTCTCCTTAAGTGTCTGAGTCACCCCCACCACCAGCTCCAGCTGTGGTTTAGCAGGCAGCTAAGCTGTCTTTTCCACAGTGGAGCATCCTGGCAGTTCTTCCATTCCTAAATGCCTGACCCCTAGTGATGCTGTGTGAGGCTCCTGCCCACAGTCTGCAGTTGGCAGCAGAGGCCATTCCCTCTCATTTGTGTCAGCTTTGGAAGCATCCAAGGCCAAAAATAGCTTAAAGGAAAAGAGCTAAACACGATCCACCCTGATGGGTTAATGTGTGTGCTCTGTGGGGCCAGTCTCTTCTCAGTGGGGCCAGTCTCTGCTCAGTGGTCCCCAGTGACAGGGCATTAACTTGGACATAGCAAGCTCCATCTAAACAGAAGGAACTTCATTACTGGAGCAGGCTGCCCAGAGAGGTGGTGGAGTCTCCATCTCTGGATGTTTTCAAGGCCTGGCTGGCCATGTTCCTGTGTGACCTGCCCCAGGTGATCCTGCTCTGGCAGGGATGTTGGGCTCGATCTTGAGTTCCCATCCAACCCCTACCATTTGTGATCTCTGAGTTACTGCCCGCAATATTCAAGCAGGTCTAAGCCAACCTCTTGGTTTAATTCCCCTAAAACACAGCTGGGCTTGCACTGGAGAGGTTCAAGAGGAATACCACAATAACCTCATGTTTCACTCATCACTAAAATGACTTTCCAGGCAAGCTTTCAGCAATATTGATTTGGCTATGGCAGTTCTACCATGTCTCCAACTATGCCCTGTTCCTTTTAAACACTCAGTTTGTAGGAACCTTTTAAGGCTACAGGTAGGGAGGAAGAGTCATGGAAACCACCCTGAGCATGTCCTGTCCCCAGCACAATCCAGCAATGGCTGAGTGGAATCTGTCTTGAGGTACAATCACTGAGGATAAAAATTTATCTGACAGCATGTGGAACCTCTGGTGGCAATGGGTAGTGTCATGGCTGGGAATTTATGAGCCCTTTGGACCGGTATTTCCTTCTATTAGTTCCATAGGATCATCATTACCTCTCACTGGTATTTATGGAGGAGATGTTTCAGTGTCAACAGTGCTCTAAATCTAGCAGGCAGCAGCGTCGCTGGCTTCCCACAGAGGAGTTGGCTTCACCTCGTAACTCATCCACAGTAAGGTTGAGTGCTTGGGAGGTTTGTGTCTGAAGGGTGGTGGCAAGTTCTCAGCACCTTGGAGCCACCAATAATTCTGGACAGATACTCTGAAGGCAGCCAAAGTCCCACCTCCAGGCATGCCCTGGTGGGTGCTGGTGCAGGTGGGAGCGTTTGGAGGACTGGAATTGGGTAAAGAGGCCCCACGCAGCCACCCCAGCTATTGTCCTTCATCCCCATGGCAACCAGCTCCACTGACAAATTAATTTTCTTCTGCTAGTAGAAGAAAAGGAACCTAACAGCCATGCCCAATCCTCTCTGCAGTTCTGCAGGAAAGCCATTTTTCACCCTTCTCTGCATGTTTGAACTCCACCAGTAAATTTGATCCAGAAAGTGGCATTTCCACCCTTCACTCCCTCTGCTTCCTTCCCCAAAAGTAGCATTAGCCAGAGGAGGAGGTGGACACCTAGGGAACCACCGTGTTCCTTGATGCCCCACATTATCCTCAGTGCTTAAGGAAACTGCCATTTAAGATGAAGTTTGAGACAAGCCCATACTGCAGCCAGAGCCAGCTTTATTGAAGTGAAGACCAGCCAAGGACTGCCACATGCCCACATTACAAATTGCACACCCCAAAAGAGCAGGGGACACTCCCAGGAATTACTCACCCCCAAAACACCCAACTTTTGTTCACCACTAACAAAAGGACAACTGTTTGCAGCCACGTGCTCATGGTTTACAAGCTCCACTGCAATATGGGAGAGAATGACTCAAGGCAAAGAGATTTTACACTCATGCCTTCTCCAGATTTCCCACATTAGCTGGAAAAAAATGAGGAAAAGGCAGAACACTGAGCAACTGAGCCTGACCCCAGCAGATGCTAGGGTAGATTTGTGCCACAGGGGGATGGAGGGGAGCAACAAAACATCTGCCATTCAGTGTTAAAAGGAAAAACCTACCCCAGTTCTCGTAGCCATGAAGTCTTAAATCCTAAACTGGTTAAAAAATGGACACAACAATCATTTCAGACTTGTTAGAGGTGGCATCTTTATTTAGGTTGGGGTTTTAAACTTTCTTAACCATCTTTCAGTACCAGTTTTCTTTACAGCAACCCTTTAGAATATGGCTGTGTAAAGTGTCTGAGCTGAGGTGACTGGGAGAAGGGTGAGGGGACAGCTCATGTCTCTGACAGGGACACATAAAAAGGTTTTGAAAGAGACATGAGGGTACAGAGGTTGAAGGAAACATCAAGCAGCATCACAGGCACTTGGACTGGCTGCAGTAGGCTTTGTCCACCATCTACAGATCTTCAGAAGCTGCCACCATTCCTGTTGCTGCAGCCAGGTTTGACAGAGCTTCTACATCTCCAACCAAGATCTGCAAACAGAAAAGGCCCAGGATGTTTAGACAGCTTCAAATACAGGCAGTGAAGTTAGCAAAAAGCAGCTAATTAATCCACAGCACCAACCCAGGCTCCTGCTGTTCACTGGGAAGCAGGATCTGAGCTAAGGTGCTGCAGCTTGTTGTGTCCAAAGGGCAAGGAAGCTGGTGAAGGGTCTGAAGAACAGGTCTGGTGGGGAGCAGCTGAGGGAACTGAGGGTGTTTAGTCTGGAGAAAATGAGGTTGAGGGGATCAGGACCCAAAGTAGTGGCAGAAGGCAAATGGCACTAATTAAAATTAATTTAGGAGAAGCTCTTTGCCACTAAGATCAGAATGGTTTGGGAGAAGTCTTTTGGCCAGGCAGAGAGCACTGTGGTGAGTCTGAACAGAACAATACCTGGAGCTTGCTCCATCTCAGACTCTCAAAAAATCCAAGGTGAGTTTGCCAGCCTCAGTGCAGAGCCAAGCTATTAATAGTGCAGAGAAAGAAAAGCTGGGCTAATTCCAGCTCAGATGACATTGACCAGGTCTAAATGGTGAAGTTAATGTGCAGAAAGATGCCTTTAACTTATCTGAAAACCACTTTAATACAGAGTATTAATTTCTTCCACAGCTGAGAGCCAGGGAATTCTGTCAGTAAAGAGACACTCACAGCCTTGAGAAGCTGCTTAGCAGCTATCAGGGAAATGCCAACAGCTCTCCATGCCTCACACAGCCAAATTCTAAGGAGACCCAACAGGCACTCACTACCAGAAGAGGACCCTTAATGTGGGTAAAGTCTGGTGCAAAAATCCACAATGTGAATGTTTGGGTTAACACAAGTCAGGAAATGCAAAGAAGTCCCAGCTCAAGGCATACCTCTTTGCATACCCACACCCCAACAACCCTATTAGCATTCTCTTCCCAAAGCCACTGCTGCTCTGCACTGACTTCTCCCAATTAAATGGCTCATTTTGCAGCCAGCAGCTCCCTGCTTGGTTAATGGCACCTTTGGCCCTCATAATGCTCATTTAATGAGGACATTTTCCACCATTTAGCACTGCCAGATTTTGTCTGCAAAGCCTCTTAGAGTTTCACAAAGCTATCAATGTGTAGCCAGAGCCTCTCTCACCACTTGTTTTAATGGCATTGGCACCAGATCACCCACAAAAGAGGATAGATTGGTATCTGAGCTCTTTAGCAGCTCACTGCCTTTGGAGGTCAAGTTCTCTGCCATCACACTAGCACACAAAAAGCAGAAATTCACTACAAAAGTCAAATTGAGATCAATTGTATTTTTGTTTTTTGTCTGCTAGAAGATGATGCACAAGGGAGCTTGATCTTGAGCAACAATTCACTGCTGCACTGTCTGAAAGCAGTTTGAAAGGACTTTAAAAAGGCTTCGAGTGTTTTAGCATTAAACTTTCACTTGGATTGCTTAAATCCATCTTTTTATCTCTTTCTTCACTGTGCCCAAGACACAATCTCATCATCTTGCACATCTGTGACACAAATAAAAAGTACTTTCAGCAGCACTTTGTGCCAGACTGCAGCAGTATCAGAGCCTGTTTTGGTAACACAGAAGTGTGAGCTCTCCAAAGTGTCTTGTTCTGCCTGACAGCTGCCCTTCAAAGGATACACTTTGGGAACTGAGAAAAGCCCTTTGAGGAAGTGAAATTAAAATGTTAATCAGAAGAGCACCGAAGAATCATTTGCAAACCTAATCCATGAGCAAAATAGAGGAAGCTGAAAGCACTCCACCTGGGCATTGGTTTGTCAGCAAAAAAAGAATAAAGACTGAAAATTTTAAGTTCTTTTTTTTTTTTTTTGCAAGTGTACACTAAGAGCAATCTCCCCCTCACCCCCTTTTTTATTTGTCACTGTCCTCTGAGTCAGGACCAGATGTACCAATCCACAGCCCCACCCCCTGTCTTGGTAACACCCTGAGGTTTAGCTTGTTTCCAATAAATGATCCAACACTCACCTTCAGCATCTGAAGACAAGTTCTCAACCTCAGTCTTGTTCTTAAAAGCAGCTGTAAAAAAGAAAAAAAAGCTTTCAGTTTGGCTTTTTTATAGAGGAGGAAGAAGTGTTTGGGTTTATTTTATTTCCCCTCCTCTCCAAAAATCACATTTCAGAAGGCTGCTGATTGTACCCTCTGGTAAAAACTTCCTCAGCACCCTTGAGGTCCAGATCTTAGCTGAATGTTTTATTGGTGTTGGGAAGTTGGTGCAATTTTCTCCACACCCAACTGCTTCTAGAATATGTCAATATTTTGGAAACAACCTTCAGTTGTCTCCTCCACTCCCAGGTGGGATTCTTGGTATCTACATCATGTCATCCCCTGCAAAACTCAAAAGCTGCTTTTTCAGACAGCAGGCAGAGACATCTTGCAGCCCATAAAGAATTGCTGAAGATAAAAATAGAATTCAAGAACAGAGCTGTCACTTCTAGCTGTCCTTGCAAATAAAAGGAAGGACCTTGCTCTGGTGCAGTTAAAATTGGCATCATTTTAACTGCTTTTCACAGGAATTCTACTCCACCTTCCCCTGATTCCCTGGAGAGAAGAGGCCCACATGGAAACAATGTCAGGTTGTTGACCTCTGAGAGTTACATGTTTCAAACACAGGAAACCCTTTCATCTCCCACCCCTAATGATAGTAACATGTCAGGACAACAAATCTCCCCAAGGCCTCAGGAGCATTAGGATGAAGAATAGTGCAATGTGTGATTCCTCATTACAAATAAAAGATGAAAGAAACCTGAATGAGCTTTCATCATCACATGGTAGCAAAACATTAGTTTTACTTCTAAAACCTTGAACATGGCAGAAAAATCAGCTCCTCTCTGTCACATAAACAAGGAATTCAAGAAGAGAGTGGCTCTCTGCCAGCGAAGGACTCACTCTGTCCCTCCACAGCTGTTCATCCTTCATGATCTAAGATTAACATTAAAGGAAAAAGAAACAGGAAGAAATAATTGTCAGGCTGCTCATCATTCCCACGTGCTCACAAGTTCCAGAGCATTAGCAAAGAATGACACAGCCTTTTGCTCTCTGCCACCTAATGACACAAAACAAGGCACAACAGCCACGTCTGCAACACGATGGGGCAGGGAGCTACTCAATAGGGGAACCAGAGTCCACTGCTGCTCACCTCAGGTCTTGGAGAAGCCTCCTGGGTCTGCCACGCTACACAGCCTCTTCTGAAAAATAAGTGGAAAACAATACAGATAGCATTTATTGTATAAAATCATAGAATTGCCTGGTTGGAAAACACCTGAAGAGTCCAACAATGACCTATAAATGCTTAAGACATGCTTCAAAGCCTGGTCATGAGGTTATTGTTTCACTGGCAAGACAGACTTGCAAGGCCCAGTAAAAACAGAGCTAAATAAATGCACAGCACAGGGATGCCTTTACTTCCAGATAGGAACAGGGTCAGGGCTTCAAGCAGAAGACTCCCAGGACATGCTCCCAGTGATGTCACCAAGTTGCCTCATGGCTTCAGGCAGATCAACTTAATCTCCTGAAACACAAACTTAGGTATCAACAGGATCCTACCATTTACAAGGTGAAATGAGTAGAAAGCTCTAAGTTATTAGGAAAGCCGAACAGGGAACCTCTCTGTTCCAGTCCATGCAGCACTTAAGGCAATTAGAAAACCAAAGAAAGCTATTAAAAAAAAATAAATAGGAAGAGCCCCCTACGAATCAGTCTATTTATAAAGGATGTCAGGCTATCAATCACTCTGAGTGCTCACGGGGTTCTGAACAACCGAGCGTAGAACATAGCCTGTCTCTCTCTGCCACCTAATGACACAAAGATGCCACAGCAGCCACCTTTGCAACGCCAGTGGCAGGACGAAAAACAAACCCTAACAGCCCACAAGAGAGTGAAAAAGGTGCTAACTGCAGGTACCTGCAAGAACAAGATTCTATCACCTACCCAGGAAGCAGCACTACAAAGCCGCTCGATGTGCAATAAGGCTGAGAGTTAGCAAGAAGACCTCTGCGTTAAGCATCACTTACCTCTCATTTCTCAAGACCCCACATCCTTTGCACATCAACTCCTGCCCTCTGCCAGGCTGAGGAAAGACAAATGAAGAGTTAGAAGAATGCATTTAAGTGTCCATTCGACTGCATAGTTTTGTGAACTGCACCACTTCCCAGAAAACCAGATTAAAGCATTTTAAAATATTAAATCAAATTGCTTAAGAGATTCACTTTAGTCAAAACAACCTTAAAAGGCGGCAGCTTCCCATTTTTCTCCCCTCCTTCTCGCAAAACACTTTCCCTTGCCTTAGTTACCTTTATTTTAATGCATTCCCACACCTAGTTTAGACTATTCCGGATCTACACTGGACAGGGCAGAACCTGGAGGGCACTCGGGGCCGTTGCGGGTCCCCTTCCTGCGGTACCCAGCCACGTGGCTGATGCGTTTTGTCCCGTGTGAAGCCAGGGAGCCCAGACAAGGTGAGGAGGCAGACCCGAGGGAGACCTAGGGACTAAATTCCAACTTCCCTGGGGCTCACCCAGCTCAGCAAAGACCAGCCCCTCACAGCCAGCTGGACACAGCAACCCCCCGCACCTGCACTCACACCTTTCTCCTCCTCTCTCAGCATAGGGGTCGCTGTCGGTCCGCAGCCACGTCCTCACGCCGCAGCCTTCCCTTGTTCAACGACAGGGCGAAAGAGGAGAAACGGAACCGGCCGCCGCCGCCGCCGCCACCCAGCAGCCGTCAGCAGGGCCCAGCCTGCACAGGCTTCGCCGCAACATGGCGCGGGGAGAGGCGCTGGGGAGAGCGGCCGGCGATCTGAGAGGCATGGGCGGTGTGAGAGGCATGGGTGCTGTCCGGCCAGCACGGGCCTTCCCCGTCTGAGGGGAGCGGCAGCAAGGAGCGGGACCGCAGCACCCTCCCGCAGCAGCTGCTCACCACGCCGCACGCCGCACGCCGCGCCCAAAAGGCCGCAGTGCTCCCGCCCTACGCTTATATAGGGCGGGCGGCCGGAAGCGCCGAGGCCATAATCCCCACCCCCCCCCCCCCCGCCTACTCCCCCTGCTGGACGGGAGGACTCAGAACAGCGAACAGCCAGGGCTTGAGATTCCAGCCGTGGACCTATGACGGTGACATGGGACAGGGACCTCCACACCAGACCTCTTCCCCACGCTGGACCAGACTCCCACCCCTGCAGGACTGCTCTAAGCTCTTCCCTAGAGACACAAGGCGTGTTAGGGGTTAGATTTCCCTTTTCTCAGCTGCATCCCACAGCCTGCTTCCCATGGTGATGGCAGAGGTCAGACCCTGGGACAAAACAGTGACTCTTTAACCCTGTGTCACCACACCAGGCAGCCTTGCATCCCACCCTGCCCCTGGGCCTGTGATGCCACGAGGGTCCCCAGGTTTCAAACACCCTTCACTGCACATTCCATAACCATAAACATTTGCCAGCCTCCCCTGTACCTCCCCATTTCACAAGCAAAAGAAGAGAAAGGATCACAAGGACCTTTATTTGTCAAGAGGAGCAAGATACAGGTGATTTATGTGAGGTCACAAGCTCAGGAATAGGAAGGCCACAGAACAGAGGCACCTCCTTGCAACAAGGACAAACACAAAGACAGGAGCTGGCTCTGGCCTGGCTCCTCTCCCCTCACGTCACTCTGGACAATTTTCTTTAGAGCTAGAGACTGCTGTGACCACCATGGGATCCCTGCGCAGCAGCAGAGCTGAGGGCTCCCTTCCTCTGCCAAATGCCGGTGCTCTGCGTGCAGAGTCAGTCTTGCAGCACCCACGGGAGCAGAGCAGGATGCCCATCACCAAGCTACTGGGCATGGCCTGAGCCTGTCCTGTGGGCTCTACTTGCCCTCCGCTTTGCTGCGCAGCTCTTCGAAGGCCTCATTCTGCTTCCTCTTGTCCTTGGCGCGGATGATGGTCATCTTGAAGAGCTTGCAGTAGAGCTCCATGGCAGAGGGGCTGTCGTCGTTGCCAGGGATAGGGTAGGTGATCAAACAGGGGTTGCAGTTCGTGTCTACCACCCCCACTGTGGGGATGTTCATCTTGGCAGCATCACGGATGGCCACGTGGGGCTCGAAGACGTTGTTGAGGCTGCTGAGGAAGATGAGGAGGTCGGGCAGGCGCACGCCGGTGCCGAAGTGGATGTGGGCGTTGGTGAGCAGCCCGCCCTGCCAGTAGCGGGTGTGGGCGTACTCCCCGCACTCCCGCGCCGTGCTCTCCACCAGGTGGCAGAACTGCCGCTTGCGGCTGACGAAGAGGATGATGCCCTTGCGGTAGGCGATGTGGGCGGTGAAGTTGAGGGCCAGCTGCAGGTGCTCCATGGTCTGGTCCAAGTCGATGATGTCCTGGTCCAGCCGGCAGCCGAAGATGTAGGGCTCCATGAACCTGGAGGGACAGAGCAAGGGTGAGACAAGGGGACAAGGTGCTACAGGCATCGAGCAGGGCTTCAGTGTGCTGTGGCCCCAAAGAATCCTTCCCACACTCCAACTTCCAGCTGATACCAGAGGTGCTCTCTGCTTTCTGATCAGTCTCTTTAAGTACAGCTGATACCAGAGGTGCTCTCTGCTTTCTGATCAGTCTCTTTAAGTACAGCTGATACCAGAGGTGCTCTCTGCTTTCTGATCAGTCCCTTTAAGTACTGCTGATACCAGAGGTGCTTTCTGATCAGTCCCTTTAAGTACTCAAAGGCAACCAGAAGGTCTCTCCAGTGCCTTCTCCAGTTAAAAACCCTAAGTCTCTCAGTCTGTCCTCACAGCAGAGGGCTTCCAGCCCTTACATCATTGTTGTTGTCTCCTCTGGCTTTGCTCCATCAAGTTCATGTCTCTGCTGTGCTGAGAACTCCAGAGCTGTCCCAGCACTGCAGGTAAGGTCTCAGCAGAGCAGAGGGGCAGAATCCCCTTCTCTCCACCTGCTGGTCTCTTTTGCAGGGCAGTAGCCATGCCCACGCAGAAATGGGGGCCTGTGTGGGCAGCTGATTTATCACAGCCCCTAAATGCTGACATGGTCTAGGGAAAGCTCCTGATGCCAACAAGTACTGGGTCGTGAAATAGGGTTCCGCTCACCTATGCCGACATCCCTTTTTGTGTCCCAGGTGCACACGAGCATTAAAGAGATCTTTCAGGGAGAAGAGCTCCTTCACGTTGAAGTAGTCTGGGTTGCTGAGGGGCACAGTGAGCAGTCTGTCATCCACATCTGCGAGAAGGAGAGAAAAATAAACCAGTTTCCTCTTACTGTGTTTGCAGAGGATGAGCTGGGACTGGAGAAAGGACCCTGGTCCCAGCACGGTGGGGACTGGAAGAGACCAGCCCAGCCCCCCTGCTAAAGCAGGGTACCCGCAGCAGCTTGCCCAGGATCACAACGTCTAGGTAGGTTTGGAATCTCTCCATAGAAGACTTCACGAACTCTCTGGGCAGCCTGCTCCAGGGCCCAGGTGTCAGCAGTGCCAGGGGGTGCAGGGAGAGACCCCCGCGAAGGGGCCGGTGCAGGCAGCACTCACCACGGGGCCGGGCCGCTGGGGCTGGGGCCGCTGTCGGGGCTGGTGTCGGGGCCGGTACGGGTAGGGTGCTGTAGAGACGCGGGGCTGCTGCGGGGAGAAAAAGACGGAGGTTACACGGGGAGAGCGGGACGGGCACGGCTGGGCTGGACCGGGCAGGTGCCGCTTACCTGCCCGCAAGAGCCGGGGAACCGCCATACTCCGGATCCCGCGGCCGCAGGGCGGGAGGAGGAGGAGGAGGATGAGCAAGGTCAGACGGTACCTTCCGCTTCCTGCGCGGCGGGGGCCGGGCACGCTCCCTCCGCCCTGCCCGGGGCGGGGCTGAGAGCGATCGTTGCCCGCCCGCAGCGTCCCGTCTCCGGGCAACGCTTGGTCCCTCGGCCCGGTCCCCACCGCCATGTCCGGCCCGGAGGCCGCGGGCAGCCCCGGAGCCCGCACCAGCGACTGGTACCGCACCAGCTCCGGCCTGCCCGGCCGCTTCCAGCAGCCCTCCTGCTTCCAGGGATACGGGTGAGCGCGGCTCCGGTCCCGTCGCTGGTGGGGCTCGGTCCCCGGAGCTCCCCCGGCACCTCCCCGCTCCCATCTGTGCTTCTTCCCCGCAGGCAGCCCGAGCCTCACCCCCTGTACCGGACCTCCAACGGCGAGTACGGCAGCAGAGCCCCCACGGTGCATGAGGTGCCGGTAGGTAGGGGTGTGAGGTGCCGGCGGCACCCCCGGGCTTTGGGGACACTTTCCCAAATTTTGGCCTCTGCGCCATCCCCTGGAGATGACCTCCCCGAGGCAGATGGAGAGATGGGTGGAGGTGAACCTCATGAGGTTCCATAAGGCCAAGTCCTGCACCTGGGGAGAAATAACTCCCTGCACTAGTATGGGTGAGTGATGGCCTGCCGGGAAGCAGTTCCATGGAAAAGGACCTGGGAATGCTGGAGGACGTCAAGTTCACCACGAGCCAGCAATGTGCCTTGGTGGCCAAAAAGGCCAATGGCATCCCGGGGTGCACTAGGAAGAGTCTGGCCAGCAGGTCAAGAGAAGTTCTCCTCCCCTTCTTCTCTGCCCTGGTGACACTGCACCTGGAGGCTTGGTGTCCATTTCTGGGTTCCCCAGGTCAAGAGAGACAAGCAACTGTTTGATAGAGTCCATCAGAAGCTACAAAGCTGCTGAGGGGCCTCGAGCATCTCTGAGGAGGAAAGGCTGAGAGCCCTGGGGCTGGTGAGCCTGGAGAAGAGCAGCCCCAGAGGGGATCTGATTGATGCTCTTCAAGAGCTAAAGGGCGGGGGCCAAGAGGATGGGGCCAGGCTGTTTTCAGTGATGCTCAGTGATAGGACAAGGGGCAAAGGACACAAACTGGAACTCAGGAGGTTTCACTTAAACATAAGGAAAAACTTCTTTACTGTGAGGGTGTTGGAGGCCTGGAGCAGGCTGCCCAGAGAGGTTGTTGAGTCTCCTTCTCTGGAGAGATTCCAAACCCAGCTGGACACTGTGATCCTGAGCAAGTGGCTGTGGGTGATTTAGCAAGGGGTTTGGACTGGATGATCTCCAGAACCCTTCCAACCCCCACCAGTCTGTGATTCTGTGTGACTCCATCAACCCTAGTGCAGGCTGACCAGGGAGGTTGTGGAATCTCCTCCTCTGGAGACTTTCAAAACCCACCTGAGCATGTTCCTGTGCATTCTGATCTAGATGAACCTGCTTTAGCACGCAGGTTGGACCAGATGATCTCTGGGAGGCCCCTTCCAACCCCTACCATTCCATGATTCTCACAGCACCAACCTTCCCCATGGGGCAGGTGTTATTACTGTTGATGTCTGAAGCATCCTCATTGCCTTTTTTTTCTCTCACAGACCTCCTTTCACGTCACCTCCCACGCCTTCACGGACACCCTGGCACAGTGTGGCATGTACCGGGACAACGGACTCAACACCTGCCTGGAGAAGAGCCGAGTCACCGGCACAGCCAACTTCATCACCACCTCTGACCACCTCAACTTCCACCCCAGCTACAGCCCCCATGGCCCATCCTTCTGTTAGACCCACAGCAGCACAACCTTCAGTTTGCTGCTGGCTGCCTAGATTAAAACCAGACCCCCCCCTCAAATGTGACCAAGCAGGCAACAGCACCAACCTTATCCTAAATCTGCTGCTGGGCCCCACCCCAAAGTGTGACAGGAGGCACCACCCCGGGTCAGTGCAGGGGCTGCGTGAGGGCACAGGCTGGTTCATCACACACCAAGCAAGTTTCTGTTATGGTTGTGTCCTTTGCTGGGACCAGGGATTCTAATTAGAGCCCCAGGTCACCTCTCCTGATTGCAGACATTGTGTCACAGTCGTTATCACCGAGGAGAATTAAAACCCCATAGAGCATCAAGAAAACAATTGATGTGGCACAAGAATCAGCAGCAGGTAACACACAACCACCCAAAGCAAGACTTAAGGACAATTTTTCTCCTGAACACAGGAGAAAACCCAACATTTCAGCTTGGTAATGTAAGCCTTGCTACTGCAGTGTGATGACCAGCCACAAAATCAACAGGTTAAAGGTAACAGCAGACTTCTAAAAGCAAGCCAAACTGCCTTAGGTATGGTTTTCTACCAGCAAGGTGATAAATTTAGTTTTCTGGGGAGACAAACAGCTTAAATCTGTGCTTATCCAAACTGAGTTCAGTCATTAATTAGGAAAAAACACCTCCAGCCACTTTGGTACTAGCTGGAAATAATTTATATTCAGAATGACTGTTATTAGGAGTAATAATTTATAAAGGTTTCACATGGCTCACTGTCACTTCAACAGCTCTTATGAACCATTTTACTTCCTGGGCAGCAGAGAGTCATCACTATCAGAACTATATCCATTACATCTTTGTTCCTTTAACCTCTTCTCTGTCACTACCGATGCTTTAAATCCTTGGCTCATGCAAGACAGACCATTAAGATTCAGATTTTTAACCTGTGTCTGGACTATTTATTGGATAACCAAAGTGGCTGCTTTCCAGAGGGACTCATTAAGCCTTTGGGTGCCTTGTCAACAGCATGTTTATCATTTTTACCTCTCAAAATGACAATGGTTTAAGAAATTGTTCAAATAAAGGCAAGTGGTCAAAAACAGGAGAACGTTTTCTGAAGTTTTATTGCAACTCCTGGAGTCATCCAGCCAGTGAAATTGCATCATTCAGACAGAAACTGCACTAAAAGGAACATCTGAGTGTGTTTGGCTTAAAAATTGGGCTTGAAGAGAAACTATGGATGAACAATGGTCCTACCTTACAGGTGTAACATCCTGATAAGTGTGCCAAAAATGAGCTTAATGCTAGAGGAAATTAGTTTAATAGTGTGTCCAAGTGCCACTGGAAATGATCTTCTTCAGGTTACAAATATTCCCTATTTGTATCAGTTCTGTATCACCTTACAATCCACTCAGGGAGGGTGAGGACGGTGTAATTAAAGGTATTTTCTTTAGTTAGTGATGGCAAGAAGCAAAACACTGAAGAGCAAGCAAGCAGGTCTGTGCTTTTATGCTTTTATAAACACTCAAACCCCAGCCAGCATCATGTTCCTGGAGCCAGCAGCAAGATTCCACTCACACCCACCAAACCACTCTGTTTTTTATTTGGTGCCTTTGATTACCTCAAACAGAAGAGCGGCTAACTTCAGCTTTGTTGCAAACACACCCAATACACTGGAACTAATAAATACACTAAGCAAAAGTGGGCCTGAAAAGCTAACTTTTAAACTATTTAACATACCAAAATAAAAAGGTGACCCTCTATCATTCACTGCTGTTCTTCTGGTACACTCTAGATAACAACTTCAGCTTCTCAGAGCTTCCCTTTCATCTGAAATGAAAGATAACATAAAGTGCTGAATTAATATAAACAGTTGTGATAATTTTACATAGAATCATAGAATCAGTCAGGGTTGGAAGGGACCACAAGGCTCAGCCAGTTCCAACCCCCCTGCCATGGGCAGGGACACCTCACACTACAGCAGGCTGGCCAGAGCCTCATCCAGCCTGGCTGCAAACACCTCCAGGGATGGAGCCTTAACCACCTTCCTGGACAACCCATTCCAGGCTCTCACCACTCTCATGGTGAATGTATCCACAGATTTTTCTGCAGGTGGAATAATTAGGGAGAAAACTGCCTTTTACAAACATAAATGTAACTGCTTTTTGTCACATTATTTTCCAACCTGTTTTCATATTTCATCTAAGAACACCTTTATTGTTCCTTGCCTTAATTTCTCCTTTTTGTTTTATTCATAGAATCCTAGAATGGCTCAGGTTGGAAGGGACCTCAGAAATCATCTACTCCAACCTCCCCACAACAGGCAGGGACACTTCTCAGCTAGACTCAGCTGCTCAAGGCCTCATCCAGCCTGGCCTTGAACACCCTGAGGGAGGAGGCATCCACAACCTCCCCAGACAGCCTGTTCCAAAGTCTCACCACTCTCTTACTGAAGAACTTCTTCCTAAGCTTCAGTCTAAAACGACTCTCCCTCAGCTTCACACCATTCCCCCTTGTCCTATTGCTTAGGAAAAGTCCCTTTCCAGCACTCCTGGAGGATCCCTTCAGGTATTGGAAGGCAGCTCCCTCAGCCTGTCCTCATAGAAAAGGTGCTCCAGCCTTTTGTGACCCTCTTCTGGGCTCAGTCCAACAGCTCTGTGTTATGCTGGGGACACCAGAACTTGATGCAGTGTTTGAGGTGGGGTCTCCTAAGCAGTTCCTTTGAGCAGTTTTGCACAGTGTTCCTCATGTCACCCTGAGATACTGTACAAATTCCAAGCATCACCCTAAAAATGGCACTTTTCACTGCAGAAAAACCACCTGAAACAGTCTCTGTCTGCTCTGTAGTCTGAAAGGAAGATTTTCACCTTTGCAGCCACAATGGTGTGAGGCTGGACTGTCAAATCCAGACAAACTGCTGCTCTTAAAAAGCATTTACATCAATAAAACAGCAGCAGAAAGGGTGTGCAAGGATGGGTACAATGCAGTGACACCATCTCAATACATCTTGCTAAAATAGCAGCAAAGAGCTGTTTATGAAAAATTAAGGTAGTCCTCACAGTCCCCTGAGGATTCTTGAAGATTGCTCTTCAAACCTCTGAGGGAAGACAGAAACCTGAATGAGGAGACCTTTCTTGCTCTCTACAACTCCATTCAGGTAATGGAAGGCAGCCCTAAGCTCCCCTCAGAGTCTTCTCTTCTCTAGGCTGAGCAACCCCAGCTCCCTCAGCCTGTCCTCACAGATGTTTGCTGACACCCTGTTTGGAGTTACATCCCCTTTGGTGCTTGCTCCTCCTTGGCCAGCCAGCAACTCCCATGGGATAAACTCTGAAAAAACCACTTGCCAACATGAAATGACTGGGAGGACTTGGAGGGAGAAGGGAATACCCAGAGCATATGGGTACAGAAACACTAAGGGTCACAGGATGGTTTTTTAAATCAAAATAGCAGTTTCCCTCCCTCCTTCCCACCCTGAAGACTCCTTGCCTTTTCGAACTTCAGTGCTGTGTGTCAAAATGTGCTCCATGAGCAAGAAAACTTTTTCAATCCCACCTCCACTCCAGAATCACTACCACCAGTCTGTGATGGATGGGCAGAAAGGATCACCAGCTAATCCTGGTGGCTGTGCTCAGAGGATGCCATGTAGGAATCCACCAGCTTTGCAACTGTATCACAGCTCTCACCTGCTAAACTGCACAGCAAACAAGGAACCCTTTTGCTAACCACTCTGCTGCTAATGGAGAGAGGCAGGGACAAGATGAGACTCCACTTCCTGCCCACAACCACCAGCAAAGAAAACTGCTGTTAAGGTTTTGCTAAAATGCTGAGCACCATTCTCAGCCCCCAGAACAGCCAGGACTTTTTTTTTTTTTTTTTTTTTTTTTTTCCTGTGCACTTTGTAGATTCTCCTTCTTCATTTCTTTTATCATTAAGAATCCACATCTCTAATGATCTGGATTCTGTTTCAGGGTTAGAAGGAAATTAGAGGTCATGGTCACACATAAGGTAACAGCAGAATCATAGAATGCATTGGGTTGGAAAGGACCCTCAAAAGTCACCTTGTCCAACACTCCTGCAGTAAGCAGGGACATCTTGAAATAAATCAGGTTGCTCAGGGCCACATTGAGTTTGACCTTGAAGGGTACAATGCTACCAAAAAAGACCTCCAAACCCCCGAAGGGCCAACACCACAGTGGGACATCCAAGGGAAGATGACAGTCTGAACACACACAAGGTTATCCTTCCTCCACACAGCATGAGAGTGACACATTTAACCCTGGGCACCTTGAAGAGCTGTGGGCCAGCTGGAGAACGTCCAAAGAAAAAAACCCACAAACCCAGCCAGAAATCTAGAAAAGAAAGACTTGAACTGGGGTCTTCAGAAGCAGGAGAAGCAGAGGAACTGAGGTCCTGTTCCAAGGAAACATCATGATCCTCTGCAAGGGTGACATCCCTCACTCAAAACACCTAATAACACACTAATTCCATCTTCAGCTTACAGTCAGGAGGGAAAGCAAACTAACACAGAGAAGCTGCTGGCTGAAGACGATGACACAAACCATAGGAGCACTCTGGTTTCGCAGTCCATGGTCAGAACCAGTTTATTAAACATTATAAACTCAATGTACACCATCTGCTATATACAAATCAAGTTTATCAATTTAAAAAAGTGCCAGTTGAAATCAGGTTTTCATTTAAAGCACAAAGAAATGGGAATTGCATCTTAAACTCAAAGTGAATCAGTCCACAAGTAGCACTGAGAGAGAACACAGACACATCGACTGGGGCACAAGACACCTTGGAAGTCTTAATGTTGGTTTACTAAAAAAACTCTGGAGCAGAAAACATTCAGCTTATTTTATACAACCAGTACATAGTGCTGCCATCACCTCTATTCAAACTCAGGATACAGTTTAACCCTCTGAAAGCAAGGTACTTGGAAAGCTTCTATTTTAAAATATCAGCCTATTCACCTATTCCAAACGAAAGGCCCCAAACCCCTGCAGCTGAATCGAGGCAGACAAAAATCCATGCCTGTGGAGACTGGCTGCAGGCACGTGAGTGAAGTTAAGGAAAAAAAAAAAAACAAGAAAACAAACAGAAAAATCACTTTCCCAATGTATCCCACCACAAAAATGAGATGATTTAACACACTGACCTATTAAACCAACCAACCCACCCAAGGGCTATAAAAAAGGTGGCTGGACAGTAAGAAATGTCAAGTGACCACTATAAACATGTTTAAAATGTAACTGCACAACAGCATCAACACACAAAGGATGTTGTTTATTTCTCCACATGCCACAGTTACTTGTTCTACTCTATGCAACGCTGCCATCTGCCAGTGTTCTGCAAATGGGATCACACCAAGGGACACTCCATGACACTGGAGCCTTTCTTGCCTGCTCCATTTAAGGCCAGCCTCCAGGAAGCATGTTGAAGTGACTGAGAAACCAGTGGTGGTTTGGCTGAGAGAAGAAGTTCTGTACATGACTGAGAAACCAGATCAATTCACAGGGACAAGATGCAAGAACAAACTACTCAAAGGACTTTGCTACACACAGAGGAAAAGGAAAGAACCAGCCCAACAGCTTCAATTCCCACTGTTTGGATTTTCCAGTGAAAACAGAGTGGGGGCTACTTTTGTGTGTGTGTGTGTGTGTGTGATATAAACAAGCTCCTTCAATCCCACTTAAAAGTTAGTACAAATAAAAAGATAGTAGTGAAAAAATTGCTTTATTCTGGCTGCTGGAAACGGAGGCACAGAAAGAGCTACCAGTATGAAAGAAGAGTGCTGAAAATATCCTTGGCATTGACATGAGGGCCTCCCTACAGCAAACTCAGCTCAGTTCTATTGCACAAAACTTGCAGGTGAAAAAAAAGAAAAGTTCACAGAAATGTTAACGTTTTCCAAACCACTCTTGAAAGAGGAAAGTTAAGGGCACTCGATTCAAGAAAAGTTCATTTAGGAAACCAAAAGCCACCTCTGGGGTAACTGCAGGGCATCAAAATGAGACTTGGGAGTAACGAGGAGGAATCACTTCAGCCTTGCAGGCCCAAGAGTACATGAACCTAGAGAAATCCCCAGAAATCCTGTTGTCTGAACAGGCACTCCTTCACTTTCCTCGGATTGCAGTTGTGCTTGGAATCATCTGCCAGCAGGTTTCAGGTTTTCAAAAGGTTCTTTCAGCAGCTACTGAGATCATTTTACACAGGCTCTGCAGCCAGACTTTTATTTACCTGAATCTGCATTTGTATCTTCAAGGAGGGATCTCCTGCTCCGACTCCACTGGACTTCTGCTTACTGAACTCACTCAACAGTCCTTGGGGTGGGAGAAACAAAATCCCCCAGCATAAAAGCTCAACATAAGGATTGTCCTAAGGCAGCTCAAATGTGGCCAGGTGTCAGGTAACCTGCTTCAGAAGCCCAGCACTGCTACCAAGCAGGGTGTTTTCCAAGGATCTCTTAACAGCTTGCCAAACATACTCTGTGTGCAAACAGGTTTCCTTTTGCTATGTGATTAGAGGCCTCATAATTTAAAGCATGATTAGCCAGTATCATCTTATCTACAGTCACACTACAGCACCCTGTAGTAATGCCAAGCCCTAAAAACCATTATAAAAAATATTTCCTTAGAGCACTTTAAATAATTTACAAAATTCTACAAAAGCTACTTGTGTGTGTGTGTGTGTCCACCACATCCCTGTTAAACAGAAGGATTCTTTTTTCACATCAGTGTGTATTTGACATAGAGCTACCAGCATCTCCCACTGTCTGTCCTTTCATGCCTCAAGTTTTATCAAGGTAATTAACAATGAGAGCTGTGTTCTAAAAAGACTGTAAAAAAAATCAAACAAACAAAAAAAACCCCAACAAACCCCCAAAAAGAGTCTACTTACATATCTGAAACCTTTCCTTTCAAGAGGGAATCTGCAGGGTTGTCAGTAAATTCTGCACTGGCTTTGACTAGAACTTCCTGCCCTTGGCCCACTTCACAAGCAGTTTCCCTGTTCTGCAGGACATGTGTTTTTCCTTCCACACTGGAGCTGGATACCTGAATTTCTTCCTGCCTGTTACTGTCCTGGCACTGAAGTTTTTCCTTCTTACTGAGTGTCTGCACACTGTTCTCTGTACATGCTCCTCCACTGGTTTTATCCAGTGTTACTGCTGGCACACCTAGCTCCTGCAGCGGGCAAACTAAACTTAGATGTGGCCTCCAGTCCTGCTGGTTATCCTCTCCCTTACTGCTCATATCTACACTCTGCTGAGATGTGTCTCTGCTAACTTGATCTGCTTTTACCACTGCCATACTGTGTTCAGGGTGTAAGTGATCTATGTTTGCATCAGCACAGCTGCCTTTGTGGATATCTCCTTCCTCAGTCCCCATCTGGGTGCTCTCAGCTTTGGATGTTCCTCTGCAAACCTTATCTGCTTTTACAGCTGCCATGACTGGCTCCTGCAAGGGGAGACTCGTGTGTGGATCTGACTGGTCTCCTGAAGCATTTCTGCAACCTCCTGCTTCCTCCTTGATATGCAAAGGAGCAGGCTTCAGTCTTTCACAGGTTTCTGCTACACAGGGACTTGACCCTTCCTCAGCGATCTTCTGAGAAGAATCAGACTCTTCTATTGCTGTTGTACTCTCCCCACTAAATTCACCTTTTGGGGAGGGGCCTTTTCTTCCCTGGTTAAGCACATCTGTATCCTGGGAAACTTGCCCTGCTCCTAACTCCCTGTTCTGGGCAAGCAAACCCTCTGCTTTCTGCCTTTTGCTCAGAAGCATGGATTTCTTCCTGTCCCGGGCATATTTTAGACCTGCAATAAATTTACTCGAAATTTTGAGGTGAAAGGTGTTCTTCCTTTTAGCTCTAGACTTTGTGTTAACTCCTTTCTGTACTTTACAACCTTCATTTTTGCTAGCTTTAGGTGGAAGTGTTTTCTGCACAGGCTCTGCATGAGAAACATCTTTTTTCCCTGTTGGGTTTGCAGATGACTTACCACCAGCAAAACCTGCAACCCCAACTACTCCTTGCTTAGCTTTTGACTGACCAGTAGTATGAAGATAAACACTCTCTGCAGAGGAAGCAGATTTCCTACTGCCATGTAACATTGCACTTTTCCCTTCTGTTCTCTGAGAGTCCTTCCACTCAGCAGTTTGCTGAGACACCTCAGTGTTTTTGCTCTGAGCCAGCATCAGGTCAAGCTCAACTGGCTGTTGCTTCGCTTTCCCTTTATTAGGAGTTTGTTTGGTCACTCTCAATAGGTCCAGACTTGCAACATCTTTTTGTATCTCCAGATTGCTTGCAGAGTCTTTAGCCTTTTCTGCTAAAAACTTCCTGATTTCTTGTTCAATGCTGTCGTCACTGTCCACTGAGCTGCTGTCATCAGCATCTGATGGTGCTGTGAA
This sequence comes from Indicator indicator, assembly GCF_027791375.1. Lineage (NCBI taxonomy): Eukaryota > Metazoa > Chordata > Aves > Piciformes > Indicatoridae > Indicator > Indicator indicator. Next base: position 10,152,177 of record NC_072037.1, read on the forward strand.
AGCACCTTGGCTGATTTTAGCTACCTGCAGGTTGCTCTGGTTTGAAATTGCTTTAGGTTTAGATCCTTTTTTAAGCTGTACATTAAACTCCAAGTTCTTCATAGTTTCTGGTTTTTCACTGGTAGGTTTGACATTAAAGTCTGGAGGACTTCTGATCACATTTTCCTTCACAGATTTCCTGGGCTTTGAGGGGCAGCTTTTCACCAGCATGGGATTTTTGCCTTTCCACTCGTTTTGTTGGAGGCTACTAAATTCATCCAGCAGCTGGGTTTCTGTCTCGTTAAATCTGGCTCTCTTTTTGTACTGAGGTTTCTGGTCCTTGGACTTCCTTTTTAATTTTCTTTTAGACCGTAAGAGGTCCTTGATAGCACTATCAAGGTCCTCATCACTATCCAGAGAGCTGCTCTCATCAGCTGAACCATCCCTCTCTTGAGTTTGGATGGCACTTTTTGTAAGCTTTCTTGTGCTGCTCTGAACCTGCACAAAAGGATTTTCAGAGTCCAAGGCCACACATCTGCCATCAGATCCAGACAATTTGGAAGACATCAGCTGCTGCTGTCGAGTCTCTTTGCTACTGAGCCTGTGAGCATCACAGAGCTCTGTGGAGCTGCTCAGGGCACGCTCCTCTTGGAGTACAGATTTTGAATAGTTACCTGGCTGGAAAAGTCCTGACTCCAGCTGTTCAGGTGGTTTTGATGCACCTTGCTTCCCCATTCCACCTTCCCTTTTAAGTCTCGTTTTACGAGTCAGTGACAGCTTCAGTGTTTTCGGAAGGGAAGGCTCAAGGGTACCAGTGAGGCTGTTTTTATCAGAAGGCAAAGGCATCTGGATTGAGTGGGACAGGCTGGGAGGCTTTGTTCCAAGGCTCTCTGACTGTGCTTTCAGAGCCAAAAAAGCTCTGATTTCTTGCTCTATGCTATCATCACTGTCCACAAGGCTGCTGTCGCTTTCACAACGTGGGGAAGAGAGGAGCTGGGGAGGAAACAGGGAGTCTGCAGCCAGTGATCTGTTATCACTTCCCATTGGGGATGGCATGATTGTTTTGGAAATATCAAGGATGGCTTCTGCACACATGAGTTCTGCAGATGTGTCTGCTCTGCAAGAGGCCTGCAAGGTGAGCTCGCAAGCAGTGATCTTGTTTTCTGGGGGTGCAAAGTGCTTGGCTTTTTTCAGTGGTTTGAACAGCTTGTTAAATTCATTGCTGGTGCTTTCTACCTCTGTTGACTTTGAGTTAATTTCTTTTCTCTTGTTGCTTGTGGGGTTTTTAGGGAGTTCTGGTGAGGCACTTTTTGTAGAGCTAATCGTCAGGCTGGCAGAAATGTCTGCCATTCCCTTGGGATCAAACTGTTCCCTCTGCAAAGGGACACAGCCTGGTGCACGACCTGCCTCCTTCCTGATTTTCTCCAGCTGATAAAGCTGAATGGCCTCTTCAATGCCATCGTCGCTACTGGAGTCAGACGTGTGTGTGCTGGCATTGAGAAGGCCTCCTCTGGTCTCCCAGTAATTAGTTCCACTTCCTTCATCTCGCTCCAATAACCAGGGCTGGCTGGCAGTGGCCATGTCAAGATATGCTTGGTTCACTTGGCTGAAGTCACCAGGCTCTTCCAGCACCTGAGGCTGCAAACACTCAGCCTGCATGCCAGTTTTCTGCAGCTTAGGGTGGTGTCTCAAGAGGAGCCCATCGCAGCCTTGCTTTACAGAACCACAGTTGGGTTTGTTCGCTGTTTCTTTGCTGCATTTCAGGACCGACCTCACATGGGAATCTTTTTTATCCTCATCCATCACACACTTACTGGTTTCTTGCTGCTTCTTCTCGTTCAAGAATTGCACTATTTCAGCTTGTATGCTCTGCTCGAAGGAGTCGTCGCTGCTGATGCTCTGAGGAGAAGCAGGTTGGAGCCTTTTCCCAATTCCCAGGTGGTCAGACAGGTACTCTTCAGAGAGCATCTCCGCTTGGAATTTCACAGGAAGAAGGTTACCAGCCATTTTGTTCTGGGAGAATTGTCTCTTAAACCTTTTGTCTCTGCTCTCAGAACACTCTGCATTCCTCTGCAGGGACTGGTCACTTTTGCTTTTTGCTTTCAGGTACTCTTGAATGGCTTCCTCTATACCTCGGTCAACAGAATCATCACTATCAGAATCCAGCAAGAGAGGCCTAAACCCCACATTCTCTTCCACTTCAGTGTTGTCCGAATCAGCAGGGCAACCACACTTGGCATATTGAGGATGCTTCCGGAGCAGTGTGGTGCTAGATGAGACTCTATTGCTTGAGCCCTTTTCTCCCTTTGGTTTCTTCTGCATAATACAATCATACTCATTGTTCATACCCAGGGGAGGCTCTTGGCTTTGCAGGTTGTTGATGATCATCTGAACTTTTGCACTTACAGAGGTTCTAGTGACGTTTTCTTCAGATTCAGAGAAGCAAACGGGGTATCTACAACTCCTTGCTGGTCCAAAGGACTCCCATTTTGTCTGAAGAGCTACCAGAGGAGAAGCATTCATAAGGAACATTCTAGCAGGCAACAGCAAAGTCCACAGGGGAACAGGCTTTCAGACTGGTCTGTCTTTCATCCTGCAACAAGAGGGAAAAAAAAACAAAACAAAACAAAAAAAAAAAAGGAAAATATTCTTTATTATTCATCTACCTTCTACAAGTTCCACCTACTAATACTGGTAATATAAATTGTAAATGATTAACACTCAGACCTCCTGTGCTGGCTAATCCCCAGAGTTACTTCACAATGTTACTTTAAGGGGTAAATCAGTCACTAGTCTCATTAAGGCCAAGCCAGAGGGCACTCAGCATTTGTGGTTCTCAGGATTTTCGGGCACAAGCATCATCCAATTCAGGTCATTATCTTCACTTCCAAAGCTCTTCCTGCCTTTTCCAGGAAGGTTGCACTCTTTGGTGCACAGTCCTAAATAACCACAGGTTGTCCAGACCCACCAAGAACCACTCTGATGATATCTGAGGGGGCAGGAGCGTGAGATCCCCTCCTGCACCTGCACAGTATTTTTCTTGGGAAAAAGAGAAAGAACAAATTTAAGGGAAACTTTTCTAGCAAAGCAGAGTTGGTGGGAGTGAAGGACCCTGCAAAACATTCTACTCCCTGTGTTTCCTTTGGCATAGCTACCCTTTCTAAAGGACTCCTGCCACGCATAGCTCAGTGTTTCAGTTTTACAAGGCAAACAATGTTGGCTATGTCCCCAGGGTATGCAACGGGTGGATGCAGAGCAAGCTGGCCCAAGAGCTGGGATGGTGGAACACAAACCAACCCTTATTCCAAGAGCAGAGTAGCTGGGTTAGCATGCCTAGACTCACACGCTGGCCCAAGACTGCTACCAGCTCTGGCTTGGCATTGAGCACACACAACTGAGGGGCCTGCAGCAGCTCAAAGAGGAGGAAAGGGAGCTTATTTCTTGCTGAAACACACTCCACGGCAACAACCCTGAGACAGCAGCCATTCTGCAGGGTAAAAGTTCTTGGAAAAGAGAAAACTTTAGAAGTCTGCGAAAGCAGGATGAAGATTATGGACTAGTCTTCGTATTATAGTAGAAAACCAAAGCAGAATGAAATCCTGGTTTGTGCAAGAATGAAAAAAGGCATCCAGAAAACTCCAAATCATAGAACGGTAGGGGTTGGAAGGGATCTTTAGAGATCATCGAGTCCAATCCCCCTTCCAAAGCAGGACCACCTAGGGCAGGTCACACAGAATACATCCAGATGGGTCTTGAAAGTCTCTAGAGAAGGAGACTCCACAACCTCTCCGGGCCCGAAGAGTTCGCAACTCTTTCATCAACAGATGACACCCCAAAGAGTTCACAGCTTCCACACAGTCCCATGAGAGCTGAAGGTTTCACCTACAGCATCATCTGGTGGGATCAAAACTGTAGCTGGCTGACAAGGCATGGAGCAGCCCCAACAAAAACCTAGAGCAGCTGGATGGTTCTTCAAGCCCAGCTCAGAGTCTCCAACACAAACCCAGTGGGCTTTAAACACAGCATGGCACTGGACTTCACCAATCTACTATTTCTGCCTCTGAATCCTCTCCAACCTTGACCTTGTGAATTATTCTCTAGTTCTGGTTTCAAATTAATCAGTGGCAGTAACTATTTCAAAGAATTAATGAATCTAAACTCCTTAAAACCTGGGATTTATTTGCTACTGAGAATAAAACAACAGAGAACTGGAGAAGATAATTCTTTCTCACTTTTAGAAGAGCATGGTGCTCCAACCAAGACCATGACAAATGCCTTTGTCAAAATTATTCTGGGACCTGTGCTCTGGGAGCAGGGTTTTTCTGTCTTGTTAGCAGAGTAGAATATTCTGGAAATCTTATTGACCAAGACAGGGTCAGCCTGAACATGTCTCACTTAGAATTATAGACTTGTTTAGGCCAGAAAAGAGCTTTCAGATCATCTAAGTCCAACCATTAAACCAACACTACCAAGTCTCTTGCTAAACCACGTCCCTCATCACTGCAAGTGCTTTCAAACCCCTTCAGGGTGGTGACTCCACCACTGCCCTGGGCAGCCTGTTCCAGGGCTTGACAACCCTTTTGGGGAAAAAATTGTTTTTCATGTCCAACCTATACCTTCCCTGGCACAACCTGAAGCCACTTCCTCTTGTCCTAACCCTTATTACTTGGGAGAAGATGTTGACCCCCACTTTATTCCAACTTCCATTCAGGGACTTGTAGAGAGCAAAAAGGTCTCACCTCAGCCTCCTTTCCTCCAGCCTGAATAACCCCAGTTCCCTCAGTTGCTCCTCATAGGAGCAGATCCTCTCTAGACCCTTCACCAGCTTTGCTGTTTTTCTCTGGAGCTGCTCCAGCACCTCAATGCCCTTCTTGGAGTGAGGGACTCAAAACTCAAACTCAGTATTCAAGATGCTGTCCCACCAGTGCTGAGTACAGGGGGACAATCACCCCTCTAGTCCTGCTGGCCACACTACTTTGACACAGGCCAGGATGCTGCTGGCCTTTTTGGCCACCTGGGCACACTGCTGGCTCATGTTCAGATGGTTGTCAACATGATGCCCACAGAGCAGTTAGCTCTGGACACGCCACTGATATTTCTTTTGCCATTTTATTCACTGGTTCCCTGCCACAGAACATCTTGGCAGAAGACATTTCAACCCAAGCTCTGGACATCCATTTCTGATTTACTTGTCCTCAGTGATAATTCATCTCAAAACGTCACTCCTGCATAACTAAGTAAGTGTAGTGAAGAAGAACATTTCTCCTCGTTGGCTGGTACCCAGAGAAACCCAAACAAGACTGTTTAACCTCCGCCTTTTGGTCAACTGGAGGCGGTTTAGCCCGACCTGTGCTCTGCAGTGCTCACCACCACTCGTGAACTCAGCCATGAACAACCTGGGGAAGCACCTCAAAGCACAGCTCTGAACCTCACCTTTCAGAAACACCTGAATAAACCCACAGTATCTAAAGCAGCCTCCAACACATTCACTGGGGCAAACGTAAAATTAAAACCATTTTTCCTTGTAATAAGCATCTAAGGATCAAAAAGACAGAAATTAGAATACCTAATTATCCTGAAGAAATGCAATTAACACACTTAAGCTCCCAGCTTCATTAAACAAATCCTAACTTATTTCCTATTAACCTATTTCCACAGTTTCTGGGAAAGAGGCAGGTACCTCCCATCACCCCATGCCAGGATTGCAGTCACCCTGCATGGATTACATTGGATAGGACTGGGATGAACCTTCCTGCCTCAGGACAGGGCACCCAGCCAGGGGTGCAGGCTCTGAGGGGGCACTCGTGGAGGGCGTGAGGGAGCACCTGGGCACACGTCGAGGCTGTGTGAGGGGGAATGTGAGGAGACATAAACCAGGGGACATCCAGAGGGTGTGAGGGAAAACCCACCTCAGGGAGGGCACCAACAGAGGTTGTGAGGGAAAGTGAGGGGACACAAAGGGACACCTACCTGGAGGGAAGCAGACGGTGTGAGGGAGCACCCACCTCAGAGGGGGGAACCTGAGAGGATGTGAGGAAACACGAGGGGACACTGACTTGGGGAGTACCCTCAGAGGGTGAAGGGACACCCACCTTGAGGAGCACCCAGAGAGTCCCCTCGGGGGGCACCCACAAGGGTTGTATGTGGGGACAGGAAGGAACACTCACCAGGGGCACTCATAATGGCTATGTGGGGGCATGAGGGGACACCCTTCTGGGGTGAGGTACTCACTGGAGCTCTAGGAGGGAAAATGAGGGGACACCTACCCAGGGGGGCACTAACTGGAGCTCTGTAAGGGGATATTGGGGGATACCCAACCGAGGGGCACCCACAAATACTGTATGAGGGGACACGAGAGGACACCCACCTGAGGGGCCCAGACAGAGGATGTACGAGGGGACACCCACTCGGTGGGCACCCAGAGAGGCTGTGCGAGGGGTGACCCACCTGGGGGGCACCCTCGAATACTGTATGAGGGGACACGAGGCGACAGCCACAAAGGGGGGCACCCACAGAGGTTGTGTGAGGGGACACGCACCTGGGGGGCACCTACAAAGGCTGTGTGAGGGGACACGAGGGGACACCCACTCGGGGGGCACCCACAGAGGCTGTATGAGGGGACACCCACCCGTGCAGGCCGCCCGGAGCCGCCGTACACGGTCCCACCGCCGCGGGGCGCCCCGCCCGCTGCCCTGCGCTGCCCGCGGCCAGCCGGGCCCTGCCCGCGCCGCCATGGCTCCCCCTTCCCGCCTTCCGCCGCCCTCGGCCGGCCGCGTCGGGCCCGGACCTGGGCCTCAGCCTCGGGCGCCGGTGGGTCCCCGCTGCACCACCCCGCCCGCCCCCCGCCCCGGCGCTCACCTGCCGCCGCCGCCGCCGCGGGGGGAGGCCGAGAGAGAACGGGAGGTGGGATAGGTGATGGCGGCTACCGGCCCGGGCTCGCCGCTCCAGCCGGGCTCCGCTCCGCCGCTGCCCGCCGCGCTGGTGCAGGGGCGGGCGGCGCTTCCTTCCCTGCCCCCGGGGAGCGGGAGGCATGCGCCGCAGGGCTCCGCCGGGGAGGCGGGGGCGACCGCTCGGCCTCTGCGGCCGCCGGCTCTGCCCGAGGGAGCGGCCGGGCGAGAGGGGAGAGGACCAGACCGGGCCGGACCGGGCGGTTGTGCCGCCGGGGCACAAAGGCAGGCGCGGCTGCGATCGCTTCGCCGGAGCTTGGGAGCCGGCGCGGAGGGGAGGGAAGGGAAGCAGGGAGGCTGGAGCCTGTTTAACGCTTGTCCGCCGGGGAGGAAGGGGCACCCCGCCGGCAGTGTGAAGCCAAGGCCTTTATCAGACCCAGGGCAAGATCTGGGCCCTAAAGGCAGCTTCTAGAAACTCTGAGCGGCTCGGACCCGGCAGGGACTTTGCAAACACACGTAGCCGGTGTTCACACAGTTTACTTTTGGGGCAAGAGTTGAGTGCGAGGCATGGGAGGAGAAGAGATTGTCTCATTCCCTTGGGGATGAAAAGGTGTGTGGGGAAACTCCAAGCATGGGCCAAACACACCAAACCCGGAGTCTGGGGATGCAAAACTACAATCGATGTTAAGAGAGCCGAGGCCTCTGCTTTTTTTTTTTCCTTTTTTTTTTTCTCCCCAGAAGCTGAAGCGTTTGGTGCTTTGGTTCCTGAAGTTTTCAGGAGGACGATGGACGTTTCGTGTAGAGGAACAATAAACTTTTAGTGCTGCTTCTTGCTTGTTCTGCTGGTGAGGAGGCTTCTCCCCCGTGGTGCACTGCCAGCTGCATCCGACTGTCTCTTTGCTTCTAGAGCTGAGCCAAGCTGCAGAGTAATTTCCTTTTGGGACACTCGTTTCAACCTGCTCATTCACTAGAAACCAGAGAGTGAGTCATAACTCTCGGTTTGTAAATCTTCACAAGCGTTTCCCATTCCTAGTTTCTGGCAAAGGAAAACCTGGTGCCTTAACCCAAAGTGCTGCCTATTTTTGCTTTGCCCATGCATTTATTTATTTAGTGAGTTGCTTATTTATTCACATGGTCCTTGAACACCTGTGGTGCTGCAGAGGGTACTATTACATCATTAGGCTGGGGTGTTGCCAAAATCCTAGGGGAAATATTCAGGCTAGGAAATAGCAGGTGAACAGCAATGGGTTGCAGCAGGTACTAAAGGGTCTCAGGCTGAAAATGGGATGAGAGCTCTTGGGAGTGCAGGTGAGACACTACTCATACCCCACTGGGCACCTCTGCCATAAGGAGAGCTAGTGCCAGTGCATGAGAATGTGGTGGATGTCAGAATCAGGCCCCTTATGCTTAACAGATGTTCTCACATGCAATTACTCATTTTCTGTGTCACTTTTCATTCAAAGCTCCAGACGCTTTGCTTCAGTGATGTTGCTGTTTCTGCCACAGCTTTGACAGCACATCTCAGCACCACGGCACAGCTCAGAGGTTTAACTCAAAAGTTGGAGGGCAGTTTCCCAATGCAGTGTTGAACACTGCTGAGAATCTAGCCTGTCTCTGAGGTGAATCTGTTCTGTGCTTGCAGAAAGAGATGGCAGAGTGGCTAGGCTGAACCTGCCCTGTCCCTGTTCCCGGTATTGGTGCAGGATAGGTGCTGGACACGGTGACTCTGAGCTGCAAGCCTCTTCACAGATTCACAGATTGCATCAGGTTGGAAAGGACCCTCAAAGCTCATCTTGTGCACCTCCCCTTCAGTGAGAAGGGACATCTCCAACTAGATCAGGCTGCCCAGGGCCACATCGAGTCTGACCGTGAATGTCTCCAGGGATGGGGCCTCAACCACATCCCTGGGAAACCTGTTCCAGTATTTCACCACTTTCACTGTGAAGAACTTTCTCTCAGTGTCCAACCTAAATCTCCCCTGCTCCAGTTTCAAACCATTGCCTCTTGTCCTGTTGCTACAAGCCCTTCTGATAAGTTCCTCCCCAGCCTTTCCGTAGGTCCCCTTCAGATATTTTTGTGCTCACTCTGTGGTAACACATCACAAGAAGTGAGGCTGACATATGCCAAGTGCTGTGGAACAGATTTCCACCTGCTTTTACTGCAGAGGTGTCTGCTTTGAGGAGCATGTGTGCTTTCCTGCCCTGGAGAATTGTGTCCTTTCCTAGACTCCAACCTCACCTTCTAATTTTTTGTTTCCCTACAAGTCCTCTACCTACCAAACCAGGCCTGGCCTTGGGGGTGTGGGACAGGACCATGTTTCAAAAGGTCAGACAACATTATAGACGCCCTGATTTATCTCCTGATTTTACAGTAGATAAAACAGAGGCCAATAAGACATTTGACTGTGTGTTCATGTCCCTGGGATCTGTGATGTGCTTTTATATTCCAAAATGGCTTGCTTGAACAAACCTGCTGAAAACAGCACAGCCAGCATCTGTGTGCAGGAAGAAACAATGAACTCGCTATTCCTTAGCTGCAGAACTGCAGCCTGGAGGTGAGGAAACTTTGCTCCCTTCACCATATTCCTCCTAATGCTACTCTGGAGGAAAGAAAGGGCTCTTGTATTCACAGAGACCCTTGGGCCGAGTCAATTTACACGTGAATGCTCTTTAAAAATCAAATTAAAGTCAAAGCTGTGTCTAGAAGCTTGGTAAATGTTTTTGTGCACATGCAGTTGCTTGGAAGAGGGGAGACTTGACTTGCTAGAGAGCGAAGGGCAGGTGGCATTTTGTGGCTCTGCAGGGCAACTTGCCTCTATGTTCAGCTCCTGAGTTGAAAGAAGAGCAGAGCATCTCCCTGAGGTCCCATTAGGGATGATTTGTCTTCCTGATCCACGATTTTGGAGGAAATGAGAGCAGTGGTCCCTGTGTCCCCACTGGACAGATGACAAAAGTCACAAGCACTAATTGGTCCCCTCGTTAGGGTGGCTGGAATGGCAGGGAAACATCTTCCCCAACCTCAGGATCTGTTCATCCCCTTTGCAGCTTTGTTGCAGGGGGTAGGAACAGGCACTCATTAGACATGGCTCTGGATACATTAGAGGCAAAAGCTGCTGTGGGTTATCAGAGGCTGAAATCAAGAGTTCAGGTGATGGTGTTTTTTTTTTTTTTTTCTTTCTAGCAGGAAAAAGGAGAAGATTAAAATCAAAACAGTGAGAATGAAAGGATTCAGCTCACAGATCTTCTTCTTGACAGGTAACCTGTGGCTTCGTGGCCAATTACAGTTCCTACATGGAGCTGTGTTAGAACACCAGGCTCTCCTGCCACACTGATATGAGTCATAGCTGATGCCAGCTGCGGGCACAGCCACATCCAGGACATGAGGGAGGTCGATAGCCTCAGGTTCTGCAAACCCTTTCCTCTGCTGGTGCCACTTTTGCATTCCCCAAGCATGTCTTTGAGTTTTGGGGCCAAAACAATCCACGAAAGTGAAATTCTGCTATGACCATTGAGGGGATTTGGGGAAGAAGCAGCAGGGAAAGGGCTGTGGGTGCAGCCCAGCCTGAACTTTGAGCTCAGTCAGTATTTGAGGTCTGTTTATTACGTGGGTCCACTTAGCTTCAGGAGGCTCCAAACTCCTCTGGGAAAAGCAGTGCCAGTGTTGGCTTTAAAATAAACCAAGCAGGCTTCTTCTGGTTCAAAGCAGGGCTCAGGTGTGGCCTGAGCACTTGTTTCCCTCTTGCATGAATTTGCTCACGTTAAGAGCTGCAGTGAGCACAGGGCACATCCTGGGTTGCAGCAGGTCTCTTGGAGCAATAGGTTAAGGGCACATCCTGGGATGCAGCAGGTTTCTTGGAGCAGCAGGTTAAGGGCACATCCTGGGATGCAGCAGGTGTCTTGGAGCAGCAGGTTAAGGGCACATCCTGGGATGCAGCAGGTCTCTTGCAGCAATAGGTTACGGGCACATCCTGGGATGCAGCAGGTTTCTTGGAGCAGCAGGTTAAGGGCACATCCTGGGATGCAGCAGGTCTCTTGGAGCAGCAGATCAGGGGCACATCCTGGGATGCAGCAGGTTTCTTGGAGCAATAGGTAAAGGGCACATCTGGGATGCAGCGGTCTTTTGGAGCAGCAGGTTAAGGCACATCCTGGGATGCAGCAGGTCTCTTGGAGCAGCAGGTTAAGGGCACATCCTGGGATGCAGCAGGTTTCTTGGAGCAGCAGGTTAAGGGCACATCCTGGGATGCAGCAGGTCTCTTGGAGCAGCAGGTTAAGGGCACATTCCTGGGATGCAGCAGGTCTCTTGGAGCAGCAGGTCAAGGTGGTGGCCCTGTTCCTACATCTTCCTCCCCATTTAGCTCCTTCTAGTTGATCACAGGCAGTGAAATAGATGGAGTACAACTGGCTCATGTAGTAACATGGTAAATTGAAGAGTTTAGTTGTTATTTAATAAATGCCAAGGAGACTCATGAGGCCTTGAAGTTATAATAGAAAGATCTAATTTAGAAAAAAAGGAGCAGAGATACCCGTGAAAGCTGCCAGCAAACAGTGCTGGGTGTTGAACATTTCTATTTGCCTTCTGAACAGAGCAGAAATGATGTGAGCTTCTTCACAGCAGGGCTTCATGCTGCCTGGGGAAGCAGCATCTGAGGCAGGAGGAGGTCTGAGGGCAGGAGGAGATCCAGGAGCAGTTCTCAGTGGAGCTAGCTCCTGGAATGCTTTGCTGTGCCTTGCCTTAGAAGACATCATTGCTGTAAAGCACCTTTGGATGTCAGATTTTGTTAAGAAAAGAGACCCAGCAGCTCTGTGAAGCACATCAAGTGGAAAGCACAGCACAGAGGCTACGTTACAGAATCCGTTTGATGTTTCTGAGTCAAATCTGATGAACTTCCCATTCATTACTGACCATTATATAAAAGGTCCCCTTTCAGTGGTAACTCCCAGTGTATCTGGCATAAAAACATATCCTGAGAAATATTTTGTGCCCAGAGGCTTGATTGCAACCTTGACCTTTCCTTGCTATCTATATGGCAGAGACCTCTGAAATGTCTAGGGAAATGAGGCACCTCTTTCACATCCTGTGCCTGGAACTTTTGAATAGTTTTTGTACAGAGGAAACCTTCTCACTCTCTACAACTCCCTGAAAGGAGGTTGGAGAGAGGTGGGGTTTGGTCTCTACTCTCTAGTAAAAAGGGATAGGACAAGAGGAAATAGCCTCAAGTTGTACCTGGGAAGGTTTAGGTTGGATGTTAGAAGAAAATGCCTCACTGAAAAGGTTCTTAAAGACTGGAACAGGTTCCCCAGATTGAATCCCCAATGGAGGCATTTAAGAGACAGAGAGATGTGGTGCTGAGGGAGATGGTTTAGCACCAGACTTGGTAGAGTTAGAGAACGGTTGTGCACCATGACCTTAAAGGTCTTTCCCAACCAAATGATTCTGTGATTCTAACTCTTTCCCATCTCAGTTAAATTAGACATTTTTCCCACGTGTACAAACATGGAATGTGTCCTATGGGCCCTGAAGAGTGTTCTTTGCACAAGCCTTCCCTTTCCATCCAGCTCTGTGGGCTTTTGCTGCCAGGCAATGCTGTCTGTACTCCCATGAGGACATTTCCAGCTGGATTTTGTTCTTGTCACAGTTCTGCTTGTGCCCATTAGGTGTCAGACTCTTATCGGCAGAGTCTTCTCCAGTTTTTAGGGTTTGGAGAAGAGGCGAGTTTGAGAAGCCGGGGGCTGGGCTGGTTTGTTTAGGGCATTGGCTGCATGCTCACCTATGAGTCCTACCCAAAACGAGCAGACTGGGTGGTGTGGTGCTCCCTGGGCCACCAAACAGGGACTTACTGCTGGATTTCTCCCAGATTTGACTATCTGTGGTTTCCTCTGGAGCCACTGCCAGCAGATTCTGGAGCTGCAGACTGAGCATCCTGCTCCTGCCCCGATACTGCAGGGCTTTGCAGGTGTTTATATTTTAGATCACATGTAATTGCATTCCTCACATCAGCTTGTCCTGTTGCAATAGCTCCTTCCTTCTTCTCTCAGGTCTGTAGGGTCAGTGAAGCACTGCCAAAGCAGTGACAGGTGTCATTCCACCTCATCCCTCACCCCTTGGAGATGAGCAGTTGAAGTGGAGTGTTGAAGGCTGGTGCCAAGCCAAGCCAGCACTATGAATACAAGCTGCTGGGGTAGCTCAGGTATTTCCTGCATCTCAGGGCTTGGGAGCACTGATGAACACACTGGGATTCATTCAGAGGTGGAAAGTCAGGCTTTCCCCCCCCATTTTTTTCTTCTTTAATGAACCATGTGCAGAGTTTCCTGCAGCAACACTTTGATTTCATCTGCAAGCTGGGATATAAACACGGGCATTAGGTGCCATGAGGCAAGGTAGAGGGTGATGAAAAGGGGTCTGTGAGCTTTTAAATGGCCTATTTAAAGGGCAAGATCAAAGATGCACAGTGGGATGGCCTCCTTCCCTGCTACACCAAGGAAAGCCATAATGAAACTGAGATGCTGTGCTTGCTGTGTTTCAAAGGGAAATGCTTCTGCTTTGACTCTGTGCGGCAATTGCTGAGAGCTTTAAGGGGGCTGAGGGAGGAGAAGAAAACACACAGCACTCCAGCTCCCCTCATTACTGCTCCTCCAACCCTTCTGCTGAGAAGTCCCAGCACAGCCAAGGACTTGTCCATCTGCAAGGTGCACATGTTATGTTTGCAGAGCACCTTTTCTGACCGGGCTGCTTGCTCAGGGGCATCCTTGCAGCCACCCGTGAGGCAGGACGCTGCTGGACCACAAGCGTGGAGCATCTCCAATTCCCAGCTGAGCCATCCTGAGCACTGTCCCAGCCTCCATTCCTTTTTAAGCCAGTGTTTTTAAAAGGCATCTTCACAGCTTTTCAGATCACCTTCAAGGAGCACTCTATTTTTAGCCTTTGTGGACTCTCTGGGCTGCAAAGAAGCGAAACCTCTCTGCAGTGAATCCACCACAGGGCGACTGGCTGGTATTCAAACTCTCCAGCTGAAGCCTGCCACCAAGGGACTGACTTGTCCCCAAGGAGTGGATTGAGTCCACGCTGCCACCACGGGACACTGCCTGCTTGGTCATCCTGAGGTGGGTAGCAGGGAGGGCAGGGGCCACAGCCATGGTGCACAGCAGGTTTCCCACACTTTTGCTACTGCAAAATGTGCTTTGCTCGAGCAGGCTTTGATTAAGGGTTTCCAAACCGCTGCTGCTTGGTTCAGTGGTGAAAATGCTTCCTTAAATGAGTTTTGGATCAAACTGAAGATCACCACTGCTCTGAATTTTCATCAAACTGAAAAAAACAAAAACCCATGCTGGCCAGAGAGAGTCCCTGCAATCCTTTGCCTTGGGTTCTTCTCCAGCAAACTAGCACAGAACAAATCACCCTCAAGCAGCACAGCCAGGCAGAGCAAAAGCCTTCCTGCTGCTCTGCAGGGTGAAGGGACCTCCCAGGAGTGGTTTCAGGCTCGTTGAATCAGTGTTTGGCAGGCATGTTAGTAGCTATTTGGATTAGTTCTTTTTCCTCAGTCCTTATTCTGCTCTCCCTGTGGGCCAAAGTCACCTCCCAGTGCTTCGGAAGAAATGGAGGGCAGGAGTCCCGACCACCCTTGCTATGCAGCTGCACACACTCCACAATCAGACCCATGTACACTCCTGGTGTTTCGTGGGGTTTTTAGGGCCATGGCATCTGTCCAGTGATGGCAACTGTGGACTAAGTGCAGTGTCAGATTCTCCCTGCAGAGCTGTCAGGAGTGGAGGAGTATTGACTGATGCAACAGATCCATAACAGCTTTGGAAACAGAGGAGGAGATCAAATCCTGTCCTTCTGCTTAAGAAAAACATGGTATTTAGAGAGGAACTTTCTCCTGGGTGGGGCTTGTGCTGCTGGCATTGACAGAGAGCCCTTGTGAACAGTTTCGTCACCCTGGTCCTGAATTCTCTGACAGTGGTCTGAGCCCCTTGGAATCATAGAATTGCCTGGTTGGAAAAGACCTTAAGATCACCAAGTCCAACCATAACCTAACATCTCCTTGTACACAACTGTTAGACCATGGCCCTGAGCACCTCATCCAAACATCTTTTAAACATCACCATTGGAGAATGATCCAATGAGGATTGGGCTGGATGACCTTTGAAGGTCCCTTCCAACCCAAACCATTCTATGATTCTGTGATTGTATGATTCTGTGACCCAAAACCTCTCTGATCCATCCAGCACCCCTAGAGCAGCTGGCTTCATGGCACCAGGAGGCTGGGAGCTGCCAAGCTGAGGTGACAGTGTGGGACTACAAACTTCACCCAACCTGGGGCTCACAGAGAAGGTCCAAAGATGCACCAGTACCTGGCTCGATCCCTGCTCTGCTTTTTCTTGCTCCTTGCTGCACACCACACAGTGCAGGGTGAGGGCTGGGTTTGACCCTTGTGCAGGCTTCCCTGCCATCAGTCCAGCTTGGCTGAGGCTCTGGAAGCCCAGGAGTGTGGAAAGGAAGGAGTGGAGGCAGCACCCCAAGCTCCCAGCAGCATCTCGGGTGAGCTGAGCGTGCAGCCAGGCGTGGGCTGGGGAAGCCGGAGCAGCTTGCAGACGTACATGCTGCAGACCAGGAGGAAGGAACAGGCTGCAAGGAGCTCGTGGGAGGAAGAGGAGGAGGAAACTGGGTGTCAGCAGATTGAGAGCTGAGATGTGTTAGTGGTTGTATTTGGGATATGATCAACGTTTCCTTGTGACTTGCACAATCTGCAGGGGCCTGAGTGGTACAAAAAAGAATAAAAATCAGTGGGAGTGCAGCTTCTACATCTTCTTATGCTGCAGGAGGCTGCAAAAAGGAGGCTGCAAAAAGGAGGCTGAAGCCCTCACTCCCTGTGCAAGGGCAATGCAAGTCAGAACATGGGCTCCTCTGGCTGCCATGGGGGCAAGAGTTGGGTGAGTTGGTGGGTGGCAGTGGGCAGTCCCCCTGTGCAGGGAGCTGGGGCACGCAGGGCTGATGGGTGCTGCCAACCCCATGGTGTGCAGCCTCCTTTTCCTCTGGATACCAGTGGGGTTGGTCTAGGTGACCTTGAAAGAACCCTTCTAACCCAACCCATTCCGTAATTCCATGATTCCATAAGGGAAGAGCTGCTGTACTTGTTTGGAGCTCTGGGCAGTGGCTTGGCCTCAGCACGCTGTGGAAAGGGGAGCTGGGAGCACAGAGAGGAGCAGCACTGCTGCCAGGGAGGGAGGAGGGGATGGCTCTTCATCACCCACTCGCATCTCTGCCGTGGTAATTCGTAGAAGTGTCACTGGCACATCTGTTCAGAGAGAGAGAAGTAATCCAGGTCCAGCTGAGCCACGAAATTGCTTTCAGAGCTGCTGATTCCCAGCTTGGGGGTGTGCGGTCAGCTTGACTGCAGGCTGGGGATTTGTGATTTATTTTGTTCTCCTCTTCCTTGCCCTGTTCCTTGCAGACAGCAGAGATCGGTAACATGTAAAGCAGGCAGGGCCAGCAGTTTGGAATCCTGGTCCCCCTGGTCTCATTCTCTGGGCAAAGATGGGCCACCAGGGCTCGTTCATGATGCCCTGAAATCCCTCACACCCTGCCTCACTGGAAGATTTGCATCTTCCTCATGACCAGGTTGCTCTGCTCATCCTTTTCCTGTGGGTCATAGGAAAAGGATTCATTCTCTGTCTGCATGCATTTGGCCTCTGCTCTGGGACCAGTTCCCGTTTCTCCTCTAGATGGTGCAACTGCCATTGAACACCAAAAAAAGCACCGAGCTGCAGCCAGCCCCCAGCCCCCGCGACAGAATGTGGGGTGCAGCAAGCCCTAGTGTCTGTCCCCAGCTCCCCACGACTCATTCCAGGTCTCTCCCATACTGGCAGGACCCTCACAGATTCTCCACCTGAGGATCTGTTCCAGATACCTGTGGAGCATCATCCCTCCTCTAGCCGTGGGCACAGGGCTGTGTGGAACCAAGGGGATGAGAAATCTGTCTCCTGCTATTCCTGGCATTTCTGTCCTTGGCAGAACATGTCCCTGGCAGTGCCCGGGGGAGATGCTGGCAGATCACAGCGGAAGGTGGAGGAGATGGGACAGATCCTAGGGGTGACCCCAGGGTGCAGTCAGGTTGTTTCCTTTCGTGCTGGGTGTGAAGCTGCAAATGCCATCATCACAGGCTTTTGTTAGACTCCCTGCTTGCCTGCCATCCCCTGACTCACCTCCAGACGAGGAGGGATGTGGCTGCCAAACCCGCAGGGCTGGGCAGGAGAACAGCCTCTGCAATGGGCAGCTCAAGACTGGGGCACACTGAACCACACTGTCCCACTTGGGCCCTCTGCCTCTGCACCCAGCTGATGGCAGCAAGAAGGATGCACGCAGAGATGTTCTCCTCCAGGTCCATCTCCTCGCAGCCACAGGGCATTTCTGGCTTATGGATTGCATCAGGGCAGAGTGAGACTGGCTGGGTTTGCTGAGTAGATGAGGAGAGCCATCCATGAGCTGAGCAGACTGGATTTGGGTCCCTGCAGACCAAAGGGAGATCCTAGACATGGTTCTCTCTACTCCCCATTTGTTTAGGCTAACCCCACATAAATCCGAGCTTCATGATTTGAGTGAAACAATAGGAGAGATTCCAGCATACAGCAAGATTTGCTCCTGTTAAGCTTTGCTGGCAAGCTTTAGAGCCTGTATTTTAAATAAATGTTATGGGTGCATTTAAAACCACACCATATGTTCTCCTGTGGATCTTTCTGGGAGCTGCTGCAGCGTGGCTCTCGACTGGATCTCCTCCTCCCTGCACTGTCGGCTTGCCTGGCTGTGTTTTGCTGTGCCACCCACGGTGCCAAAGCTGGAGCAGAGCCTTGTGCCCTGATTCCTCCTTGCAGCACTGAGGAAGCCACGTTTGGGACTCCCCATACCCCTGTGCCCAAACACCAACGTGTTTCATGAAGTCCCTGCTGTGAGCACGGGTTGCAAAATAAGCACTTATTATTGGGGTGGTTTTGCCAGAGCTGATTAACTTGCTGGAGCCCAGGGAGGCAGTGGCTGTCCTCTTCCTGGAGGTGTTTAAGGCCAGGTTGAGCAATGTGGTCTAGACCTGGTGTCCCTGCCCACGGTGCAGGTGTTGGAACTGGATGATCTTTAAGGTCCTTTCCAACCCAACCCATTCTATGATTCTATGACCTGCTTTGCATCCCTGTCACAATCCCTGCTGTTCTGCCATCCATCTCCTCACTCTAATTTTCGGGAAGCACCCCAAAGCTTGGAGCTGCTGCAGGGTTTTGGATTTCTTAGTTCTCCTCGACCACTGTAGGTGGCACTCCGGCCCTGCCACCCCGCCTGGCTGCCAGCGAGCTGTAATGCTGGCGAGGAATCAGGGGATGAGCTCTAAGTTTACAGCAGATCTTCCCTTCTGACAGATTACTGCTTCATTTGTAAGAGGAGAACTTCTCATTAAGTGCATTTTTGACATTTTGTTGGGAGGGGTGGGGTGAAGGGGAGAAAGAAAGCAAATCCTTGTGATGCTGAAGGCGCTGGAGCAGAAGCGCGGCTGAGCCTTCGCAGCTTTGGAGGCTGGGGTTGAGGGTTCTTATTTTCTTGCTTTGGTTCTAAAGTTCCCTTTTTTTTTTTTTTTTTTTTTTTTTGGGGTGATTATTCAGCTCTGAGCACAATTGCTGCTGGTAGGAAGAGTGTTAAAACCCTAGATCCCAGCTGCAAAGCCAGGAGGACTTTGGAGTGGAGAAACAGCAGCTCTCCTCTCCAGCAATGCTGGGAATTCAGTGCTAATCCAATAAGGTTTGATTAAAAGTGCATTTTCAAGGCAAAATCAAATCTAACTGCTATTAGCACTGCTCTCGGCGCTGTGAGAGTGTCTGGGCACGCCAGGCTGGGGCTGCACTCGGAGCTGGGCATTGCCAAGCATGAGGTCAGTGCTGGCTCTGCCAGCCACCCGTGTTGGGGACCTTGGGACATCCCCATGGGGATCCAGGGACAGCCCTGTGGGGACCTGTTTTGCCTTTGGGTGAAGCTCTGCTCTTGCCATGCTCCCTTTGCAAGCTCTGCTAATTGCTAGGGCAAAATTAAGACTGATTTTAGTGTTAATTATGCAAATTAACTTCGATGGGAAACTCTGGTGTGAGGTTGTTATTGCTTTTTTTTTTTTTTTTTCTGGGGTGGAGGAGCAACCCTTTGGAAAATCTTTCTTCTTGCACAGCCCTGAACCTTTCTTCCCTTTGGGTTTCTTTCAAGTGAAAAAGCTGCTGAGCAAGGTTGTTGCCATAAGCTCCTAGGACATTTTCATTGATCCACATCATACTTTTAGAGAGAGCAAGCATCAAAAAGCACTGGGTGACGTTACAGCTGTATTTTAATTATGAGAAATGTTGGAAGCAGCCTAAAGAAAGCCAGCCCTTCATGGCAAAGGAAGCACTTCACCTCTTTTCTCTCAGAAAGCATGTTTTCCCCCCCTTATTATCCACGCTGCTGAAGCCATGAGCTTCTCAGGGGTGAGGACCACAGTGACCTTTCCCAGCTCGTGCCAACCTCCACGTTGTCAACAACAACATCAGCCACAGGCTCACGTTAAAACACTCTGAGATCTTCCTCTCCTGCACTAATTGCCTCTCTGGGCTGGGCTTTTCCTACCCCCCAGTGCAAACACAGGTATAAATCACCTTGTCCTTGTGGTTTTGTACAGCTCAAGCAAAAGGAGGGCTCTGTGGTGATGCTCAGTGCTTCTGCAGCCAGCCACACTCTCGTTTAGGTGCTTGCTTTCAAGAACACTTTTTAATCAGCTCTTGGAAGCCTGTTTTCCTTGAATTAACAGCTGCTCCCTGCTCTGTCTGCTTTTCCAAGCTGGGATAAACCCTCAGCCACTGATGGTTCAAACCCTTCCCTTTCCCTGCACTGTTTCCTGTCTGATGTCAGCCTCGGTGCTGATATGGCCTGGCAGAGGTGATGGGTGATGGGACCAGGGCTAGGCTTGTCCCCAGGTGAGCTGCCCTCTCCCTGTCCCTGCCAGGTTTGCAGTTTCCTCCTTGGCAGAGGTCACTCACTCTGAGCAGAGCACCTGTCTCAGCAAAGTTATCAAATCCTTCTCCCCTGGTGAACAACATGCTCCTGCCTGAGAAAAGCAGATTACAGCATCTCTGATCCCTGATGGCTTGGAGTGCTGCTGCTTACTTGTTTCAGGGAAGGAGTCTTGTAGACAGAGATGCCCTTGTTAATGTTTTACCCTGGGAGATGGTGTTAGGGCTAAAGATGTACATGAGAAGGTGCTTTAAGCCATGGACCTGGTCACCTTCTCACCCATGGGACTGTTGCTGTGGACATGAGGGACATCAGTAAGTGTGGTGAGACACTGGAACAGGTTGCCCAGGGAGGTTGTGAATGCCCCCTCCCTGGAGCTGTTCAAGGCCAGGTTGGATGAGGCCTTGAGCAGTCTGGTTTAGTGGAAAGTATCCCTGCCCATGGCAGTGGGGTTGAAACTAGATGATCTTTAAGGTCCCTTCCAACCCAAACCATTCCATGGATCTATGAATCTGCAAGGGGAACAAAAAATGTACTGCTTGCCCCCTCTGGGAGAAATGCAAAGACTCCTTAAGTGCAGATCTGTTACTCCCTGAGACAGGCTGAGTGGGAAAGCAGGAAAGGGTTGGAGGGGTGGGAAAGAAGGAATGGGTTGGGGGGGTGGGAAAGTAGGAGAGGGTTGGAGAAGTGGGAAAGAAGGAATGGGGTGGGGGGGTGGGAAAGCAGGAGAGGGTTGGAGGGGTGGGAAAGAAGGAATGGGTTGGGGGGTTGGGAAAGCAGGAGAGGGTTGGAGAAGTGGGAAAGAAAGAATGGGGTGGGGGTGTGGGAAAGCAGGAAAGCAGGAAAGGGTTGGAGGGTTTCTCCAGAGAGGGCTGTGCACATGGCAGCATGGTGCTCAGCAGATGGTCCACCAGTCTCACTGCGCCTGACGGGATGGTGGGAGATGTTCTTATGAAAGACTGCTCTGACATTCACAGCACAGATCTGCCAAATGGTGTCTAGGGGAGAAGGAAGGAGCACATTGCAATGCTGCATAAATTGGTGCAGAGAGAGATCTGAGGCTGTGTTTCATAGCAGGGTGGAAAGAAGCCTTGGGCTAACGGCGGTGGTGGTGTGTCCGGGCTGTGCCCTGCTCGAGCCCCGTGCTGAGCCCTCGGACAGGCAGAGCATTTGTCTTCTTCTTGGTGCCTTTTGCCATGGGGATGTTCCTCACTTCTAAAAGCTGCTCCTTCTGTAACAATTCCCAGTTGCCTCAGCTGAATGCTACTGGTGGGTCATCCCAGTGTCCTCCCTTGGTTCTCAGGAGCCCTGTCCCAGCTGCAGCTGAAGGTCTCATGGAGTCACAGAGATCTCCCATCCCTTGGGCCTGTCCTGGGGGCTGCCAAGTCCCAGGCCAGTGTCCCTCACCACCTGCACTGCAAGCCTGCTTCAGAAGAGGGCTGTACTGTTGCTTTCTCTGTTGTGTGGACACAGTTTCTCCTGGAGTTCTCATTTCTGCTTTTGGGACAGAACAATCCCAGCTCCTTCTGGTCCAGCTCAGATTTAGGTGAGATTCATTTCCCTGCTTTTGCTATTGCTTTGCTTTCAGGATCAGTTCCCCTCCACAGTTACCCACCATGGGAAACTCAACAGAAGCACCTCAGTGATCCTTCTCTTTTACTTGTTAATTATTTCCTTAGCTTCCTCTGCATCTTGAGGAGGGGTTTTCTTTTTCCATGGCAACTGCATCCACAAGACTACCCCACACGGGGACCTAAGCTGTGCTGAGGTGCTGGAGGGCCATGCTGCACCCAGCTCAGCTCAGAGCAGGACCAGCTCCCTGCTAAAGCACCTGCCCTACAAATGTGGGAGGTTGGGGCAGCAGCCTGTCCTTGGGGGGACTTTTCCCAACAACACAGCAGAAAGAGATGTCTCTGAGGGGATTTTCTCCACTGACAGCAGAAGCAGGAGGATCCATCCCTGAAGTCCATCTCTGTGCTGCTGCCTGGTGCAGGGGTGGCTGAGGTGGTCTCCCCATGGTGTTCCTAGCTGGATGTGTGCCTCCAGCGTGCTGTCTTGGCAGCTGGGAAGTATCAACCTGGAAGCTCTGTTCACATAAACAGGTGAGGAAAATGAATGCCCCCAAGGATGATGTTCAGCCCTACAAAGGATCTCTGCTGTGGAGCTGCAATTAAAGTTGCCTCTGCTGCAGTAGCAGTGTAATGAAAAACCATGCAGCTCCTGCCCCACTGTGCCTCCTGCCCCTGTCCTCATCCCTCTGCCAGCTCCCCCATACCCTGAGCTCCCCAGGGTAGGATGGGTGCTGCTGACCCCTTGGAGCTGTGTGAAGGCTTGCACAGAGGGTTGTGTGTGTGTTGGGCTGCTGTGTGAGGGTGATTTTAGTTCCCATGTTTTTTTTTTTTTTTTTTTTTTTTTTTTGAGGGTGATTGGGAAGGAATCTGTCCTGCAGGTTTCAATTCCCCACATCTACAGCCACACCAGTAAGATATAAAAGGGCCTGATCCTGCCCTGGCAGCCAGAGAGCCACCAGCTTGAGGAAGGGGACAGAGAAAAACAACTGTGCAGGTGGAACCAGGACTGATTTAATTTTGCCCATCCAATTTCTGCTCATTCCCCACCGACCAACAAATGCCTGCTGGCACCTCCTGAGAGGTGACACCCACTGTCCCCAGTCCAGGGCACTCAAAATAGCTTTTTGCCTCAAAACCACAAAGGAGAAGACAGAGATGGGGGGATCTAAGCAGAGCATGTGGCAGTCAGTGGCTGTGGGAGCTCAGGGGACCCTGGGTGAGGCACGAGCCTGGCTCCCTTAGGCTACATGGTGCTGGCGAGGCAGAGCCCCACCAAGCTCCACATCACTTTTTGGAGGATCCTTTTCTCCCCCCTCAAAGAGCTGGAGGTGGTGAGGCCCCCCTCAGAACACCCTGAGTCACCTCAGTGGGATGCTGGGCTAGAGGCAATTGCTCTGTGAGAAAGAGAATTTTGGTCCAAACTCCAGCATTTGCTGGTTGCAGGTTTTGAAGAAGAACTAATTAGCTCTCTGATTTTCACCAGGAGCTTCTCCCTCTCTGTGCCCTCTTGTGCCAGGATGATGTGTCATCGCAAGAAGCTGCAGGATCATTTCCATAAGCTAAAAAAATAAACCAGCTCCCATTCATCAGTGGCCTTTGTGCTAATAGCCTCTGCTCTTTAAAAAAGGGACATGGGCCAGGGCTGTTCCTGCTTCCATTTTGCTGGATAAAGGATCTCTTTGCACTTCTCTAACAACCTCTTTCATCTGATGCCCTCAAAGTGCTTTTGGACATAAATTAATCAAGCCTCACAACATCCTGTTGAGTTTAAGCTCACTCAAGGGTTTTCATCCTGTGTTCAAACAATTCATCACATCCTTGTGCTGTCAGTTGTCGGCAGACCGAGGGTCGTGTCCAGCTAGGGCGTGAGTGGGACCCCTTCAATTATTTTGGCCATGTGTTGCCTTGCTCCTGCCAGGCTTTGGGCTGCCCTCAGGGTTAATACTTCATCCTTAGAGCCTCATCAGAGACCACCTCAAAGCTGCGTGGCTGAGCTCATGGCACAGCAGCTCCCCGAGACCAACCTCAGCAGCCTCAGCTGAACCTCTCAGCAAGCACCAAAATAGCTTCACTCGGCCATGGTTCAGCTCTGTGGGGTTTGTGACCTCACAAATTGCCCCCTTGGCATTGCCAAGGCCAGCTCCAGCACTCCCTTTATGCCATGAAAGCTGGGGTGGCATCCTGCCCGAGGTGATGAGCCCCTGCTCTGCTGCCATTGGGTGTGGTTGGGAGCCATCATTCCAAGGAATAACTCTCACATCCCTGCTCCTGCTCACTGCTGCACCTCCCCCAGGCAGCCAAAGTCCTTGCAGTGGTGTTGGCATCTCACTGCAAAGAGCAAAATGCAGATGGGTGGAGCGACCCTGTAGCCATGTAGGGCAGAGCAGGCAGGGAGGTGTCCTACCGTGCTGATACTTCAGGTTTGCTCCTCACTTCCTATTGCCTTTGAGGAGGATCTTGCAGGATTTGGGCTGTGGAGGGACTAGCTGTGCCTCAGCCCCATGGAGTGAAGGGGCCTGTGAGAGGAGGGGGAGGAGGGGGAGCTGCCTGTGCAGAGGCTGCAGTGCTGGGGATGCAGAATGGCTCATTGGTGGCTTCAGAGTCCTAATTATATCTCTTTAATGAGCACCCACACCCTTATCAGGGGTTCCTCTGGGGCTAAGCAGTGATCCAGGCTCTGCTAATTACTTTTGGCTCTTAATTTTCCTCTCTGTGCTAATCCTTCGTAGTTCTCCTTCCTCACTTGATGCAAAGGATTCATTACCAGGAGATGCCTCCTCTTCCTCCCTGCTCCCTGCACAAGCTCTTTTTTCCTTCTTTCTGTCCCCCCCCCCCCGATCTTACAGGAAGAGATGGAACCAGAAGCTGCCCACCTGCAGGGCTCAAAGGCAGTGTTTAGGTTGGGGGGGGGGCTTTGTTTTGCAGAGGAGGTGCAGGAAGGTGGTTGGGGTGGAGAACACATCTCCTACTGTTGCAGAGGAGGGAGCTGAGAGGGAGGTGAGCTCTCACCCCCTAACCCCAGCATGCCAAACACCTGCATCTCAAGAAAGATGGACCAGATGATCTTTGAGGGCCCTTCCAGTGTGCTGTTCTGTGATTCTGGGAATCATCAGGGGCACCAGGGGGGAACAATTCCCTGCAGGCACTCAACCCTGCTCCCCAGCACAGGCCAACGAAGAGCCAGGCTGCTCCTTGTATCCAAGCACACCTCACCCAGGAGCTCCCCAGGCTGCTCCAAGCCAGGAATTACAGCAATCTGGGCTCCTGATGGTCCCTGAGCCCTTTGCTGTTCAGCATCCCTTGATGCCTGAGCCTTGGGGCACCCCCTGGTTGGAGTGGCAAAGGCTACCCCAAAGATGCCACCGTGCTGCTGTTCCCCATCCTTCTCTGTGCCATGCAGGGACAGGCAGCCTGCAGACAGGTCTGGCAACTGCCAGGGCTTGGCTCAAGAGCCCACAAGTTTCTCAGAGAGGTTGTAGTTCCATTTTTTGATTTTTTTTTTTTTTTTGCCCAGTCCTGCTAGCACAGGGAGGGGGCTCTGATGGATACATGAAAGCACAGAGCTGCTTCAGAAGGATGGAGGAGGGAAGGATACTTGCTGGGAGAGAAAGCCCAGGCTTTTAGTGCTACCCCAAGTGGTCTTTGAAAGCAGACTGGGAAGGTGTTTCATCTCCAACCAAGTTCTTGATGTTTTTGTGATTGTGGTGAGACATCTCTTGCCTGAGATGCTTCTGAAGCTGCCTGCTCAGGAAACTCTTCTCCAGGAGAAATACTTCTCTGCTGGCTTTAAACATCCTTCTTGCAGGCTGTCCTTTGTGGTGGGGTCCTGGGGGGGTCCTTGGAGAAGGAAAAAGTATTTGGGAACCGTTCAGTACTTCAGGGACTGAGAAGAAAGCTGGAGACAGACTTTTGAGCAGGACCTGTTGTGACAGGACAAGGAGTGATGGTTTGAAACTAAAAGAGGGAGATTCAGACTGGAGAGAGGGAAGAAATTTTTGACACTGAGGGTGGTGAGACACTGGCACAGGTTGTCCAGAAAGGTGGAGGATGCCCCATCCCTGGAAGCATTCCAGGTCAGGTTGTTTGGGGCTCTGAGCAACCTGACCTAGCTGCAGATGTCTCTGCTTACTGCATCCCTGGACAAAATGAACTTGAAAGGTCCCTTCCATCCCAAACCAGTCTGATTCTGTGATTTCTGTTGCTGACACTGGAGCAGGAAAACAGAGGCACCAGCTCCAGCACTGCCAGAAGGACAGAATGATCTGAGGGGACTCTAGTGTGCCCCCCAGTCAGGGTTCCAGCTGCTTATGCTGGTCCTTGCAGGGCAGTGAGAGGGGATACCCTGCAGGGGGGTGACAATGGCTCCAGTCCTAGAGAAAAGAACCAACCCAGCCCCAGGGACAGAGCCTGCTGTGGGTGATGGGAGGGGACTGAAGCAAGGAGATGCTCTGAGCCTTGCAAAGCACTTGAAACACTTAAGCACATGCTTAAGTTAAGCTAGTGCCCAGGGGGTCCATCAGAGCTGTCTTCCCCCCATCCCCTGCTGTAACCCCAATGCTTTCCACAGTTTTTTTCCCATTGGCTGAAGCAAAAAGATTTTCAAAGGTGGGATTTGGGCCTTGAAGTGACAAGTAATTGAACGTGGTAATTAAAGGCACAGCCAAGCACTGAGTGAAAAAGAAAAAAAAAAAAAAAAAGCAAAAATAAAGGAAAAGTGCCAGTTGCAATTTTGCAATTTAATGAGGTTTGCTCTCCCTCATGGTGGGGAGTGGGACAAGCAAACCCCTTAGGCACAGGACTTCCTGATGCTGCTGAAAACAGAGGGGGAGGAGGCAAGCTTTCCCAAGGATAACTGCACAACCCCACCACACATTAAAGGCAGAGATTAGCAAAAAGCCTTTTTAATTTCTTTTTATTGTGATTGTTTTTTTTTTTTTCCCTCCCTGAGTATGGGAGAGCTTCTTGAAGCAGAAATGTTCAATAATTAAAAAAAAGGAAAAAAAAAAGGGAAAAAAAAAAGGGGGGGAAATAATAAATGTTGGAATGCAAATGAATATGGAGCTCTGCTGAATTCCCTGCTCTGCCATAGGGTTGGCTGCAATAATTTACATTTCTTTGATAAGGGAGCTCTAGTTGGTGGCTTTGGCAGTACCAGGATCATTAAGGTTGGGAAAGACCTCTAGGGTCATCAAGTCCAACCATCACCCAATGCTACCATGCTCACTAAACCTGAACTGCCATGTCCACACATGAGCACTCCAGGGATGGTGACTCCACCACCTCCCTGGGCAGCCTCTTCCAATGCCTGACTACTCTTACAGGAAAGAAATTGTTCCTCACCTCCAACCTGAACCTCCCCTGGTGCACCTTGAGGTCATTCCCTCTTATTGCTTGTTACCTGGGAGAAGAGACTAACCTCTGCCTCACTCCAACCTCCTTTCAGGGAGTTCTAGAGAGTGAAAAGTTCTCCCCTCAGGCTTCTCTTCTCCAGGCACTGGAAGGGTGGAAACTCCACTCCTCTCCATGCCCTTCCTTTCCTCTCCACTCCTCCTCCTATTCCGCTACTGGGAGGTGGAAACTTCCAGTGTGAGGTCTTACAGATACCATCTCCTGCCACACAGGCAGAGGGTTAAAGCAAGGGGGCCAGTGCCAACCTTAAAAGCAGGATCCTGGAGGGGCAGCTTGGCTTTTGGGGGGCACATCCCAGCCTGGGTGCGAGTGGGACCCTTGTCAGGGCAGCTCTGAGGGCTGCAGTTTGGCATCAGAGCCTTCTGACTTGTATAAATTAAATAAATCATCCCCTCAGATGAGGGAGTGTGCACATAAATATGTAGATTCAGGCTCCAGCCCTCATGACTTATTCACCAGCAGCATCATATTGTTTCTAACTTCGGAGCAGTTCCTGGAAACTGTTCCTTCTTCAAATTAAAAAAAGATATATGGCACTGCCTGGAGTGGCCTCTGAGCTCTCCTGAGAGAGCTGCATTTGCTGGGGAAGGGCTGAGCAGCAGCAGCCATCATCCCCTGGGAGCTTGGGCTGGTCCAAGGAGGTCAGGGAAGGGAAGGGAAGGGAAGGGAAGGGAAGGGAAGGGAAGGGAAGGGAAGGGAAGGGAAGGGAAGGGAAGGGAAGGGAAGGGACGGGAAGGGAAGGGAAGGGAAGGGAAGGGAAGGGAAGGGAAGGGAAGGGAAGGGAAGGGAAGGGAAGGGAAGGGAAGGGAAGGGAAGGGAAGGGAAGGGAAGGGAAGGGAAGGGAGGGGAAGGGAAGGGAGGGGAAGGGAAGGGAAGGGAAGGGAAGGGAAGGGAAGGGAAGGGAAGGGAAGGGAAGGGAAGGGAAGGGAAGGGAAGGGAAGGGAAGGGAAGGGAAGGGAAGGGAAGGGAAGGGAAGGGAAGGGAAGGGAAAGGAAGGGAAGGGAAGGGAAGGGAAGGGAAGGGAAGTCAAGACTTGGAAAAAGAGAGGTTGAGGGGAGACCTTCTGGCTGTCTGCATCTCACTGAAAGGAGATTGGAACCAAGCTAAACATCCCCCGGTCTCTCAGTGTTTCCTCCTCAGAGAGATGCTTCAGGATCTCCTCGGCACCTTTGTGCCTCTCTCCCATTCCCCCGAGGTGGATGAGTGCACATCCTCCTGCCGGTTCCAGCGCACACGGAGCCGTTGCCCTGTGAATGAATAGCCCTGAGAAGGTTTAACGACAGCAGTTGTTGCACATCCCCCGAAATATCCTGCTTAATAGACTCCATTCAGCAAGTATTGTCCTAAATGGTTCAGAGCAGGAGGCAGTAACGATGCGGCCATGCCATCTGCAGAGAAATTGTGCCGTGCTGAGATTTATCGGGGAGCTCAAATTGCTGTTAATAAAACCCTCCTCTGCTGGTGCAAGGGAAATTGGTTTTCACGGAGGCTGGAGGGATCCAAGCAGAATATTCTGGGTATCATCTCCAGTGCAGCAGGAAGATCACCTCCCTGCTTTCCTCACCTCATGCAGAGGGGCCAGATCCTTCGCTGTGCTTTGCCTAGCTGAGGCTAGGACTGGGAGGACACCCCAGTGTAGAGACTTTCCCTTCTGCCCTGCTGCTGGCTCTCAGCCATCACTTACAGAATCATAGAATTGTTTTGGTTGGGAAAGACCTCTAAGATCATTGAGTCCTACCATGGACCATGGCCATTATGCCACCAGTTTGCCAGCTATTAAAACTTACATATATATTATATTATATTAATTATATTATATTATATTATATTATATTATATTATATTATATTATATTATATTATATTATATTACATTACATTATATTATATTACATTATATTATATTATATTATATTATATTATATTATATTATATTATATTATATTATATTATATTATATTATATTATATTATATTATATTATATTATATTATATTATATTATATCATATAATATCATATTATACCATATCATATTATATCATATCATATTATACCATATTATATCATATCATACCATATTATATCATATCATACCATATTATATCATATTATATCATATTATACCATATTATATCATATCCTATCATACTATACCATATTATATCATATTACATTATATTGTATTATATCATATTATATCATATATCACATTACATTATATTATGTTCTATATTATTATATATTTTCAATGCATTTTAAGTTTCTCTCCATTCCTAAAGACTCCCCCAGAAAAACTGGAGCAGACCAGATTTAGATTGGACATTAGGAAGAAGTTCTTTACTATGAGGGTGGTGTGACACTGGAATGGGTTGCCCAGGGAGGTTGTGGGTGCCTCATCCCTGGAAGTGTTCAGCACCAGGCTGGATGAGGCTTGGAGCAACCTGGGCTACTGGGAGGTGTCCCTGCCCATGGCAGGGGGGCTGGAACTGGATGAGCTTTAAGGTCCCTTCCAACTCCAGCAATTCTGTGGTTCTATGATCCTATGAAGATCCCCCAGCCCCATCCCCTTCCAAGCCTCTTCAGTTTCTTCCCACATTTCTTTCCTTGTGGCTGGCAAGGCTGATCCTTGCAGCACCATGCTCCTTTCCTGAGCTGAATGAGACCAGCCCCTTGTTTTGAGGCACAAATAAAGAAGTCATCCTGTAATTTCTCCACGATGATTGTGTTGTTTTCCTTGCCTGCCCCTCGTTCCTTGTGCATTCAGGGGAGCCTGGTGCTGGAGAAAATGCTGCAATTTGATTTGGGAATCATTCCGCTCAGAGAAGCCGCAGAGGAGGGGAGTGGAGATCTCTGGCATCAATAAATCATGGCAAGTTGGGAATTTCACAGCTCTGCCTAGCACTTTGCATGGCATGAGATGGATGTGAGCATCCCTCGCCCCTGGCCTGTCGTCAGCAGGACCCTTGCACAGAGATGCAGGGCGTGGGGGATTAATATTTATTTAGTTTGTTTGCTTAATAGGCAAACATTTGCTGATGCATTCTTGGCAAATGTTGGACATTAATTACTGGGTAGCAGAGCACTGGAGTGCCTGTAAGCCACTCTACACCTTGGCAAGTCCCTGCTCTCCTATCTGCTAAGC
Organism: Indicator indicator; assembly: GCF_027791375.1. Classification (NCBI taxonomy): domain Eukaryota; kingdom Metazoa; phylum Chordata; class Aves; order Piciformes; family Indicatoridae; genus Indicator; species Indicator indicator. The sequence continues at coordinate 10,182,176 of NC_072037.1, forward strand.
CAATATGTGGGGGACAGCCTGTGCTGAAAGCATTGCACAGGAAGATGAAGCTGAATTTTGGGACATCCTGTGGGAAAGTCCCATCCCAGGAGGTGCTGGGTTCTGCTCCCAGCCTCAACCCTTCTGTGGGACCTTCTGCCACTGGAAAAATCCTGTGGTGGCTCCAGGAAGCCCAAAGCACTGGGCCTTGGTGGGCTTTTCTTCTCCTCTGGAAAAAAAGAACTTTCCCTTGGAGTGGGCTCAGTCCTGGGGACAGGCATTGACCAGGGGCTGGGGACATCCAGGACCTGCTGCCACCTCCCCTCCTGGGGGTGATGGAGGAGGTGAGCAGCCTGTGCTGACAGCAGGGACTGGGAGATTGCTGGCAAATTGTAAAGCAGAGGAAAAGCCACATTCCCCTCCCCTCCTCGTGGAGATTAAAACAGAGCTTGAGTTGCTCAGGAGATCTGAGCTGCCCTCACCACTGCCACGGAATAGCAACGACTGCAAGAGATAATGAGTTGGGCTCCTTCAGCCCTGCTAATGAATTGAGCCCTTCCAACCCTGATAATGAACTGAGCCCTTCCAACCCCAACAATTAACTGAGCCCTTCCAACACCGGTGATAGGTTGAGTCCCCTCCACCCTGATATTTAGCCAAGCTCCTCCAACCCCAGTAATTAACTGAGTCCCTTCAACCCTGGCATTTAGCTAAACCCCTTCAACCCTGATATTCAGCCAAGCCCCTCTAACCCCAGTGATTAACTGGGCCCCTCCAATCTTGACATTTAGTGAGCCCCTCCAGCTCCAATAATTAACTGAGCCCCTCCAGCCTAAATAATTCACCAAGCCCCTTCAGCCTTCATGTATAACTGATCTCCACCAACATTGCTGAAGGCTGGGCTGCCCCAGCAGCTCCTCCTCTGGGGGGCACAGAAGGTCTCAGGGAGGAGCTGGCTGCTTCCTCCAGCTCTGCCCTCACCCTGGGCCACCCCCTTCACCAGCCAAAGCCAAGCTCCATCCCAATAGATCCCCAAACTATCACAGCCCAGGAGCAGTATCCTCCTTCTCCACCTTGGCTCCTCTCTCAGTTGGGGGAGACTTAGCAAAGTGCTAAGAGGATCGCGGGGGAATTTTTCTCCGGAATTGTTTGAGTCTAACAAGATCTGGCAGGGTTGATATTTTTTTTTCTGCTCTCCCAGAGTTTTCCAGAGGCACTGTCCACCCTCACCCTCCAAGGGTTTCCAGCAGGTTTCTTAAGTTTGAGTGCTTTGATCCCATAATGTGTTGTTATGCAACAGGACAAGCCCTTTCCCGTCACTTCCCCATCTTCAGCCAGGCCTTTTGCTGGAACAGGCACAGCACTGGCTTGAAATATTAATGAGTTCTACCTTAATTACCTTTCAGGCTTCTCAGGGGTCTCTTCATTTCCCTTCTCCCTCTCTTTTTAATATCAGCTTTGAGCAGAGCCAGCTGCTTGGAGAAGCTGGGATTTACCCCCCTGCCTCCTCTCCATCCTGCACATCAGATGCTGCTGCAGTGAAGGATGGTCCTTGCTCCCTGGGCACTGCACTGCCAAGGCCATGTAGGTTTTTTCAGCCTTACAGTGAAACATTGCCCATTTGGAATCTGGTTGCTGAAAAGAAGAGAGTTCCTTGATTTTGCCTGCATTTCAGATAAACAAACTTCCTACCAAGCATGGAGTGTGATGCCCCAACTTGCACCACCCAGAAACAGCTTCTCCATCCTCCCTGGCACAGGAGATCATAGAATCATAGAATCAGTCAAGGCTCAGCCAGTTCCAACCCCCTTGCCATGGGCAGGGACACCTCACACTAGATCAGGATGGCCAGAGCCTCATCCAGCCTGGCTGCAAACACCTCCAGGGATGGAGCCTCAACCACCTCCCTGGACAACCCATTCCAGGCTCTCACCACTCTCAGGGGGAAGTTCTTCCTCACATCCAGCCTGAATCTCCCCACTTCCAGCTTTGGTCTGTTCCCCCCAGTCCTATAACTACCTGACACCCTAAAAAGTCCCTCCCCAGCTTTCTTGGAGCCCCCTTCAGATACTGGAAAGCCACAAGAAGGTCACCTCAGAGCCTTCTCCTCTCTAGAGTGAACAACCCCAACTCTCTCAGTCTGTCCTCATAGCAGAGCAGCTCCAGCCCTCTACTCATCCTCCTGGCCCTTCTCTGGACATCTTCCAGCATGTCCATATCCCTCTTACAACAGAGGCTCCAGAAGTGGATGCAGTACTCCAGGTGGGGTCTCACCGGAGTGGAATAGAGGGGGAGAGAGGTCTTTCCCCTTTCCCCACATCTCTGTGCCACTCACTGTGGTAGGGGAAGAAACAGCAACTTCCTGGTTTGTAGCCTGGGGTGAGAGTCCTGTGGCACCTCCTCAGCTGTCCCTATGCTGCCACTGCTGCTGGTGACACCTGAATCCCTGCAAGCACACCAGCTTTTATTAGATCAGAGGATTGGGGCATCAGTGAAGTGCTGCCATGTCTGAGGCACTGACAAATTACCTGATTCATTCAAATGGCTCATCCAGAGGAGCCCTGGCCCTGCTGGGGACCATGGTCTGGCTCAGGGGGCAGAGGGTGAAGGACATGGTAATAAAAATGGTTTTTTATTACACACCCCAGCTCTGTACACCCAGCTCCTTCTGAAGACATAAGCCAGGCAAGGGGACTGGAGAGCTGATTATTTATTAATGTGGGTTTTGGCTCCTTTGGTTTAGTAACACACATACAAGGTGTGTCCTGCCATGACATTCAGCATGGAGTGTCTGAAGACAGGGCAAGTTAGAAAGCTCCCAACAAGGAGTCTGATTCATGACTCTGTGCTGCAAAACTTCCATTTGGTTCCCTACAGCCTAATTTTACATTTGCTGTCATGTTGCATCAGACCTAGGGATGTGGGCTTGGTGATGAGGACAAGGAGGTGCAGAAGCCTGGTGGGATGCAGGGACTGGTGGGATGTGAGGACTAGTGGGATGCAGGGGCTGATGGGATGGAGCAGCCTGGAGGGATGCAGGGGCTGGTGGGATGCAGGGACTGGTGAGATGTGAGGACTAGTGGGATGCAGGGGCTGATGACATGGAGCAGCCTGGAGGGATGAAGGGACTGGTGGGATGTAGGGGCTGGTGGGATGCAGGGGCTGGTGGGATGTAGGGGCTGGTGGGATGCAGGGGCTGGTGGGATGGAGTTGCTGGTGAGATGGAGGAACTGATGGCTGCAGGGACTGGTGGGATGGAGGGGCCTGGTGGGATGCTCACCCACAAGCCCTGGCCTCCACTGGCCTCTCCCCACACTTGATGTGCTTTATCAGTGTTCTTCTGCCCATCAGCTGGGAGCAGGGACAGGTCTGGGAAGGGACAGTGCTTCCAGATGCCAGTGTGGGTGCAGTACCAGGGAAGGCACCAGCCCACCAGGTGCTGGTGGCTGTTTTCCCCCTCAGATGGTGACTTTGGTAACAATGACAGCACAACCCTGGGCTGGATGTCCCCAGGGCTTCAGTGGTAAAGCACTGAAGCAGATGTGAGCCAACAGGAGCTGTTTGCTTTCCTCCCCTACGTTTTAAAAATTCATCTAGGACATCCCAACCTCTTGTGACAGCCAAGAGGTGTCACCAGCCTGGCTCCCTGGTGCTTCCCAGGCAGCCAGCCAAGGGACATGCTGCATCCCTGCCTGCCAAGGCAGAGCCCAGCTCCACACCAAGCCATGCCCAGTGGCAGGGGAGCTGGGGGCTGAGTTTGCTGGCTGATCCCTGCTGCTGGAGTCTTGTCCGAACTGTGCAGCTGAGGCTCAAGCTCCTGAGCCCTTCCACAGACTAGAAAGTGCCCTGGAGAGAAAGAATTTTATATCCCCAGTCCAAACCTTCCTCTCCACCATTCAAAACTCAGTGTAATTCCCTAAAGCCACTCCTGCAGCTGCTTCCCCAGATGTGGCTGCATCACGTTGGGCACAGCCAAATTTTCCTTCCCATCCCCCAGGGTGCCTGGGCAGTGGGGACAGGGCCTGTGATGATGTTATTAACACCACAGAGAGCTGTGAACCAAACCCAGCCACTTTTAAGTGGTGTCTTTTTTCTTTTATTTTCTTTTATTTTTTTTTTTTCCTACAACTTGATCATCTCTTCTGCTCATATCTGTGGCCACTCTAATGAGCTGTCTCACACAGCTGAGCAGTCAGGAGAAAAATGGGAGGAAGCAGAAAGCTGCTGTGTGCTAACACTGCAGAGAGCAATGGTGCTGGCAGCTTGAAGCCCAAACCCTCCTGCTCAGCACAGTGAGACCCCCTCTGAGCCCCCAGGCCTTTCCTTTTAGGGCTTCTTTAATTGTTTTTCCTTTTTTTTTGCTTTCGTGGACATTTTTCTAGGTGGCAAAGTGCCAGGTGAAATCCCTTGTATCCCACCAGCACAGGGAACTGCCACAGCAGTACAAAATAAATGATAAATCCTGCCATGGGGAAGCAATTCCCTATGAACTATTTTCATTTTTTTTTTTCCTGCTGCCCTATTTTACCTGAGCCTTGATTTTTTTGGTGTGCCTGGGAGGGGGTTGGGAAGGTGGCCTCAGGTTATCATTGAAGCTGAGGGGCTTGAGGTTATCACTGAGGGGCTGCACAGGATGCAGTGTACCCAGCAGACCCTCTCTAATGCTTTGTACCTAAAAGGTGGGGACAGGGACAAAGATGGCAATAGGGACACAAGGCCCCACTGCTCCAAGGGCCACTGTCCCTTGGCTCCAAGCAGGGTAGAGGAACACTGGAACAGGTTGACCAGGGAGGTAGTTGAGGCCTCATCCCTGGACGTATTCAAGGTGAGGCTCGACAGGACTCTGGGCAACCTGATCTAGTTGAGGATGCTCCTGCTGAGTGAGGAAGGGATTGGACTGGATGACCTTTGGAGGTCCCTTCCAACCCAGAACATTCTATGATTCTGGGATTCTGGCAGAGAAAGCTCCTGGTGCTGTGTTTTGGCATCCTGGTCCCACTTTGCCTGCTGCTATTTCTACCAGAGTCTCTCTCCCTCCCACCTCCTCCCCAGCAGTCCCAAGTGCTGCAGACACTGAGAGCAGCTGCCACCATCTCAGCCTCAAAAATAAAAGTGCAGATCAATACACTCAGCAATAGATTTTTCCTTCACTCCTTTCCTTACACAACTTCCTTCAGTGAGAGCTTCTGCTGGGGCAGTGTAAAGAGCAGCTCTGAAACAAGCTGCACTGAGAGCTGCAAGCACCAAGGCTCGAAGGGACTGAGGCTATGGAGAACACTAAACCTCCCCAGCTCCTCCCCAGACCTCAGTCCGTGGTGCAAAGCAATGCAATCAGACAACTGGGACACAGCTATGAATTAAACATTCCCCTATAGCTCCCAGGGAATTGTTTCCTGAAGCCCAAATCCATGGGTTTTAAAACCAGGAGGGAAGGTTTCTCATCATTCAATCCCTCCTCAGTCCCTCCTGTGGGGCTGGTGGCAGCTTGGAGGTGCCTCTAGCATGAGGTGAAGGAGAACCTGAGGGGAGCTGAGGTGTGAGGGCTGATGGGGGGAGCCCCAAGGAGCATCCCCACTCCTGCAGTGCTGGGAGCATTGCTCAGCAGGACACTGCATGAGTCAGGAAGGACAAGCTCCCATTTTGGAGCCTCCTCATGCACCAAGGTGAATTTTTGCAGGCAGCTCTGTGGAGGAAAGGACACCGTGTGCCAGGGGCTGGTGACACATCACCCGGCCGGCTGGCTGCCTTGGCACGGCCCTCACCACCCCGCTGGGGCTGCCAGGGACAGGACATATGCTGCCAGTGTCCCTTCAACACACAAGGATGGCTCAAAGCTTCCCCCTCTGTGGCCACAAGAAGCTTGGAGCAGCAGCAGGGGCTGCTTTCCCTCTGCTGGGGGATGCTGGTGCAAGAGGCAGGAGTGCTGGCACCGGTGGTTGGGCGGCAGTGGGCACTGTGCCACCCACTGCCCAGAACCATTTCCTACTCCTTGGGATGCTCCACGTTCAGCACAGCCACCAGAAACCGTTTGGGCAGCCCTGCCAGGGTGTCCCTCCACTCTGTCCCCCCGCTGCCATCCCCTGCTGCAATGGGATGGAGCAGGAAGAGAGACTCCCAGGCCATCCTCTGGGACAAGAAGTGGTGGGGAGAGGGGTGAGACCCCCATTTGCAGCTGGAGCATCATCTGCAAGGCTGCTTTAGTGACACTCAGCTCTGCTTTTCCAAGGAAAGGGGGAGCAACAGTCCCTGTTGGAGGTTTTGTTTTTTTTTTTGGCTGGATCTCTCCTGGTTTGAAGCATCTTTTGCACCAGCAAGTTTGGGTGCAAAGGAATGGGCAGCATCTGAGAGCACCCTGCCTGCATGGTTCATTAATTACCCAACTTACAGGGCTGTTAGAGCCAAGAAATTGCATTATTAAAAAGAAATCTTTGCAGCCTCTTCAAATGTGTCAACTTATTCAATAGCTGACACTTGGTCATAATTAAAAGCTAAAAAAGGATGGGCCAGAAGGAGACCAAAAAAAAAAAAAAAAAAAAAAAAAAAAGGCAGATTTCCTGAATATGGCTAATGGAAACATTATTAACATTAGGAAATTGCAGACAAGAAATTGCTGGCTCCTGGCCCAATTTAAATATGCATAAGGCTTCGGATGTGAGCCTATGGTGATTAACAACATTAACAGAAAAAAAAAAAAAAGAAAAAAAAAGAGAGAGAGAGAGAGAAGAAAGAATTAAATTAAATTAAATTCATCCAGCTGCCTTTAATGGCTGTGTCTGTGAGGGGCTTCTTTGTTCCCTTCATTACAGCAGGCAGCCAGGGTGCAGGCAGGGTCAGCCTGAAGCTTCCAGGATGTTCATATCCTTGGGATGCTCATGACCTCAGGATGCTCACACCCCCAGAGTGCTTCTGCCTCCAGGGATGCTTGGGTGCCTCAGGATGTTCATGTCCTCAGGATGTTTGTGACCCTGGGTTGCTTGTGCCCTCAGGATACTTGTACCCAGGGGATGCTCATGCCCCTGGGATGCTCAGAGTAGATTCATAGATTCATGGAATGGTTTGCATTGGAAGGGTCCTTGTAGATCATCCAGTTCCAACCCTCCTGCCATGGGCTGGGACACCTCCCCCCAGCCCAGGTTGCTCAAAGCCTCATCCAACCTGACCTTGAACACCTCCAGGAAGGGAGCATCCTCAACCTCCCTGAGCAACCTGTTCCAGTGTCTCACCACCCTCACTGGAAAGAATTTCTTTCTCCTGTCCCCAGGATTCTTCTACCCTTGGGATGTTAGTGCCCTTGGGATACTCATGGCCCTGGGATGCTTTTACCCCTGGGATGCTTTTACCCCTTACCCCCTACACCTGGCAGTGTAGGCACCCAGCAGTTTTCATGCCCCTTGGCACCTTTTCAAGCCAAATCAAGGAGAATCCAGAGCTCAGAGCTGGGAACAACCAGCCCTGGAGCAAAGCTGGAGCTGCCCATGGTAGAGAGGATGAGGATGGGGGAAATCTCAGGCTCTGCTGCCCCTTTGTGTCCCTGGGCATTTGGAGATCCTCCATGTAAACACAAACCTCTGCCCAGGTCCCTTTTGTGTCCCAGGAGAGCCTTTGGGTGAGGCTTTTGCTCCTTTTTTCTCCTCTCAAAGCTCACATTCTTGTCACTGCTTTGTTTTTGCTTTCATTTTGGGTTTGCTTTGCCTTTTTTTTTTTTTTTTTTTTGCATTTGTTCTTTGCAAACGTTGCAGTGAATCAATCTGGTGTCAGGCCTCTCTGTCACCTAATATTGCTCAATAATTTATTAGCAGGGGTTTCATCCACCTGGGAGCTCCCTCCACATTAAAGCCTGTTGCTCAGTCAGGTCATGTCCCAGACTAGAAGCACTTGCAGCCCTTTGATTTGTTTGTGGTTTATGTTTTTGTTGGGAGAGCAGTAAAAAAGAGGATTTTTTTTTTTCCCTCTTGAAATTAATTTATCTTCTTGGTCCTTTCCTTTATCCTCTCCAATTCAACCATAACTTTCTGGTTGCTCTCACCTCCCTTTCTAGAGACCCTGTTTCAGAGGGATGTTGTGGGATGTGAATATGGAGCAGACATCAGCTGTGTGTCCCCAGTGAAGGGACATCCTCCCTACTCCCTCTTATCTTTAAGAGATTCCAGTTTGTTGAACCTCCTGGTTTGCTTTGCTTGTGTTGGTTGACATCCCTCACTCCTTACAACCAAACCCCAAATGTCATGGAATCCCAGACTGCTTTGGGTTGGAAGGGGCCATTAAAGCTCATCCAGCCCAGCCCCCTGCAGTCACCAGGGAGATTTGCAGCTAGAGCAGGTTGCTCAGAGCCCCAGACAACCTGACCTGGAATAGTTCCAGGGATGGGACATCTCCCACCTCTCCGGGCAACCTGGGCCAGGGTCTCACCACTCTCAGTGCAAAGGATTTCTTCCTTCTCTCCAGTCTAAATCTCCCTCTTTTAGTTTAAATCTATCACCCCTTGTCCTGTCACAACAGGCCCTGATAAGAAGTCTGTCTCCAGCTTTCTGAGCAGCCCCTTTAAGGGGTTGCTGTGACTTAAGTGCCAGACCCTGCACTTAGCCTTGTTGAACCCCATCCCACTGGCCCTGGGGCACTGATCCAGCCTGTCCAGGTCCCTGTGCAGATCCTTCCTCCCCTCCAGTAGATCAGCCTCCTGCCTAGCCTGGTGTCATCGAGGATGCCCTTGATGCCCTCATCCAGATCATTGGTATAGATATTAAAGAGAGCTGGCACCTGTACCAAGCCCCAGGGCTGCCACTGGCGACCAGCCACCAACTGAATGTCAGTGCAGAAGACACCAAAACCTGCCCTCCACCCCCTGCACCCACTCTGGAAAGGGTCAGTTCTTCAGCTCCAAGAAAGGGAGTTTCTTCACCCAAAAGAGAAGAGTCAGAGCACAGTGAGGGGAGGTGACTGCCAGGTAAAACTTCTTAACTCCAGGCACCATCTTGCTTGGCTTCAACCTGCTGCTGCATCCCAGAGAAGTGGCTCAGGGATGAATTGCAGGCACAGAATGGGGGTGGTGGCACTGGCAGGGGACAGAATGGCACTGGCAGGGGACATGGTGGCATTGGCAGGGGACAGGGTGGCACTGGCAGGGGACAGGGTGGCATTGGCAGGGGAGAGAGTGGCATTGGCAGGGGACACGGTGGCATTGGCAGGGGACAGAGTGGCATTGGCAGGGGACAGAGTGGCATTGGCAGGGGACAGGGTGGCACTGGCAGGGGACAGGGTGGCACTGGCAGGGGACACGGTGGCATTGGCAGGGGACAGAGTGGCACTGGCAGGGGACAGGGTGGCACTGGCAGGGGACAGGGTGGCATTGGCAGGGGACAGAGTGGCATTGGCAGGGGACACAGTGGCACTGGCAGGGGACAGAATGGCATTGGCAGGGGACAGAATGGCATTGGCAGGGGACATGGTGGCATTGGCAGGGGACAGAGTGGCACTGGCAGGGGACAGGGTGGCACTGGCAGGGGACACGGTGGCATTGGCAGGGGACAGAGTGGCACTGGCAGGGGACAGGGTGGCACTGGCAGGGGACAGGGTGGCATTGGCAGGGGACAGAGTGGCATTGGCAGGGGACACAGTGGCACTGGCAGGGGACAGAATGGCATTGGCAGGGGACATGGTGGCATTGGCAGGGGACAGGGTGGCATTGGCAGGGGACAGAATGGCATTGGCAGGGGACATGGTGGCATTGGCAGGGGACAGGGTGGCATTGGCAGGGGACAGAGTGGCATTGGCAGGGGACAGGGTGTCATTGGCAGGGGACAGGGTGGCACTGGCAGGGGACAGAGTGGTATTGGCAGGGGACAGAGTGGCACTGGCAGGGGACACAGTGGCACTGGCAGGGGACACAGTGGCACTGGCAGGGAACAGAGTGGCACTGGCAGGGGACAGAGTGGCACTGGCAGGGGACAGGGTGGCACTGGCAGGGGACAGGGTGGCACTGGCAGGGGACAGGGTGCCATCCTGGCTTCCTCACACAGTCTGTCACACTGCTGATGGACTGCTGGAGAGACCAAAGGGAGGGAGAGATTCAAAAGCATCCAGAAAACTCTGAAAAAAGAACTTGGGAAGAGCAGAGGAGCTGCAGGGATTTTGCACCCTGGAGATGAGTGTGCAAACCCAGCAGCTGGAAGTGGGAAGAGGGGCAGAGAGCTGGAGATTTCCATATGAAATATTGAGATCCTGAGAGTGGAAGGCAGGGCTGCTGTGGCTCCTGAATAAATCATGGGAGCTAACATGTGTGCTGGCTTCCAGGGATGTCTGTGCAGGGAGGGAAGGGGGGCTAGGAGAGAGGCAAATTAAAATGCAATAAAACCCAATTCAAGGCACTTTCCCCCCCTAAGAGCTTTTGTCAGGGAAATAATTAGCTCATCTCAACCTCCTGTAACACAGCAGCCCAAATCTGTGCCCTGGTTTGGCTCTCATCAGCCCATCCATTGTGCCCTCCTCCTCCTCCTTCCCTTCCAAGCAGGAGCCTGCCTCAGCCACCAGCAGCACTCACTGCAAATTTCATGGTCTCTGCACAACCAGAGTTAGGTGAAACACTGAAGTCCTGGGACTGTGGTGCCTCTCCCCAGAGCTAGAGGATTGCTGGAAATGAGAGGCAGAGAGCAGCACACCTTCAAAACTTTGTGCAAGAGATGCTCTAAAACTCAACAGGCTGTGCCATGGAGCTGAAGCTTGCTCCAGTTAAGTGTCTGATTGCCTTGCAAGTGCATCTGAGGGGCAGGTGGTCATGGCAGAAGGGAATATTCAATGGCAGAATCAAAGGCTTGCTCATGTGCATCAGCATTTGGCATAGGAGTGAAAATCAATGACAAAATCGGCCTGAGAAGGAGCTGGGTTGTATTCCCCTCTGCAGGGAGAGGCCAGCAGACCTCCTGCTGCTTGCTGGAAGAAAAAGGATTGTGCTGATCCTAAGAGAAACTCATTTTCCATGCTGTGCAGTAAGGCCATCAAGACTACAGAGATCACAGAGTGTCCCCAGCACCATCCTCTGCTCTTCTGGGGTCCTTCCTCCATCTCACAGGCTGATGGCCAGAGCAACCTCCCACAGACACTGTTCTCTCCACGTTCTCCCTGAGCCTCAAATGCTCTAGGGAAAGGAAAGAGGGAGATTGAAAGCCCTAAACCCCACCTAATCTCTCTTAAGTCAATGTGTTGAGGGAGGTGGAGAGGGAGAAAAGCAGATCTGTGTACTGGAGGATGTTGCTGAGCTTGAGGAGCTCAGGTGACATTAATCCTGAGGAAGCAGAGATTTGCCCTTGTTAGGAATCAGATGTTTCCCCAGGTGTTAATTCTTGTCTAATTAACAGCTTCAGAGATCCACAGAGGTCTGGTTTCAGCTGGTTCTCAGCCCTCCCTGGAAAGGATGTTTTCCAACATCTCTAACATCCTCCTCAGCAAAAGTCTCTGGAGTGAAATCCTCCAGACAGGCTTGGGGCTTTAAAAAATGCATCGTGAGTGCATCATCATCATCAGCACCATCACATGGGCTGGAAAGTAGGACAGGCACGAAGTGTGCCACGAGCCTTCCTCCCCCCACCCAGGGCTGGGCTGCTGCTGCTGCTTGGGAAGTCCTGAACTCTCCCATCCCATCAATGCCTCACCTCAAATCCAGACCCAACAGGGGCTCCAGAGGTTGTTTCTCCTGTAAAAGGCCCAGGAGGCACTGCAGGGAGGTTTTTTGTCTTCTAATTTGAGAAACACAAGCAGCAGAAAAGCCTCAGCTGGGCTGAGGCCACCAGCAAAGGACCATCAAAGCCATTACTGAGGTGCTGGGCTGGAAGGTGCTAGGCTAGGAGGTGCTGGGCTGGGCTAAGGCCACCAGCAAAGGACCATCAAAATCATTACTGAGGTGTTGGGCTGCAGGGTGATGGGTTGGGCTGGGCTGAGGCCACCAGCAAAGGACCATCAAAGCCATCATTGAGGTGCTGGGCTGGAAGGTGCTGGGCTGAGCTGAGGCCACCAGCAAAGGACCACCAAAACCATTATTGAGGTGCTGGGCTGGAAAGTACTGGGCTAGGCTAAGGCCACCAGCAAAGGACCATCAAAACCATTATTGGGGTGCTGGGCTGGGTTGAGGCCACCAGCAAAGGACCTTCAAAACCATTATTGAGGTGCTGGGCTGGGCTGGGATGAGCTGAGCTGAGGCCACCAGCAAAGGATCATCAAAACCATTATTGAGGTGCTGGGCTGGAAGGTGCTGGCCTGGGAGGTGCTGGGCTGGGCTGAAGCCACCAGCAAAGGACCATCAAAACCATTACTGAGGTGCTGGGCTGGAAGGTGCTGGCCTGGGAGGTGCTGGGCTGGGCTGAAGCCACCAGCAAAGGACCATCAAAACCATTACTGAGGTGCTGGGCTGGGCTGAGGTCACCAGCAAAGGACCATCAAAGCCATTATTGGGGTGCTGGGCTGGAGGGTGCTGGGCTGGGCTGAGGCAGTGGGTGTGCACACAGAGAGGGGCTGAGCTGGGTCACAGCTCTGTGTAATCATAGCAAATTGGTGTGAGGCTTGGGGAGTGTCTATCTGCTTTTGAAGTTCAATGATAGAGGTTTGCATGGTAAAGAGCAAGGAAAAAAGTCTGCTGCAGAAGTGAGCTGTGCTCAGGTGCTGGCAGGGGGTGTCCCTGAGATCCCCTCCATTGATAGGGGTCAGTCAAAAGCAAAAGGGGATCCCCTGTTTGCACCTGCCTTGGTTTTTGGTTGAGTTCCTCTCTATAATTAATCCCCTGCTGCAGTGTTACACCTCTGCTGTGGGGTCAGGCTGAGAGAGTTGGGGTTGTTCAGCCTGAAGAAGAGAAAGCTCCAGGGAGACCTTTTGGTGGCCTTTCAGTACTCAAAGGGCTGATCAGAAAGATGGGGAAAGACTTCTGAGAGGGCCCATTGTGACAGGACAAGGGGTGATGGTTTGAAACTAAAAGGGGGAGATTTAGACTGGAGAGAAGGAAGAAATCCTTTACACTGGGGGTGGTGAAACCCTGGCCCAGGCTGCCCAGGGAGGTGGGAGATGCCCCATCCCTGGAAGCATTGCAGGCCAGGTTGTTTGGGGCTCTGAGCAACCTGCTCTAGTTGCAGATGTCCCTGCTGGCTGCAGGAGGTTGGACAAGATGAGCTTGAAAAGTCCCTTCCAACCCAAAGCAGTCCATGAGTCTATGATTCTGTGTCCATGTGAGGCCCTGCACTGTCACAGGGCATGGCCATGGCTCCTTGGGCAGCAGAGGAGTGGTCTGGCAGCACTGCAGAGCACAGCAGCAGCTCTGCTTGCTGTAGTGAAGGCAGTGCTGGCTGCTGTGTGTTGTGAGCAGAAGCAATTACATGCAAATAAGGGACTGCACAAGTGTGAGTAAACATGAGGGCCTGGGTTTTCCCAGGTGAAGCTCTGTGATTTAAAAGCCATTGAAGAGCCCAGCCAGCACACTGGTGTCAGCACTTTCCCAGGGCTGTGTGGCTGCAAAAGCCATTTGCTCACTGCTGTGGCTTCAGCAGCTCCCAGATCCTTCCCCTCCCACAGCTCTGCGGTGTGGGCACCTCCTGCCTCCTACACCAGCAGGCACTTCACAGGATCCCAGCATCTCCCTCTGGAGAGGATCCATTGCACCCAACCCTGCTCAAGCAGGGTCACCCACAACAGCTTGCCCAGGATCACAATGTCCAGGGGGAATCTCTCCAGAGAAGCAGACTCCACAACCACTCTGGCAGCCTGCTCAGGTCTCCAGCACCCTCACACCAAAGCAGTTTTTTTCCTTATGTTCAGGTGGAACCTCCTGGGGTCCAGTTTGTGCCCATTTCCCTTTGTCCTGTCTCTGGGCACCACTGAAAAGAGTCTGGCCCCAGCCTCTTGCCCCCAGCCCTTGAGGTATTGATCAGCATTGACCAGATCCCCTCTCAGCCTTCATCTCTTTCATTCTCCAGATCCTCATCTTTTGATTCCTGAGCACACATCCTCTGCATCCTTGGGGGGGCTCATGCAGAGCATCCTCACGCTCACTCCAGCACTCAGGGCTTGGCTCCCACGACAGGGACATGCAATTTTCCATCACATTCTTCCTTGTTGCCTTCCCCTTCTGGGGAGAGCATGGAGCAGGACTTGCTGAGTTCTTTCAGAAAGGAAATGAAGCCTCTGCCCCTGGGTATCTGTGCTAATAAAGTGGCAATAAAAACACCAGCTGCTGTTAGTGGCAGGATGGGTGTGTGGGGGCTGTGGGACCAGTGGCTTCTTGCCTGTCTCTGTCTGCTCTTTCCTGCTGATGCTCAAGAAATGGAAGCTGTAGTCCCACCTGTGAGGACCAGGCACGTCTGTGCAACGTGGCCAGAGTCCCCATGCTGGTCCATTAAGGTGCTGGGAGCTCTGGGAAGGGCCAGCCAAGAGCCTGCCTGCTCCTGGTGCAGGGTGAGTGATTGGATGGAGTCTGGGCAAACCCCACTCCACGGGAGAGGGAGCTCAGGGGAGCAGCAAATGCCTGTGGCTGCAAGCCTAGAAGTTGATGTCCAGCAGGGGTTTTCCCTGGAGGATTTTAAGGCCAGGCTGGATGTGGCTCTGAGCAAGCTGATCTAGTGTGAGGTGTCCCTGCCCCTGGCAGGGGGGTGGGAACTGGCTGATCCCTGAGGTCCCTTCCAACCCTGACTATTCTATGACTCTGTGATTCCAGTGGGGTGTTTTGGGGTCTGGGGAGATGGAGAGCTGCAGCACAAGAGCAGCCCAGCACCTCAACAGTGGTTTTGATGATATTTTGCTGGTGGCCTGGGCCAGCTGCAGAGTTTTATGTTGTTTCTGTTTCTCAGATTGGAAGACAATAAGCTCCCTGCAATGCCTCCTGGGCACTTTTGCAGGAGAAACAACCTCCAGAGCCACAGCTGAGGTTGAATTTAAGGTGAGGCATCGATGGGATGGGATGGCTCAGATGATCCAGGACAGCTCAGATGATCCAGGACAGCTCAGATGATCCAGGACAGCTCAGATAGTCCAGGACAGCTCAGATGATCCAGGACAGTTTAGATGATCCAGGACAGCTCAGATGATCCAGGACAGCTCAGATAGTCCAGGACAGCTCAGATGATCCAGGACAGTTTAGATGATCCAGGACAGCTCAGATGATCCAGGACAGCTTAGATGATCCAGGACAGTATAGATGATCCAGGACAGCTCAGATGATCCAGGACAGCTCAGATGATCCAGGACAGCTCAGATAGTCCAGGACAGCTCAGATGATCCAGGACAGCTCAGATGATACAGGACAGTTTAGATGATCCAGGACAGCTCAGATGATCCAGGACAGCTCAGATGATCCAGGACAGTTTAGATGATCCAGGACAGCTCAGATGATCCAGGACAGCTCAGATAGTCCAGGACAGCTCAGATGATCCAGGACAGCTCAGATGATCCAGGACAGCTCAGAGGATCCAGGACATCCTAAGCAGCACCAGCTACTCAGGGACAGGGCACCAAGCCTCATTCCCCCAGGGCACCTCATCCCTGGAGAAATTCCAAACCTCCCTGGACATTGTGATCATGGGCAACTTGCTCTGTGTGACCCTCTGGCACCATGCAGGTCCTTGGGCCTCTCAGAGCTGGCCCTTGGCCATGAGGTCTTCTGCTGGTGCATTTCCCTTTGGTGTTATTAAGGATAGTTATAATTTCACCTCCTCTGCAGCTTCCCTCCAAGAAATGCTGCAAGACTAATCCTCCCATCCTGTCCTAAGCTATTGGTCAAACATTTGTCTCTCTGGTAACTGGGGACTTGTGTTGGTAAATCTGCAATTTAGACCAAGGAAAACAGGGAGAAAACAAATCCAAAGGCTCCATCCAGCCATTTGTAACACATCACACTCCTGACAGTGCTGCCAGATAGCCCAAACAAAATAAAAGCTTCAGCCTTGATTTTTTTTTCTAGAGGGAAGATAAATGGAGGAGATTCATGTCTCTGTTGGTGCTACATTGTTTTGCTCAGTTGGCTGCTGAGCAAATAAGATAGGGTGGCTCATTGATTTGTAGGCTGAGAGCTGTCCTCCCAAACAGATGGGCTTGGAAAAAACTTCATTTGTGACTTCAAATGGAGAAATCAGCAAGTGTGGGGAGGGGGCATGGTGCCCAGACCCTGCAGCCTGACCTCCCTGGGGACACATGGCACAAGGGGGTATAAAACCCTGGCTGTGCCTTCAGCTTTCTCCCTTTCTGTAGGATGTTTTTCCCTATGGATTTGTGGGACCTTCCCCAACCCCATGCTCAGCACTCACTGCCCCACAGCTTGCAGCAATGAAACCCAACCAGCCGTTTCCAGTGGGCTTGGAGGGAGGGAAGGGGAATTGTCCCTCTTTCTAGGCTGAGCATAGCCTCACCTCTGCACCCCATGCACCCACCAGCCTTGGGCTCACCACACTGGAACCATCTCCCAGGGGAAGCAGTGGATTCCCCTGCATGGGATAGTTTTAGGACTCAGTTTGCCAGGGTGCTGGGCCAGCTCATTTTGTCTAAATAATTACCTAGAACAGCTGGACCAGAGGATCCTTGGGGTCCCTTCTAAGCTGGTGTTCTGTGGTTCACAGATCCATAGAATGGATTGGGTTGGAAGGGACATTAAAGATCATCCAGTTCCACCCCCCCTGCCATGGGCAGGGACACCTCCCACCAGCCCAGCTTGCTCAAGGCTTCATCCAGCCTGGCCTTGAACACCTCCAGGGAGGGAGCATCCTCAACCTCCCTGAGCAACCTGTTCCAGTGTCTCACTCCAACCTCCTTCCAGCAACTCCTGCAGCTGCTCCCCTTCCCTCCTCACCTAGCCCTGATGCAGCTGGCAGAACCATTGCTTAGGAACAAATTCCCTCCCAAGACAAGAGGCAATTTTCAGCCCCAACATTTCCAACCAGGTAAAGGGAAGGTGGTTGTGTCCTAACCAGGAAGGCAGCAGCTTTTGCAGCAGAATGCAAATGAAAAGGTATAAATAAACAACTGCTCACACATCAGAGCTGGTCTTTAATGAATATTTCATACCCAAAAAAGAAGTCATTGACATTTTGCTGGATTGCTTCAATTAGCTCTTGAGCCTCGTGCTCATGCAAATAATAAGCTTGCTTTTCATAATGCTTTGTTAATCTGTTTCATAGTGTGAGTTCCTCCAGCAATGTATCACACAGACCTCCTGCTGCAGCCTTTATTGGATATAAATGACTTGGTAATTGCTATTGATCATTAAAAAGAAGCCTGATGTTATTTGGGAATGACAATGTGAGGAGCCTTGGAGGGACTGAAGGAATTGGGAGGGGGTTTGCTGCGTGCACCAGAGCCTGGTTTGTATTCTGAGCAGTGACTAATGGCTCCTTGGGAGGCAAAGCCAAAGTCTGCCAGGATTGAGGCTGGGGAAAAAAACCAAAACACTGCTAGAGACACTGCTGGCTTCACGTCGTGAAGTGCTCCAGGCTATACATTCAGAATATATCTCAACACCTTCCAGTTCACACATCCAGCCCTCTTTGCTAAGATTAGCCAGGAAAACACTCAGGCTTGCTGGGGAAGCCAGCAGCAGGCTGGATCCAGGGTGAATATGGCAGCAAAACACAGCATGGTGACTGCAGAAGCCCTGTGTTGCTCCCTCTGTGTGGTGTCCAGGCCAGGGGCTGCCTGGCAAAGCCACTTTGACTCTTCCCAAGGCTGCCACCAACACCTCCAGAGAGGCTGCAGGTCTTCCATCTGGGCTTGCTGTTTATAGAAACATGGAATTGTTTTGATTGGGAAAGACCTCCAAGATCATGGAGTCCAGCCATCAACCTAAGACCACCATGGCCATTAAACCACATCCTGAAGTGCCATGGCCACACATTCAGAATCCTAGAATCAGTCAGGGTGGGAAGGGACCACAAGGATCAGCCAGTTCCAACCCCCCCCCCTCACACTACATCAGGCTGGCCAGAGCCTCATCCAGCCTGGCTGCAAACACCTCCAGGGATGGAGCCTCAACCACCTCCCTGGACAACCCATTCCAGGCTCTCACCACTCTCATGGGGAAGAACTTCTTCCTCACATCCAGCCTGAATCTCCCCACTTCCAGCTTTGTTCCATTCCCCCCAGTCCTGTCACTACTTCATATCCTAAAAATCCCTCCCCAGCTTTCTTGGAGCCCCCTTCAGATCCTGGAAGGCCACAAGAAGGTCACCTCAGAGCCTTCTCTTCTCCAGACTGAACAGCCCCAACTCTCTCAGTCTGTCCTCATAGCAGAGCAGCTCCAGCCCTCTGCTCATCCTCATGACCACCTCATGAACACCTCCAGGGATGGTGACTTCATCACCTCCCTGGGCAGCCTGTTCCTGCTGCAGGATGTTGAGTAATTAAAGCAAATGTTTAATGATCACCCAGCTTGCAATATTTGGTGTATTGATCACAGCTCCAGCTCCTCAAGTCAAGCCACTGTGAAGGTCTCTGCTTTCCCAACAGGGATATTCAGGCTCAACCTCCTTTCCATCACTTGCTGGTTGTCTTCCAGCTTCCAACATTAAAACCTAATCACTTTGAAATGAGAAAAGCTGGGGTTGCACTTTAAATTTATATTTTTCATTTAGATTTTATTTTTTTTTCCAGTTGACACTTTTGCTTTTCTTCCAAACTATATTTTCCCTCTGATCCTATTTCCTTTCCCTGGCAAAGCTGTTGTGGGCTCACATTGCCTGGGTAAGCTGCATTCTTGGGGATCTTCTCAGTGCTGATCAATATAGAAAAGGTGGGGGGCAAGAGGATGGGGCCAGGCTCTTGTCACTGGCACCTAGCAACAGGACAAGGGGCAGCAGGCACAGACTGGAACCCAGGAGGTTCCACCTGAACAGAAGGAAGAACTCAAATGCTGTGAGGGTGCTGGAGCCCTGGAGCAGGCTGCCCAGAGATGTTGTGGAGTCTCCTTGTCTGGAGAGCTTCCAACCCCACGTGTGATCCTGGGCAAGCTGCTGTGGGTGCCCTGCTTGAGCAGAGGCATTGGACTGGATGATCTCCAGAGGTACAACCTCCACCACGCTGGGATCCTGTGATTCAGCTCTTGTCTTGCTCAGTGCTTCTCCAGTGCTGCAGGAGAGCTCCCCGGGGTGCTCCCCCCTCCGTGGGATGGGGAGTTTCAGCAGGCTTTGACGTCCACATCCATCTGGAAAATGCTTAGGGGCATTAACTCTTCCCTACCTTGAAGAAGTGTCCTGGAATTGTCTCAATTAACATCTTGAAAGGACCCTCAGACTCCTCCATGACACTGTTTGTATTAAAAGCCTTTATAGGAACGTTTTTCCCCTTCTAATTGAGCACATTTCCCCCCCCCTGGAATGTGCTTTGATTTTTAAGCAGTTTCTAAGTCCTGAGGCTTTGCCTGGAAGCTAATTTATCCTGGTTTGTGTTTTTATGTGTCTGTACATGTGCTGCAGTGCATTGGGAAGAGACACACAAACCAATTGACTGTGCTGAGGCTGGTATTGATGCAAGAGCAGTGGAGGAGTTCTTGCCAGGAGCTGAGAGCTTGCTCTGACCTGCCCAGGCAGATCCTGTGATGCCAAACTGCAAATCAAACTGGCCCTGGAAGGAGCAGTGCACCACAGGGACTCCAGGGATATTTCCTGGGCTTGGGAATTTGTGTGTGATCTCGCTGCCCACCTGGGCTGACTGGTCACAGGCTGGCCAAGATGCTGCCTGGACAGGGTGACAAAAACCAGTGAGGGTCCTTTGAGAGCCCTCAACAGACTGCACCTTGAATAGTGGGTTCAGTTTTGGGCCCCTCACTCCAAGAAGGACATTGAGGGGCTGGTGAAAGGTCTGGAGAACAGGGCTGGTGAGGAGCACCTGAGGGACCTGGGGTTGTTCAGCCTAGAGAAAAGGAGGCTGAGGGGAGACCTCATTGCCCTCTACAGCTCCCTGAAAGGAAGGCTGGAGGGTGGAGAAGCTCAGAAATCACAACTTTGAGCCAAAGCTGGTTGCAAACTCAGCCTCTTCCCACAGTCAATGTGTAAGGGTTGGGGTTCCCATGGTTGTGCTCACAGCAAGGTCACAATCCTCCAGCCTCCATCCTGCTCCATCCCCAGAGCACCCAGCCACCCAGGGGTGCCAAGAACATGCTCTTTGGTTTAATGCTGCAGCCACCCACCCAGCTGCTCAGTGCTGGATGTATTCCCAGCCTGACCATAGCTGAGCACTGGAAATTACTGGGCAAGGGGAGGGTTGGTGCTGGGGATGCAGCACTCCCACCTCTTCTGGTTCCTGGGTAAATAGGAAAGATTTGCTGCTAACTCTTCAGGGTTTCAAGGGAATTCAAATACTGGAAGGAGACTCAAATCCCAGCTCAGATGTGGATGGTTGCACCAGCATGTTGTGGAGCTTGGGATGCTGTCAGCAGGCACCCACAGCAGTGGGTGCAGTCTGGGGTGCAGTCCCACCAGGCACAGCACCACCAGGCTGTCAGACAGCTCATGGGTTGGGTTCTTCCTGCTGTGCTTTGAGAAATGTTTGTGTTTGACTCAGGCTCTCCAGGCAGGATCAGAAGAGAAGATCTGATCTTACCCAAAGCCTTCTTAGCCATGCAGAGATGGAGAGGTGAGTCCCATCTCAAACATAACTGGGAGAGAGCCAGGGGCTGCTGCAAGCCCTGGGAGCTCATTTCCACCTCCCAGCCACTGAGGGGTTTTCCTCTTTGCCTTTCCCTTCTGTTGCTTTTATGATTTATTCAAGCTTTTATAGATGTCTGCAGTTTATTTTATTTTAAAACGGCTTTTTCAAACAGGTGAAGAAAAGAGCAGCAGAGGGTTTCTCAGCCTTGTGCTCTCAGGGAAACACAGTTGGTGCTTTGGAGAGCAGGACTTCATGTTTGGGATGGATTTCCATCAGTGGAAAGCCTGACTCTGCTTATTACCCTGCAGCACAGAGCCAAGCCCTGCTCTCCCTCCTTGTTGGCATGCTGAGGGCAGCAATTATTTCCTCTACCTGCTTGGGTCATGGTGCTGGATTCAAGCAGGTCATGCTGTTTGAGGCAGGGACTGGCTGGAAAGCAGTCCTGAGGAGAGGGACTTGGGGGTGCTGGTGGAGGAGAAGCTCAACAGGAGCTGTCAATGTGCACTTGCAGCCCAGAAAGCCAACCAGAGCCTGGGCTGCATCAGGAGAAGTGTGGCCAGCAGGGCAAGGGAGGTGATTCTCCCTCTCTGCTCTGCTCTGCTGAGACCCCACCTGGAGTACTGCATCCAGTTCTGGAGCCTCTATTACAAGAGGGATATGGACATGCTGGAAGATGTCCAGAGAAGGGCCAGGAGGATGAGCAGAGGGCTGGAGAAGCTCTGCTATGAGGAGAGACTGAGAGAGTTGGGGCTGTTCAGTCTGGAGAAGAGAAGGCTCTGAGGTGACCTTCTTGTGGCCTTCCAGGATCTGAAGGGGGCTCCAAGAAAGCTGGGGAGGGACTTTTTAGGACATCAGGGAGTGATAGGACTGGGGGGAATGGAGCAAAGCTAGAAGTGGGGTGATTCAGACTGGACATGAGGAAGAAGTTCTTCCCCATGAGAGTGGTGAGAGCCTGGAATGGGTTGTCCAGGGAGGTGGTTGAGGCTCCATCCCTGGAGGTGTTTGCAGCCAGGCTGGATGAGGCTCTGGCCAGCCTGATCTGGTGTGAGGTGTCCCTGCCCATGGCAGGGGGGTTGGAACTGGATGAGCCTTGTGGTCCCTTCCAACCCTGACTGATTCTATGATTCTAAGTTAAACTCTGGCAGCTGAAATCCACCCCCCCGACAATAACCAGGCTGGCTCAGTCATCACACCATGCAGGGTGTCAGGCATGCATCACCCCCACCTTATTTTGGTGACTTCTTTGCCTTGCTCGTGTGCCAGGTCCTTCCCCACAGCCTACAGTGGGAAAAGCAAGGTCAGGAGGAAGGAAAATTGGAAAAATACAATTGTTGCCCCCTCCCAACGGCAGGGAGAGAGTGAATGAGGAGTGTCAGGGCTGATCTGCATTTGAAAGAGGGGGAATCTGCAGAAGGAAGAGGCAAGTGGTTGCAGGGTGGAGAGGGGAGGGGGAGATAAAAGGGAGAGGGGCTTGAATTTGCATCTGATATATCCTTATGGCAAAAATCATTTGAAAGCTGCAGCACTGCCATGAGGAACAAAAAGAGACCCCTTGGCATTGCCCCAGGATTCCTCATTTACTCTTTTACATCAAGGAATACTTAGAGAAACTGAATAAAACATCTAATAAGGCTCTTTAGGATTCCTTGAAAGATGTCTCCATCAAAGCACCCAGGGTCAGCCTGAGTCACCCAGCTCCTTCTCCACTGGTGCTCCTGAGCCCCTGGTTCCAGCACAGCCTTTCCTGGGGACCAAAACTATTCTATGATGAGTCTGGCCCTGAGAGCCAGGTTGTGCCAGCACTGAGCTTGCAGCTGGTGACATTTACTCAGCTGAGAACAAGAGCAGCCTCTTCCCAGGGTCTGGGAATGGACCCACCCCAGTTTTCCAAACGAATTTTTCTGTTGCAGAATAAATTTGTCTTCAGCAATCTTCTTCTCCCACAAGAAAAGCTCAGTTGATGAAATGTTACATTTTTTTTTACTAAACTAATTAAAATAAACAGTGGAAAAGAAGGGGAAAACCCAAAGTTGTCCCAGTTTTCTCCAGTTTTCCATGCCCTGGGAAACTTGGGAAGGAATGACTGAGTGACAATGCTGTAACCCAGACCCTGCACTTGGAAGCTTCTGGAATGGGGCTCCTGAGCTGCCTCTCCTGTGCTGTGTCCCAGCTACATCCTACAGCCTCATCCTTCTGGATCCAGCTGGGTCACAGGGAACACCCACTGCCTTTTCCATGCCTTGGTTTTCTCCCAGCTTTGCAGAGCTCCCCTGCTAAAGCCCCAACTCTTCCAGCACTGCATGGAACCTCCCTTTGCTTTGTGCTTTGTGTTAAAGTCTGGAGCTGCAGCAGCAGTGATGGAAACATCCAGCAGGAAAAACGACTCAGCCATGAAGTCCCAGGCTGTGATTTGTTGTAGTGTGTTAGGTACTTCAGTGAAGGATCCTGCACAAATATCACTGCCCTGCTCCATTCCCCCTCCCTCTCAGATGGGGAGAGGGGCTGGGGAGGGAGAGAAAGCACCGTGCTCAATAGGTGTAAATATTTTACAGTTTTTAATTAAATATGAGAAACTTGCTGGGGCTGGGAGCAGGATGGTCCTGGAATATGAATTATCAAGATTCCTCCTTCCCAGATGTTCACTCTTGCTGTCTCCAGGCATTGCAGGCAAACAAAATGGAAAATAAACCCCAAAACCACAGTGGCCATAGAACTCTCCTGCTCCCAGGAGATGAACAGCCCTCCTGATCCTCCAGCTGCTGCGGTGGTGACAATTTCCATCCTGCTCTCTTTCCAATTAATCATTTCAATGCTCTTTGCAGTGAAGGTTCTTTGGGGGTAGGGGATGGGACAGCAGAGGCATCACTGGCCCTGGCATCACAGCTGCCAGCACATTATGGGCTGCTGGCAGGGACAGCAAAAAGCTAAACCACATCACAGAACGATGGAATCGTTTAGGTTGGAGAAAGAGCATCAAGTCCAAACATTAAAGCAGCACTGCCAAGTCCAAACCATCCCATACCATGGACCAGGTGGCATTGCCACACCATTTCAATGCCTTTTTCCTTCCCCAAATGAACCTGTCAAACCCCAGCAAGTTCATCACTTCCCAGTGGAGACTCCTCAGCTGAAGACATCCATGGCAGTTTGCAACCTGCAGGGATTTTTTTTTTTCCTTTATGGAAACGAAGGAAATATCACAGAAATCATCATGGAATGGTTTGGGTTGGAAGGGATCTTAAAAACCATCTGGTTCCAACCCCCCTGCAGTGGGTAGGGGCACCTCCCATTAGACCAGGTTGCTTAAAGTCTTATCCAGCCTGGCCTTGGACACCCCAGACCCCTTTTGCTCTAGCACTGGATAAATCAGAGGAGAACTAAACATCACTACAAATGCTTCTTCCCCTCCTGCATGGTCAACTACCCCCAGGGAGAGAACCTACAACACCTTCAACACATCCCCAGCACTGCCCTCAGGATGCTTTGGACCTCGGGATGCAGGCAGTGCCTCTGCTGCTGGTTTTGCCTTCACAGATGTGGTGCTGAAGCTGCAGCATGATGGCTTGGAGCTGGGATGGGAGGAGGAAAGCAAATTCCCTCGAGGTGGGTTTGAAAAGAACTGTGAACAAATACACAAACAGACATTTCAAACAGTGAAAAAGGGGGTCACAGCTAAAAGAGCTGGGAAGCAGCCCACTCACTTTGTGCTGAGATGTGTTGACAGGCAGAGTAATTTCACATCCAAACATCCAGCTCAGCCTTGGTTTGGCCGTGAGGCTCCTCCTGTGTATTTCCTCAAAGGCCATCAGCTCTGGAGGCTTGTGGTGAGCTCGTGGTGAGCTCATGGTGAGCTCATGGTGCAGGGAGTGAGCTGCTGGCTTGTCCCCACACCACTGGCAGCCCCTCTGCAGGCAGCAGTCATCCAGAGGAGGTGACGTGGTTGGGATGGAAACCCTCCCTGCTCCCAAAGCAGTGATGCAGAAGGAAAACTCTGGCTTTCCTTGGGAAAAAAAAAAAAAAAAAAAAGAGAGAGATTTCTTGCTCTGTCAGGAGAGTGATGGTCACAAGGGCTGAGCTGACCTTGGCATCACCACTGGTGCTGGCATCAGCCTTAACCTTGGCCATGGCATCAGAATCAGCCCTAACATCACTGGGGAGAAGCTTCCTTCCTCCTTAGCTGAGGATGCTGATTAAGTGCAAACCTTCAGAGACCTTTTTATTCTTCCCAAGTGAACTGACTGCTATTTCCCACTGCTGATCTCTGCCTCATCTCT
Source organism: Indicator indicator (assembly GCF_027791375.1). Taxonomy (NCBI): domain Eukaryota; kingdom Metazoa; phylum Chordata; class Aves; order Piciformes; family Indicatoridae; genus Indicator; species Indicator indicator. The sequence continues at coordinate 10,207,030 of NC_072037.1, forward strand.
CTCTCATTTCATGACAAAAGAGTAAATTTAAGGAGACATTTTTGCCTAGCAGCTGACCTTACCTGTCCCTACATCAGCACCTGCCTGATCCCCTGCCTCTGTAATTGCAGCTTTAGAAGGACTGGTAGTTTGGCAGGGATCTTTTTTAATTGGATGCTGAAACCAACCCTGGGGGAATATTTTTGTTTTTGGAGCATTGGCTATTTGGTCAATACCCTGAGAATGTCAGCACCAGTGTGCAGTCTGACTTCTTAACAGGAGTGATTTTCCATTAGCCTCTGAAGCCAAACCAGCTCCTGAGAACCCAGGGAATTGGAACTATGGACTCTGTTTCCTGATGAATTTGCATCCTGGAGCAATACACTAAGCTCTTGGTGAAAGATCAGCTCTGTTGCGTTACCTCACTCAATATTTCCCTTCCAGGAGAGGAGGAAGGAGGGAGGAGAGAAGAGGAAGAGGATGGAGGGTGAAAGGCATTGGGAAAACACTCTGAAGTTCTCAAAACTTTCCTGTGGCTCTGCTTTGTAAGTCAAACAGTTTGGTTTGTGTTGAATCAAACATTTGGGTTTTTTTAATTTCCCCTCCCCAGCCTCTGTCCTCAAGCCTGCAGCACAGTGTGGGCTTGGAAGCCCTGGTGTGAATTGTTCAAATGATACAGATATAGAGATAGAGATAGAGAGATATAGATATAGATGATATAGATAGAGATAGAGGTAGAGATAGAGATAGAGATAGAGATAGAGATGATATAGATATAGATGATATCGATATAGATATATAGATATAGATGATATAGATATAGAGATAGAGATAGATGATATAGATATAGATATAGATATAGATATAGATATAGTTATAGATATAGATGATATAGATATGATATAGATATGATATAGATATAGATATAGATATAGATATAGATATAGATGTAGATGATATAGATATGATATAGATATAGATATAGATATAGATATAGATATAGATATAGATATAGATAGATATGATATAGATATGATATAGATATGATATAGATATAGATATAGATATAGATATAGATATAGATATAGATATAGATATGATATAGATATAGATATAGATATAGATATAGATAGATATAGATATGATATAGATATGATATAGATATGATATAGATATAGATATAGATATAGATATAGATGATATAGATATGATATAGATATGATATAGATATAGATATAGATATAGTTATAGATATAGATGATATAGATATGATATAGATATAGATATAGATATAGATATAGATATAGATATAGATATGATATAGATATGATATAGATATGATATAGATATAGATATAGATATAGATATAGATGATATAGATATGATATAGATATAGATATAGATATAGATATAGATATAGATATAGATATAGATATAGATATAGATAGATATAGATATGATATAGATATGATATAGATATAGATATAGATATAGATATAGATATAGATAATAGATATGATATAGATATGATATAGATATAGATATGATATAGATATAGATATGATATAGATATAGATATAGATATAGATATAGATATAGATGATATAGATATGATATAGATATAGATATAGATATAGATATAGATATAGATATAGATATAGATATAGATATAGATAGATATAGATATGATATAGATATGATATAGATATGATATAGATATAGATATAGATATAGATATAGATGATATAGATATGATATAGATATGATATAGATATAGATATAGTTATAGATATAGATGATATAGATATGATATAGATATAGATATAGATATAGATATAGATGATATAGATATGATATAGATATGATATAGATATAGATATAGATATAGATATAGTTATAGATATAGATGATATAGATATGATATAGATATGATATAGATATGATATGGATATAGATATAGATGATATAGATATGATATAGATATAGATATAGATATAGATATAGATATAGATATAGATATAGATATAGATATGATATAGATATAGATATAGATATAGATATAGATATAGATATAGATATAGATATAGACCCCAAGGAAGCTGTTTGCTCTCCACAGTTGTCCTACATTCCTTAACCATTTTAAACACAGCACCTCTGGGCTCTTTAAACCCCAAATATTTGTCCTTGGAGGTGATGCAGGCCATTTTTTTGCACTGCAGAGTCATTTTTAAAGCCCAGTAGAATCATGTGCCTTGGGAATGGGGCTTCTGAGCAGCCAACAGCTTGTTGGTGCTGGAAAAAAAGCTAATGCTAATTTAGCAGGAAGCTGATCTAGGGAGGCATCTGCTTGTCTGAATTGCCATCATCTCCCAAGGCACCTCAGTGTGATGCTTAAGAATTGCTCACCCAGACAGGGCTTCCTGCAAGGGGTTGGGGGTGAGGCAGGGAACTCTTCCCTCAAGGGGCTGCAGGTGCTGGGAGATGTCCAGGAGCTGTTACCCCAGCACTGGGTGCATCCATGGAGGGATTTGTCACCCATATCCCCTAAGGGACCCCTTTCTTCCTGCAAGGATGGACAAAGTTTGCTGTTGCAGAGCCTGGCAGGGGTGTGAGGTCCTCAGGAAGCACAGCCCCAGGTCTGTGGTGTAGGTGGCATGGGGAGGAGCTGGTGATGTATCTGCTGGGATGCCTGCATGGGGCTTGGGGTGCCTTATTGCTTCCTCTATCCTCATTTAAGGAGCAGCCCTGGCCCCAGAATCACCTCTCTGCTGTTATCTCTCCCCAGAGCAGTGACCTGTGAGCTGCTGTCCTCCCCCAGCCAAAGATGAGCTGCTCAGCTGGGCATTAGGTGAGTCTGAGCATGGGCTGGAGGAGGATTTGTCAAATTTATGAGTTGTGCCCTCTTAATTGAACAGCCAAAGGTGGGCAGAGGATTCTGCCTTGCCTACTCTTCCTTCTAATGCTTTTCTTGTAAATCTCTTCTCTTACAGCTGGGGGAGATGGGTTGTGACATTCCTCAGCTGGATGGAGATTTAAAGAGCATCCAAGCAGGACACAGCCTGGAGCCACTTGAAAACTCTGCCCACAAAGTGACACCACCCCAGGGGCAAGATGGTGACTTTTGGGCTGCTCTGGGGAGGGACTTCCACAGCCCCAGGGCTAAGCCACACAGGGAGGTCTCCACAGCTCCTCACCCTTACCCAGTCCCTTGCCTCACCTCCCAAGGAAAGGATCAGACTCTCTCCCTGCCTGAGGTGTGTGTGCACATGTCTGGATCCACATCCATCACACACATACCCCCTGGGCAGCCCAGCTTCCCCATGAGGGCTGTGATCAGAGGTTTTTTCAGCCAAAACTTTTATTTAAAGCTTGATCCACAGTGAAGCCAGGAAAGACTTTCTCAGTCCAGATGTGAAACAGTCCCAGAAAGTGAACTGCTGCATTTCTTCTTCATTAGCTCATGCCAGAGACCTGCCAGCCTGTAGCAGGATGTTTCCCGTTGGGGTGGGATTTCCCACAGCCCCATTCCTGTTGCTGGAGGGATTCTGGATCCCCCTCATGCCACTCAAACATCTCCTGGTTCAAACATCTTACCTGGGTTCAGATACTTGGTGGAACCTTAAATCATATCATAGTTTGGGTTGGAAGGACCTTTGAAGTTTATCTAATCCAACTTCCCTGCAGCCAGCAGGGACATATGCAACTAGAGCAGGTTGCTCAGAGCCCCAAACAACCTGACCTGGAGTGGTTCCAGGGATGGGGCATCAGTTTGGACCAGTCCCAGCAGTGCCACCTACTCTGTTCCTGCTACAAGTAAATATCTCCTGTCCCTTCCAAAGCTGCAAATACCAGGAGAAAGGGCTGATTCCCAGACTGGCTTTGCAAGCTCTGTACAGAACCAGGCAGCCCCAACGTGTTCTTGTTTTCAGGATCAAAAAAATGGGTGAGAATGGGACAGGCAGCCCCAACACCTTCTTGTTTTCAGGATCAAAAAAATGGGTGAGGATGCAGCAGAAACATCTGCCATTGATCTTCCAATCACAACAGAGCCAGCAAATAATTGTCTCTTTGAAAATCCATTATCACCTCCACCCTCTTTTCAGCTAGAAGCTTTCAGAGCTGGCAAGGGCTGTGCTGTACCTGTGGATGGTAAATATAGCTGCATGTGGCCCGAGGTCTGATTGGGCTCCTAATGAAATGGCATTTTTATTCACATGCCTTCATAACTCCTTCCTAACCTTTGGGGGGTACCTGAGTGCCTGTGCAGAGCTTGTTTACTGAACATCCTTCTCTTCCAGGATACCTTGCCTGGCTCCAGTCTGAGTGGTTGCTGTCAGACACTTCTGGGTTTGGTTTTAAGGGAGTTAAAATCCCTTTATTCCACCCTGGTGAGACCCAGCCTGCAGTGCTGGGTCCAGCTCTGAAGTCCTCAGCACAGGAGAGATGTGGACCTGTTGGAGCAGGTCCAGAGGAGACCACAGCAGTGATGTGAGGGCTGGAAGCCCTCTGCTGTGAGGACAGACTGAGAGAGTTAGGGTTGTTCAGCCTGGAGAAGAGAAGGCTCCAGGGAGACCTTCTGGTGGCCTCTCAGTACTTAAAGGGACTGATAAGAAAGCTGGGGGACAGACTTTTTATCAGGACAAATGGCGGTGGTTTGAAACTGAGAGAGATTTAGAGTCGAGAGAAGGAAGAAATTTGAGACTGAGGGTGGTGAGACCCTGGCCCAGGTTGCCCAGAGAAGAGGGAGCTGCCCCATCCCTGGAACCGTTGCAGGTCAGGCTGGGGCTCTGAGCAACCTGTTCTAGTTGGGGATGCCCCTGCTGGCTGCAGGGGGTGGGACTGGATGAGCTCTACAGGTCCGTTCCAACCCGAACCACTCTATGATTTAAAGGGACAAGCAAACGTCTGAGCCCAGACAAGACCTGCAGGAGCTGTTTGGATTTGCAGAGCCCCAGCACATGCTGGCAGCAGGACGCTCCTGGCAAACTGCTGCAGGGCTCGGCGGTGCTGGAGGCAGCCCCGGCGCTGCGCCAGCCCCAGGCACGCAGTGGGAACTATTTGCTTGCCTTTAATCTCTGCTCCTCTGTGCTTTCCCATCTTCAAACACCAGGCTGTTTTGCCAAGGCCTCTGTTTGGGCAGATCCTCCCTCGGGAGGAGGCGGGTAGGGAGCACGGGCAGCAAGCAGGGAGGTGCTGGGGACACAGGAGCTCCCGAGCCAGCATCGCCGAGGGGACAGGGGACCCACAGCCTCCGTGGGGACGTGCTGAGCCCCCTCCCCTCCAGACCTGCTGTTGTTTCCTCAGTTCCTCTCCTGTTCAACACATTTTTTTCTTGCAGACATTGCTTTCTTCCACCAAAACACAAGAGCAGCCCTTCTCGGCAGCAGGGGGAGGAAGGCTTTTCCGGGGCAGACAGGACACATCCATCACAACCCTGGCTGGTGCTGGCTAGCCAGGAGCCCATCGCTCACCTGAGGCACTCTGGGCTCATCAGCAGCCTCTGCCCCTGCCACGTTTCCCTCCCCCCTTTACTCCCAGAAAATCCTATTGACTGAAACGTTCCAGAAAGCTCATTGAAAGGTGAAAATGGTCTCATTGACAGGTGCAGTGCAAATGACCCTGAGATTCATTACCACAGCAGGGGAAGGCTTTAGGAGGATGCCTGAACACTTCTGAAGGGTAGGGTTTAATGTGATTGGATTTACAATGACTCTTTGATCGTTTGCTCTATAACTCCTTCCAGATTTGGGAGCCATCCCTCTTCCTCCCTTGCTGTAGATGGAAACGTCACCATTTCCATCCTGCAGATGAAGGCTGATGCTGGACAGAGGATGCTGGGGGAGCAGAGCAGGCAAGAGGGAATCAGTCACCTCGGGGGCTTGCAGAGCAGCTCCCCTCTTTCCACCTCTGTTTTCCTTTTGTTTGGATCATCTACTCTGCAGTGTTCCCTTTCCCCCCTAACCTTGCAGCCAGCATGGAGGGGGCTGTGTGAAACCTACCCTGGAGACCCAGAGCAATGCCAACAACCTGCTGCTGGCCATAGTTCAAGTGGCTCTAAAAGCATTACAGGAAGATGATTACCCTGCTCTAAGACAGGAAAATGCCACAGAGCCCTTTCAGACCCATTTCCACCCTGGAACAAAGGCTGTGCAGCAGCAGATGGCTTTGGGTTGGACACCTGGGGCTGGAGGGAGCTCGCCTGGCCCCAAGCCCTCCTTGCCTCCAAGAATTCACTGCAAATCCAGAGCCAGCAGCCAGGTTAGTTTACCTTAACCACCTTAATTTTAGTTACACTTTGCTCTAGTCTCCTGCTGAGCTCTGGACCACTGCCCCATCTCCAGAGGGAGCAGAGAGGACCTGCTCCTGCTCTGCAGCCTGCAGAGCTGCTGTATTTATTAGCTCTTGCTTGGTGGCATTTGGTGCCCAGTAGTAATTAATGGGACCTCTTCCACCCTTGAGCTCTGCATTAGTGGACTATCAATTATTGAAGCTGAGTTGTACATTTCTGAGCTTGTGAATAACCAAAGGGACTGCTGAGAGTCCAGAAGTGGCTGTCATCTTCTCATTAGGTATTTATTAAATGTAATTTAGCTGCTGTGCTTGCCTGTTAATGGAGTCACAGCAAAGCTGCTGGGTTGGAACAGGGCCTGTGTGGAGCTCCCCCAGCAAGGCAGCAGCATCAGACCCTCTAGGAGGCTTGTGGAGACAAGCACTGCTCTCTGGTGCTGTGCTGGGGATGGCTGGAGACTGCCCAAATCTGATCCCCACGCTCTCAGGCAGTTTCTTGCCAGGACTGGGAGCAGCCAGGTGGCACAGCTTGGCAGCAGGCATCTGTAGACACCTCTAAAAGTGCTTAGCTCTGCACCAGTGTCCTGCATGGGGCATCCCAAAGCCATGTCCATCATCTGGGCTCCTACAGTACCCCATCAGCAATTGAGTCTTTCACTCCAGAAAGCAAACCCTTGGGTAAATGACTCACTTAGAGATAGTCATTATTATTCCTGCTACCCTCTCACTTCTCATCTCCCCTCTCTGCTACATTATTCCTTGTTACACACTCCTCTGAATAATTCCTTTCTCTTTTGATCACTGCAGTTCCTCAGAGAGGGCTGTAATGAGACCAACCACCAAGGGCAAATTTACCATAAACTTTCTGAACTTCTGGGGGAACGTGAGTTGAGCTGCAAGAGCAGCTGAGCTGGGAGGGGGCTGCAGGGTGAGCAGAGCTGCCTTCAGCTTGGCAGGCTTGGGGAGGTCTTGGAGGGCACCAGGCTGTGAGCAGGGTGCCAGGACAACAGGTCCCACCAACAAGGAACCACAGAACTCATCAGGTAGGAAGGGACCCTTGAAGATCATCTTGTCCAAACTCCCTGCAGTGTGCAGGGACATCTCCAACTACATCAGGTTGCTTAGGGCCTCATTCAATTTGGCCTTGAATGTCTCCAGGGATGGGGGCTCAACCACATCTCTGGGCAACTTGTTCCAGTGTCTGACTACCCTCAAAACAAAGAACTTTTTTTTCTACTATTCAATCTAAACCTGCTCCAGTTTCAAACCACTGCCCCTTGTCCTATCCCCACAGACCCTTCTGAGCAGTCCCTCCCCAGCTTTCCTGTAGGTCCTCTTCAGATACTGAAGTGCTGCTCCAAGGTCTCCCTGGAGCCTTCTTCTCTCCAGTCTGGACACCATGGCCTCCTATCAACACCTAAACCTGGGGATGAAACATGCTTTGGGAAACCTGGAACCACTCCATCCTCTATGTCATGAAGCCCCAAAGCTGAAGGCAGGTTTGCAGCTGAGGGAATGACTTCAGCAGTCCAGAAAACTGCTGGTACCCAGCACATCAAGGGGACTTCCAGGAGGAGTTTGCTGCACTTGGTCCCTTCTGCTCCATGTAAATGTGTGCAGTGACAGGAAGCAAAGCCAGCAGCCTTGTGGGGCAGAGCCACCTTCCCATTGTGGTGATGGAGCCCTGGGAGCTGAGGTTCCACTTTGAGCACAGAAACATTTTGGCTGCACCATGCTCTGCCCATGCATCTTCCTTCTGTTCAGCCTTTGCATCTGTTGCACAGCTGATTAAATCCCTCCAGCAATGTGCCTGTGTCTGCTGGAACATCTGTGGGCTTTGAGCAGAGCAAAGACTGCTAACCATAGCACCACAGAACTGTTGGGGCTGGGAGAGACCTTTGAGATCACCAAGCCCAGCTGCTTGCCTAGAGCTCACCATCCCACCCCTGCTGCTCAGTGAAAGAAAAGAAAGGCATCTTTTCTGCATGGGTTGTTTTTTTTTTTGGTGGGTGTTTCTGTCTGTCTGCAGGATGCTGCTTCCCTGCCTCTTCCCATTCACAGAACCACAGAATCCCAGAATTGCTTTGGTTGGAGAACACCTCCAAGGTCATCAGGCTCAACCATCAACCCAACACCACCATGGCCATTAAACCATAGCCCCAGGGGCCACACATTTCTTAAACATCTCCAGGGATGCTGACTCCACCACCTCCCTGGGCAACCTACTGCTGAAATTGATTGCCCAAATGGGATGTTTGCAGCTGGGGCTTTGGGTAGAATTCAAAGAGTTCTTTCAAAACAAACAAAGAAACATTTTTTTTTCCTCTCTCCATTTCTTTCCCCTCTCTCTCTCTTTTTTTTTTTTTTATTTTTGTGTGTGTGTGTAGAAAAACACATCTCAGGGCTGGAGGAAGTTCAGGAGAGGCTTTACTCCTCCTGTCACACATACCATAGTCTTCATCTGGCTGTGGCTGCCTGCAGGGGTTTGGTGGCAGCTGGGAGCCTGTAAGCTGCCTGTAATCCAGTACCATTCATAAATGACTGTGCATGTTCCAACATCTTTGCCCAATCCCTTTTTTATCCTGAGCCTCAGGCATTAGCAGTGGAGCTGTAAATAATCTCTGGCTCCATCCCCAGTAGGTTGGGTCCTGGCTTGGGTATGGCCACCAGGCTGGGGGACAGGAGGGGCAGCTCCTGGGCAGGCAGTGGGTACCAAATGGGGTGATGCTGGCAGGGGGTGTTGGACAATCATCCCACTGCTGGCAGACACAGGGCTTCTGATTCCCCCTGTACTGGGGCCAGGAACAAGCAGATGGGACCTGTGTGCATGGCTCTTTTGGAGGCTTGGTTGCTTTGCAAAGCAAAACCCCTCCCAGGCAGGAGGCTAAAGCGAGCTGGATGAGACCCAGCTGAGTGTTCTGTCCTCAGCCCTGCACCATCACCAGCAGTGAGCTGACCAAGCCCCTTCCACCCCAAGAAAATGCTGCCCTTTGATGGAGCTGTGCCATTGCATCCCACACAGCCTCCATGACTCTGTCCTGGCAACTCCCTCTGCTCTGGTGAGACCCTCCCAGAGCACTCCATGAAGCTCTGGAGACCTCAGCACCACAGAGATGTGGACATGTTGGAGTGGGGTCAGAGGGGGCCACAACATTGATGGGAGGACTGGAAGCTCTCTGCTGGGAGGACAGGCTGAGAGAGTTGGGGTTGTTCAGCCTGGAGAAGAAAAGGCTCCAAAGTGACCTTCTGGTGGTCTTTCAGCACCAAAAGAGGCTGATCAGAAAGCTGGGGACTGACTTTTATCAGGTCCTGTTGTGACAGGACAAGGGATGATGGTTTGAATGAAAAGAGGGAGATTTAGACTAGAGGAAAGGAAGGAATTTGTCAACACTGAAGGTGGTGAGACCCTGGCCCAGGCTGCCCAGAGAGGTGGGAGATGTCCCATCCCTGGAACCATTCCAGGTCAGGTTGTTTGGGGCTCTGAGCAACCTGCTCTAGTTGCAGATGACCCTGCTGGCTGCAGGGGGTTGGACTGGGTGACCAAACCAGGCTGTGGTTCCATGACTCTATGAACTCAAAAGGCAACAGCATTTGTTGGGGTAGCAGAGCTCATAACCCTAAATCCCAATCAGGCTGCTGAACCCCAGTATTGCCCTGGGCTGGGAACCTGGATGGTGCTTCCCTGAGGGAGCTCCACTTCCCAGGAAGCTCAGCTCTCAGGGAAGACTCAGCAGAGTTGGAATTGCAAATCATTTCTGTAATGCTCTCGCTGTAAATGCTACTTAAGATGTCATCAATGATTGATATATTTGCTAATTGAGATTTCCACTTGGGCTGATAGCCTGAGTGCTTTATTTCTTTTATTATTTGATAGTTATTTTATGACTGACATATTTGCAGCAGCACTTCTTTAATCTTCATTAAGCAAACACCCTGGGGAGATGTGGCAAGTACCACAACACTGCCAGGGCTGAGGCAGGATGAGGCCAGCACCAAAGCCTCTGTTTTGCCTGAAAGCAGTGAGGGAAGCTGTGGAGAGCAGAGGGGAAAGGTCTGCTCTGTGGTGGAGAATGGTCTCTTGCTGCAGGAGAAGAATGCTCATGAGAAGGGAGAATCATAAAAGCTGGAAAATGACCTCTCAGATTGACTCCAACTATCAACCCAACACCATCATGGCCACTAAACCCTGTCCCCAAGTGCCATGGCCACTAAACCCTGTCCCCAAATGCCATGGCCACTAAACCCTGTCCCCAAGTGCCATGGCCACTAAACCCTGTCCCCAAATGCCATGGCCACTAAACCCTGTCCCCAAGTGCCATGGCCACACATTTCTTGAACACCTCCAGGGATGGGGACTCCACCACCTCCCTGACAGCCTCTTCCAATCCCTAACCACTCTTGCAGCAAAGAAATTCTTCCTAATATCCAACCTAAACCTCCCCTGGCACAACTTTCTTATCCTATCACTTGTTACTTGAGAGAAGAGACCAACCCTACCTCACTCCAACCTCCTTTCAGGGAGTTGCAGAGAGCAATGAGGTCTCCTCTCAGCCTCTTCTTCTCCAGACTAAGCTATCCCAGCTCCCTCAGCTGCTCCTCACCAGACCTGTTCTCCAGATCCCTCACCAGCTTCTGCCCCTCACCAAGTCCTGCTTGTACCTGAATGTCCCTCCTGGGAAAGGGCAGCTCAAACTATTTGATGCAAAGGGAGACTGAGAGCTGATGGCCTGCAGCACTGCAGAAGAGCAAAACCCTGACAAAGGGCACATTGGAAAGGAGAGAAATATTGCATCCTTTTTACCTGGAAGGAGTTCTCTGGGCAAACATCTCAGGAAACAGCTAACCACTTCAGGAATGCCCAGCTGGAACAAGGGGGGAAGCTGCTGCTTCCTTCAGGTCCCAGCACCCTCCAGATAAATTGGCCCACAGTTGGAAACTGCACATTTGGCTTTTAGGTTCCTAGGAGGATGCTGCACATTGCTGTCCCCCAGCACCCAGACTTGCCCAGCACCCAGACCTGCCCAGCACCCAGACTTCCCCAGCACCCTACAATGATGCCACCTCACATGATGCTGGATGACAAATCCAGCTCATTTTGGGTCACTGCTTTGCTTTTCTCATCACCTTTGTTCAAAACCCTCTTCCTGTGCCAGGAGGCAAGGAGGCTCTGCACTCACTTAAACCAAGAGTGAAATGATGATAATGCCACCACTGACAGCCACACTTGCACTTCACTTCCATGTGTTGCCTTCAAGGTTGCCCATCTTGGAGGAGCACCAAGAGCCAGCTGCAACATCTGTGTTCCCTGCAGCAAGACCAGTCCCTGCCACTCTGACAGGGGATGCTGGAGGAGCAAGGGACCTCTTGCATCTCATCTGCCTAAACCAGCATTGGGATCCAGCTTTATTAACACCCTGAATGCCAGGGCTCAGTGCAGCAGCTGCTGGGGGCATGCCAGTGGGCCAGGACACAGCCTTGGTGCCCATCTGGTGAGGGAAGTGGCTGTGCTCACCCTTCTGCTTGCTGAGGGAGGAAATGGGTTTGCAAATATGGGGGTGTGAAATCCTTAGCTGCCTCAGCTGTGAGGCAGAAGTGATTTTCTTTTGGCATGAGCTCATCTGCTGTGCTTCTAGAGCACCACAGAATCAGAGAATCACAGCAGGGTTTGGCTTGGGAAGGACCTTTAAAGGTCTTCTAGCCCAACCCCTCTGCAGTCAGCTGGGACATCCTCAACAGGAGTCAAGTGGATGGGGCCAGACTCTTCTCAGTGGTGCCCAGTGACAGGACAAGGGGCACCTGCCACAAACTGGAACCCAGGAGGTTCCATCTGAACAGAAGGAAAAACTCAACTGCTGTGAGAGTGCTGGAGGCCTGGAGCAGGCTGCCCAGAGAGGTTGTGGAGTCTCCTTCCCTGCAGAGATTCCAAACCTACTCAGACAATGTGATCCTGGGCAAGCTTCTGTGGGTGCCCTGCTTTAGCAGAAGGATTGGACTGGATGATCTCCAGAGGTCCCTTCCAACCTCCACCATGCTGTGATTCTATGACAACAACCAAGGGAAGGGTGATCTGGGTAGCAGATGGTGATCTGGGTAGTGGTGGCTGATTTCCTTCAGCACCTGATAGGAAGGGCTTCATCTCACAGAATCACACAATAAGGTTGGAAAAGACCTCAAGGAACATCCAAGTCCAACCTGTCACCCAAGACCTCATGACTACTAAACCATGGCACCAAGTGCCACGTCCAATCCCCTCCTGAACACCTCCAGGGATGGTGACTCCACCACCTCCCTGGGCAGCACATTCCAAGGTCTAACAACTCTCTCCATGAAGAACTTTCTCCTCACCTCCAGCCTAAACCTCCCCTGGCACAGCTTGAGACTGTGTCCTCTTGTTCTGGTGCTGGTTGCCTGGGAGAAGAGACCAACCCCCTCCTGGTTACAACCTCCCTTCAGGTAGTTGTAGACAGCAATGAGGTCTCCCCTGAGCCTCCTCTTCTCCAGGCTAAACACCCCCAGCTCCCTCAGCCTCTCCTCATAGGGCTTGTGCTCAAGGCCTCTCCCCAGCCTCGTTGCCCTTCTCTGGACACGTTCAAGTGTCTCAATGTCCTTCTTAAGCTGAGGGGCTCCGACAATCTCCAGCCAGGCAATACCATCAGACACCACTGGGCTTGGCAAGGCAACAGTCATTCCTTGCCCTGGTGATGGTCCCACTTCCCAAACCCACCCACTGGAGAGCAGCCCATGGAGGGACTCACGGCTCCTGCTAGCCTGAGAGAGGATTCATGAAGCAAGCAACTTGCTGGGAAGCAGAACCTCTCTCCACCAACATCCAACATCGACTGCCATCACTTCCTGGGCCAACAGGACTGAGAAATGGGGAGTGGGAACTTGCAGGAGGCTCTGCAGCAGTGGGAAATCACCACGTTGCCATGGTGATGCCAAGGGGTTTGTTTCTTTCCCTGTGTGTTTTGTTTTTTTTTTTCCTTCCCCCCCCCCCCTCCCCTTCCCTTTTGCCCTTTTTGGGGTGGAACAGAAGGAGTCTGGCAGGTTGCTGAGGGGACTTATTAGATCCCAAACAGGCCTTGGTTTAGAAAGGAAGGAGAAATACTGCTGTGGTGAGCAGAGTGAGTTTGGTCCTAATGTATGACGTTGTGCTCTCCAGGAAGGGTGTAAATCAGGGCTGGGCAATCACCAGGGCAGCATGAAAACAGCTCATTTGCTTTGCTCCAGCCTCAGAGGGGATCTGGGAAAAACTCCTAAAGGATTTAATGCCAGTGCTGATGAGCAAGGAATAATAACAACAAAGGAAGAGAAGGGTAGACATTTTAAAGCCAGCCCTTCAGCCCTGGGCTTGGTTGTGGCTCTCCAGAGCTGGGCATCCTCCTTGGTACCAGCCCATAGCTGTTTCTTGCAGGCCATGCCTGCATGAACCCAGCTGGGTTTTGGTTGATGGTTTGGCACCTTGCTGGTGTCATCCTCCTTGGCTGCACAGAGGAGCCCTTCATGACCAGGCAATACTCAGCAGCTTGGAGAGTGGCTGGACCCTGCTAACCTGAGTGAGTGCTGGGAGCTGGACCTGGTACCTCCTCCTCCCTGCTCCTGCCTCACACCAGACCTCTGCCTGCAGTGTGCCAGCCCCTGTGCTGCACAGCATCAGCTCCTTAGCCACCTGTTTGGGGTTTTTTTTAGAGCAACTTTTAACAGTGCTCTTGTTTTAATTAACCTGAGTAATCTAATGGAAGGAAACAACTTGCACAAAGGCAGTGGGAAGGTGCAGTCCCCTCTCCACTGCTCCCAGTTTCCCCCCCAGCCAGAGCTGCCTGAGCTGTCCTTGTGAGCCCCACGCCCTGCCATGATGCTGTGTGGGATCCCCTCAACTCTGAGCAAAATTCTGGAGGTCTCAGGACGACCTGAGCTCCCTGTAGACCCCTCCAGCCCTGTCTCCTTTGGCAACCCCACCAAGTACTGCCTGTGTGCCCATTCTGGGGTGCACAGCCACCCTCTCTTCCAGGAGAACATCAGGGTGGCTTCACCTCTGCTGCTGGCCTTTGTCTCCCAAGTCTGAGCACACTAAAAGGAGGTTTTCCTCCACACAAGAGAAGTTCATGAGTAAATAAATAAATCCAGCTGAGTGGCCTGAAATTCCTGTTCTCTCATTTCAAGTGCTGGGAAGAGAAATCATTGATCAGTCGTGGGAGAAGAAAATAAAGAAGGAGGGTTACTGGGGAGGGTGCTTGAGGATTCACAGCCACGAGCCAGCACAGACACAGGCAGTGCCTTACATCTCATCTGAACCTCTTGCTAATCACCAGCCACGGGAATACATTTGTTTCAGGTTCCCAAACTGGCTTCTCTTTGCAGCTCAGCCCCAGCTCTGCAGCTCTGCAGCTCTGCAGTCACAGGGGCATCTCGAACCCTCAGAGTGGAGCCTCTCTGCTGCAGGCAAAACTCTAACTCCCCACTTGGGCTGGAGCACAAGGGAGGTACGACTGGCCCTGGGGGCAGTGGGATGTTGGCTGTGACTATTCTGGGCAGCGTTTTGGGAATGCCAGCCCAGCTCCCAGCCCGCAGGAGGAGGCAGGTGGTGGGCAGGAGAACCACGGGCGGGCAGCCTGCTCGATCCGGGAGCTGCCTCCTTGTTTCTGAAGTGCTAATTGCTGCAACGCTTCCTCTGAACAGGCTTTCACACCGTGCTGGCTGCCGTCTTCTCCCCGTCTGCATCTGCTGATAAGGATTTCAGCCCATCTGCTCCTGGAGAAGATGCACCCAGCTCTGGTCTAGCACTACCTGCCCTCTCCTCTCCTCTCCTCTCCGTGCTGGGGCAGCCGATCTGCAGGGCACAATTCCTCCTTTAGATCCCCGCTCCTCTCCCATGTCCCGGAGATGCTGCTACCTTTTCATTTTATTTTCTTTCATTCTGAGAGCATCCCAAGGCAAGTTAATCTTGCATGGCAAGCCCTGGAGCAGGACAGCAGGGTCAGTGGCATCTCCTGGGCTGCAGGTCAGTCATTCTGCTCGTGTGCCAGCGTGGTGCAGAGCTGACAACTGGCCACTTGTCTTAGTGTGAGCAGCATTAGCATCCCAGCAATTAGTGGAGCTGTGTTAATTTGCATCAAGCTCAGAGCATAAAGAGTGGCCAGATGGTAAACTGCCTGTGTTCCTGCAAACAACAGGAGCATAGGCTGGGCTTGAAATGGGGCTTGGGTGCTGCTAGTGGAGCTCTGAAATGACCCTGCTGGCATGAGCTCAGCAACAAGCCACGGTTAGGTTACAGCTTTTCTGGCTCAGCCTTAACCCACCTGGGTGGTTGTGAAGGAGGAGTGACCCCCAAAGAGCCCTCAGCAAGATGGAGCCAGCACACATCAGCTTGCCTGATCTAGATGTACTCTATGTCCTTGGGTAAGTTGCTGTTCTTCTCTCTGCAGCCATTCTCCAACTTACAGCAGAGTTAGCAGCAGCAGAGCTGCTGATGCTCGAGGTCCAGCTCCTCATGAAGGTGCTGGAGCATGTGGGCCCCTCGTGTTGGCAGCAGCTTGCCAGCACAACTCTGCCTTTTTTTCAGTGCTTTGCCATGATTAACCAGTTAGCTGGCAGTGCCTCATCATGGGCAGGTTCACACAAGCCAGCTGCCTTCCTCCAGCATGGACATTCTCCAGACCTTGATCCAAATGTGCTGGCTTGGAGCCATCACTAGTATCTGCTGCTCTGCCCTGCAATACAAATCAAGCTGATAAGGAGATGGGCTCCAGAAGAGCATTCATCAACATTTCTTCAGTGTCATCAAGCATTTAGCAATTAAACCAAGGGCACAGGAGCTGGTGGAGAGAAGGCAGCTGGTGCCTCACTCAGTTTGGGCCCATCCCTTTTCCTTCCCCACAATGCTTCTGCTAAAGCCATCTCCCAACATTGGAAGAGCAATGGTCCAGCCCTGTGCTGAGCTGGGCTGAAGCAAGAAATGATCATTTAATGTGCTGAAAGCAGCCCAGTGCTTGGGGAGTTCACCCTGATTCAGGAGTACTGATGAAATCTGAGGTCCTGTTGTGGCAGGACAAGGGGTGGTGGTTTAAACTAAAAGAGGGGGATTTGGACTAGAGAGAAGGAGGAAATTTTTAACACTGAGGGGGCTGAGACACTGGCCCAGGGCACCCAGAGAGGTGGGAGATGCCCCATCCCTGGAAGCATTGCAGGTCAGGCTGTTTGGGGCTCTGAGCAACCTGCTCTAGGTGCCTCTAGGTCCCTGCTGACTGCAGGGGGTTAGACCAGATGGGCTTTAAAGGTCCCTTCCAGTCCCAACCAGTCTGTGATCCTGTGAGTCTCCTGATCCATATCAGCCAGCTTACACTGGTCACCCTCTGGGCCCTGTTTGCCTCAGCCCTACAGAGAAGTTTCCCCCAGCCCTTCCTGGAGGTTGATGATGACAATCAGGCTTCATTGCCTCAGGGTGCAGAGCAGGAACCCCACAGCTGGGAGATGTTGAACTCCACTGAGGCCAGTGCTGGAGAGTTTGGTGACTAAACACCAGCACTACCCAGAGTCAGTCTGAGTGCTGACAACTCTACAAGGTGCTGAAAGTCCTCAGGACCCCTCCTCCCATGCCTTTGTCCCCCTGCTGTGCAGACACACACACTAACACACGTGTTATCACCCTGGATCTTGCTCTCTTTGCTCAACCAACACCTCTGTGCCCATGTTCCAGCATCCAGCTTTGGAGTAGAGCCAGGAGGGCTGGGTGGGAAGCTGCTAGCCAGGCTGGGTTGGTTATTCATTACCCTTCTTCTCTCTTTGATGAAGGCAGACAAAGTCACCTCTCTTTTGTGTGCCGTGTGTGTTGTTTTTGCTTAATTTTTTATTTGTTTCTTTCCTTCTAAAACTCATGTGAATAGGCCAGATGCTGTTTCCATGGCAACCCTCTCTCTTCAAGCAGCAGATGCTGGGAAAAGGGTTTTTCAGTTTAATCCTCCTGGAAATCTCCCCAGCAGAGGTTGCTGGTAGAAGATGATACTAAGAGATGCACGGCAGCAGTGCTTGGCATATTTTAAATCCCATGTGCTGCTTTTTTTTTTGCATGAAGAACCTGCCCTTTCACCCTTTGGAAATGGCACATATCAGAGTAAGAGCAGCAAATGTGTCCTAATGCCTCATCTTACATTTAAAAAGAGGCTTTCCCTGCATGGCCCCCACAGCATTCCACAGGGGTTGAGATGAGAGTGCAGCATCCTGCATCTCTGTGCTCCTTGAGACCAGGGCAGCTGCCTCCAGCACACCTACCTCAGCCCATCCCAAGCTGCCACCAGAACTCAAGGTGTGGTTTGGAGTGGATAAATGAGCCTCTTTCATGGGCAACCTGGTCTCATGGAGGATGTCCCTGCTCACTGCAGAGGAGTTGGACTAGATGACCTTTGGAGGTCCCTAAACCATTCTATGATTTGGGAAAAACAATCCCAATTGGGCTTGGCAGGAGCAGCTTCCCATTTTTTTACATCCATGGATCAATCTTTGAGGGACCTGAGGATGTTTAGTCTGGAGAGAAGACTGAGAGGAGGATCTGGCCAATGTTTATCTGAAGGGTGGGTGCCAAAAGGATGGAGTCAGACTCCTCAGTGGTGCCCTGTGATAGCAGGAGGGGCAATGGACACGAACTGGAACACCTGAAATTCCACCTCAACATGAGGAAATATTTTGCTGTGAGGGTGCTGGTGTCCCGCAGCAGGTTGCCCAGAGAGGTTGTGGAGTCTCCTTCTCTGGAGGCTTTCAAAACCCACCTGGATGTGTTCCTAAGTAACCTGCCCTAAGTGATCCTGTTTTGGCAGGGGGGTTGGACTCCATCTCTGGAGGTCCCTTCCAACCTCTACCATTCTATGATCCTATGATTCTATGGTTCTCTGATTCTATGGTTCAATGATTCTATGGTTCAATGGTTCTATGGTTCTCTGATTCTATGGTTCAATGATTCTATGGTTCAATGGTTCTATGGTTCAATGATTCTATGGTTCTATGGTTCTATGGTTCAATGATTCTATGGTTCTATGGTTCTATGGTTCTATGGTTCAATGATTCTATGGTTCAATGATTGTATGGTACTATGGTTCTATGGTTCTATGGTTCTATGGTTCAATGATTCTATGGTTCTATGATTCTATGGTTCAATGATTCTATGGTTCAATGATTCTATGGTTCAATGATTCTGTGATTCTATGATTCTATGGTTCTATGATTCAATGGTTCAATGATTCAATGGTTCAATGATTCTATGGTTCAATGATTCTATGGTTCTATGATTCTATGGTTCTATGATTCTATGATTCTATGGTTCTATGATTCTATGGTTCTATGATTCTATGATTCAATGGTTCAATGATTCTATGGTTCAATGATTCTATGGTTCTATGATTCTATGGTAAAATGATTCTATGGTTCTATGATTCTATGGTTCTATGATTCTATGGTTCTATGATTCTATGATTCAATGGTTCAATGATTCTATGGTTCTATGATTCTATGGTTCTATGATTCTATGGTTCTATGATTCTATGGTTCTATGATTCTATGATTCTATGGTTCTATGATTCTATGATTCAATGGTTCAATGATTCTATGGTTCTATGATTCTATGGTTCAATGATTCTATGATTCTATGATTCTATGGTTCTATGATTCTATGGTTCTATGATTCTATGATTCTATGGTTCTATGATTCTATGATTCAATGGTTCAATGATTCTATGGTTCTATGATTCTATGGTTCAATGATTCTATGGTTCTATGATTCTATGGTTCTATGATTCTATGGTT
Organism: Indicator indicator; assembly: GCF_027791375.1. NCBI lineage: Eukaryota > Metazoa > Chordata > Aves > Piciformes > Indicatoridae > Indicator > Indicator indicator. The sequence continues at coordinate 10,226,089 of NC_072037.1, forward strand.
CTATGATTCTATGATTCTATGGTTCTATGATTCTATGATTCAATGGTTCAATGATTCTATGGTTCTATGATTCTATGGTTCAATGATTCTATGATTCAGTGGTTCAATGATTCTATGGTTCTATGATTCTATGGTTCAATGATTCTATGATTCAGTGGTTCTATGATTCTATGGTTCTATGATTCTATGGTTCTATGGTTCTATGATTCTATGGTTCTATGATTCTATGATTCAATGGTTCAATGATTCTATGATTCAATGGTTCAATTATTCTATGGTTCAATGATTCTATGGTTCAATGATTCTATGGTTCTATGATTCTATGGTTCAATGATTCTATGATTCAGTGGTTCAATGATTCTATGGTTCAATGATTCTATGGTTCAATGATTCTATGATTCTATGGTTCAATGATTCTATGGTTCTATGATTCTATGGTTCAATGATTCTATGATTCAGTGGTTCAATGATTCTATGGTTCTATGGTTCTATGATATGGAAGAAGACTTAAGTGCTGTTTGGACCAAATCCAACCTGCTCTGCACATATTTCCCTTCCTGAGGTGAAACTGAGGTCCTGAGGGAAAACTCCCTCCTGTTCCCACCACCTTCCATCTTACCCTCTGGGTTGTGTCAGCACGGTCACATCCAGCAAAGCTCCTTAAGGGGAGGAATGGGGAAGGCAGGATTTCAGCCCAGCTTGCTTAGCAAAGATACATCCACTGGAAATAAAAAGCTTAGAAGCAGAAGCTGGAATTTAACCAGTGCAGAACAAGCTGTTCAGCTTCTCTCAGTAAAAAGAAAAAAAAAAAAGAGGAGAAGAAAATGCTGTAGAACTCGACAGAAAGTAACAGACATTGTGGTGTTTTGGTTTTCTCATCTAACAGATTTCATGTAGGCATGGCAGGAAAACTTTGCTCTGACGGATTTTAACTCAGTTTAATTAAAGTACTTGAAGTGGAGTCAATTCCTTGCTCTCCAGTGCAGAAATGCACAGAAAAGCAAAGCTCCTGATCGAGACAAACTACCTCAGCAATGCATCTGCTAGAGGAAGGTTTTGCTTGTGTCATCCAGCCTCAGCCTCCTTAACCCCAGCTCTGACAAACAGCAGCAAGCTTTCCCAGGAAAAACACAGTATGTTCCATGCTTTCATAGAATTGTTTGGGTTGGAAAAGATTTCTAAGATCATTGAGTCTGACTCTCAGCCTAACACCGCCACAGCCATTAAACCATGGTCCCAAGGGCCATGGCCACATGGCTTTTGTACACTTATGTTTTGTTATGTCAGGAGTCTGGGATGGTCCTCAGAGAGTGACCTTGGGGCTGTGGAGGGGTGAAGGGCAAGAGTCATAGAATCCCAGACTGGTTTGGGTTGGAAGGGACCTTTAAAGCCCATCTAATCCAACCCCCCTGCAGTCAGCAGGGACATCTGCAACTAGAGCAGGTTGCTCAGAGCCCCAAACACCTGACCCGGAATGGTTCCAGGGATGAGGCATCTACCACCTTTTGAGGCAATCTGGGCCAGTGTCTCACCACCCTCAGTGTCAAAAATTCCTTCCTTCTTTCCAGTCTAAATCTCCCTCTTTTAGTTTCAGTGTGCCCCACCAGCTCCTGCCTGGGGCTGTCCACACAGCACAGGATTGGAGCTGTAGGGGAGGGGTGGAGGGGAGCAATGCTCAGTGCTCTTTCCCCATCCAAATCAAATCAAATTCATTTGCTGGAACAAATCCAGGGAACTCCCCTCTCCACCTAACATTTGTGTTGGAATTCTCTGGGGTGCACTCCAACCCACATCTTGGCTCAGGGATTGAGGGATGAAAACTGAAGAAGAGCTTCCCAGGGACCTTGCAAAAGGAAGAAAACCACCCAACCTAAAGAGCAACTGGACAAAGAACTTCTAACTGCACAAAGCACTTCTTCCCACATCAAACTGTCCTCCAGAAGCCACAGCACTCTTCAAAAAAAAAAGGAAAGAAAAAGGCAGTGCAGGGGCAGGCTGGAGCTGGAGCATGCAGCAAGCTCCTACTTAGCATTATTTATCTTCAATGATCTCCAGGCTGGGCCATGATGCATAATTCATTCCCTGTTCAGAGGCTGCATCTTGAAGTGAGCCCAGTCTGGCACCTCCCTGCTGCAGCCAGGGTGTGTTCCAGTTCTTCCAGAAAAGCAGTTTGGGCACCTTGAGGTCCTTGGTCTCTTGGTGTTGATGTGAATGTGACAGTCTGGCGAGGGCTGCTGCTAACTTTATCCCAGACTGTGTTGGTGTTTGTCCTCCCTCCTCATCCCCCCAGTTCTGGGAGCTGTGTTGCTCCAAAACCTTTTCCCAGAGCTGCAGACTGAGGGTTGCACATCCCACTGCCCCCAGGAGCAGAGCCAATTCCCCACCAGCTCAGCAAACAGCTTCAAAGTGAAGAAGAGGAGCCATGACCTTGTTCAAGGCTCTGTGCCCCCTGCCCCAGCTCCCATCTTATGGTTGCAGGGGATGGAGATTTCAGCCCCTGCCTGGTGCCCATGTGGCAGAAGGGAGGCAGAAAGAGGAGCTGGCTGCCTTTTATTCTGGGGCCCACTTCAAACCTTTAGTAAAAGGCCAATAAATAATTAATGGTGGTTATAAGCATACTGCAGAGCTGAGGAGTTTTTGCTGTGGATGGTCAGGAGGAGACTGGCAGTGAGATATCGACCTGAGGGCTTTGTGCCCTGTCCCCATCGACTGCCTGCTTCTTGAGACCTCTCTTCATTAACTCTTTAATGGACAGCCAGGAGACCTTCAGTAGAAACCAGAATGACCACAACCCCCTAAAATAGCTGAGCTTTGCTTTTTGGAGGTCAGGTTGTGTCTGGAGTGTGAAAAGAGGCAGGAAGGATGGAGGGGAGCTAAGCTCAGAGCTGGGACCTGTCAGGCGCCGGTGGAAGGCAGGTGAAGTTGGTTTGTCTTTACCAGATCAATTCTCCTTCACTTTCCTTTCTCTCCACAGCAGACATCTCCTTCCATCAGTGGTGATAAATATGTCCTGTGCTGGGTGGAATTATAGACTGGTTTTGGTTGGGAAACACCTTTAAGACAATAGACTCCAACAGTAGGACCCAGATGTTTAAGGGGCAGTGAGTACAAACTAGAACCCAGGAGGTTTCACTTGAACTTAAGCAGAAATTTCTTTCTTTTGAGGGTGCTGGAGCTCTGCAGCAGGCTGCCCAGAGAAGTTGTGGAGTCTCCTTCTCTCCAGAGATTCCAAACCCACCTGAACACTGTGGGTCTGGGCAAGCTGCTGTGGGTACCCCTGCTTCAGTAGAGGGTGTGCACTGGATGATCTCCAGAGGTCTCTTCCAACCCCTACCATTCTGTGATTCTATGATTCCATGATTTCCAAAGCTCAGAGGAGGAGTTTTGCCCCCACCCCCACTGTGAACACTGGTTCTTACTGGGTTCTCTCCCAGGCCCACTACCTATGGCACCTGGGGACATTCAGTGCCAGCAAAGGGAGCTGAAGGAGAGCTCAGGATGGTTCCTTCCTGGAAAGCAGGTAGACATTGATGATTTATTTCTCTCTCTCTCCAAGGTAATTATGTACCTAGACAGTATTAAAATGTGCATTTCTTTCCTCCAGCAGACCAGAACAGCCTCTTTGGTTCCAGTCTAGCAAATAAATAGGTATTTACACACCTTATTAAGGGGAGTATTACTTTCCCAGGAGACTGGCATAACTCTTCTGCTCTGCTCTTTTATGTAAACCCATATTTGCACATTAGTTTGACATAGAGATGACAGATTGGATGGACCCCAGCAGCCTGAGCAATCATCTACAGCTCTGCTGGAAGAGGAGAAGGAGGAGAGGTCCTGAACCATGCTTTCATCTTTTCTCAAAATGTTAAAAAATCAGCATTAAAATGTCAGGCCAGCTCCAAAGGTGAGGATGGTAGGTGAAACTTCAGGGAGAGGTCACCAATATGTAAAATCTGGCATTTGAGTCTTCTGGGATAGAATCACAGAACCATAAGATTGTTAGAGTTGGAAAAGACCTTGGAGATCATCATGCTAGATGTTGGAGGGGACCTCTGGAGAACATCTTGGCCACCCCCCCTGCTAATGCTGGTTCACCTACATTAGTTTGCCCAGGCTCATAATGGCCAGGTGGGTTTGGAATCTCTGCAGAGAAGGAGACTTCACAACCTCTCTGGGCAGCCTGCTCCAGGGCTCCAGCACCCTCACAGGAATGAGGCTTCTCCTTAAGTCTAAGTGAAACCTCCTGTGTTCTAGTGCCCACTGCCCCTTGTCCTATCACTGAGCACCACTGAGAAGAGTCCAACCACTCTCATACTGAAGAACTTCTTCCTAAGATCCAGTCTAAACCTTCTCTCCCTCAGCTTCAAACCATTTCCCCTTGTCCTGTCTCCAGACACCCTCACGAAAAGTCCCTCTGCAGCCTTCCTGCAGGATCCCTTCAGCTATTGGAAGGCAGCTCTAAGGTCCCCCCCCCAGAATCTTCTCTTCTCCAGGCTGAACACCCCCAGCTCCCTCAGCCTGTCCTCATCACAGAGGTGCCCCAGCCCTTAGATCATCCTTGTGGCCTCCTCTGGCCTCACTCCAACAGCTCTGTGTCCTTCTGCTGGGGACACCAGACCTGGGCACAGTATTTAAGATGAGGACAGAGCAAAGGGACAGAATCTCCTCTCACCCTGCTGGCCACAGTCCTCTTGGTGCAGCCTGGGATGTGATTTGCTTTCTGAGCTCCCAATTAATTGGGAAGCCTCCAGCAGGGCTATGGTGGGGTGTGGATAGGTGTCCCTGGGAGCTGCTCCACCCAGCTTGAGCCAGCTGGGCTCTGCCACATCCCTGCTGCAGTGGCAGCTCAGGCTCAGCAAAGCTGGAATCTAATGGAGCAGAAAACTGGCAGAGCTGAGCTGTCCCCAGGGGAGGCTTAATAAGGAACAGCCACCAGCTAAGCAGACTTCAAAGAAAAGCAAAGTGTGGGAAGGAGAGGTGGCTCCTACCCCAGCACAGGTGTGGAATGGTTTAATGCTGGGTGGGGGTGGGAGAAAACCTCCGGAAGGGTTTGGGAGTTAGGGGTGGGCTCAGCTCCTGGATATTCACTCTGTTGCTTTGCAGAAAGAGCTGGAGGAGACCTTGGATGGGGCTGTGCTTGCAACATAAGGGAAAACTTCTTTACTTGGGAGTGTTGGGCCACTGGAGCAGGCTGCCCAGAGAGGCTGTGTGGTATCTTTCTCTGGAGACTTTCAAAGCTTGCCTGGCCATGGTCCTGTGCAAGCTGTTGTAGGTGAACCTGCTTTAGCAGGGGGGGGTGGACTAGGTGGCCTCCTGAGTTCCCTTCCAACCTCCACCATTCTGTGATGCTGTAGCTGTTCAAGAAATGGGCTCCACCTACATTTGCTGCTTACCTTGAGATGCCTTCAACCAGCTTTCAATAATGTGGAGGTTACAGGCCCTACAGGTATCCCTTTTCTTATTCCTAGCAACTGTCAGCTCTTGGGAGGTGGTGGGGGCTCCATCCTTGGAGACATTCATAGAATCAGAGAATGGTTTGGGTTGGAAAGAACCTTAAAGATCATCCAGTTCCACTCCCCTTGCCATGAGCAGGGACACTTTCCACTAGACCAGGCTGCTCAAGGCATCATCCAGCCTGGCCTTGAACACCTCAAGGTCAAACTTGATGGGGCCCTGAGCTACTTGGGGATGTCCCTGCTTACTGCAGGGAAGTTGGTCTGGATGACTTTTGAGGGTCCCTTTCAACCCCTCTGCATTTAAAACTAGAAGTGGGTCGATTCAGATTGGATGTTAGGAAGAAATTCTTCCCCTTGAGGGTGGTGAGACACTGGAACAGGTTGCCCAGGGAGGTGGTGGAAGCCTCATCCCTGGAGGTTTCTAAGGCCAGGCTGGATGTGGCTCTGAGCAACCTGCTCTAGTGGGAGGTGTCCCTGCCCATGGCAGGGGAGTTGGAACTGGATGATCCTTGAGGTCCCTTCCAACCCTGACAATTCTATGAATTTCAGCCCAGGTTTGTTAGAGCTGGGTCTGTAAAACCTCTTCTTCACTGAACCCTGCCCCTCCCTCCCCTTGTCCCACCACCACCACACTGGTTCTGTTCAGCAAAACATTTCCATGTCTGCCTGATATTAAGCAATGCCTGTTCCTGATGGCTTTAAGGGAACTATCTAATCTCCTTTAAATTAAGCATATGATTGGGTTTTGGCTAGATTGGGGCCTCAGGTCTTAATCTCTTTATGCCCCACTTTCTCAATCTGCAAAATAGTAATTATCTCCTTCATGGGGCTAAATTAATTTCCCATATTTCATTGATGCTCACTTTTGGCAACAGGCAGGTTGCCATTCTCCCCTAGTTTGCAATTTGCATGCTGCTCAGCAGATGATGTATTATACATCCAAACACACACACACACACAGATCTAAGCCTCAGGGGAAAAAAAAGAAGAGAAGAAAAAAACCAAGACAAAACAAACAACACAAACCCAAACCACCAAAACCAACCAAAAAGCAAAATGCCACAGTGGCAGAGGCAGGATGTAAGCAGTAACAGCAAGGATAACAAAAATGCAGTTCAGGGATTCAAAGGATTTAGTGAATGGAGAATAGGCTGAGTTGCATAAAAAGAAGGTAAGAAACTCAACTGGGTTAAGAAGTAATGAAAAGGATAATGAGTATCAAACAGAATGGAAGGGCTTAATTAAGAATTAACTTCAATTCAAGTGCAGCTTGGGAGAGCTGAGGGTGGTCAGTGCAGAGGATGAGGAGCAAAACAGAGGAATTAGTTTTTAACCCCTTCATGAACATCAGGAGAAGGAGAAGAGGAAATGAAGCCTGTGGGGAAAAAATCCTGCATGAGTACACCTCAGGATGTAGATTTGAGGAGGAATTTGCAAATGTTCCATAGTTTTTGGGGCTAAACATGAAACAGAGAAGGAAAAAGAAAACTCTTTCCTATAATCACCCCAGGCATGCCCCTTTTCATCCTGAAAGAAGTTTGGGTTTGGGAGCCTGGGGTTGGAGCACTCAGTCTGGTAGGACCTGGGGAAGCTTTTGCTGCCGCACCTGCTGCTTGTGCATTCCTGCTTTGTGCTGGGCTGCAAACAAGTGAAGATTAAGTTAAGGGCAATGCAGTGGTGCAGAAATGTTGGGCAGATTAAATCTTGTTTCAGTGTGGCTCTGCAGCACATCTCAGCACAGCTTGGCAGAGCAATGAGGTTTGAAAGGCTGTGAGGTGGAGCTTGCTGGATCAGGAGTGGTCATGAGGACAAAAATCAAAGGCAAGCTCCTGGGTTTGGTTTGGTTTTGGTTTTGTTTTGGGTTTTGGTTTTGTTTTGGGTTTTGTTTTGTTTTGTTTTCTCCCAGAAGGATTCAGTCTGTAAAAAGGTAAATAACCCCCCCCAACCCTTCTTGAATAATCCTCATGGGAAAGCAGGGGCTTTGGCATCATGATTTTCATTTTCTCCTGCCATGATCTGCAGAGGGAAAAAAAAAAAAAAAAAAAGGAGAAGTCAACAAGTTACTGAGCAGCATCAGGCTGGGTAAGTCTAATTCCAATGCATTGACTCTGCTCAGCTCCCTAGGGAAGGAAGGAATGAAAGGGAAGCAGGAATTAAAAAAAAAAAAGGCAGCAAAATAATTGAAAGGAGTAATTCAATTTGGGGAGAATTATTCTCCTAATGATTTATGGCTTCATTAGTGACTGATTGAACAAATTATTTTATTTTTATTATTATTTTTTTTCCCCCCCTTACTTACTGGGAATTAAGGCAGCTGCCTGGGAGGTTATTGGATGGCACAGCAAGAGAGATTCATTTGTCTCCATTTAAATACTAAATGATCTCTATCTTGCTCCTCCTCAATCAATAGGATCTAGAAGCAGTTGTTCTGTGGTGAACTTTCTTGGCCTCACCAAAATGTGACCTGGGACTCCAAGGAGCAAGTAATGAAACACAACTAAGGGATCATGAAGGCTGCAGAGGGACAACTTGCAATGTTTTGTTCCCATCCTCATCCATAGGTACTGCTGTCCTGGGAGTCTCTTCTGGTCAGCTTTTGGTGGTGCAGTGGGGCTGGTAGAGGGGAGGGGATGCTGCAGAGGAGAAGGCTCCAAGGAGATCTTGTTGTGGCCTTCCAGGATCTGAAGGGGGCTACAAGAAAGCTGGGGAGGGGCTTTGGATGTCAGGTACTGATAGGACTGGGGGGAATGGAACAAAACTAGAAGTGGGGCGATTCAGATTGGATGTTAGGAAGAAGTTCTTCCCCAGGAGGGCAGTGAGACACTGCACAGGTTGCCCAGGGAGGTGGTGGAAGCCTCATCCCTGGAGGTTTTTGCAGCCAGGCTGGATGTGGCTGTGAGCAACCTGATCTAGTGTGAGGTGTCCCTGCCCATGGCAGGGGAGTTGGAACTAGATGAAAGGAGGTTGTAGCCAGGAGGGGGTTGGTCTCTTCTCCCAGGCACCCAGCACCAGAACAAGAGGACACAGTCTCAGGCTGTCCCAGGGGAAGTTTAAGCTCGAGGTGAGGAGAAAGTTCTTCACAGAAAGAGGAATTGGGCACTGGAATGTGCTGCCCAGGGAGGTGGTGGAATCACTGTCCCTGGAGATGTTAAAAAAAAGATTGGATGTGGCACTTGGAGCCATGGTTTAGTTGTCAGGAGGTGTTAGGTAATAGGTTGGACTTGATGATCTCTGAGGTCTTTTCCAACCTGGTTGATTCTGTGATCCCTGAGCTCCCTTCCAGCCTATAATTCTATAATGAAGTTTCTTTTATCACCCATAATAATGAAGCCCAAGCCTCCTGCCACTCAAAGTGTGGCTTCCCTCAGTATAGCAGTAAGACTGGAGAGCTGAGCCACAGGGGGACCCTGTTGCTATTGGATGTGAGCCCCATGCAGATGCTATGCAAACATGTTAAAGGTGGAGGTTTTTTTTGGTGCCTATTTGCAGGAACAATATCAATTGGCAAGGATGAGCTCCATTAGCACAACTCATTACTTTCCCATGTGTAACTCATGTCAAATGAACATCTCCTTTGGAGGGACTAGCAAGGGGAAAGTTGCTTGGCCCATGGGTGGCTGTTGGGATAGAATCACAGGGTGGTAGGGGTTGGAAGGGACCTCCAGAGATCATCAAGTCCAACCCCCACTATCAAAGCAGCATCACCTAGGGCAGGTCACACAGGAATGCATCCAGATGGGGCTTGAAAATCTCCAGAGAAGGAGACTCCACAGCCTCTCTGGGCAGCCTCCTCCAAGGTTCCAGCACCCTCACAGCAAAGAAGTTTTTCCTCATGTTGAAGTGGAACCTCCTGGTTCCAGTCTGTATCCATTGCCCCTTGCCCTGTGCCAGGGCACCACTGGAAAGAGCCTGACCCTTTCTTCTTGACACCCACCATTTAGATATTTGTAATTATTAATAACATCTTCTCTTCTCCAGGCTAAACAGCCCCAGGTCTCTCAGCTTTTCCTCACCAGACAGAGATGTTGCAATCCCTTCATTATCCTCACAGCCCTCCCTTGGACTCTTTCCAGTAGATCCCTGTCCCTCTTGAACTGGGGACCCTGGAACTGGACACAATATTCCAAATGTGTTCTCAGCAGGGCAGAGTAGAGGGGGAGGAAAACCTGCTGGCCACACTCTTCTTAATGCACTCCAGGAGACCAGTTGCCTTCTTGGCCACCAGGGCACATTGCTGTCCTGTGGATAACTTATTGCCCACCAGGACTGCAAGATCCTTCTCCAAGGAGCTGCTTTCCAGCAGGTCAAGCCCTATCCTGCACTGGTGCATGGGCTATTGTAGCAGAGATGTTTTCCTTCCTCCTGTATAATGGGAAAATTGCCTTTTGCCAAGCAGAGTGGGCTTGTGTGTGGAGGAGGGAGGAGGAAGGAAGAGAAGGAAAAAGTAATTGGCAAAAATCTTTGCTGTAGACAGAGGCTTGGGAACATCCCTGCAGCCTGTGTGCTAGTTGGCAAACACAACCTGCTGTTTGATGGGAAGAAATGCAGCAAAATTTTCCCTTGCTGAAGAAAAGTTGAAACCTTTTTGGAGGCTTCTAACTCAAACTTCTCTCTTTCCTCTTCAGGTGAACCCCTTCCCTGCTTGGAAATGCCAACCTCTTAATTCATTTTGTTGGTAATCCCCACAACTGGAGTTAATAGATGCAAGAGGAGGGGTTTGAAGGCTGGTTTCGGATCAGCAGCAGAACCTCCTCCTCTGAGCCATCCCAGGTTCTGCCTGTTGGTCATAAAGGAGGAACCTGCTGCCCATCACCTCCCCACATCTATATATATATATATATTTATGTCCATCTTGCCATATTTTATATCCCTTTTGCCATTTGGAGCAGTGATTGCTGCCCACAGGCCTAAAACTACCCCTTCAGCCACAGAGGTGAGGGCAGGGGCATGGGCAGGTGCTGGTGTAGGGCTGGAATTCCCAACATGGGCAAGGTTGGATGTTTCTGAGGATATGGAGAAATGCAGCCAGGGTGCATTCATCACCTGAAGGGTGATGCCAGCTGTGCTTATCTTCTCCTTGCAGAAGCTGCTTGCTCTCTTGGGTGATACACATCAAGAGGGCTGTTTTAAGTCATGGGCTTGGGTGGTTCTTCTCTTTCTTTTTTTTTTTTTTCTTTTTTTCTTTTTTCGTTTTTTCCTTTTTTCTTCTACAAATCAACTCCTCCACCATGAAATTGCTGCCTGAACACTGGGCTGGAGCAAACCCAAGTCATCTTGATCAGCCCTGATATGAAATGACAACTGGGGGAATCAGTGGGCACACTTCATTGCTTCTGTCAAACATCAGAAACCACCTGAAGGATTTTTTTTTATTTTGTTTTATTTTTTTTTTTTTACCTTAACTAAGAAGCAGCAGCAGATGTGAGGTCAGCCCTGTGCTGAGGACTTGCAGGGTGGGACATAACCAGGGAGCTGATTGGAAATCCAAGTGTTTAAAGTGAAAAAGGAAAGGTAAGTTTGGATCTCTTTATCTTGGTGTCCCATTGATTTTTTTTTTCTTTCTTTCCATTTTCCCTGCAGATCTTTGGGGTAAGAGCTGGCACTGTCCTATCACTGAGCAGCAGCAGGCTGCTGGTAGGGATGAAGGCTGTTTGCAAGCATCCTCAGTAAGCCACAAAGCTGAGCTGCCTGGATGGAGGGGACATAGTGAAACATCTCACTTGCCTTGGAGTGGTTACAACTCAGTTGCACAAAGAGGTGCTGGAGAGTGTCCAGAGGAGGGCAATGAAGCTGGTGAAGGGTCTAGAGCACAAGTCCTGTGAGGAGCAGCTGACAGAACTGGGGTGGTTCAGCCTGGAGAAAAGGAGGCTGAGGGGAGACCTCATTGCCCTCTACAACTCGCTGAAAGGAGGTTGGAGCCAGGTATGGGCTGATCTCTTAGTCCAAGAAACAAGTGATAGGACAAGAGGAAATGGCCTCAACTTGCACCAGGGGTGGTTTAGGTTGGACATGAGGGACAATTTCTTCCTTGAAAGGGTTGCCAAACCCTGGAACAGGCTGCCCAGGGCAGTGGTGGAGTCTCCATCCCTGGAGGGGTTTCAAAGCTGTGTAGATGTGGTGCTGAGGGATGTGGTTTAGTGGTGGGTTTGGCAGGGCTGGGCTAATGGTTGGGCTTGGTGATTCTAAAGGTCACTTCCAAACAAAACAATTCTATCATTTTATTAGTGCTCAAAAAAGCCCCCACAACAGTTCCACAAGTGATTATCAGCTCTTTTTGACCTTGAGTGGAGGAAAAATGCCAGTGATGGGCACTTGTGTCACAACAGGGTGCAGCTGCTGAGCAGGGCTCTGTGTGCAGGTGGGGGGGGGACACAACCCCCCCATGCTCAAGGACTTCACATCCTCTCTGATTTTTCTTTCTTTGCTGTTTGTTTAGGCCACCAAGTAGTTCTGTGATCCTAATGTAATGTAAGGAGTTGTCTTTGCTTGTCTTGCTTAGAGAAAAGGAGGGGTTTTTCGTTTTAACAGCAGCAGGAACAGGTCAGCCTGCCAGGAGGATGCTGAGCTCCAGCAAATTCACCCTGAACCCCTGAGGAGAGCAGGGAGGGGAGATGAGTGGTGCTGCACTGCTCTCTGTGCCAAATTAAGCAAGGGTTTGATAGAGGAGCACTGAAAAGGGCTTGGGAGCCTGCTTGGGAGCTGCTCGATGGTTGAGGCTCCATCCCTGGAGGTGTTTGCAGCCAGGCTGGATGAGGCTCTGGCCAGCCTGCTGTAGTGTGAGGTGTCCCTGCCCATGGCAGGGGGGTTGGAACTGGCTGAGCCTTGTGGTCCCTTCCAACCCTGACTGATTCTATAACGGTCCAGGAGCAAGCTCTTACCAATGCAGGCAGCAGGGTTGGAGCAGCAGCACTGCTGAGTCGGTGGCTCCCTGCCAGCTCTTCAGCCGTGCTGGCTGGCTCTGAGAGAAGCCCTTCAGAAGTACCCTCATCTTCCTCACCTGAAACAGCAGCTATGGATCACAGCCTTCAGTTCTGCACTGCTGGGGGGGTGTCAGTGCTTGCCCCCACCACAGCCATCAGCACGGCTGGTGAGGGTGACACCGCCCTGACCTTGCTGCAAAGCACACCAGGCTGCCTTTTTCAATTAAAACTATCTCCCCCCCTCCCTTTGCTCCTGGTCTCAGTGGAGCCTTGGAGACGTTTCTGCACTTAACATTGTGTGTAATTATGGGCTGGCTGCCTCAGAAAGCAGCCCTCGATGTACTTCGCAGCATCACCTCCTGATTTTTCAAGGCAGCACTCACCAGGCAAGAGAGGAGGGGAGAGAGGAATTATCCAGGACTTCTGGGAGCTGTACATCACCTTTTTTTTTTTAATACCCTCCATTAGGCTGGAGTGTGGTTGTGGGGGATGATGCAGTGCCAGGCATCACCAAGTGTCCCCAGAGTCCCTGTGTTTGGTGGCACAGCCACGGTCCAGGCAGCCTTCACTGGTCTGCTGGGGGACCTGGCTTCTGCAAACAGCCTTTGCTGAATTTGGCTGCTAGCATCAGCCAGGAGGAATGCTGGAGAAGAGAGACTTTGGGGATGAAATTGCAGATTTTGATCCATGAGCCAAATTAAAAGATTATTTCCCCCCTCAACAGACTAATCCCTTCTGCCCCTTCCTGCTAGCTGAGACATCTGCTCCTCTGAAAAGAGCCTGCACCACAGAGAAATGCCTCCTGCTGCGTGTCCTACTGTCCTGCCTGCCTGCTTTGATTTGCATCTTTTATATTTCCCTTGGATTATGCTAGGCAGCCTCCATGCTTAGATGTGGTAGCAGTGCCAGGGGGTTTTATATTAGGAAATGCTGTTAACCTTTTGCTATTATTTGTCTTCTACATCCCCACGTGCTGCAGATCTCTCTCTCTCTCCTGTTATCAGAGAGGGAATCCTGTAGGACTGGTATCAAACACAGTGGCTGAATGGAGGGAGGGCTGGTTGGCTCTGTAGTGGTAATGAGCAGCTGTGGATGTCTCCAGTCCTGGGGGTTAATGCCTGAAGCTTTTAAACCAGCAAGGATCAGAAATGCTGTGAGAGATGAGTTTGATAGGCAAGAGAGCACCCAGCCCAGACACAGGAGTGAAAGGAGACAAACGAAAGGCTTGCAGGTTGTGGTGGTGTCCTCTGGCAAGTGGGATGCTTGCAGCTGCCTCCATGCTGGTTTGGTCTGGTTCCTTGTAGGGTGCCCTATCCTGGCACCCACCTACCCTGGCACTCACCTTGCCACTTACCCTCCCCAACACTCACCCACCCTGCCACTTACCCTCCCCAACACTCACTCACCCCAACACCCATCCACCCTGGCACTCACTCACCCCAAACCCCATCCACCCTGGCACTCACTCACCCCAACACCCATCCACTTGGCACTCACTCACCCCAACACCCATCCACCTTGGCACTCACTCACCCCAAACCTCATCCACCCTGGCACTCACTCACTCCAGCACCCATCCACCTTGGCACTCACCCACCCACCCCAACATTTGCCCACCCCAGCACCCACCCACCCCCAGTAGCAGCTCTGGGTGCCCCAGGGTCTGCTCCAGACTCTGAAGCTTTCCAGAGGCTTCTTCAGCTGTCCATTTACCCTCCAGACATGCTCTGGAAGTGCAAAACTGACTGAATTCTGACAACCCAGATACCCCCTGGGGCTGGGGACGTGGCTGCTGTTGGAAGGATGTCTCCCTGCAGACAGCCTTTCTGCTGCAGCTGTGCCAGCAAAGCTCCATTTTGGGGACCCTGTGTCGGCATCTCTGTCCTCCTTGCAGGCTGGCATCCCTTGCCTGGCCTGGGAACAGGGCTGTGTTTTGGGATTCCCCCTGGAGAGAGGAGTTTCCATCCTTCCTCCAGGCTGGCTGCTCCTCCCTGGCAGCACCACAGAGCAGAGTGTGGTCTTTACATCAAAGTGCTGATTCTTGGCAAGGGGCAAGTTGGTTCTCACTGACGGAAAATGCAGTTTTATTTCAGTCCAAGTTTTCCAGCTCCACTCTCCACCCCTCAAAAAAAATCCTTAATGACTTGTTCTCCCTTCCTAGCATCTATTTCCTTTTTCCAGATGAGAGAAACCCACAGATCCTGGATCACCCCACTGTTGATGCTCCCCCAGAAGGTGATGTGCTTTAGAGTTGGTGCAGAGAGGCATTTTCCACAGAGAGGGGCACCAGAGCCCTGCACCCTCCTACTGCCCCTCTCCATCCCTGCCTGGGCAGATGGAAAGCAGCAGCTTTTTAATTATTAAAATGAGTGCAGCCTTGCTATCAGGGAGGCTGCTTTTGGCTCTGCAACTCATTGCTTTCGTGAGAGAGGAGCAGTAATAAAATTAACCGACGGAGAGGAATAAACAAGTGGCACAGATGTAAATATTATATAATCTGCATTGCCTAAAATATCCCTGGCTTGGCATCAGGAATTGGATACAGAGGGGAACCAGAGCAAGGATGCTGATAGAAAACAAACAATAATAGCAGGCAAATAGTAATTAATCATTCTATATGGGAGCATTCGTGTCTGCAAGCAAGCTCCTTGCCAAATGCTCCAAGGTGCTTTGCATCTCTCTTGGCTCCCCTTGCTGCTGGCTCAGCTGGGTGCTGGGGTTTGTTGGGAGAGCTGGGGAAACTGAGGCAGGAGAAGCTTTGCTACAGGGCCAGCCTGTCACCCAGGCTGTGGTACCTGGGTGCTGAGAACCTGCCAGCAGCGCTTGGCTTTTGGCAGAGGTTACACTGAGTGTGTTTGCAGGTCAGCATCTGGGGCTGGAGCAGGCTTTTAGCCATGTGCAAAGGATTGTAAATCCTTTTGAGCCAACAGAAGTGGATCCTGGTATGAGCAGGGAGCCCTTTCAGCCTCCTGGGGTGGGCAGATGCAGCCAGCTCTGACCCTCAGCTAGTGTTTGCTTCCAGGGAACACCTTGCCCCATCAGTCCTGGGAAATATCCCATCCTGCTTTCCCTCTTCATGTCACATCATAGGAGTCATAGACTCACAGATGGGTTTGGCTGGCAAAGGATCTTTGAAGGTCATCTAATCCAATGCCCCTGCAGTCAGCAGGGACACCTGCAACTAGAGCAGGTTGCTCAGAGCCCCAAACAGCCTGACCTGGAATGGTTCCTGGGATGGGGCTTCCACCACCTCTCTGGGCAGCCTGGGCCAGAGTCTCTCCACCCTCAGTGTGAAAAAAAAAATCTTCATTCTATCTACTTGAAATCTCTGTCTTTTAGTTGAAACCATCACCCCATGATGCAACAGCCCTGAGGGTTTCAGGTGTATTAGAAGGCAAAATACCTTCAGCTCTGAGGTGCAAAACCAGAGCAGGAGCTCCAGCACAGAGAGCACAATGCCTCCATCACAGCCAGGAGCAGTGGGATCAGTGTCACCAAAGGCCTTGCTGAAAAAGTCTGCTCCCAGCTTTCTGATCAGCCCCTTTAAATACTGGGAAGCCACCAGAAGGTCTCCCAGGAGCCTTCTCTTCTCCAAGCTGAACAACCTCAATTCTCTCAGTCTGTCCTCACAGCACAGGGCTTCCAGTCCTTGCATCATTGTCATGGTCTCCTCTGGCTCTGCTCCAAGAGGTCCCTGTCTGTGCTGTGCTGAGGACTCCAGAGCTGGCCCCAGCACTGCAGGTGGGGTCTCAGCAGGGTGGAGCAGAGGAGCAGAATCATCATTCCCTTGGAAAAGGCCAAATGAGTGCCAGGTCAGATCCCATACCTGAAGTCAGGTGGTGACTCAGAGCCTGCTGTGCCCAGGGCTAACCCAGCCCTGGTGTGCTCATTTCTCAGCACATTGAGCTGTTGCTGCTCCCTGGGCTGCTGGACTGGGAAGTTGTGATGCTCACAGCTGACATCTCCAGCACTGGGTCAAAACACTTCCAGGAGCAGCACTCAGGGCACAACCACCTGCTGCAGTGTGGATCAGCATGGAGGAAGGGAGTTCCTCTGACTCAGAGGAGGTTTATTGCTGTTTACCTGCTTGGAAAAACACAGAGGAGAGTTAACACTGAACCCCAGAGCCCAGACACAGCTCAGTGCAGGGTCAGTGATGGGTGACAGCAGCAGGTTGGAAGGGGAAGGGTTCTGGGCATCCATCTCTCCTTGGAGCTTGATGCAGAGAGGTTTGCTGTAACGTGACAAGCCCTCTTCAGTGTCCCATGTTTGAAGTCAGATCGGAGAGGCTTGTCCCATCTGGTGAGTCACAGCCTCCTCCTGTCACTCTGCTACCTGCAGGGCCTGGGCAGGAGGGGTGATGACTAACCCACACAGAGTGACACATCACAGGGAAATGTAAATATTGGCTTTTGCCTTGCCTTTTTTTCTTTTTTTTTTTTTTTTTTCTCCCCTTTCCCTTCTGTAGCCTCTAGAAACAAATCATTTTTGTTTCAGTTTGAAAACAGAAGCCAGCCTGGCGTGTTCTGCTGAGGCTGGCAGAGCAGATGGGTCACCCCTGCCCGAGCAGGCAGGGATGGGGAGATGCTGCTGCTTCCCAGGGGATCCCCTCACCACCCTCCCACCCCTCAGCCCGCTGGAAAAGCCATTTGCAAGAGCTCTTGGCTCTGGTTTTGTGCTTGGCACCACATCCTCTGCTCCCCTGCCTGCAGGTGATGCTGACCATGCTGCCTGGCCCTGGGAGCAACATCCCAGGAGGTCAGCCCTGCCCCTGCTGTGTGGCAGGGACTGGCAGCACTTCTGATCAGATTCCCTTAACCTGGCTGATAGCAATCGGTGGGAACTGAGCTGTGCTTCAGGCCTGAGTGCTCCTGCAGGAGGGGGCTGAGCTCATTCCCCACTCTTTGGTGATATCCAAAGGGATCTGGTCCCAGCTGCCTTCACTCTATTCACTCTGCTTTTGTTTGTTTGGTTTTTTTTTTTTTTCTTCAATCAGACTTCAGAACGTTCCAAGAGGACAGTGGGTGCCGGGGTGGGCACAGCTACCCCACACTGTGCTGGATGCTCTCCTCTTGTCTTGGTGCTCCACAGGCATGGGAGGACATGGGGAGAGGTTGGGACATGCTGAGGGGACATGGCTTCAGTCCCTTCCTGGTGTTCCTTCCTCCAAAACTTCACCCACAGCATTTAGAGGGTAAGTGCCCAATGTGGTGCTGCTGTGCCCAATACCAGCCCTCACCAGGGTCCCTCACCAGGGTCCCTCACAGTGCTGGTGGTGTCCAGGGAGGTGGCACTCATTGCTGTCCTGCCAGGCATGGTCCTCACAGCAGCAGGAGGGATGTCCCAGAGCCTCACTCCCAGAGTCTCACTCACTCTGATCACCATTCCCATGCCACAGGCTCTTCTCAAACCCTGCACTAAAGCCAGGCATGTGTGGCACAGTCACAGAATGATAAGAGCTGGAAGGGACCTCTGGAGGTCAGCCAGCCCAACCCCACTGCCAGAGCAGGATCACCTAGAGCAGCTTGCACAGGATGGCAGCCAGGAGGCTTTTGAATGACTCCAGAGAAGGAGACTCCACAACCTCTCTGGGCAGCCTGCTCCAGGGCTCTGTCACCCTCAGCACAGAGAAGTTCCTCCCCAGGTTTAGATGGAACTTTTTATGTTCAATTTTGTGCCTGTTACCTCTTCTGTTGCTGGGCACCACTGAAAAAAATCCTGATTCCACCCTCCTGACAGCCACTTTTCAAGTATTTACAAGCATTGATGAGATTCCCCCTCAAGCCTTCTCTTCTCCAGGCTGAAAAGTCCCAAGTGCCTCAGCCTTTCTTCATAAGAGAGGGATTCTAATCCCCTAATCATCTTTGCTGATGGGTTAAATGTGATCTCCACCTCGTGTTAAACATACAATCACTGCACATGAAACCTGGGAGAGCCCACACTGCCCCCAGGCATGGCCTTCATCATCACACTCTGCAGCAGAGGGGAGATGGCATCAAAAGAATAAAAAAGGAGATGATGCCAGAGAGAGCATAAAACCCTTTTGCAGGATTGTCCCAATTGCCTTTGAAGTTTCAGCCAGAGATGTGATTTCCTTTTGTATGATCACTGTTTTGAAAGGGGGGGGGGGGGGAAAACCACAACAAAAAAACAAAAAAACAAAAAAAGTAATACTCCTAAATGATCTGTATTCTCCACAAAGAGAGTGCTGCTGCACTCCTAAATGCCTGCTGCCTCAGCAGTGCCACATTAAACCAACATTCCAGATTCAAACCAACTCTGGGAGCACATAAATGGAGTAGTAATGGCAGGAATTAGCAAGCAGGGCACAGGACTGAGGCAGAGATGATTTATGAGGAGCCAAGCAGGAGCAATCAAAGGCATCAGATCACTTCTTTGCTGCCCTGTGTGTGCCTGTTTGCATTTGCTTTCTGACAAGTGGGGCTTAAAGCTCCATTCTCACCTGACTGGCACAGAGATGCTGCTCTGCTTTGTGTTCTTCACTGAACAAAATCATCAGGAAAAGGGGTGGGAATCACAGACTCAGGGAATCATAGAATGGTAGGGATTGGAAAGGACCTCTAGAAACCATTCAGTCCAACCCCCTGACCAAAGCAGGGTCACCCAGGGCAGGGCACACAGGAACACATCCAGGTGGGTTTTGAAAATCTCCAGAGAAGGAGACTCCACAACCTCTCTGGACAGCTTGCTCCAAGCCTCCAACACCCTCACAGTAAAGGAGTTTCTCTTCATGTTGACAGGATGGGAACTCCACCTGCTGTAGGGGTGTTATGTCCATGCCCACCATGGGGAAGCAGTGAGATGCTCTGGGCTGATCTATCCACCCAGCACAGTGAGGTCTTGATGCTGCTGAGCACCCCAATACCTCTCAGAGTCAGGATCCCACTGGCAGTGATGCTCATTCATGCTCCCTGTAGCCATCACTAAAGTCCAGCTCTGGAGCCTTCACCACAGGAAGGACATGGACCTGCTGGAGTGGGTCCAGAGGAGGCCACAGAGATGATCAGAGGGCTGGAACACCTCTGCTATGGAAAGAAGGAGTAAGATGAGGAAAAACTTCTTTGCTTCAAGGGTACCAGAGCACTGGAGCAGGCTGCCCAGAGAGCTTGTGGAGTTTCCTTCTCTGAAAGACTCCAAACCCACCTGGATATGATCCTGGACCACCTTCTGCAGGTAACCTTGCTTTAGCAGGGGGGGGGTTGACTAGGTGATCTCCAGAGGTCCCTTCCAACCCCCACCATTCTGGAATTCTGGGATACTGGGTTCTTTTTGACTTTCCCACAACCAGAACTGCTCCCTGGAGACTTCTCTGAGTCACTCAGAGATTGTTCTTGGGGCAGGACATGGACCTGAGCTGTGCCTTTGGGGAAGGGGAAGGCTGGGACTGCCCTGGGCTCCCTGACCCTTGTAAAAGGCTGATGGCTGGAGGGTGCAACCCAAGAGTGCTGTGTATAAACCCTGATCAGTAGACTTTGTGAGAAGATACTGACCACACAGCTGTGACCCTGAATGGCCTTGTGCTGGTGGCTGTGATGTCAGTGACAAGATTTGCTTTGCTGCCATCCACTGCTGAAAGGCAGCTCTGGGGTGGGGATACAGGAACGGCTTCAAGGGAGAAAGGATCTGAGTACCTGAGGGTGCAGGTAAAGAGGACACCTGGGGCTCAAGCCTGGTCCCTGCCACAGGGGATGGTCCC
Organism: Indicator indicator; assembly: GCF_027791375.1. Taxonomy (NCBI): domain Eukaryota; kingdom Metazoa; phylum Chordata; class Aves; order Piciformes; family Indicatoridae; genus Indicator; species Indicator indicator. Next base: position 10,246,182 of record NC_072037.1, read on the forward strand.
TGCCACAGGAGATGCTCCCTGCCACAGGGGATGCTCCCTGCCACAGGGGATGGTGCCTGCCACAGGGGATGGTGCCTGCCACAGGGGATGGTCCCTGCCACAGGGGATGGTGCCTGCCACAGGGGATGGTCCCTGCCACAAGGGATGGTCCCTGCCACAGGAGATGGTCCCTGCCATAGGGGATGGTGCCTGCCACAGGAGATGCTCCCTGCCACAGGAGATGGTCCCTGCCACAGGAGATGGTCCCTGCCACAGGAGATGGTCCCTGCCACAAGGGATGGTCCCTGCCACAGGAGATGGTCCCTGCCACAGGGGATGGTGCCTGCCACAGGAGATGGTCCCTGCCACAGGGGATGGTCCCTGCCACAGGGGATGGTCCCTGCCACAAGGGATGGTCCCTGCCACAGGGGATGGTCCCTGCCACTGGAGATGGTCCCTGCCACAGGAGATGGTCCCTGCCACAGGAGATGGTGCCTGCCACAAGGGATGGTCCCTGCCACAGGGGATGGTCCCTGCCACAGGAGATGGTCCCTGCCACAGGGGATGGTGTCTGCCACAAGGGATGGTCCCTGCCACAGGAGATGGTCCCTGCCACAGGGGATGGTGTCTGCCACAGGAGATGCTCCCTGCCACAGGAGATGCTCCCTGCCACAGGAGATGGTCCCTGCCACAAGGGATGGTCCCTGCCACAGGAGATGGTCCCTGCCACAGGAGATGGTCCCTGCCACAGGGGATGGTGCCTGCCACAGGGGATGGTCCCTGCCACAGGGGATGATGCCTGCCACAGGAGATGGTCCCTGCCACAGGGGATGGTCCCTGCCACAGGGGATGGTCCCTGCCACAGGAGATGGTCCCTGCCACAAGGGATGGTCCCTGCCACAGGAGATGGTCCCTGCCATAGGGGATGGTGCCTGCCACAGGAGATGCTCCCTGCCACAGGAGATGGTCCCTGCCACAGGAGATGGTCCCTGCCACAGGAGATGGTCCCTGCCACAAGGGATGGTCCCTGCCACAGGAGATGGTCCCTGCCACAGGGGATGGTGCCTGCCACAGGAGATGGTCCCTGCCACAGGGGATGGTCCCTGCCACAGGGGATGGTCCCTGCCACAAGGGATGGTCCCTGCCACAGGGGATGGTCCCTGCCACTGGAGATGGTCCCTGCCACAGGAGATGGTCCCTGCCACAGGAGATGGTGCCTGCCACAAGGGATGGTCCCTGCCACAGGGGATGGTCCCTGCCACAGGAGATGGTCCCTGCCACAGGGGATGGTGTCTGCCACAAGGGATGGTCCCTGCCACAGGAGATGGTCCCTGCCACAGGGGATGGTGTCTGCCACAGGAGATGCTCCCTGCCACAGGAGATGCTCCCTGCCACAGGAGATGGTCCCTGCCACAAGGGATGGTCCCTGCCACAGGAGATGGTCCCTGCCACAGGAGATGGTCCCTGCCACAGGGGATGGTGCCTGCCACAGGGGATGGTCCCTGCCACAGGGGATGATGCCTGCCACAGGAGATGGTCCCTGCCACAGGGGATGGTCCCTGCCACAGGGGATGGTCCCTGCCACAAGGGATGGTCCCTGCCACAGGGGATGGTCCCTGCCACTGGAGATGGTCCCTGCCACAGGAGATGGTGCCTGCCACAAGGGATGGTCCCTGCCACAGGGGATGGTCCCTGCCACAGGAGATGGTCCCTGCCATAGGGGATGGTCCCTGCCACTGGAGATGGTCCCTGCCACAAGGGATGGTGCCTGCCACAGGAGATGGTCCCTGCCACAAGGGATGGTGCCTGCCACAAGGGATGGTGCCTGCCACAGGGGATGGTCCCTGCCACAAGGGATGGTCCCTTGTGAGGGGCTCCAGCACCCTCACAATAAAGAAGTTTCTGCCCCTCTTTTAGCCCTCGTTGCCCTCTCACTAACTGCTCTAATAGCGAAGAGAATCCCTAGTTTGGTGCTGAGTGGTGGGTTGATCTGTAGGGCTTGCTCAATTTTCCTTTCAGATCTGAGCATTTGGGTGTTTCATGACCTGGTTTTGCTGTGGTCTCTCCTGACCACTACCTCCAGCTTCAGCCTGTGACTGGTTTTTCACAAGTGCTTTGACTAAGCTCACCTTGCCACAAAACCTCTCTGCTCTCTCAGTTCATCAATACAGGGGGAAATCAATAGTGAGCACTTAAAGCTCCCTCTGCCTTGGCTGCTCAGTGATCTTTGTCAGAAAAAAAATCAAATCAAAGAGAATAAAACAAGACAGAAAATAAAATAAAGTATACAGAAACAATTGAATTAAATGAAAACCAACAAAGCTCTCCTTTGCCAAACTCCACTGGAGCTTGGTGCTGGCATTGTCCTGCTGCTGCTTGAGGACCCTCTGGTTTTGCTGACTGGTGGTGGAGCTGATTTGCTCTGTGTCCTTGGACCCTGCCTCATCCCTGCTCTCCTTGACTCAAATCCAAGCTCCTGCCTCTTGCTGTCTCTCACTGCACTCAGCAAATGCTGCTGTGAGAGCTCCCATCCCAAAACTCTTCCTCTTCACTCAACACAACTTTCTCCTTAGCCAGGAGGGGACAGGTTGGGCTTTTGAAATGCATGGCACGTCCACAGCTTGGTGCAAAATGCTTTTCACCTTGTGAGATATTTAGATAGCTGAAGTGAGCAGGAGGGATGGGGTTTGTTCTGCACCCCCCCTGCCCCTCCTCTGCTTCCAGCTTCCTTTTCATGCAGGAGCAGAAGCTGGTATTTGTTCTTCAGGCTCTCTCATGCTCCTGCATGCATTTCAGCCAGCTCTTCCTGCAAACAAGAGGAAAGTGACTGCTGTCCCTGTCCTTTCCCTCCATCCCCTCTCATCTTCCACCTCATTACAACAGCTTGAGATTAAAACAAACAGACAGTTTTTAGCACTTGACTCTTCCACTGCTCCAGGGGACCAAACGATGCTACAGCCACCAGCTTTGCTTCATCATCTGCTGCTGCTGCAGCCACAGATGCAGATAATAAAGCAAGTTAACCAAATTAACCAGACAGGCATCTCTGCACCAGTCAAAGTCCTCTCCTCTGGGACTGAAGAGCAGGGATGAGAGCTGTGAGTTGTGAAGGGTTGTTTGCCCCTCAGTGCTACCCCTGCACAACCTCTCTGCCCTGAACTCTGCCCAGACCACCCTGGAGCATCTGCCTGCTGCAGTGCTCATCACAGTCTCACAGTGTATCAGAGGCTGGAAGGGACCCCAAGAGATGATCAGGTCCAACCCCCCTGCCAGAGCAGGAGCACTGAGGGGAGTCTGCACAGGAATGCATCCAGGTGGGGTTTGAAAGGCTCCAGAGAAGGAGACTCCACAACCTCCCTGGGCAGCCTGCTCCAGGGCTCTGTCACCCTCACTCTAATAAGTTTCTCCTCATGTTGAGCTGAAATCTTCTCTGTTCAAGTTTGAACTCATTGTTCCTTGTCTGATCCCTGTGCACCACCCAACAGAGCCTGGCCCCCTCCACTTGCCCCCCACCCCTCAGCTATTGATAGACATTGATCAGATCCTTCTCAGCCTTCTCTTCTCCAGACTAAACAGCCCCAGGGCTCTCAGTCTCTCTTCCCAGGGGAGATGCTCAAGTCCCCTGAGCATCCTCATGACTCTCTGTTGGGACTCTCTCCAGCAGGTCTCTGTCTCTCTTGAACTGGGGAGCCCAGAACTGGACACATGATTGCAGCTGTGGTCTCAGCAGGGCAGAGTAGAGAGGTAGAAGAACTTCCCCAGCCCTGCTGGACACCTTCCCTGCTGCACACCAGGCTGCCATTGGCTCTCTTGGCCACCAGGGCACATTGCTGTCCCATGCAGAACTTGCTGCCCACCAGCACTCCAAGGTCTTTCTCCATGGAGCTGCTCTCCAGCAGGGCAGCCTCTAACCTATCCTGGTGCCTGTTGTTATTCCTCCCCAATCTCTTGTTATTCCTTCCTCATCATCAGTCATCTAACACACCTGCCTGGCCTTTCTTCTTGCTTTCAACCTCCTAATGCCTGTTCCACCTCTACCCCTCACCTACAGAGCTCAGGTCTGCAGCCTCCCAGAGTTAGGAGCTTCAGGAGGTCCCTGCATTTCCAAGGGGCAGAGGGATAAATGTGAGATACCCTCCCTGCAGTCAGCCTTTGAGCTCCATGGATGAGTGATGAACCACTCAAGGATGTGAACTCAGCCTTCAACTCTGTCATCTGCTCCCTTTCAGAAGGAAGAGTGAGGGGAAGTATTTAGCCATGGACAGAGCTGCACAGCAGACAGCTCTTGATGTCACTTACAGACTGGGGGATTTCAGTTCAGAGACACTGCTCTGCCCACCTCTGCTGCCATGCTGATGGGAAAAGGGATGTTGCAGGAATTTCTCCTCCAAAATGCCTCTGAACAAGTGCTCTCATTTAGACCAGCATTGCCAGTCCTCCACAAAAGTGGGACAACTCCAACATTCAAAATGCAGACACAGATAAAAAAGCTTTCCCCTCCCCCACCTCCTCCCTCCCTCCCCTTTTCCTCCATGAGATGTTGAAACTCTTTGCTCACCTAACACACTCATCACTGGAACTCATCCTCATTTGCAGGCACAAAGAAATCCATCACTCAGGTCTGATTTATGGGGCTCAGCAGCTTTGCAGGAGATGGAGACAGCAGTGGACACAGGGAGGTTGCTTAATCGGTTGCTGGAGAAAGCTCTCATTTCCCTCCTGCCTCTCACACACATGAGCAGGAGCTGTGAGAGACACAGGACCCTGAATAGCAAAGCAGAACTTGAGATGGGTTATGCAGGCACTTATCTGGGAGTAATGAGGACAAAGGTGCAGTAATGAGAGCCTTGGTGTCTAATAAAGGGAAATTTATTCAGAAGGCTTCCAGAGAGTCAGACCAGGACAAGACCAGCCTCAGCTAGGTACTTCCTGAGCCGAATCTCTAAGTGGAAGGAAAGAAATGACACCCATCCTCATCCCACTGTGGAAGCAAACTGGGGACAGCAGCCTTAAAACACACTCAGAAAAACCATGCTGGGTGCTGCCCAAAGGAGCTGGAGTGTCCCACACTGCTCCCACCTCAGGAGCATCAAGATTTGCAAGGATGGGAGGGATGCAAGGAGCTGGAGGTCAGGGCGTTTCACAGGCTGCCACATCCCCAGCCTTGCAAGGTCTTTTGGGGTCCTACTGGGGAGTTTTCCCCTTTTGTGGAGAGGAGCTGCTGTGGTGCTGCTCACAACCAGCCTCCTCCAGACCTGCTGGAGTGCAAAGCCTTCCTTTGGGACAGCTGGAGGGATGCTGCATCCCTCTGAAGGAGAAAGTTCCCCTGAAGACAGAGTCATTCTGCATCCCCCACCAGCTGCACTTCTTCACACAGTCAGAAAACCCACAGTGGGCATTGTCTGGGGGAACTGATGTGCCCCATGCTGCTCCCACACACCTCAGTTTGGGTGAAATCAAAGCTGTCAAGGGGAAGATATCTGGGGCTTGGAGAGACTGCTCATAGCAAAGGGAAGGGAATAAAAGGTCAGGCAGCTCTGTCAGGAGCATAAAAGCTTAATCAATTCTTGCTTAACTCTGCAAACCTTTCTGGGATAGAAAGTTTGCAATTATTACCTGGATCAAGACAGCTTAATTAAGCAATTAGGATGGAGAGTTAACAGCCCTTGCAGAATGAGTTGCAGTGCTTCAATTTCAGAATTTCCTGTGCTTGTGGGGGAGTAATGGTTGGGGAAAGGGCAAGTTTTTACCTTTTCTCCCCCCAAAAACACCACCACCACCACATTAATAGGATTGGTCACATCTTCAGTCACTGCTGGGAATTCTGCCTGAGTTGGGATGCAGTAAATCACTGCATAAAGCCCCAGCCTTGCACCAGCCAGAGATGATGGCTCCTTGGAGAGCCCGCTGAAGACAGGACGTCTCTCAGACTGACTTAAAGTCCCTCATGTGGCTTCCTGGGAGCCACACAAGTAAACAAAACAGGGGGGTGGCTCCAGGGAGTCCTGTGCTGGTCCAGTTCCAAAAGCTACTGAAATGGGGCTGCAGCTTTTGAATGATTTTCAGCCAGCACCAAAAGCAGAGTCAGAACGGGCAGCCAGGGTCAGGATGTGGGGCTGAGAGGCACGAGACACACGAGCTGGACAGCTGCCTGATTGCCATTCTTTGTCCATCTGTTTGGAAAGATCATGGACCTTTTGGCAGCACAAACACTCCTCCATCTCAGCATCATGAAATATTGTTGGAGAATCACAGAGTCATCTAATGGTAGGGGTTGGAAGGGACCTCTGGAGATCATCCAGTCCAACCCCACTGCTACATCAGGGTCACCCATAGCAGCCTGCCCAGGATCACAACGACCAGGTGGGGTTGGACTCTCCCCAGAGAAAGAAAGTCCACAACCACTCTGGGCAGCCTGCTCCAGGGCTACAGCACCCTCACATTGAAGAAGTTTCTCCTCCTGTTCAGACAGGTTCCAGTTTGTGCCCACTCCCCCTTTTCCTACTGCTAGGCACCACTGACAAGAGTCTGGCCCCATCCTGTTGCTCTTCACCCTTTAGCCTTTGCAGAGCTTGCTTGATGGACCAGACTCAATGCCCTGTAAGACATCTCACTGTTGTGGCCAGCAGTGCTCCACAGCAGAGCTCCTTTTTCCCTGCTGGTCTGGGGAAAGCCAGCATTTGACAGAAGCAGCCTAGCAGGTTTGTAAGCTCCTTAACCTCCATCTCTGGTGACCTAGAAACACCACAGCTCCTTTGGTGTCCCATGTGCTCTCATCCTTTCCAGCCCTCAGATGGGTTTGACAGCTCCTGACGCTCAGAAGACAAGGCTAAGCCTGAGGTTGAGCTGAAGGAGTGTAACATGACCAAGGAAAGTAGAAAGCTGAGTGATTTTTGACTTGGGTCATAAAATCTTTATGGTAAGTAAGAAGAACCCTTTGAGGCTTGAAATTGTAAAAATCTGGTTCCGGGCTGTTGATCTTGGAAATTAAATTCCCATTCTGCAGTCTCAGATGTGCCTTACCCAAGGTCCAATGGTACCATCCAAGAGAGAGAAGTGATGCTTGAGAGCCTCCATCCCACCACCACAACCACCAGGGGCTAACATCTGGGGGCTTGCTCAGTCCAACATTTGGTGGTCCAGAGCAAACATGAAAGAAGTGTTTGGGGTTCATGCTAGAAATTGTCAGGGAAGAGCTACACTCTGAGAGCAGGGATATTGCTCCACTGCTTCCACTCCTGCAGTTACTAGCATGGATCTTCCAACACATCCATCTAAATGTGTCTGACAGAGCTTGGACCCTGGCCAGCTCTAGCAGTGCTTCGGTTGCTTGGATGGGTTTTGAGGTTTGCTTTTTAGGGTCTAAGGTGGCTGAAGCTGAGGGCAACTTTCCTAAGGATGATTATGCACACAACAGATGAGCAGAAGAACAAGAAAGGAAATGGGTTTCCATTTCAGAGTATTAATTGAAAGCTCTCCCTCGGGGCTGTCCCTTTAAGGAGGTCTAAAATCATATTTAAAGGCTGTAGGCACAAACCAGCCTTTGCTTAATATCTTTGGGTAATTAAAATCTGGCAGTGGGGGAGGATTAGCACAGGTTATATTTAGTATTTCAATTTAAACTTTTTTTTTTTTTTCCCCTGATCCCTTGAAGTTTCTCCTTATTATTTTTTTAACAAACTTTAATCTTGCTACCACAGATCTGCAAATTAGAGCTAGCAAGGTCCAGCTCATGTGAGACACTGCTGACATGTTTGATTTGGCAGACGAGGGGCTGATGGAATAGTTTGAGCTCTGTGGGCTGAGAATCTGGCCAGGAAAAAAATAAACCACAGATGTGGGGAAAACTGCTCTTGACTGGGATTAATATTTTGAAAGCAGTGAAGACAAGGCTGAATTAGCTGAGATTTCAAGCCAGAGACACCCAGACATGGCCCTGTCTTCATCACGTGCCCAAAAGCCATCCTTAAACTGTGCTCAGTGCCCTGTCCAGACTCAAAGCAGGGTTGTGCTTGTGGGAAGGGAACAAAGTGCCTGACTTCAGTGCTGGATCATCAGAAAGCTGAAGGATTTGGGCAAGAGGAAGACAGATTTGAAGCAGAAAATTCAGGACTTCACTAAATTGCAGCACAGGTCAGAAGCTTGCAGAAATAGAATTGTTTTGGCTGGAAATGACCCTTGAGATCACAGAGTCCAGATAAATAGCTTGTGAAGTAAGCACACACAAGAGCAGAAGGAGGAGGCTGGTCCTCAGACCTGCTGTGAGAGATGCTCACCTAAGGGTGGATGAGCACCCAAGGATGCATTCTCACCCAAGGATGGATGTTCAGCCAAGGAAGGGTGCACAGCCAGGGATGGATGCATACCCAGGGGTGGATGCACACTCAAGGATGGATTCTCACCTAAGGATGGATGCTCACCCAAGGGTAGATGCACACCCATGGATTGATGCAGGAAGAAGTTCTTCACTATGAGGGTGGTGGAACACTGGAACAGGTTGCCCAGGGAGGTGGTTGAGGCCCCATCCCTGGAAATATTCAAAGTGAGGCTTGACGAGGCCCTGGGTAACCTGATCTAGTTGGGGATGTGCCTGCTGACTGTGAGGAGGTTAGACTGGATGAGCTTTAGAGGCCCCTTCTGGCCTGGACCATTCTATGATGCTATGCACACTTTGGGATGGATGTACATCCAAGGATGGATCCATACCCAAGGATGGCTGTACACCCAAGGATGGCTGTATACCCAAGGATGGCTGTACACCCAAGGATGGCTGTACACCCAAGGATGGATGCACCCCCAAGGATGGATGTACACCCAAGGATGGATGTACACCCAAGGATGGATGTACACCCAAGGATAGCTCCATACCCAAGGATGGATGCATCCCCAAGGATGGCTGTACACCCAAGGATGGATGCATCCCCAAGGATGGCTGTACACCCAAGGATGGCTGTACACCCAAGGATGGATGCATCCCCAAGGATGGATGCATCCCCAAGGATGGCTGTACACCCAAGGATGGATGCACCCCCAAGGATGGCTGTACACCCAAGGATAGCTCCATACCCAAGGATGGATGCATCCCCAAGGATGGCTGTACACCCAAGGATGGATCCATACCCAAGGATGGCTGTGCACCCAAGGATGGCTGTACACCCAAGGATGAATGCATCCCCAAGGATGGATGCATCCCCAAGGATGGCTGTACACCCAAGGATGGCTGTACACCCAAGGATGGATGCATCCCCAAGGATGGATGCATCCCCAAGGATGGCTGTACACCCAAGGATGGATGCACCCCCAAGGATGGCTGTACACCCAAGGATAGCTCCATACCCAAGGATGGATGCATCCCCAAGGATGGATGCATCCCCAAGGATGGCTGTACACCCAAGGATGGATCCATACCCAAGGATGGCTGTACACCCAAGGATGGCTGTACACCCAAGGATGGATGCATCCCCAAGGATGGCTGTACACCCAAGGATGGATGCATCCCCAAGGATGGATGCATCCCCAAGGATGGCTGTACACCCAAGGATGGATGCATCCCCAAGGATGGATGCACCCCCAAGGACAGATATACACCCAAGGATAGGTACCCAGAGCCTGGTGTGCTGCAGGATAGAGCAATCCACTATCCTCCAAAACCTCAGTGCCTTCATTTCCACTGCCCTTACTCACGTGGGAAAGCCCATCCCTGAATTCAGCAGATAATGATGAAGCCTCTTTAGGCTCCCCTGACAGAAAGTCACTCTGATAATCTATAAGACATGGTTGATTGAATAGGGAAAAAGCCAACAACAGCAGAGCAACCCAAATCGATGCTCGAGCGCAGCCGTTTGTTTGTTTCCTCCCCCAGCCCTATGGGACAACTCCTTCCTCACAGCTCCATCTCACTTTGAAAATGCCACAGACTTCATGTGTCAGGAAATTTGAAATACAACACTCAGATGGCCATTGGCTGCCTTAGAGGAGGGGGAGCAAACACCACCACACACATTTATTTATCGTGGGGTATTCCAGCTGGAGATAAAAGATCTGTGGAGGTTTTGTCGTGTTGGAAACAGGGCATCATTTTTTATCCTCTATTTCTCCTCCTCCCCCCCCCCCCCCCCCCCCACTCCCTGCTCCTTCCACCCATCAACAAAAGTGGGTGGAAGTCAAAATTGCTGAGCAAAAATATAATGTATGTACATAAGGGAGGGGAAAGCAAATGCCTGGGGTTACAGATTTATTGCAGGGAACCGTGGGAGGCTTCTGTGATTGCACACAAGGAAATTGCCAGAGATGCAGATATTTTGCAGAGCCTTCTCATTTCCTTTCTTTTCTCCTTTGCAAGGCATGAAGATACTCAATCAGACCCAGAGATTTCCTCACATGCAGCCTCCAAACTGAGCTCTATTTTGGATGCTGAGTGGTAATTCCACTCAACCCCAAAACAACCCACCCAAAACAACCCCAGCAAGCGCACGCAGAACCACCCAGTCTTCCACACTTGGTGTTTTCCTAGTGGGACAGGTAGGCTCTTGGAAGCAATTGCCCTTCATTTATGTAAAAACATCTGATTACTGAGCAAAAAAATCACTACTGCAGAGGCTGAGCCATACCCATGGCTGGTATTGTATGCTGAACCCCTTCCACCTCCCTTTGAGATCTCTTTGGCATTGATTGAAAAGCCAGATGCCATCAATCATAGAATAAAATCAGAGAAGCAATCATTAAGGTTGGGAAAGACCTCTAAGATCATCAAGTCCAATCATCAACCCAACACTACCATGGCCATCACACCATGTCCCACAGTACCATGTCTAGAGGTTTTCTGAACACCTTCAGGGATGGAGACTCCAACACCTCCCTGGGCAGCCTGTCCCAGTGACTGATCACTCAGTAATGAAACTGTTCCTAATATTCAAACTAAACCTCCCCTGGTGCAGCTTGGGGCCATTTCCTCATGTCCTATCACTTGTCCCTAGGGAGAAGAGGCTGAGCTGCTCCTCCCTAGCACTTCCAGAGAGCTTTATAGAGCCAGAAGGTCTCCCCTCAGACCCCTTTCCTCCAGGCTGAACAGCCCCAGTTCTCTCAGCTGCTCCTTACAAACACTTGCTCTCCAGACCCTTCACCAGCTTTGCTGCCCTTCTCTGGATCCACTCCATCCCCTCAATGTCCTTCTTGGAGTGAGAGGTCCAAAATTGACCCCAACACTCAAAGTGCAGCCTCACCCATGCTGAGTATAGAGGGACAATCCCTGTCCTGGTCCTGCTGGCCACATCATTCCTGATCCAGGCCAGGATGGTGGTGGCCTTCTTAGCCACCAGAGCACACTGCTGGCTCATATTAGGCAAGCTGTCAGCCAGTACCCCCAGGCTGTTTTCTGCCATGCAGCTTTCCAGGCACTCTGCCCCAAGCCTCCTTTCAGAACCCAGCACTTGGCCTTGCTAAACCTCATACAACTGACCTTGCCCCATTGATCAAGCTTGTCCAGATTCCTCTGCAGAGCCTTCCTACCTTCAAAAGCACATCAACATTCCCACCAAATTTGGCAGACTTACTGAGGGAGCACTCAAAACCATCATCCAGATCATTGATAAAGATGTTAAACAAGACAAAGGCTCGGGCAGCCCAGGAGAGCTGTCAAATATCCCTCCCACTGGCATCTGTCTTCCTTAGCTGCAATGCCTGGCAACATCAGATGGTCATTCTTGGAATGGTGGCTTAGCAGGACTATTTGGAGTCAGGAGAGGTGGTGAGAGGAGTGAGGAGTGAACCCAGCCATGCAGATTTTCTCCTGGAGAGGTGGAGAAGCATGGCTGCCACGCCCAACCAGCTGCTCAGGGATCAGAGCCGTTTGTGAAGTGAGATTTCCAGATGGTCTAGAAGCAGGACAACACCAGCCCAACGCTGTGTGGTCTGTCAGCAATGAATATAGATGGTGCTGAGTATCACATTACCAAGAGGAGCATTTATCCTCATTACCAGTGGTGTGTTTTGCCCTCTCTCCTTGTTGGCAGAGACCTTCAGGGAAGTCACTAAAATGCTTCTGCATCTGCAGGCAGCTTTGGGGACATGTGGTCAAATACCAAAGCTAATATTTCCTTCATTCATTGGTTTAGTTTCAGGTATCCAACTGCCATTGGAAATCAATGGTCATTAGCCTGTAACTTCTACCTCAAACCTGCCCCATCAGCCAGGTGATCAAGGAAAAGCCTGCAGGAGCCAAGGGACTGATTGTGTGGAGCAGTTTGATGTAGGAAAGGAAGAAGGCAGGGCAAAAGAGACCTTTGAGAGCAGGTATGAGGCAAATGAACAGCTTGACTCCTGCAACTTAATGTTTCAAACCTGCTAAAAGAAGTCTTGCATGACCAGGATGTGTACCTGTGACTGCATGCAGCCTCTGCCAGCACCTGAGCCCATGGTCAATACCAGCTGAAGCTGACAGAGGCTGAAAATCTCCTAGAGATGAAGTTCCTAGAAGTTCTGGCAAAATATGTAGAGATGTTCCACTTTTGTCCCCAGAGGCAAATGGCTCCAGCATGCTCCTCTTGGAAGCAGCCACAGGACAGAGGCAGGAGAGAAAGGCTGGGAACTGTCACGCCTTGTATAATTAAGATGCTGAGGGGATGAAGCATCTCTGCAAGAAGAGGCTGAGGGACCTGGGACTGGTGAGCCTGGAGAAGAGCAGCCTGAGAGGGGATCTGATCAATGCTCAGCAAGAGCTAAAGGGTGGGGGGCAAGAGGATGGGGCCAGACTCTTTTCAGTGGTGCCCAGAGACAGGACAAAGGACAATAGACACAAACCCAGGAGGCTCCATCTGAACATAAGGAAAAAATTCTTCACTGTGAGGCTGCTTGAGCCCTGGAGCAGGCTACTCAGAGAGGTTGTGGAGTCTCCTTCTCTGGAGAGATTCCAAAGCCACCTGATCATTGTGATCTTGGGCAAGCTGCTGTGGGTGCCCTGCTTTAGCAGGGGGGTTGGATTGATAATCTCCAGAGGTTCCTTCCAGCCCCCACTGTTCTGTGATTCTGCACTATCAGCATAGACCTGTCAAACTCAACCTCACCTCCATGCTTTCAACATCATGTCTGGATTATGAGACAGCTGCTGAGGCTGCCTGAGCACATCTCTGGCAATGGAGTCCTGCATAGAGCTTTCTGTTTTCTCTATCAACCCCCACCCCCAGGTCATTCTGGTGAGCATGCTGCTATCAGCCATGTCCTGGATGTTACTCCTCATCTGTGCCTGAGGAGAGCAGGCAGAAGAAGGTCCTGCAGTGGTGTAAAACATGTGCAGAGGAGCACATGGCTCAGCAGGCAGGGGTGGGAGGCTGCAGCCAGCCCGCGTGGTGCAGAGGTGGCTTCGTGCCGAGGCTCTGCCTTGAGGCATGGAAAGCTCCTGGGATGATGCATTTCAGACACTGAATTAGCTCCCTGCAGCTTGAAAGAGGCAGTGAATAATGCAGACAGGAAAATGAGCACAGGACAATCTGGCTGTCATCCAGTTTATCCAAATATTGCTATTTTGGGCTTTGTTGGAGTTTCTCTGCTGCTTGGAGGCACATCCCAGGCTCTCAGCTCTTTTGATCCAGCACGTCCTGAATAATTCTCTTTTAAACAATAATAAAAGAGGCTTTTTTTTTTTTTTGGGGGGGGGGGGGGGGGGGGGGGGTGTGGGGAGACACCCTGCTGCCATGGCAACAACTGATGTCATAAATGCAGGAGCATGACTTCATGGCAGGCCCTGGGTTCAGAAGGAACTTTTGCTGAAGAGCCAATACCACCTGCAGCAGAGGGGGGGAATGGCAGAACTGTGAGCAAATAATGGATTCTTGTTTTGCATAAATGTCCTTCCACCTGGAGCATTGCTGAGGACGAATGTCCCTTCTCCAAATAGCAGGCAGGGTGGTACAGGTAGGACTTGATGGAAAGCAGCTCTGTGGAAAAGACCTGGGAGTCACAGGACCACAGGATGTTAGGGGTTAGAAGGGACCTCTGCACCTCTCCTTGATTGAAAGAGTTGGGGCTGTTCAGGCTGGAGAAGAGAAGGCTCCAAGGAGACCTTCTTGTGGCCTTCCAGGTTCTGAAGGGGGCTACAAGAAAGCTGGGAAGGGACTTTTTAGGGTGGCAGGTAGTGATAGGACTGGGGGGAATGGAGCAAAACTAGAAATGGGGAGATTCAGATTGGATGTTAGGAAGAAGTTCTTCCCCATGAGCGTGGTGAGACACTGGCACAGGTTGCCCAGGGAGGTGGTGGAAGCCTCATCCCTGGAGGGTTTTAAGGCCAGGCTGGAGGTGGCTCTGAGCAACCTGATCTAGAGTGAGGTGTCCCTGCTCATGGCAGGGGGAGCTGGAACTGGCTGATCATTGAGATCCCTTCCAACCCTGACAATTCTATGATTCTAGCAGGATGACCATGAGCCCTTATGGCCAAGAAGGCTGATGGCATCCTGGGGTGCAGCAAGAAGAGTGTGGCAAGCAGGTCCAGGGAGGTTCTCCTCCCTCTCTACTCTGCCCTAGTGAGCCCACATCTGGAGTTCTGGGCTCTGTCTGGGCTCCCTAGTTCAAGGACAGAGAACTGCTTGAGAGGGTCCAGCAAAGGGCTAGAAAGATGATTAAAGGACTGGAACATCTCTCTTATGAAGAAAGGCTGAGGGATTTGGGGCTTTATAGCCTGGAGAAGAGCAGAGAGAGGGGGAATCTTATCAATGCTTATCAAGGGTGGGTGTTAAGAGGATGCGGTCAGTCTGTTTTTCTGTGGTCCCCAGTGACAGGACAAGAGGTAACAGGAACAAATTTGAACATAGGAAGTTCTGTCCAAGTGTGAGGAGGAACTTCTTTACACTGGGTGGTAGAACAGAGGCACAGGTTGCCCAAGGAGGTTGTGGAGACACCATCCATGGAAAAAATCAAAATCAGGCTTGATGAGGCTCTGAGCAACCTGATCCAGTTGAGAGTGTCCCTGCTGACTGCAGCGGGGGTTTGGACTAGATGACCTTTTGAGGTCCCTTCCAGCTGAGTGCATTCTGTGATTCCTGGGCCAGCTGTGGCTGCAGAAAAAAACCTGTCCTTGTACACAGGGGGACTTTGCCCTGGGTTGTGCTGGGTGAACACAAGCCATGGGGTTAAGTGCAGGCCATTTTGGGTGAACACAAGCCACCCTGCTGACTAGAAGCCATCTGGGGCCATACAAGCCATCTCTGATGGCATGACTGCTGCAGCAAAAAGCTCTGCTGCAAGAGCTCCTCTCAAATCCCATGGTCTGCTTGCAGGATGGCTAACTGCTGCTCAGCTGAGAGGCTTTTAAAAGGCATCCTGGACAAAAATAAAATGTACTGAGGCATTTTAAATTCAGCCTGGAGGCGATCTCTGTCTGCAGCCCTTGGTTCACATCACCATCTGGCAGGAGGAGCTGAAATCCATTTCCATCAGAGGGCTCGCCAGCAGGCGAAACCAAGGGAAGGTGGGAGCTGGTTTCTCAGAAAGTCAGGGCTCTCTCTGAGCTCCTGCTGCCTGGCAGCCTCTCAGACCAATGCCTGGGGAAGCAGGAGGCTTTTACTGCAGACCATGCTGTCATTGCCTAAATCTGCATGAAAAACAGACCCAAAGAGCTCTTTGCCTCTCCAGATCTGTGATTCACTGTCTGGGGCACTTGGCTGAGGCTCAGGGAGTCCAGCTAGCTGAAAGGTCTTCTTCTGGGGTGGGTTCCCTCTGGTGAATAACTTGAAATCTGAGGGTGAGGACCAAACCTCAGCATTCCCACCACAGTGCCTGAAGAACCCAGTGCCCAGAAACCCTGGCACACACCTGGATGTTCAAGGTGTGTTTTAGCCTGAGCCTGAGAGGATGGGAAGGTGAGGCTGAGTTCTCTAAGCACGTGGCAGATCCCCACGCAGATGTCAAGTAGTGTTTAATCAGCCAACATTGTACAAAGGAGAGGGCTCTGTCTGAAGGGAGCCTGATTTCCCTGCCTGTGCTGGTGCCTGCCTGCCTGCCAATAACAAATAGATTCATTTATAAAATCTCTGTCATTGTCACCAGCAAAGTTCCTCCAGGGCGACCGAGGCACAGGCCTCCAGCCAGCTTCTATTGCTCACTTCATCATTCTGCATGGCTCTGGTGCCTGCACTGCATTCTCACAATCTATTATTCAAGCCAACCTGGGGTTTGAGGAAACAGATTTCCAATAGTTTGCAAATATCATATTTGGAACAAAAGTCGTTTCCTTTCCACAAAGGAAAAAAAAAAAGAAAAGAAAAAAGAAAAAAAAAGAATAATAAAGGAAGGTGCATTAGAGGTCTCAGTGAGTCTCTACCATAAGACCAAGGAACCATTTTGCTGCTTTCTGAGGTTTCTACCTGGCAGTGACTTGCTGAGGACACAGTGAAGAGGCTGGGCAGGAGTGCTGGAAGCTCAGGAGGTGCCAGCTTGAATCTTTGCAGACCTCCAAAGCTGACCCTGCCTGCCCATGCAAAAGATCTGCTGCCTCCAAAAGAACTTCACAATGCCCAAGATTTCCAGCAGCTGTAAACAGCAAAGAGTCTGAAGCCACCACAGTGATGTGTGGTTTGCCCTAAAGTCATGATTCCCACCAGGCTGGGATGGCTTCTGGTGGAGATGCTCCTCAAGAAGGACACTGAGTTGATGTAGTGGGTCCAGAGAAAGGCAATGAAGTCAGTGAAGGGTCTGGAGAACAGCTCTGGTAAGGAGCAGCTGAGGGAATTGGGGTTGTTCAGCCTGGAGAGAAGGAGGCTGAGGGGAGACCTCAATGCTTTCTACAACTCCCTGAAAGGAGGTTGGAGTGTGGTGGGGGTTGGTCTCTTCTCCCTTTTATCAAGTGATAGAAGAAGAGGAAATGGCCTGAAATTGTGCCAGGGGAGGATTAGGTTGGAGATTAGAAACAATTTCTTTGCTGCAAGAGTGGTGAGGGATTGGAAGAGGCTGCCCAGGGAGGTGGTGGAGTCCCCATCCCTGGAGGTGTTCAGCAAACATGTAGACATGGCAGTCTGGGACATGGTTTAATGGCCATGCTGGTGTTGGGTTGATGGTTGGACTTGATGATCCTGGAGGCCTTTTCCAACCAAAATGATTCTGTGATTCTATTCTAAGGTCATCAGTAGCCTGGACTGAAGGTAAGGAGAGGAACCAACCATGCACTTTGTTTCTTCCTCTTCTGCTACAACCAGGCTTTATGGGAAGGAGATGTCAAGGTTCAGAGCATGGTTTGCTGAGGGGGTGGACTTGACCAGCCTGAAATCTCCCCAGTTTCTCACCCCCTGCTGCAAACAAGCCCAATGTGGAGGTGCTGTTTCCTCTCTAGGAGCAGGTCTGAGGGGCTTGGCACTGCTCCCCTCCCACAAGCCCAGATTTGCTGGTGACCAGCAGTCCTCTTCCCCCTCCCTGGCAGTAACAGCCTCCAAAGTGGGACACCCACCTCACCACTGACTTCATGTTTAGCTGCTGCCTTGGAGATTAAATATTCTTCAATAATCATAGCAACCAGGCTTTAGAGCAACAGCTGAAATTCTGCTGTGCTCCTACGAATTCAGCACAGCGAGGAGAGAGGAGATTAAAGGGATGGGGTCAGGCTCAGCCCCACAGTGAGGTGCAGGATTTATTTTTCCTGGAACAACAGGAGTTTGTCTGAGCTGCTGCCTACACAGCTTCATGTAGAAGCTTAAAATCAGGGGAACTCTAATCTGCTTTTACAGTCCATGCCTTTAATCAAAGCCTGTTGTAATTAATGTACATGTTAATAAGTCAATTAAGGCAGGGTGGGTTTCATAGGGAAAGTTTTGCACAAAAGGAATTTCCACCAGAAAAGGGAGTTCAGGGTGCTTGGCTGTGGCCTTAAGCTGGATGAAGAGCAGCCAGGCTGCTGCTTCACAGTAGGGCTGATCTCCACTTCCCTGTGCTGGAGAAGTTATTCTGGAGAAGAGCAGATTGAGAGGAGATCCCCTCAAGGTTTACAATGATCTGAAGGGTGGCTGTGAAGAGGAAGGGGCCAAGATCTTTCCAGTGGTGCCCTGTGGTAGAGTGAGGGACAACAGACACAAACTGGACCTCAGGAAGTTCCACCTCAATGCGAGGAAGAACTTTACTGTGAGGGTGCTGGAGTCCTGGAGCAGGCTGCCCAGAGAGGTTGAGGAGTTTCCTACTCTGGAGTCTTTTAAGAACCATCTGATGCAGTCTTGTGAGACCTACCTTAGGTGATCCTGCTTTGGCAGGGGGAGTTGGACTTGATGATCTCTAGAGGTCCCTTCCAACCTCTACCATTCTATGATTCTAAAGGGAAACCCAGGAGCAGGGGCTGGAGGGCTCCAGGGAAGGGACCACACCTTCCCTGCACCATGATGTACCAGTTAAATTCTTCACATGCAAGATCCCAACAGATCTGGTGAATAATGAATGCCAGAAACAGGGGAAGAGGGTGCATGAGGTGAGTGCTTTCCCCACCCCACAGCCTTCTCAGGAGCTTCCACCCTGTGTGGTGGGAGTGTGAAGCTGGTCTTGGCCATCATGAGCTGGACCAGATGTCAAAGCTATACCTGGAGGGGGGTGGAAAGCAGCATCCTGGTGTCACATCAGAGTGCCAGCACAAGGGTGAGAGAGCCAGAGTCCTGCTCTGCTGTTAAATAAGTATTTTCTGTAAGAAAAAAGCCTTTGCTTGCTGGGCAGAGAGAAAAGGGAAACTTGTTGAATTAATTAAAGGGACTTGGGGGTGCTGATGAATGAGAAGCTGGACATGAGCAGGCAGTGTGAGCTTGCAGCCCAGAGGGCAAATCATATCCTGTGCTGCATCAAAAGATGTGTTGCCAGCAGATGCAGAGAGGTGATTCTGTCACTTTGCTCTGCTCTGGTGAGACCTCACCACGAAAATGATCAGGGGGTTGGAGCACCTCTGCTATGAGAACAGGCTGAGGGAGCTGGGGGTGTTCAGCCTGGAGAAGAGGAAGCTCCAGGGAGACCTAATAGCAGCCTGCCAGCAGCTGAAGGGGGCTACAAGAAGGATGGAGAGAAACTGTTTGCAAAGGCCTGCAGGGACAGGATGAAGGGCAATGGCTTTAAGCTGGAGAAGAGCAGGTTTAGATTGGATGTTAGGAACAAGTTCTTTCCTATGAGAGGGTAATGGAACACTGGAACAGGTTGCCCAGGGAGGTGGTTGAGGCCCCATCCCTGGAGATATTCAAGCTGAGGCTCGATGAGGCCCTGGGCAACCTGATCTGGTTGGGGATGTCCCTGCTGACTGTGGGGAGGTTGGACTGGAGGACCTTTGGAGGTTCCTTCCATCCTGGACCATTCTATGATTCTGTGATTCCATGACTCTATGATTCCATGACTCTATGATTCTATGACTCTATGATTCCATGACTATGATTCTATGATGCTATGATTCTATGACTCCATGATTCCATGACTCTATGACTCTGATTCCATGACTCTATGATTCCATGACTTTATGACTTTATGACTCCATGATTCCATGACTCTACAATTCTATGATTCCATGACTCTAGGATTCTATGACTCTATGATTCCATGACTATGATTCTATGACGCTATGATTCTATGACTCCATGATTCCATGACTCTATGACTCTATGGTCCTATGACTCTATGATTCCATGACTCTATGATTCCATGACTTTATGATTTTATGACTCCATGATTCCATGACTCTACAATTCAATGATTCTATGACTCTATGATTCCATGACTCTACAATTCAATGATTCTATGACTCTATGATTCCATGACTCTCTGACTCTATGACTCTATGATTCCATGACTCTAACATTCTATGACTCTATGACTCTCTGATCCCATGACTCTATGATTCCATGACTCTAACATTCTATGACTCTATGACTCTCTGATCCCATGACTCTATGATTCTATGACTCCGTGACTCTACAATTCTATGACTATGATTCTATGACTCTATGACTCCATGATTCCATGACTCTACAATTCTATGACTATGATTCTATGATTCCATGACTCTATGACTCCATGATTCCATGACTCTACAATTCTATGACTCTATGATTCCATGAGCCTGTGACTCTAACCCATAAATTGAACATCCAGCTGCTGTGGAGTTTACAGGCATAAAGGATGACTGTGCTCTGAGGTCCTGTATCACAAAGACCATTTTTTTGCTGTGATGGGGCTGTCAGGAATTGGGCTTGTGTTTCATGGGGCTGAAATACAACTCTATAAAGGCCAGAGGAGATCTCTCTCCTCCCTCTTCGAGCAGCGAGCGAGTGGCGCTACAAAGCCCCAACAAAGGCAGTCAGAGCATTCCGGGCTTCAGCAATGTCAAAGCCTTCCTATTATTGCTATTAATTATTTCTGTTATTACATTAATTTCTAAGGCATCCATCTCCATATGATCTAGGTGCTGTAACATAGATTCAGCCCAGCATTAGCATACATTAGCTAAATTAATGTAACTTACCATATGTGGCAAAACCCCAACGTAGCCTAATGTGGAATAAATTACAATAATTTAACACTGGCTCTCAGGACTTGATGAGAGTGTAAATCTTCTTTAAGGACTCAGATGAAAGCAAGAAAGGTTTGAGAGTGGATCCATTGTACAAAGCAGCAGCCCCTTGCAAATGCAGTGTTTTGCAACACAGTTCATTTAGAAACAGGTTTCATCCAATTTGCCACTTAATAGCATTGCTCTGCAATTACAACATTCCCGTTCACCCAAAGCACCTGCAGCACCTTACAAATAAGAATTCATTTGCACTGTGCCTGGGGAAGCCAAGGAGGCTCAACATGCCTCAGGTTCTATGCAGAATGACAATGAGTCTGTGGATAAATGAAGCCATTCGGTCCTGCGAAGCAGAGGCAGGGAGCACGGCTCCCAGATCTCAACTTCCAGTTCTTTGCCCTGCTCATCCATCAGCCCACTGCTGCTGCTCCTGCTTGTGCCAGTGAGGAAAACCCCTTCCCAGCTCTGCTCAAACA
Organism: Indicator indicator; assembly: GCF_027791375.1. Lineage (NCBI taxonomy): Eukaryota > Metazoa > Chordata > Aves > Piciformes > Indicatoridae > Indicator > Indicator indicator. The sequence goes on from NC_072037.1 coordinate 10,267,137, forward strand.
CCAAGCTCTCAATTTCTGCATGCAGTGAAGGGTATGAGCAGAACCCTGCGGTGCAGAGGCGCTGCGCTTCAGCTGCTGAGATTAACCACCCCATGGTGATGCCCACTCCTGAGTCATGCCTGCTCCATGCTGATGCCCATCCCTGAGTCATGCCTACTCCATGCTGATGCCCACCCCTGAGTGATGCCCACCCCATGGTTGATACCTACCCCTGAGTGATGCCCACCCCATAGTTGATACCCACCCCATAGTTGATGCCCACCCATGAGTTATGCCTACTCCATGGACGATACCTACACCTGAGTGATGCCTACCCCATAGCTGATACCCACCCATGAGTCATGCCTACTCCATGGGGACACCCACCCCTGAGTGTTGCCCACCCCATAGTTGATACCCACCCCTAAGTTATGCCTACCCCATGGGGACACCCACCCCTGAGTGATGCCCACCCCATAGTTGATACCCACCCCTAAGTTATGCCTACCCCATGGGGACACCCACCCCTGAGTGATGCCCACCCCATAGTTGATACCCACCCCTAAGTTATGCCTACCCCATGGGGACACCCACCCCTGAGTGATGCCACCCCATAGCTGATACCCACCCCTGAGTGATGCCACCCCATGGTTGATACCCACCCCTGAGTGATGCCCACCCCACCGCCATCCTCTCCTCTCCTGGGTGTTAAGTACTAAAACACTTCCTTCCCACCCCCATGGAGTTTGCAGGAGGAGGCATCTGGCTTTAATGGAGGAGATGTTTTTACTGCAATAATCAGGCAGAGCTCCTGCTGAATCCAGCCCCCTGGCAAGCTACTGATTGAGAGCCGACAGCAACTCAGATCTTGCAGGTCCCAACCCACCTCTGCTGGGTACCAGACAACAACTGTACAACACAGGAAACCTCTCCACCTATTTCTTCATCCCCATGAGGTCTGTGTTTTGCTCAGCTAATCAGAGGAACACTAGGAGCAACTGCTGTGTTTGGGTCTGCTGGGAGCAAACCCAACTGCAGTTTCCCCTTCATGTAGAGCATTTTGCTGCTGTTAGCTCAGGGGAACTGTGCTCTTCTGTGCCTCAAGGGGAGGAAGAGAGAGGAAGGAGAGTCAAGACATTGCCCTTGAAGAATGCAGGAGCAAGTATATTAGTCATAGAAAATCCATTACTCAAGATGATGAATGCTCTTTCCTGCTCTGTTGCTGTTAGTTTGCAGAATTAAACCCCAGACACAGGCTGCAGCTCCATGAGGACTCTCATTTACATGACAAGTACACAGAGGACAAACCATGGAATATCACTGGATCATGGAGCTGGTCTGGCCATCGGAGAATTGTCCCTTTCCAGCCTCCACCATTAGGAGGAATTCCATTAGGTAAGATTCCTAATGGAATCCAAAGGATTCCAAAGTCCCCATGGCATGAACACATCTCTATCCCCATCCTCTCTAGAGAGTCACTGTATTGCCCCATCTGCACTAAGGGAAGGTGTGGGGCAGCCCCAGTGAGGTATTTGTGAGCAGAGCATGGAGAAGATTTGTTCAACAGAGACAGCTCAGAGGCAGCCATGAGATCCAGGCAGAGGGATGCTTGTGGGAAGACAAGGAAGCCATCATTTCGGAGGTCCAAACACATCTCACAGGCATCAGCAGCCCAGTTCCAGCAGTGTGGGGGCAGATCCTCACAGAAAAAGCCTTTGAGCCTGAACCAACAGGCAAAGCAATTAGGGAAGACAACTCTAAGTGCAGTGGAGTAGGAGAAAAGAGATGAGGTAAGTGAAATTCCTGCTCTCCCAGGGATTCCACAGAGCTTTCACACATCCTGGGGATCCAGCCTTGAGGGAGGCAAGGCTCTCCCTGCCTGCACCCTGCCAGCACTAACCTTCTGAGCTCCTCAAGGTTGGAGGCTGATCCTCAGTTATGTTTTTGCTTGCCTTTGCATGCTCAGGTGATTAACCCACGTGTGTGCCCAGATCTCCTCCACCAGCCCTATGTGCCCTAAGCATGCCCACAGCTGCCTGCTCCCCGTCCCTCTCTGCTGTGTTCTGGGGCTGAGTGTGGCTGTGGGAGAATGAGCTCCCATTGCTGCTGTAAGTCCATAGAAAGCAGTAGCCATGACTGGTGAAGCTGCACTGGCATGGAAAAATTTCTTGCCCATGAGGAGGGGGAGGCACTGGAAGAGGTTGCCCAGAGAAGCTGTGGAGGCTGCAAGCCTGGAAGTGTTCCAAGCCAGGTTGAATGGGGCCTTGAGCTACCCACTCTAGCAGGAGGCCATGGCAGGGGGGTTAGATGATCTTTAAGGTCCCTTCCAACCCCAAACCATTCTGTGATGTTCCCATGGGAGTTGCCATTTTCGTAAGTGCAAAAGAGGGAGAAGGAATTTAATGCAGGCAGAAGGATGATGAACATCTCAAGGTCCTCAGCACCACCCTCAGCAGGAACCTACCAATGGAGGCAAATGTTATTTTTTTTTTCAGTATTAAACCCAATCTCAGACTGATTCAGAATCTGGTGACAAGAGGGTGATTTAATCAACTGCTCCAAAACATTTCACCTTTGGAGTGAGAAAATATGCTGGGGGGAAAAAAAAATAGCAAATGAAGTGTTCCAAACCATCTGAAATCTGGGGTGGGCTGGTTGGTTGTGGGGTTTTTTATATTTTAACACATCATCCTTTGAGATGTTCTGACTCAATGCCAAGAAATGTGGCAACAGAGGGATTTTCTGAGGGACAGAACTTTGAAATTTCACTTTCTCCTGGCTAGCTGAGAGCTCAGTGTTTGGAAGCAGAGGTTTAAAGCTGTGGAGAAGGTGAAGGAGGAGTGTTAAGGAGGTTCTTAGGTGAGCAGTAAAATGCACTGATGCTGCTAATAAATTGTGTGACTGTTGGGATGCTGGATGGGTACAAGCTGATCTGCAAGGCAATTTTTTTTGTTGGGAACTGGTGGAGGAGAAAGGCTGGAATCGGTGACACTGGGATGTACTGGGATGGGATGATGAAACCTGGCAGTGATTCATCAGCTTAGAACAAACATGGAATGAGTTGGGTTGGAAGGGATCTTAAAGGTCATCCAGTTCTACCACCACTACCATGGGCAGGGACACCTTCCACTAGCCCAGGTTGTTCAAAGCCTCATCCAGACTGGGCTTAAACACTTCCAGGAATGAGGCTTCCACAACTTCTCTTGGCAACCTTTTCTCACCACAGTAAAGAATTTCTTCCTAATGTCCAACCTAAATCTCCTCTGCTCTAGTTTCAAACCACTGCCCCTTGTCCTATCACCACAGACCCTTAAAAAAAAAATCCCTTCCCACCTCTCCTTTGGCCCCCTTCAGGTACTGAATGGCCTCAATAAAGTCTCCCCACAGTCTTCTCTTCTCCAGGCTGAACAAACTCAACTCCCTCAGCGTGTCCTCATAGGAGAGCTGCTCCAGTCCCCTGATCACCTTTGTGGCCTTGCTCTGGACCCTCTCCAACAGTTCTATGTCCTTCTTGTGTTGGGGGATCCAGAGCTGGACACAGTACTCCGGGTGAGGTCTCACCAGAGCAGAGCAGAGGGGCAGAATCCCCTCTCTTGCCCTGCTGGCCGTGCTTCTTTTGATGCAGCCCAGGACCCTGTTGGCTTTGTGGAGCTGTGAGTGCACATCCCTGGCTCACATCAAGTGCCTCATCCACCCCCAAGTCCTTCTCTGAAGTGCTGCTCTCCATCCACTCATCACCCAGCCTGTACTTGTGCTTGGGACTGCACCAACCCAGCTGCAGGACCTTGCACTTTGTTGATGCACAATGCAGCCCACGACTGAAGGAACTGAAGGATGGGTGGCATAAAACCTCCAAATTATTCATCAATCCCCAGCCTGGGCCTCTGCTTGTGCTTTTCATCTTGCAGATGAGATGGCAGCTCTCAGGAGGCTTAGTTCTGTCTCTGCTTCCCCCAATTTGGTGGCCCATCTATAATGATTTGCCATTAAATATCTCAGGTTCACAAATCCCTGTGTTTATTGGCTTCATCTGGAAACACCATGGCCAGCTTTTTATGTCAGCAGGAGCTATGACAGAGCCCCTGGATGAAGAGGACTGACTAGAAAAGGTGCTAATAAGGAAATCAATCTAACATCATAGTGCATATTTAGAATTAATTCTACCTTTTCTAACCCTCTCCCCCTCTCCCTTCCTTCTCTCCACCAGCAACAGACAGCACCTCATAACAGCAGGATGATCAGGAAAGGTAGATCCCTTGATTTAAAAACTTGATGTGTGACAAGGTAATGGGATTAAGGATGAATTGCTACTTCTAATAGCTTCCCACCAGCATCCATCTCACTGACAGGGCTTCCCAAACAGCAGAACACGAAGATGCAGCCTGAAATTAGACCCATCTCATTTTAAGCTTCTTTCTAATGAGCTCCTGAATGAATTCCTGCTGTTTGGCTGCATCATTGTAGAGTTAAATATCAGCTAATTTATTTTTTAATGTGCTGATAATACACAAAGGGTTCTTCACCTAGCAACGGTGCTCTGTAGAATCCTAGAACTGCTGGAATGAGCTCTGAGATCACTGAGCCCAACCATCAACCTAAGAACCACCACAGCCACAAAATCATGTCCTGAAGTGCCATGTCCAGATGGTTCTTGAATACCAAAGTGAATTTCTGAGGGGAGGAATTGTTGCTTTTGTTGCTTTCATAGAAGGACTTCAGTTGGAAAGGACCTCAGAGATCATCTACTCGAAGCTCCCTGCCATGGGCAGGGACACCTCTCAACTAGACTCAGCTGCTCAAGGCCTCATCCAACCTGGCCTTCCACACCCCCAGGGAGAAGTCATCCACAGCCTCCCTGGACAGCCTGTTCCAGAGTCTCACAAGAAGAACTTGTTCCTCAGCTCCAGTCTAACCCTGCTCTGCCTCAGCTTCAAACCATTCCCCCTTGTCCTGTCTCCAGACACCCTCATGGAAATTCCTTCTGCAGCCTTCCTGCAGGATACCTTCAGGTATTGGAAGGCAGCTCTGGGGTCCCCCTGGAGTCTTCTCCAGGCTGAACACCCCCAGCTCCCTCAGCCTATCCTCATAGCAGAGGTGCTCCAGCCCTAGTGTCACCTTCATGGCTCTCCTCTGGACTCGCTCCAGCAGCTCTGTGTGCTGCCTCTGCTGGGGACACCAGAACTGGAAGCAGTATTGGAGGTGATAAAGAAGAAACAAGGAAGCATAGAATGGTTTGGGTTGGAAGGGACCTTTAAAGGTCACCTCATCCAACCTCTCTCCAGTCAGCAAGGACTTCTGCTTAAAGGGGGAGCAAAGGGAATGTTTTTCTGATGATCAGAACTTATCTTGTGTATTCAATAAGTGCATTGTTAAGGAGATCCAACCTGGAGCAATCTTCTTTCACCTTCCTGTGGTTTTTTTTTAAGGGGACATGAAGAGAAACAAGCCCCTTGATTTATGACAGCTTTAGGATGGGACACCATAGTCAGGGAGAGTGAAAAAGCTTGATGGGACACCTGGAGGAATTTCTTTGCAATGAAGGTGCTGAAATACTGCAACAGGGTGCCCAGAGAGGTGGTGGATGCCCTGTCCCTGGAGACATTCAAGGTCAAACTTGATGGGGCCTTGAGCAACCTGAAGATGTCTTTGTTCACTGGGGAGGGGGACTGGACAAGATGAACCTCCAGTGGTCCCTCCAAACCCAATGCATTCTATGATTGAGCAGCCCCTCACCTGCTCCCAGGTGTGGGCAGAGCTGAGTCTCGTGTGGGTTGTAGGGGACCTGATGGAAAATGAAGCTCCAGTTTGGGAGTGGATGATCTTTTTTTTCAATGCCCTTGCAGAGGGTACATGGCTGGCCTGGGGCAGCAGAGCAGGCAGAGCTCAGATTTATATCCCTGAGTATTGCAGCCTGAGCTCTCAGCTGCTGCTACTGCTTTTAACTGCAGCCTTGACACCACTCTGTTTCCTCAGTGTACAAATCTGTCAAGGGTGCTGGCTGAGCCACTACATAAAAGCATTTATTATTTTTTTTCCCCCCTCTATTTCCTTGAGTCTCAGAGTTTTACATAGCCAAAAAGAGGAACAAAACCAACAACAAGCCTTTGATATCCTGTGGCACATCTTGTGCAAAGATCACAAAGATTCTTCCTGGTGTCAGCACCCAGCTTGTGATACTACTGTTGGAACACAGGGAGAGAGGTGGCTTGGCTGCTTGGTGCAGATGCTTGGAGAAAGGTTTGGAAGGGAATGGACACAAAATAAATTCAGTTTTCCCCTGTTTTGATTGGCAGGGTGGCCTCACAGCATGCTGAGGGGCTCAGGCTGAGGCAGGGTGAATGCATTCATGCCCCAAGGATGTGGATCTCCTTGCAGCTACTGATGGCTGTGAGTCTCCCTACAGATTGGACAACCTGGTGGAGCTGACTTCAGCTTTGGCCCTGAGCATGAAATGCTCCAGATGCACACCAGCACTCTGGCCTGACTCCAGTTTTCCCAGTTCTGGATGCAGTCTGGGAGTGGGGATTCATGTAATCACAGGGACCATCCCTCTGGGTCCCAGAGAAGACATTAAAGGAGCTGATTTCAATTTCCATCTTCTGAGGGGTTTATTAATAAACAGTGTGGGTAAATATCCTCCTTCCAATTATGACAAATAGCTTGAAGGTATAGTGTCCTTTCAAGCAAACATTAGATGACTTATTAAATCTAAATTAAATGCTCACTTAGGGCCTTTCGTTGGAAAGAAAAAACCCAAAACAACAATAAAACCCAAAACCAAAGTGGTTCCAAAAGTAATGAGTAGGTCACCTCACTGGTCTGGTACTGCTTGACCTTGGTTCTCCTGAGAGACAGCCCCAGATAATGCAGCAAACACTTGGCTGATGAATGGCTCTGATGAAATGCTCTTGACCTCAGGAGGCACTCCAAAGTGATGAACAGTTAATGATGAAAGGCTTCAGAAAGAGCTCAGTTTAATGTCTGGCCATTGCATGCCATTTTCAGGCCATAGCTTGGTGGGGGAGGGATGGAAGGAGAGCACAAGAGACACAGAGAGGAGGTTACAAGTCACTATTTAACAATGTTGTATGGTTTAAGGGCATTGCTGAAAGGCTCTGTTAAGGACATTGCTGAAAGGCTCTGTTCCTCTGGGCCAGTGATGCTCTAGGAGATGTCCAGCACCTTCCTCAGCCCCCTCTAAATTCATGGCAGGTGTAGCCCCTGAGTCTTTAGTGGACACCCCACTGTCCTCCCTGGTTTACAGCATCCTCTGAGCTGTCCTCTTGGTCTCCCAGCTAAAGTCCCCCTCACCCTTCATGCCCTATCTCTCCACATTCTGTCACCCCTGGTTCCTTATTCCCACCTTATTCTGAGGTGCCAGGAGTCCAACACCTCTTTGTCAGCCTGGGATGACTTTAGTCCCTGAAACACTCATTTTTTTCCCCTCCCATTCTGAAGGCAATAAAAGCAATGAGAAGAATGATCATGTCTTCTTCTCATGCCATCTGTTCCCCAAGATCTTCACCTGAGCTGGCAAGGCAGCTTGTTTCTCTGGCTCTGTCAGACACCATCCCCTGAGCAAGAGGCATCTGGGTGCTTTTTCCATCCCTGGCCTTTCCCTAGCACAGGGACCTGTGCAAGAGGTTGCAACTGGAGAAAGAAACATCAAGATGCATCTCTTCATTTGGAGAGGCAGAGCAAGGGATGGAGAAGTTGTTTCTGAGCTGGAGATGAGATTAGCCCTGGCTCAAAGCTGCTTCATGGCTTGGAGCCAAGCTGAGAGCACTCAGGGGTGCTGCATACCCCAAAAGCAAAGTCAGTCAACCAAAGTGGTGTCATCAGTGATACCACAGGAGCATCCAGAGAAGAATGTGGACAGTTTACTGCCCAAAAGAAATGATGTAGTTGGTATAAACTAACTTTGTTAACTAGTGGTGTCCCCCAGGGATCAGTGCTGGGCCCCATCCTGTTCAATATCTTTATTGATGATCTGGATGAGGGGATTGAGTCCATCATCAGTAAATTTGCAGATGACACCAAGCTGGGAGCAGGTGTTGATCTGTTAGAAGGTAGAAGGGCTCTGCAGAGGGACCTTGACAGGCTGGACAGATGGGCAGAGTCCAACAGGATGGCATTCAACAAGTCCAAGTGCCAGGTGCTGCACTTTGGCCACAACAACCCCATGCAGAGCTACAGGCTGGGGTCAGAGTGGCTGGAGAGCAGCCAGGCAGAAAGGGACCTGGGGGTACTGGTTGACAGCAGCTGAACATGAGCCAGCAGTGTGCCCAGGTGGCCAAGAGAGCCAATGGCATCCTGGCCTGCATCAGGAATAGTGTGGCCAGCAGGAGCAGGGAGGTCATTGTACCCCTGTACACAGCACTGGTTAGGCCACACCTTGAGTGCTGTGTCCAGTTCTGGGCCCCTCAGTTTAGGAAAGATGTTGAATTGCTGGAGCATGTCCAGAGAAGGGCAACGAGGCTGGGGAGAGGCCTTGAGCACAAGCCCTATGAGGAGAGGCTGAGGGAGCTGGGGGTGTTTAGCCTGGAGAAGAGGAGGCTCAGGGGAGACCTCATTGCTGTCTACAACTACCTGAAGGGAGGTTGTAGCCAGGAGGGGGTTGGTCTCTTCTCCCAGGCAACCAGCACCAGAACAAGAGGACACAGTCTCAAGCTGTGCCAGGGGAGGTTTAGGCTGGAGGTGAGGAGAAAGTTCTTCCCAGAGAGAGTGGTTGGCCATTGGGATGTGCTGCCCAGGGAGGTGGTGGAGTCACCATCCCTGGAGGTGTTCAAGAGGGGACTGGACGTGGCACTTGGTGCCATGGTTTAGATAGGCATGAGGTGTAGGGTGACAGGTTGGACTCGATGATCTTTGAGGTCTCTTCCAACCTTCTTGATTCTTGATTCTTGATTCTTGATCTGTCCAATGGGATTATTTAGACCTTATCATTCTTTTTCCTTTTACATCCAATGGTAATTTATTTGCATTCTACCACTTTCTTTTCAAGATCTGTGGAAAATCTTCCAGGCACAGCCTAAAACTACCACAAAGTATGAACAAAGCAAAGTGTACAAGAAGTAATGGAAAGGGAGAGAATGGCTTGAAGGTAGTCACCAAGATTTTCTTCTCTCAGTAGCTTGGCTGGGAAATCATAGAGCGGTTTGGGTTTGAAGGGACATGAAAGATCACCCAGTCAATCATCCTGCCATGGGAAGGAACATCTTTCTCTAGACCCCCATCCAACCTGGCTTTGAACCAGGAAGGAGGCATCCCCAACTTCTGTGGGCAGCCTGTCCCCCTGCCTCACCAGCTTCACAGTGAAGAATCAACAGAAGACAAAAAAACGAAACAGGAATTAAAAAAGATCTGGCTGGGAAAGCCAGGCAGAGCTTGGCTTGGAAAGAGCAGCTGAAGCATGTCAAAGCCTCCATGGAACAAAGCTGGAGCAAGGCTTCCAGGTGCCCAGAGCGGCAGGCTTGGTGACAATGCCAACTTGTGTGTACCTGGAGTATTTCACACTCAGGGCTAAAGCTGCCCAGCCAACGATTCCAACCCCTCACAACCTGCCCTCTGAATATTAATGCTGCACATTTGGGCAACCTCAGATGCTGAGAGTTTAAGGAGGTCAGAGAGAGAGAGAGAGGTTGGCCATGGTGTGACCTTTTGTGTTAGCTACCAGCATTAGCTACCAGCTCACACTTCTTCATCCAGCTCTCAGAGGAGATGAGGGTGATTTTTTTTACCCCCCCCCACCCTCCCTCTCTCCTTTGTAGCTGAATGCAGAAAGATGCATTGGTTCAATCAAAAGGCACAGCAAACAGTCACAGGGCCTTGGCTCCAGAGGGATTTTGTTGTTCTTTTGTCACACCAACTAATTACATTTAAACAAATTCTCACTGTTGAGCTTGTTGGGAAGTGTCAGCTCCTGGTTTTGTCATCTGGTGTCACAATGCTCATTCTGGCTGTGTTTGCTTAGCACTTTCATTAACCTTTCAGGGCATGTTGCTTATGAAAGAGTGGAACAGATGAACAGTGTGTCACTATGCCTGAAGTTTTAGTTCAGCTGTGCTTTAACTGGCCTGTGCCCTGAGTTTTGAAGTGGCCCAGTCCCCATCCTGCATGTCCACTCATCACAAAGCTAACCCTGGGGAAAGGCAGAGATGTAACATATGCAACACCTCTATGTATACTTAATAAATCAAATTACCTCCTGTGCTTTGAGTGAAAGGCAGGACTGTGCCTTACTCCAAGCCATATGGTCCTTCATGATGGGGAAAATGATGTTAGAAAGCCTTTTTGGGACTCCTCATACTTCCCAACTGTATGCATCTAACTGAAAAGCTTCAGTGGTGACTTCAGCCATCTAAAGACAGAGAGCAGTAGGGTAAGAGAGAAGTAAATGTCTGCAGGGGGCTATTCTGAGTCACAGGAGGCAGGGGGGAAGGACCTTGAAAAATCATTGAGTCAGTTCTCTTGCCTCCAGGCAAGATCAGCTCGACCAAAACCACTCCTGACAGATGTTTGTCTGATCTCTCCTCCAGAATGTCTCCTGCTGCTATTTTAATCCTGTTAGTTCTTTCCATGAGAGTAGTGAACTTGTTAAAAAAAAAAAAATGGAGAAAAATTGAAGGCTCTTCTTCTCTGTGAAAAACTTGAGCTTACTTGGTGAATTCTCTTCCCCTTCAGCCTTTTCTTCTATGGAACAAACAAATCTTGCTCTGGGTGTTTTTTTATTTCTTCTGCCAAGGTGATCTCTGGACCCTTTGTCTTGCTTACTGCTTTCTCCTACCCATTTTTCCTGCCTGCTCCCTGCCTTAGCCACTCTTGACTTATCATTGGGAGGTGCCCATTTTTCTTGCTCTGCTTTCCAACCATTCATGTTTAAGTGAGAGTCCTAGAACAAGGCACTGCCACAACTCTCCCTCAAGAGCTACCTGAAGTTTCTCAGGGTCTCATCTAACCAGGAGGGAGGTCAGAAAAGAAGTGCTGGCTTTACTTCATGTGGATTTTGGCAAGATGTGAGAGGGCTGCAGAAGATTTAGTGTGGGATCTCACTTTGATCTTCTCATCCAAGGGGAAACTGAGGCTCTCCAGGGTCAGCACCTTGAAAGCTTTTCAAAATGCCTGGCCCCAGGGAAGAGCTGCCAGCTCCAGTCTCTCATAACAGACCCACCCATCACTCACCAAAAGAAAATGTGCACCACAGGTAACAGAAACCTGAAGGTGAACAACACTCTCCCAACCTCTCCTCTTGGGAGTATGCTTCTCATTAAGCTCCTCAGCTGTCAAAGTCTCATTATTCATTTCTGTAAGGAATGGCCAACCCTAGAGTCTCTGATTTATGCTCTCCACCTTCAGGCAATAACCACCACTTCATCACATCCTTTGAAGGTGCAGGGAAAAGCTCCTGGAAACACTCAGCTCTTCCTGACCCAGCCTGTGACCTGGGATGCTCAAACTCAAGGTTTCTTTGTAATGACTCTTACAGATGGACTTCTCAACATCTTTGGCTACAACACCTCCAGCTGGTAATGACAGAGTGGGTGGGGAAGGATGATACCTGAGGATAAGGCCATGGTGTGTCTGATAAGCCAGGCTATGCAGAGCCAGGACAGCTGGGTTTGAATTGCAAAGCTCCCAGCTCTGGGGAAGGACACAATTCATCTTACAACAAAATGAACATTGGCCACTTGCTAAGCTTCTCCCAAGCTGATTTAGGAGCCCTGGTGCTGGGTACATGAGGGAGAGAAAGGAGAGAAGGGAGTGAAGGGAGAGTGAAGGGAGAGTGAAGGGAGAGTGAAGGGAGAGTGAAGGGAGAGAAGGGAGTGAAGGGAGAGAAGGGAGAGAAGGGAGAGAAGGGAGAGAAGGGAGTGAAGGGAGTGAAGGGAGTGAAGGGAGAGAAGGGAGTGAAGGGAGTGAAGGGAGATCTGCCTTTCTAAAAGCATCTCTCAACTCACTCCAAGGTCTTTCTTTTTTGGGGGATTTTTTGGAACTAAAGACCAATAATTCCTCTTCCACCAGCTCACTCTGCTGTGTGGCAAGGCCAGTGCTTGGTCACAAATCCCTGGTCCTACATGTACCAGCTGCTCGCCCAGCCATTCTCTTAGGGAAGAAACCTTTGATCTGAAACTAATGGGCTCCATCTCATCTCAGACAGCCCTTGCAGCTTGCCCGTGATGGATTGGAAAACACATTCACCCCGTCACTGACAGCTTGGTCTCCCTTGCTCCTCAGTGTAGAAAAGCCCCTGTGCAGTAGATGCTGCACATGGATCCTCCTCTACTCAGCCCTTCCCCCTCTACTCAGCTCTGCTGAGACCCCACCTGGAGTACTGCATCCAGTTCTGGAGCCTCTATTACAAGAGGGATCTGGACATGCTGGAAGGTGTCCAGAGAAGGGCCAGGAGGATGAGCAGAGGGTTGGAGCTGCTCTGCTATGAGGAGAGACTGAAAGAGTTGGTGCTGTTCAGTCTGGAGAAGAGAAGACTCTGAGGTGACCTTCTTGTGGCCTTCCAGGATCTGAAGGGGGCTCCAAGAAAGCTGGGGAGGGACTTTTTAGGCTATCAGGTAGTGACAGGACTGGGGAGAATGGAGCAAAGCTGGAAGTGGGGAGATTCAGACTGGACATAAGGAAGAAGTTCTTCCCCATGAGAGTGGTGAGAGCCTGGAATGGGTTGTGCAGGGAGGTGGTTGAGGCTCCATCCCTGGAGGTGTTTGCAGCCAGGCTGGATGAGGCTCTGGCCAGCCTGCTGTAGTGTGAGGTGTCCCTGCCCATGGCAGGGGGGTTGGAACTGGCTGATCCTTGTGGTCCCTTCCAACCCTGACTGATTCTATGATTCTATGATCTATGGGGAGAGGGAAGTCAGGAGCAGGACACAAGCAGCAGCTCCATGGCAGCACTGGCTGCAGCTCTATAGTACATTAATAGATCACACTGCAAAAACAAAAAGGTCTTGAGGCAGAGCTGCAGACAGCACCCATCTGAAATTTCATTTCAGCTGCTGCAAATATGCAAGAGCTGAATTTCTTCTAGGTGGTTTCCCCCCTCACCAGGCAAAAATCCTCCTGTTAATGACTCTAAAGCTCCCTGCCATTCCTAACAGCAAATACCTGGCGAGGCTGAGAGGGGGAAGGAGCTGACTTCTGCTGCTCTTGTTCTTGCAGATGGGAAAGATTAGCAGTGCCAACCTGAGCTGCAGAGTACATTTCACTCTGTGAGGAGGCAAGGTGGTGCTGCAGGAACAACATGCTTAAAACTGCCAAGTGCAAACCACTGACTCAAAGTCTCAGTGCTGAGCAGGGAGAGCAACGTCCCTGCTGGTGTCTCAGCAATGACCTGGTCCACCCTTGTGCCTTGTCATCCAAGCCATCCCTTCACTTTCTTTCCCCATATCACCTCTGGCTCTAACAAGGGGGCTCCCAAGCCCAGCAAAGCCTTCTCCAAAGGGCTTCAGTGCTGGGACATTTCTGCACAGAAGGATGAGCTCGAAGTAATCTGCTCCAGCAAGATATGGAGGCAGACTTCTGGCCACAATCCAGGTTTTTATTAATATCCCAGGCTGAGGGAAGGGAAAGCTGTTCCTCCTTTCATACACAAAGTGCTGAGAGGAAGAAGAGAGAGAAACATTTATCTTCAAGCCTTCTGTAGCCTTGAGGCTCTTGGAACCCTAGGGGTTTTCTTGTGGGGGTGTTTGCTGGTCAGCAGGAAGGAGCAGGGTGGTGTAAAATCCCTTTTCATTGGATACCCTGGGAGAGGGAACTGAGAGAAAGGGAAAAACTGATTGTGGAGACATCTGATCCCTGGGATAGCAAATCATAGAATAGTTTTGGTTTGAAAAGACCTCTAAGTCCATCAAGTCCAACCATCAGCCCATCACTGCCAGGTTACCACTAAACCATGTTCCTCAGCACCACAGTTATAAAGGTTTTAAACCATTCCCACACAAGCAGCATTTAATCCAGGCTGAATAAATCCTCCCCAAAGGCTAATTAATGCCTCACCTTGATTCTGTGTGCTCCATCAGGTAGCACATAGTGTTCCAAAGTACACAAAAACCACCAAACACCAGAAACTTTTGATCTCATTGAGCAAACAACTGGATCCCAGCCAGCCAAAGCCCTAAATTACTCAGAGAACAGAGAAAGGCAGCAGTTTGTGCTTGTAAATGGCTGGTAAGGAACACAAGGAATGGTTTATTTCCTGGAATAAGAGCACATTTTCTGCACCTGTGTGACCACACACGTCATATGGCAGGAACAGGACACATCCTGGACCATATCTTGTCTGCAGGAGGATGAAATGTTAATGAAAGCTGCTTTGAAAGTGACATTCACTGAGTTGGAAAGGGCAGCTCACACCCCTAATGCTGACCCTCAAGATCAGAAGCTGAGGGAGAGGAAAAAAAAAGGAAGGGAGGCAAAAAAAAAAAAAAAAATTAAAAAGAAAAATAAGAAGAGAATCCTCTGCTATCATTAACCACACTTCTGAGTTTGGTCTCACCAGGCAGTGTCTGTGCTTTGAAAAATATCCCTGTCCAAGTACAAGTGAGATGTTTGCCTTACAGACTTGTTAAAGTGATGGAGAGCCAGCCAGTGCCACTGGTACAGCCTCCTGTGACTGCACTACTGAAGGACTCTTGTTCAGTCTCTATCACAGCCTTTAACAGCCAGGATTCCTAACCTACCCCCTGACTTTTACAGCATGCTGTATATATCCACACACACATTTGCTTTCTAAGGCAAAGCCCTGGAGTTCTTGGGGAGCTGCTCCTGGGGCTAGAGAGATTCCAGGGTTTATCTTAAGCATCACTGCCTTTGGAATGTCTCATTATCAATCTGGGTCTGTGTCAATTTTTTGTCCATCTAGGAGTGAAAAATAGCCAGATGGATGGGAATCCTTTCTGAGCTGCAGTTCTGAGGCAGGCTGCATTCCCAAACCAGACACAAGGCTATAGCTCTTCCCTCAACTGCAAGGAGTCAATACAGGAAGCACCAATCCAGCCTGCATGTGATGGTCCAGCACACCAGCAAAGAGCTCCTGTGCCCAGCAGTGCATGAAGATTGGTGCTTCCTGCAGCAGAAGAGATGCTTCATCACCCCACAGCACCTCCCTTCCCATCCTGCACACTGTGCTCCCCCCAAGGGGCTACCTCATACCCACCACATCCCTGCTCCAGCCCTGCCATCCCACCCCTCTCAGTCCCTCCAGCAGGAAGGAAATGAAATCCACGGGGATCTGGAGAAGAGAAGACTCCAGGGAGACCTTAGAGCTGCCCTCCAGCACCTGAAGGGGGGTACAGGAGAGCCAGAAAGGGGCTTGTTAAGATGGCTTGTAGCGATAGGATGAGGGGGAATGGATTGAAGCTTGAGGAGGGGAGATTTAGACTGGAGATTAGGAAGAAATCCTTTCCAGTGTGGATGGTGAGATACTGGAAGAGATTGCCCAGAGAAGCTGTTGTTGCCTCATTCCTGGCAGTTTTTAAGACCAGGCTGGATGAAGCTTTGAGCAAGCTGGTCTAGTAGAAGGTGTCTCTGCCCACAGCAGGGGAGTTTGAACTAGATGATCTTAAAGGGCCCTTCCAACTCTATGATCCCATGGCCAGGATACTCCAGCAGGTTGTAGGAGAAACACTGACTAGTGTGACAAGTCCCATGACTTCTGCTTTAGAACAGCCCTCCAGCTGGAAGTCCAAAGGCCCTGGCATTGCTATGAACAGTCCTGGAATGTAGCACAATGAAGAGGGAGAGAGAACCTGGGAACAGCCTATTAATACCTGCCTGTGCTGCCACTGGTTTCAAGCAGCACTAATAACCCCTTGGTGTCAGGAGCATTTCCATTCACCCTCTAATTTGACATAATTATTATAATAATACTACAAAATGCTGGAAACCAGTACCTGGTAATTGAGAAACAACCCAGCAGATGATCAATCAACCACACAGGTGGAAGAAAAAAAGAGCATTAACCACCACACTGCAGAGCCCTTTCCTTGTCATAACAGCTTAGGTGTTTCCCTACACATCCTGCTGGAGCTGCCAACAGGTGGTAACCCAACTAGTGTGTGAGAAGGGAAGAACTAAAGAGCCAGCATCTTCCAGGGAATAAAAGGTTTGTGTCAGTATTGTCCTTTGTGTCAACGTTGTCCTGCTCAGATGAGGTAAGTTCTGCTGACAGCCCTCTGCTTGGCAATGTGAGGGTTATTTCTTCCTGGAATCATGGAGTTGTTTCAGTTGGAAAAGCTCTCTAGGGTCATCAAGTCATCAACCTATCACCACCATGGCCACAAAACTATGTTCCAAAGTGCCATGGCCACACACACTTCCTGAACACCTCCAGGGATGGGGACTCCACCACCTCCCTGGGCAGCCTCTTCCAATCCCTGACCACTCTTTCAGCAAAGAAATTTTTCCCAGTATCCAACCCAAACCTCCTCTCATGGCTTGAGGTGATTTCCTCTTGTTCTATCACCTGATACTAGGGGAAAGAAACCAAACCTCCCCCCTTCAATCTAACCACCTTTCAGGTAGTTGCAGAGTCTGTGAGGAATTTTGGTGGACCCTCCCCACCCCCAGTTGCCCACATCAATAGGTATGAAGTCCTTGAAGCACATCAGCATTATCCATACCCGAGTTAATCTTGTGCATTGATTTTTTTTTCCCCTCATTACATTAATTCCATCATATGGAGGAAATTAGAATGTCCTTTGCCTTTGAAGCCATCACCACTGTCTTGCAGCTGAAAGATTCATGGTGCTGGAAGCTCTGTGCCAGGATCAGAGCAGAAGTGCAAGTCTAATTAAGAGCCAGAGGAAGAAAGGCTGTAATCTCCCATGTCAATTAATCAATTTTTCAATTAGCTAGCATGCTGATGGGTGGGCAGAGTGGGGAGATGGGCAGTCAGGAAGATGGAGAATGAGCTCAAGACCTATTTAACTCAACGGTCTGCCCACCACATGAGCCAGACCCCAGGAACCAGCAGATCCACTTCCCCCTGAGCTGCCTCACACAGCCACAATTCCCCAAGGATCATCTTCATGGACTTTTCCAGCTGCTCAGTTGTGGCACAGAAAAAAGGGGAATGCAAATTATTTCTGGGTTGAAGTAAGAGAGAAGGAAGGGCTGGAAACCCCTCCCCATGGCCAGTCCCTGGACCACTTTCCCTCACCCCACTGCTGCTCCACCTCCACCATTTGCTTCTCAGGGCAGGTGCTGCATACCTGGGGCAAGTGGGGGGGGGGGGAGGGGGGAGAGAAATATTTTGCAGTTCAAAACCAGGTAGAGCTGAAATGGAAAGTGTGGTTCAGCTCTACTCCTTCCCTCCCCTTGAGAAGCCTGGATGGAAAATTAAACCAGTTAATTCTGCAAAAACAATAGCCCAACACAAATTTAATGATTTTAAATCCTGAAATGTGGCAAAGAAAACAGAACTGGGGCTGGGGATTTGCTCTCTACAGAAAAATGACCAAACCAAAACCCCCAAAACCCAAACATTTCAGCATTAAAAACAACCAAAAGGGCCAATTTCCTACCAGCTTCCAAGTACTTCCCTGGGTAGCACAGCAACAATAGAATGAGATTGAGGGAACTCATCCTGCTCCCTTCATTGTGAGTGGCTCTGATCTCCTCTGGGCTTCACAATTTGCTTCCAATCAGAAAGAATCAGGAGAAAACCCCAGAGCCACAGAATGATTTTGGTTGGAAAAGACCTCTAAGCTCATCAAGAGGAGAGGGACTTGGGGGTGCTGGTGGAGGAGAAGCTCAACAGGAGCTGTCAATGTGCACTTGCAGCCCAGAAAGCCAACCAGAGCCTGGGCTGCATCAGGAGAAGTGTGGCCAGCAGGTCAAGGGAGGTGATTCTCCCCTTCTGCTCAGCTCTGCTGAGACCCCACCTGGAGTGCTGCATCCAGTTCTGGAGCCTCTATTACAAGAGGGATCTGGACATGCTGGAAGGTGTCCAGAGAAGGGCCAGGAGGATGATCAGAGGGCTGGAGCTGCTCTGCTATGAGGACAGACTGAGAGAGTTGGGGCTGTTCAGTCTGGAGAGGAGAAGGCTCTGAGGTGACCTTCTTGTGGCCTTCCAGGATCTGAAGGGGGCTCCAAGAAAGCTGGGGAGGGACTTTTGAGGGTGTCAGGTAGTGACAGGACTGGGGAGAATGGAGCAAAGCTGGAAGTGGGGAGATTCAGGCTGGACATGAGGAAGAAGTTCTTCCCCATGAGGGTGGTGAGAGCCTGGAATGGGTTGTCCAGGGAGGTGGTTGAGGTCCCATCCCTGGAGGTGTTTGCAGCCAGGCTGGATGAGGCTCTGGCCAGCCTGCTGTAGTGTGAGGTGTCCCTGCCCATGGCAGGGGGTTGGAACTGGCTGATCCTTGTGGTCCCTTCCCACCCTGACTGATTCTATGATTCTAATTCCAACACCACCATGGCCATTAACCCACATCCTGAATTTCACCTCTGTGAGTTCCCTGAACACCTCCAGGGATGGGGACTCTACCACCTCCCTGGGCAGCCTGTTCCACGAAGTCTGAGCTCAGTTTGACTTCAGCCTTTCCCCAGCTCAGCCCCCAAAGAGCTGCTCTCTGTGTGCCACCAGCTGCTTTCTACTCCGAGTTTTGCTGTCCTTGAAAGCAGAGGCTCCTCACTTTGGGTTAAATTCATTATTGATAAAGAAATAAATAAAGCTATCATTGCCAAAAAGCCCTCAAACCACTTTCATGCTTAGTTTGAATGCACCAATATAACATTTGGAATAATCTCATGAATAGATGCAGGAGCTAAGATCATGGAAAATAACAGCAGCAAATGATCCAGTTGCCAGCACAACTTTCTGGGAGTAAAAGGCAGCTCAGGACAATTTCCCTATTGTTCAACCTAATTTATTTAGCTTCCCCTAACGGCAACACACCTCCCTTAAGGGAAATATAAAGTGTGTGTGTGTTAGGGAAGGGGGGGGTGGTGGAAATGATTGGAGCTGATTTATTTGTATTTGTTTGCTCTGAATGGGAAGAGGAAATAAAAAGGTGGAATAATTTACAGCCAAAAAAAAAAAAAATCATTCCAGAGAAATTAAATCTCTCTTGAAGGAACCAATTTTCAAGCTTCAAATTGCCCACCTGGCTTGGGGGTTCTACAGGCAGAAAGCAAAGCAGCCAGCAGCCAGCCCAGTAGACACTGGGAGCTTTCCATTCTCCATTTATTTCTTCAATAAATCCTTTTTTTGCTGCTGAAAATGATGATTTTTTTTTTTTTAAATTTTCTTTAGTGGAAAGGCTGTTTTTGGGAAATGCCAACCTGAGGTGGAAATGACAGAGCAGGTCCTGCCAGTGAGGGGTTTGAAAAGGTTAAAGGAAAGTCTCAAATCTGTTTGGGGAAGCACATGGCTGCTTCTAGGGGGAAAGAAAATGCATCATTTCAGAGGCAAAATGTGAACACCTGGACTCTGCAGCCTGCCAGACTTGTTTTGGGAGGCAAGCAGAGAGGATGCAGCTCTTCACTGTGCCAGGCTCAGCAGGAAAACAAAAGGTTTGGGGGAGCAGAATGGAGAAGCTCATAAAATAGCAGAGATCTGATGCATTCCAGACACGTGCCTTGCAAAGCAGGCAGGGAAAAGGCAAGCTTGGCATGGGAGCCTTCAGGGCCAGTGCAGGATTTGGCCATGGTTTAGAGCTTTGTAGTCCCTCACTGCCTCCAGGTGTTTGCAGGATGGAAGGTGCCAGACGTGGCAGCTGCCAACACCAACTCAAAGTCACTAAGGGATGCTGGCTCACCTTTGAGCTCCCTGAATGCTGGGAGGCTGCCTGCACACCTCATGGCATTTGATGGGAATTTCCCAGGGAGAATGCAAGAAACAATACAGCAAACCTGCCAGGTAGGGCTGGACTTGCCTTTAGACCCAGATTAGCTTTGGAGTAGTCATGGGTTGGTGAGCTCTAAGCTGTGAAGCTGGACATGAGGATCTCAAAGGTCTCTTCCACCCTCAACAGTTCTATGCTTCTATGGCTGGGATGGGGCAGGAGTCCCAGCACAGCAGAAGGCAATGCTTGTCACTGCCAAGCTGGAAAGGTGGTGACAAAACCAGAAAAAGAATAAAAAATGACTTGCAGTTTGGGATCCTAACGTCCAGAGAGGTCCTTCCTGCAGGAACCTGCCATGTGAGAGTATTTCATTGCACCTGAGATGGAAGTGTTGCTGCCAAGACTGGCTCCAGAACCAACAGGAGGACCAGCACAGGAGAGTGACTCTCATCTCTCCTGGGACAGCTGGGCTCTCCCAAGCCCTTTTTGGCTCCTGGGTTTGATTCCTCTGGTACAGAATAATCTGCAGTTGTATGACAAAAATAGGCCTTGAGCAGAAGCATTTTGCTTCTCCTAGAAGAAGGCATCATAAAAAAAACCCCATATAAATAATAAATTCACACTTGAAAACCTTATTATTTTGAAAACGTTTTGCCTTATTGCTCATGTGAGGAAGATTTCAACAGAGAAAGTGTTTTCCTTATCCAGTTCCCACATCAGTGCTGATCTTCCCTGTCCCACATCCAGCTGGCCAAGGACCAAAGGGGATTTTTCTCCCTGCCACTTGCCAGGGTTAGAGAATCACAGAAGCGTTTTGGGTTGGGAGGGGCCACAAGATTCACAGATTGCATCAGGTTGGAAGGGACCCTCAAAGGTCATCTTGTCCAACCCCCACTCCTGCAGTCAGCAGGGACACCTCCAATTGGATCAGCTGCCCAGGGCCCCATCAAGCCTGATTTTAAATGTCTCCAGGGATGGGGTATCAAGCACATCCCTGGGCAACCTGCTCAGGTGTTATACCACCCTCATGGTAAAGAACTTCTTCCCTGAATGCATCTCCCACATCATGCAGCTTCACTGGAGCACCACTCCTGCTGCTCAGCCCTGCATTTAGGACCTCTGAGCTGGAAACTGGCATGTTTGCTGTTTTCCTCTTTGTTGTCCATTTAACATCTTCATACATCAAGGCTGCCTATTTATAGTTGCTTTATCGAGCTGGATCTGAACAGCTCCTCTCTGGCTGGAGAGGGATCTCTTAGCCAAAGGCCACATCAAGCAAGCACACAAACTGAAAGAGATCTGCCTTTATGTTGCAAACAGAGCTGCTCTTTCAACTCTCTCTCTCTAGCTAAAGTGGAGCAGGAAGGAGGAGCTCAATTCTCCCAGGGATTCTCCACTTCACATGTGAAAGCAGAGAGTGCTTCACATCTTGCTCCTGCTCGACTCACTTTTCAGTTCTTTCTTCAGCAAGAATGGGAGGAAGCATCTCATGGTCAGGCTGGCAAGGCTGAGGTTGCAATTAATGACTTCTTAGATTGCCTGGGCTTAATTGTTCCACTAGATGGACCCAATACCAGTCTCAGTGTCATGTGCCCTATGTCACCAGTGGCTGAGGAGCACCCCTGGGAAAGGTCTTTCTGAGCAGGAGGAGCTCAGTTACACTGAGCAGTCCTGGCTTGCTTGGGGGAATTACAGCACCTCAAAGCCTCACTGTGACTTTCTCCTTTGTCCCACACTGACAGCACATCCATAGGAAAATACTCCCCTTTGGTTCTTTGCTTTAATCCTTTGCAATCACAATTCATTTCAATGTGTCTATAGCAGAAGGACAAAGCCCTGCCCCATGGCAGGCTGTGCAGGTACACAGCCTCTGCAGGGGGTTCCCAGACCTGCTGCTCACCTCCACCTTACTGACTGTCACAAATACCAGGAAAAGAGGAATGCAGATCCCCAGCAAACTGCCATCTGCTCCCCTGTCCTCTGTCATCCTGAGCATCCAACCTGGACTTTTTCCCTGGGAGCATCTCCTGTGCTGCAGGATGAATGTCCATCTAAAGAGGACAGCAGTCACTCCTGCTCTTGGCATGTAGGTAAGCAGCCCAGCTGGTGTTGCTGTTCCCAGATCCATGCAGGAGTTACAGATGGCATGCTTTTCAATATTTTATTAACCTCTGCCACCATCTGAAATCCCCAAGCAGTTTAATTTCTGCTTCCCTAAATCTACTGAAATGGAAAGTTTTCCCAGAGTGAATTTTCAGCCAGGATGACTCAAGACAGAGTCCTCAACTGAACTCACTTCACTCTCCCCTGGTAAAGCCATGCTGAGCTCTTTTTACTTGCAGGTTAAGATGGAAATAAGGGGAGTGTACCCTAGGACAGATCAGTTGAGCACAGCTGATCTCTGCCAGCAGGGTTCCTGGCCCCAGTGATGGAGCCTGGTGAAGCTTTTGCCAGCTCTTACTGCCTGCAGACACACAACTGTGACATCCCACAGCCCAGAAGGAAGAAACCTCATGGTCCAGCAAGGATGTGCAACCTCACTTGCAAGTAAACTTCAAGCTGCTTTTGAGTCTCTCTGAGAATCACATCAACCTCTTCTCCAAATCACTTCAGGAAAGCAATCCAGCCCCAGCTAGTGCCTAATGTTCTGTCCTGATCACAGAGGTACAGAATGGTTTGTGTTGAAAGGGACCTTAAAGCTCATCCAGTTCCAACCCCCCTGCCATGGGCAGGGACACCTCCCACCAGCCCAGGTTGCTCAAGGTCTCATCCAGCCTGGCCTTGAACACCTCCAGGGAGGGGACATCCACAGCCTCCCTGGGCAACCTGTTCCAGTGTCTCCTCACCCCCACTGGAAAGAATTTCTTCCTAATCTCCAGTCCAAATCTCTTCCATCTTTAGAGCCATAGAATAGTTTGGGTTAGGAGTTTAAAAGTCACCTAGTCCCACACCCTGCAGTCACAGCAGGGACATCCCCAACTAGAGCAGGTTGCTCAGAGCCCCAAACAACCTGGCCTGAAATGGTTCCAGGAATGAGGAAGCTCTCTGGGCAACCTGGGTCAAGGTCTCACCACCCTCAATGTAACTAATTTCCTCCTTCTGTCTTATCTAAATCTTCTTCTTTTAGTTTAAACCAGCACCCCTTGTCCTGTCACAAGAGGCACTGCAGAAAAAGTCTGTCCCCATCTTCCTTCCTGGCCCTTTTCAGTGCTAAAAGGTCACAGTAAGGTCTAGATTTTTTTTTTTTTACCCAGGTACCTTTAGACAGCACCTTTGACTCTTCCTCTGGATGGCAAATTGGCACAAACAGAGCTCCCAGAACCCAAAGCAGCTGAACTCCCTGGCTCCCCTTGGCACCTTTGGGGTATTGGTGTTTATTGGCCTATCTGCAGTGACTCCTGTGCTGAAGTTCCCACTGGTTCACAAAGAGGTAGATCACAAAAGCATTGATTGGCATTCCCTGGGTGGCAGAGCAGTGAGCTCAAGCCCACTGCAAAGCCCAGCAGCCTGCAGTTGTGTTCCAGAGAGGCTCTGCTCTGGGATAATCATCTGGAATCCATAATTGATCAATGAGTGGGTGCCACAGCCCAAGCAAAAGACACAGTTGGCACTGCACTGCCATGTCTGATTTCTCCACCTTGCATTCTAATCCTGCATCATACTTCATAATGACTAACCCCCAGGCTGTGTTTTCACTCACCAAATGCAGTAATGTCAGCTGCCTTGCCTGCTTCCAGGCATTAAAGCACTGCTGGATTTGAACTGTAATCCTTGATGGAAAAGTGTAATCCAGGCAGGACTAGTCCCTGTGTGTATCACTGGCCAAAAGACCAGATTAAAGGAGCAGCATCTGCCTCAAAACAGCCTTTGGAACTCCTGTGCTGTTCAGTGCAAGGAAATGAAACAACTCAGAGGTTTAATTTTCCTCTCAAGCAAACCCAAATCCCCATTTCTCATCCTCTCCTTGAATTCTGGGCAGGATTAAAGGGAACCTCTCCCTCCCCAGCACACAGCTACTCCCATACCTGGGCTTGCTCTGTAGTGAGGGTGCAAGCAGGGCCCTCAGAGATATGAGACCCCGCAGCCCCCCTTCTGCAGTCATGCTGTGATGCAGGCTGCAATGAAAGACACTCCCCTCCCCCCTCAAAAAAAATCAGGAGCTGTTTGTCTGACACTTCAGCATTCCTCCCAGCTTTTGGCTTGGCAGGAGGAGGGATGTGTGAGAGGTGCCTGGAGTTTGGGAAGGCTGCAGGACCGAGTGGAACAGCTTTCAATTCTCACGAGCCTCAAACATGGTAATGAAAATAGCATCCTGCTGAGCTGCAGTGGCTGGCAGCAAGGACAGCTTCCCACCACACACAGCAGCTTCTGGTTCCTCTCCTGAGTGGCTGCCTGTCCTGCCTACACCCAAACCGTGCTGGGCTGCAGAGGAAAGAGGTACAGAAGAAAACAAACTCCTTGAAGCAGAAGAAATGAGATGAATTTGCAGCAGTTGGGGCTCTGGCTGCTGGGTGTGGTGATCTTGCTGCATCTAGCCATTGGTGGCTGTTGCCTGGAGCTTTAGGACCAGGTGTCAGCCTGTGCTGGAGGCATTCACACCTAGCTTGGGCAGCTTGCCTGGGAAAGTTCACCTTGGGAAGTGACAGGCATTGCTGGCTCTGCTCCTGAGTTTGCTGAATCACAGAATAAGGGCTGGAAGGGACCTCAAAAAATCATCCAGTCTGACAGAATCACAGGATTACTGAGGCTGGAAAAGACCTCTGAGATCACCAAGTCCAGCCTATGACCTAACACCACCACATCAGCTAAACCATGCCACCAAGTGCCACATCCAAGCTTTTCTTAAAGACCTCCAGGGATGGCAACTCCACCACCTCCCTGGACAGTCCATCCCAGTGTCTATTCAGCCTTTCTGTGAGGAATTGCTTCCTAATATCCAACCTAAACCTCCCCTGGTGCAGCTTCATACCACAGAATCATAGACTTGTTAGGGTTGGAAGGGACCCCAAGGATCATCTAGTTCCAGCCTCTTGCCTGGGAGGAAAGCCTGATCCTCACATGACTACAACTTCCTTTTAGGTAGCTGTAGAGAGTGATCATAGAATCATAGAACCAGCCAGGTTGGAAGAGAGCTCCAAGCTCATCCAGTCCAACCTATCACCCAGCCCTAAGCAATCAACCAGACCATGGCACCAAGTGCCTCATTCAGGCTTCTCCTGAACACCTCCAGGGATGGAGACTCCACCACCTCCCTGGGCAGCACATTCCAATGGCCAACCACTCTCTCTGTGAAGAACTTTCTCCTCACCTCCAGCCTAAACCTCCCCTGGTGCAGCTTGAGACTGTGTCCTCTTGTTCTGCTGCTGGTTGCCTGGGAGAAGAGCCCAACCCCCTCCTGGCTACAACCTCCCTTCAGGTAGTTGTAGACAGCAATGAGGTCTCCCCTGAGCCTCCTCTTCTCCAGGCTGAACACCCCCAGCTCCCTCAGCCTCTCCTCACAGGGCTGTGCTCCAGACCCCTCCCCAGCCTTGTTGCCCTTCTCTGGACACCTTCCAGTCCCTCAACATCTCTCTTGAATTGAGGAGCCCAGAACTGGGCACAGCACTCAAGGTGTGGCCTGACCAGTGCTGAGCACAGGGCAGAATAACCTCCCTTATCCTGCTGGCTACACTATTCCTGATCCAGGCCAGGATGCCATTGGCTTTCCTGGCCACCTGGGCACACTGCTGGCTCATGTTCAGGTCCCCTCTAAGTCTCCTCTTCTCCAGGCTGAACAACCCCAGCTCCCTCAGCCTTTCCTCATTTGGCTTTCCCTCCAGAGCAACCCTTCTGCTAGAGCAGGTCACACAGGAACACATCCAGGTGGGTTCTGAATATCCCCAGAGAGGGAGACTCCACAACTCCCCCAGCTTGGGGCTTGCAAGAAAGACTGAGCCCTGGAACCAAGCTGCTCATCTGTCTAAGCAGACCATCCCAAACACCCTCCTGGGGCAGAGGGCAGTGAGAGAAGGAGCCATTTGCACATTCTCCCCATAATCATGTCTTGGCTTGCTGCCTGTGCTCCTCCCAGCACCCTCCTTGGCACATGGTTCTGCCCTGTCTCCCTGGACCATAAGTCATACACCCAAGAAAGGCAAGCTGGGCTGGCAGGAGACATCAGCAATAAGCCAGAATAAGACAAGAGATGCCATGGCAGCACAACACAGGGCAGGGCTTTAGTTGCAGCATCTGTTTTCTTTATCATGCAATCTGAAAGTTCTCACTGGCTCTGCCTCCATGCTCTGTGCCAGGGGACAGGAGGGACAGCAAGAAAAGCTGACCTGAGCTGTTGTGGAGACTCTTGAGCAAGAGACAACAAGGAAGGAACCCAAATGTTGAAAATGGAGGTTTGCTAACACAGTTCTGCTGTTGCCTTCACTTTCTCAGGTCTTTCATGGGTGATACACACTGACCCAACCCCACAGCAGGATCTGCCTCCCCATTTGGGATTCACATCTGGGGTGGGGTTGTTGGATGCTCCATTACAGCCCACATGGTTCTTTACACCAAAGCCAAGTGAGTGTGAAGTGTCCCCACCATGCCTGGGAGTGCCTACCACCAGCTTTGCCTGGCAGGAGGTGAGGATCCCAAACACCATGAGATGACAACCTGAGGGGCTTACAGACCTTCCTGCAAGGCCATGGAATGCATTCTCCTAGGCTTGTCCAAAGCATTGTCCTTCCTCAGGCTGTGCTGCTGTCTGGCACACCAAGTGGAACAGGGCCTTCTAAATATAGAGGGGGTTTAATGGCTACAGGAGGTGAAAATATCCTGGATCCATTTATCTTTGCAAGAAGAGCACCATGGGGATTTCATAATTAAACTGTGCACATCCAGTTGCTATGGAGCTTTCCCCAGTCCCTGGATCCATCAGCCAGAGGAAAATGGGTCAGTGTAGCTCTCTGCAGCCACCAGTTCCCAAAGCTGGTTCCTCCCTCACAGACCAGCATCCAAGCTCACCACTTAGGTGGAGGTATAGAATCATGGAATCAATCAGGTTGGAAGAGACCTCCAAGATCATCCAGTCCAAGCTACCACCCAGCCCTAAGCAATCAACTAGACCATGGCACTAAGTGCCTCATCCAGGCTTTTCTTGAACATCTCCAGGGATGGTGACTCCACCACCTCCCTGGGCAGCACATTCCAATGGGCAATCTCTCTCTCTGGGAAGAAATTCCTCCTAATATCCAGCCTAGACCTCCTCTGGCACAACTTGAGACTGGCCTAGTCTCCATGTGCACCAGCAGCCAGGCTTGGTGCTGAGCAGGGACCTCACAGGGGACTCAGCAGCATTCTGCAGTTCCCAATCTCACAGCCATGACGTGGCCAAGCCCATGGGAGTCTCCACAGTGTCACAACAATGTGGTTGCTCCAAACTCAGACCTTGCCTGGACCCATTAGGAAATCTGGTGCCATTTTTCATATCTTCAGCAGGTTTAGGTCCCAATTTAAAAAATATATATATATATATAGGAAAATAAGAAAACTCAGCCTTGCTGAAGACCTCCAGAGCAGGCTGGTTGCTGTTTCTTTCTTTCATTTCCTGACCATGAAATTCCAGTTTTAAGTTTTAGCCAGGGATGTTCCTCCTGGAGGTAACCTTTCTCTGCTTATCTTTCTGTGAAAAAACCAAACCCACAACCAAGAGCTCTGGAACCCTGTGAGTGATTCTTTGGGAGAGTTGGTATGACAAATAAAATCCATCCCAACAACTTCCTTCCAGCTGCTTTGGGAAATAGATGTGCTGTGTCTTGATCACCTTTAACTAGGTTTATGTAAAAGGTCAGAGCAGCTCTGTCCTCCCTGGATCCCAAAGAGGAAAAGCCAAAGCAGACAGCTGAGCAGCTGTCCTCAAGGTGGCTTTGACCTTATCAGATGTAGGCAACGTAGGAAAGCACAACAAATAGATATTGCTGGTGCAATTAGGCAGCTGCCTCTGAGGCTGGGACAGTGAAAACTCCTGCACAGCCAGCATGGGGGCTGGGACGTGGGCTGGAGCTGCAGCACCTCCAGAAAGTGCCAAGCAGTGGGGGGTGTGCAGGGATGATGCTTTTAATCACCATGTCCCAGCCCCCACTTTGGAGCAGTCAGAGGACTCTGTTGTCATCACTCATGTGCAATGTAAGAACTTTCAGATCTTCTCTTTCTTTTTAATCAGTCAAACTGCTGGAGATGATTAGTTCTTTGCTGTCTCAAAGAGGTGGTTCCTGACAGGGGAGGTCATGCCAGGAGCCAGCTGCATCAGGCAAGGGACAGTCACCATCCCTTAGCTCCAGGCATGGCTGTGAAGGTCAGCTGCTCTGGGGCAGCAGGGTGGGACCATGATGGCCCCAAGAATCACAGAATTAACCAGGCTGGAAAAGACCTTTGACATCATCAAGCCCAACCTATCACTCAACACCATCTAATCAACTAACCCATGGCACTAAGTCCCTCATCCAGCCTTATTTTAAACCCTTCCAGGGACAGTGACTCCACCACCTCCCTGGGCAGCCCATTTCAATAGCCAATCTCTCTTCCTGGGAAGAATTTCTTCCTAACATCCAGCCCAAACCTCTCCTGGCACAGCTTGAGTCTGTGTCCTCTCCTCCTGTCACTGGTTGTCTGGGAGAAGAGACCAACCCCCACCTGGCTACAAGCCCCAAGACAGAAGCATCAACATAAAAGTCCTGCTGAGCACTTGTGTACAGAGAGGAGGTGCCCAGGGATTTCTGTTCTCACAAACACCCAAAGCTCCTGGCCAGGGTGGTAATTTATAAACCTCACTGGCTTTGGTTTTGTTTTTTTTTTTATTAATATATTTACAAACCTCATTATGCCATCAAAACAAGCTGGATGCTTTGGAGTACTGCAGCTCAACAGGCAGCCAAAGCCTCTTTTGGGATGTTAAGGGCAAGAGCTCAGAAAGGAGAAGGGCCATGAAAATAAGGATTGATGGTTTTGTGGTAAGGAGAGACTTGGACAGGGAGTGGTGATGCTTGGGCATGTCCAGCAGCTGGGGAGGCTCAGCCTGGCCTCAGCTGCCTGCTCAGGGTGAGAAAACAACATCAAGCAACCACCAGTGGTCTGTAAAGCTTGGGGGGGATGCTGAGGGACACAGCAGAGGAATGAAGAAAGGCTGAGAGAGGTGGGGTTGGTCAGCCTGGAGAAGAGAAGGCTTCAGGGAGAGCTTATTGCAGCCATTAAATCATTAAGGGGAGCCTATAAGAAAGGAGGAGACAGAAATTAACAGGGTCTGTTGTGCCAGGACAAGGGGTGATGGCTTTAAACTGAAGGAAGGATACTCTGACTAGAGAGAAGGAAGAATATTTTTACACTGAGGGTGGTCAGAGCCTGTCCCAGGCTGCCCAGAGAGGTGGTAGCTGCCTCATCCCTGGAACCATGGCAGGTCAGGTTGGTTGGGGAGCAACCTGCTCTAGTGGCAGAGGTCCCTGCTGACTGCAGAGGGGTTGGACTGGATGGCTTTGAAAAGTTCCTTCCTGCCTAAACCATTCCATGATGCCAGGTGCAGGGGAAACCCCCACACCCCAAGCTGCCATGAAACAACAAAAGCTAAGCCATTCCCAGCCCCAAGCCTGGGCTTTCTCTTCAGCCCACTCCTGCTGCAGGACTAAGCCAGGCTTTGGCCACTCTCTGAGCAAAACACAACATCCCCTTAATGAGGTGTGATTAACCCAGAGGCTGGTGCCACATCCTGCAGCTGTGGGCACAGCAGCTTTGCCATTAGTACTGGAGGGTGCTGGCAATTAAAGCAGCACTGGCAATTACTCCATTACTGGCTTGGTGGACTTGTTGTTGTTTTTCACTCCCTCCTGGAGAGGGATGCAGACCCCACGCACTCTTTGATGGAGCTGGGAACTGGGCCCTGCTCCAACTTCCATTTGGAGGGTTATCAAAGACTTGATGTACCCAAGACACAGCTGAACAGCAGGGAAAGGGAAAATTTACCTAATTTTAATGTAAAAACCAATACTGCAAGAGAAGAAGAAGAGAAAAAAATCCTATTCTTTGATATTTTCTAAACCAAGAGGTAGTCCCAGAGGTGAGCTCCTGCCCTGCCAGAGAGGAGGAAAAGCATAATGTGCACTTCTGAGGTTTTCCAGAGCTGTTCTGTGCTCTGAGGTTATACCTTCTACATTTATTTATATGCTGGTGACTTAATTAGATGTTCTTTTGTCTCAAGTGGCAGCCAGATGAATCAGCACTCTCTGTACACATGCAAGGTCTCTGCTCAGGACCAGCTCCTGGCAGCCACAGCCCTCCAAAAAATCCACAGCAGGGGAAGGGTTGAGATCAC
Source organism: Indicator indicator (assembly GCF_027791375.1). NCBI lineage: Eukaryota > Metazoa > Chordata > Aves > Piciformes > Indicatoridae > Indicator > Indicator indicator. The sequence continues at coordinate 10,297,238 of NC_072037.1, forward strand.
CTCACACCCAGGGCCCCAGCACAAAGCCTCCAGCTCTGCTTTTTCCCAATGTGTCTTTGACAGTGCTGCCAGCAGTGCTTAAAAGCAAGGACACCCCCTTGCTGTCAGCCCTACCTCAGGCTGTATCAACCCAAGACCTGATGTGACCCCAGAACTGACATTGATGTCCTGGACCAAGTCCAGACAAGGTCAATGAAGCTGGTGAAGGGTCTGGAGAAGAAGTCTTGGGAGGAGCAGCTGAGGGACCTTGGGTTGTTTAGCCTGGAGAAAAGGAGGCTGAGGGGAGACCTTCTGGCATTTTACAACTCTCTGAAAGGAGGTTGGGGTGAAGTGGGGATTGATTTCTTCTTCTTAGTAACAAGTGATAGGACAAAAGGAAATGGCCTCATGTTGCACCCAGGGAGGCTTAGGTTGGACATTAGAAGAAACTTCACTGAAAGGGTTCTCAGGCTGCCCAGGGAGGTGGCTGAATGCCCATCCCTGGAGAGGTTTAAAAGATGCAGAGACGTGGTGCTGAGGGCCATGGTTCAGCACCAGGCTGGGCAGAGTTAGAGAATGGTTGGGCTCGATGATCTTAAAGATCTTTCCCAACCAAAACCATTCTGTGAAGGGATTGCTCAGGAACAGAGAGTGAGGGTGTGAGAGGAGGTGATCCTTCCTCTCCTTCCCCTTCATCTGAGGGACTCAGCATAGATCAGCTGAAGCTTATGTTACTACAACTTGTCAGATGAAAGAGCCAGAGAATGCAGATGAAAAGGCTGCTTGTGTTTAACTTTTGTGGTTTGTTTGGGGTTTCTTTAGTGCCTTTATTGGTTGTTCCAGGCAGAGAGCAGTTGCCCCATCCCACACATCACCCCTCTAGAGACCCAGCCTTGCAGTTGCCAGCAGATCCCTCACCTTTCAACAACATCTCCTCTGAGAATCTGCCCTTTGCAGAGCTGAAATCACTTATCCAATCCCCTACTGACAAGCCCAGATAACCCCCTGCAAACCCAGGGCTGTGGTGGTGGAATTGTCAGCACCCAGCTCAACCCATACCAGCCCAGCTGGGCAGGTCACAGCCTGCAAAGCCACCCTAAGGACTGGGGTGAGATGGGCCCCGGGGACATTTGAGTCCTGAGGGCTCTTGAGCTGCTTCAGGTCTATGGATGGATGCCATCTGCCCCCAGGCAGGACCCTGAGGGTGATTCATCACTCACCAGGAGCAGCTGCATCGTGGTGCAAGGGCAGAGCCTCCCCAGCACATGTCAGTGTGGCTGGTGCAGAGGGGCCCTGATTTCTACCCTGGATCTTGCTGAGCTGAGTTTATTCCCAGCAGCAGAACAGGTCTCTTGCTGGTTTATAAGCTGAGCCCACACAGTCTCCTGCTCAATGTGCTGCAAAGCTGAGCCACAAAAGTTTTACCCATTTCCCCCATGCCTGGCTCCACTTCCCATCAATGTTTCCATACACCACTGCCAGTATCACAACACACACAGGGCACTGCCAGCCAGATGTCTGCATCCCAGCACCTTCCTTGGCAGCCTGCCTCTCCTCCCAGCTCAGGAGAGGTGCTGCCCACCCAATCCCTGCACCAACACTGTGATGGGTGTGAAGGATGGAGCAGGTGCCCATGCCCAGGGAATGCTGCAGGATGCAGAGCTCCTTCCCAGCTCTTTCTTGTTTTCACTCCAGCAGGATTTTTTTCTTTAGGCTAGCAGATGGGAGTGGGTTGCAGCATTATTTGATTGCTACCTATTTATGGCAGTCTCACAATATTCTGTTCCACCAGGGCAAGAAGCCATTTGCAGAGGGTTGGACATGTGAGTGGGAAGTCTTTTTGAGTTGCTTTTCTTCAGTCCAGGGATTATGTAAGAGAAGATGGAGTGTCCAACCTGCAGCATTCCACTGGAGGGCTGCCCACTAGAGAGGCAGGGAGAGCTGTGTCAGCCCAGTTGTGTTAGACTGGGTATGAGGAAGAAATTCTTTCCAGGGAGGATGGTGAGACACTGGAACTGGTTCTAGCTGGTACTGGTTCCAGTTGCCCAGGGAGGTTGTGGATGTCCCCTCCCTGGAGGTGTTCAAAGCTAGGCTGGATGTAGCCTTGAGCACCCTCAGCTAGTAGAAGGTGTCCCATGGCAGGTCCCTTCTAATTCAAACCATTCCATGGTGTCCTGCCCAAGGATGGAGGAGACAAACCACCTTGCTCCCCCCAGCCCAGCTTTGCTCCTGGCAGCTGTAGTCTGCTCACATCTCCTTTCTCAAGCCCAGCTTGCTGCCAGACTTTGCTCCTCCAAATACAGCTGGGTTTAGGCTTTGGAGAAAGCCTTTTTAATCTGTACTTTCTGTGAGAAACTGTGATTTAGCAAGGGAAGAGCAAAGGGAAGCCTGGCTCACCTCACACTGCACAGCCTGCCTGCTGAATTCCCTCACAGCCCAGCTTTCCTCAAACCAACAACCCCACCCCAGAGAGTGAAAAGCCTCCCCAGGGTGAGAGCTCCTAAAATAATAACAGTCCCCACTCCAGCACAGGAGTGAATGCAACAGGAATGGAGCTCCCCAGGCCTCTGCTTGTCCCCTACACCCCAGCCCAGCCCCTTGAGCAGCTCTAGGTGTGCCCAGAGGAACGAACAGGGACCCTCCTCACTCATGGCTACGATGCCTCAGGAGCAAACTTCTCCCTGTACCTGGGGCTGCTGCTGTTATTGCTTCCACAGCAGAGACAACATGATTTATTGAAGGCTTTTTTTTTTTTTTTTATTTCCCAGTGGTTCATCCAGGGCTGTGCTGTATGTGTAGGGAAGATAAACTGGCTCATTATTGCCCTGATCTCTACTCCTGTCACACTTGCAGCTGTTCGGCGGTGACGGCGACACTTCGCCGTTTTGCTCTGCTCTGACACAAAGGCAAGAACCAGAAGAGGAGACAGAGGGCTGGGAGTGTGATGCCAACTCCAAAAATCACACTGTCCTGCCCTTTTCATGGAGAGCAACACACACACACACACAAGAGAAAGCTCCAGGGAGACCTTAGAGCAGCCTTCCAGTACCTGGAAGGGGCTACAAGAGAGCTGGAGAAGGATTTTTTACAAGAGCTTCTAGTGAGAGGATGAGAGGGAATGGATTGAAGCTTGGGAAGGGCAGATTTAGACTGGAGATGAGGAAGAAATTCTTTCCAGTGAGGGTGGTGAGACACTGGAGCAGGTTGCCAGGAAAGTTGTGGATGTCCCCTTCCTGGAAGTGTTTAAAGCCAGGCTGGATGAGGCCCTGAGCAACCTGGGCTGGTGGGAGGTGTCCCTGCCCGTGGCAGGGGGGTTGGAACTGGATGAGCTTTAAGGTGCCTTCCAAACCAAACCTGACTGCTTGGGACTGGAGGCAGTGTGATGGCAGCATGTGGAGTTTTCCACATGCACAAAGGAAACGGAGGGATTTTCCAGGTGGAACATGCACCCTCCCACCTCTGCCTGCTTGGGGTTGCATGCCAGATTAAAGGGACATTGCTCCCACACGGAAGAGATCTCCCCTGCTCCTGGCATCCAACCCTGAGGAGGTCCTGAGCAAGGGCTGCATAGGCTTCCAAAGTCTCTGAGGACCTTAGAATCATAGACTCATGGAATCATTTTGGTTGGAAAAGACCTCTAAGATCATCAAGTCCAACCATCAACCCAACTCCAGCATGGCCATTAAACCATGTCCCAAAGTGCCATGTCTAAACTGTTTCTTTTGGACTTATTCCACTTTACATAAGAAAATTGTTTGTTTTATTTTGTTAATCCCTCCACATAACAGAGTGACACCCAGAAAGCAGGAACCCCCCCCCTCACCCCACAATAAATCCACCTCAAAGCCTTCAGGGTGCTCACAGAGCAGCCTTTGATCTGTTCCAGGGGTGAATTCCCACATTTACAAGCACTGCTGTCACACCTCTGGTGCTTCTCAGCCCTGGTTGGATTTTTCCTTCCAATGGCAACAAATCCCTCTTTAGTTAGGGGTGTTTGGGGATACACACACAGCATCCAGCCTCTGCACAGCCTCAACTTGGAGGGACATGGCCTGAGCATCACTGCTGGATGCCAGGCTCTGCTGACAGGATCTACCTGCCTGGCACAAACAGCTGTGTGGAAAGGCTAAAGAGAAACTGAGCTGAAGCTTCTTGGAGCAGGCTGCCCAGGGCGGTGGTGGAGTCACCAGCCCTGGAAGTGTTCAAGAAATATTGAGGCCGTGGCACTTTGGGACATGGTTTAATGGCCACGGTGGTGTTGGGTTGATGGTTGGACTCAATGACCACAGAGGTTTTTCCCAACCAAAACAATTCTGTGGAGTTTGATTTGTAGGGCAAAAAGCTCCACAGTAAATGCTTGGATTTTTTTTTTCCCCTGCTGTCATTAAGGAAGGGAATGTTATGAGCAGATGCTCTGGAAGAAGCTGCTGGATTCATCAGTGAACAACAAAGAAACCATAATGATTAAACATATTAGATAGGGAAAGACAGCAGAGGATTAATTTCAGCACTTAACTACAGTACCTCTAATCTCCTCCTTCATTACTTAGCTTCCTTCTCTTCCTTCCCTTAGTTTGTCCACATGTGCTTCCAGAGAGCATCCTTCAGGGAAGAGGGAGGTGTGAGATCTGCCAATGTTTATTTTAACAGCTCCTTTTTTTAGGGCTCTGCTGTGAACATGCTCCTCCTGTTGAACAGGCTTGTTGCTATGGGATAAAGTTGTCCAAGTTCTCCTGTTTTGCACTTTTTCTCCCCTGTTCCTTTCACGCAGCTCTTGTTCCTTGCTGAAGGGACACCTTTGGGTGTGCTCCTGAGGCACTGGTGACCAGGGGTGCATGATCCCATGGGGAGTCCCTACCCTGCACATCCATTTCTTTCTATGGAATTAATTAGCTGCCATCATTTTAATGTCCTAATGAAGTTTCAGCTGCAACTGGGCTGAATCAACCTACAACTGCCCAAAAGGAGGCTGAAGTCAGGTGGAAGATGGTCTCTTCTCCCAAGTAACAAGTGATAGAAGGAGAGAAAATGGCCTCAAGTCTCATCTGGGGAGATTTATGTTGGATGTCAAGAAACATTTCTTTGCTGAAAGAGTGGACAGGCATTGGAAGAAGCTGCCCAGGGAGGTGGTGGAATTCCCATCCCTGGGGGTAATCAAAAAAATGTATGGACAGGGCACTTCAGGACATGGCATAGAGAGCATGGTGGTGTTGGGTTGGCAGCTAGACTGATGGACTTCATCTTTTCCAACCTTAATGCTTCTATGATTCTCCACACCCATGGGGCTGTCTGGACTCCTGCAGTGAGCAGGCAGTGCCTGGGCAGCTTCTGCAGTGCCCACAGACTCCTGTGGGGATCAGGATGTGTGTTTGAGGTAACAGAGCACTCGTGACGCCAACTTAACAGATGAGAATTACTACATTAATACTACCTTTGATATTTGAAATGCAAAACATATCAGAGCAGCACTGGGGACTACCAGGTCTGGTGGCCTGTTTCCAGCAGCAGCAGCAGAGAGCATTACAACTCCTAACACAGTCCATTAGATAGCATCACCCCCAGGACAAATTTCTTCCTGACCCTTCACTGACAGCCATGGTGTGCCCTGGTGCGTGAGGGCTGATTGCCCTTCTGCAGGTTTTTATCCCATCTGGTTTAACTGCTGAGGTTATTTTTATGCTGAAGGCTGGAACATTTTACAGCTCTTTATCCCAGCTTTGTGCTTGCCCAGGGTGGTGAGGCTGGGGTTCCTCAGCCTGGCTTCCAGCTGAGGATGGGCATCACCACGCTCAGCACCGCTGTATGGAGCTGGAGCGTGAGCACCTGCCAGTCACAGAGCAGCTTCTCTTCACTCCCATCAGGGGAACACAGTAACAATGGCTGGTAATTAAAATTCTGACAGTTTTTCCTGTGCAAAACATGGGTTTGGGTTGTTGAAAGAAAGTGTTATGGCTAAAATCTGGGCACAGAACCTCCTTCTGTCAGAGCAGCTTCCCCTCCTCTGCCTTCGCTGCAGCAGCAGCTGTGCTCCAATCCCCTGCACTTCGGCTCTGTCTGTGTCAGTATCATGTTAATTGCTTCAGGATGGTCAGCAGAAATTTGGGATCTCCCCCCAATATTTCCAGAGGTTGGTTTCTGCTGAAGGAAACCAGTGGCCAGCCCTGGATCCAGGAAGGAGATGCTCAGACCTGGCTTAGCATCACCTTCATCGCTGCTGTCACTGCAGATATAGCAGAGGATCACAGCCCTGTTTTGTTCCATTCACTGCAAACCTCAAATGCCTCTGGCCACTGCTGCATTGGTGATTTGGGTCGATTCTTCCTGCTGTTTCAGGGGGAAGGATAACAAAGAAGAAATGTGGAAATTTGGAAGCATTTTTCAGCTGCTGTCTGAGCTCCTTAATGCACTGTGCAGCCTGCACGCTCGCAGCTGAAGGATGCCAGCTCTTGAGTGATGTGTTCAGGAGGAAATCTTGCCTGAGAAAACAAATATTTGTGTTCCAAAGCAGACCTAACCCAACACCTTTTCTTCAGGCAAATCCTCCTGGATGGCAGGTCTCACCCAATTCTCATTTCTCACAGTGCTGTCTGAAGCCCATCTCCCAGAGCCACTTTGAATCCCCAGGATGATTCTTCTCACCACCACACTCCAGAAAGCCAGCTGTGTCCTTTCATCCTTCCACCACATCTGCTCCCAGGTGATCCCACACTTGTGCTTGCCTATCCTGCTAGTCTTGGAGAGTGAAGCCAAGTGGCATAATTTTCCCTGGACCTTTCTCCTGCAGCAGGACACTGCCCACCACCAGGATCTCCGGCAAACTCCTACTCATCTGCCTACTTAAAATCCCAGCAGAGAGGCTGCAGAATTGCAATAAAACTTTAATTTAATGCCTTCTTCAAAAGGGAACCTCCCTGAGTTAAGGTCAGCCCCTCTGAGTGACCCTTCACAGCCACACTCTGTTTTATTATGGCATGCCATGGACAATGTGATGGGAAAAGGAGAGTGCCCAGGCCACAGAGAGGGGAAAGCTTTAACATTCATTCAAAGTGACAGTGCCCTAGTGCAATATGACTGGTAAATAGTAAATTGCCACAGATGGCAGATTTATGTTTCCTTTCCCCAAGGTCCCTTGCCTGAGTTGCTGGGACTTGCTTTGTGTGTTTGAGGAAGGGCCCACACTGCTGCTGCAGGTGCCTGTAGACACCTTTTTACATATTTTTGGCAGCCAGGTGCTTAGAAAGTACAAAAAAGGGGAAAATATGCACAGAAGAGCACTAAAACAAAAAAAGTCCACAAAGTAATGAGGTCTTTAAAAGCCAGAGGAGAAAGAGCTCAGCCCTTGTCTGTTGAGAGGGAGATGATTCATTGCAAAGCAGCCCCAAAGCTGGGAGGATGCTGAGGACCAAGAGAGAAGCAGCATCCTATGGACAAAGGCAGTGGCATAGCTGCTGGAGATGGCCCAGAGCCCCTCTCTGGGTGTCAGCCAGTAGCCTGAGATGGATGCAGTCCAAAGGTGTTTCTCAGGGTCATTTCTACCTCCTCTTGGAGGGCAGCAAAGCCATGCAGCCTGTGATGCCCGGGGTGGCCATAGCTGCCAGCACAGCAGATTCCTTATGTAACCAACTCCTATGCATTTCACTTCTCATTCTTTTTTTTTTTTTTTCCCTCTTTTCTTTGGGTCTTTATTTGACAGATTTGCTTCAAAACCAGCGTGGGAATACAAATGACATGTTCAATAGAGATCAGCTCATGGCTTTACAGCATCCCAAAGAACATAAGTACCACATTATCACAAGTCCTTGGCGCAGGCTGAGAACAAAAGCCTGGCGCACGGCGCTCCGGCACGGTGCTGTTTGTCAGGGCTTGACAGATCTCTCCTTACAGCTCTGCTGCACACCAGAGCTGCTTCCCTCAGTGATATCTGTCCTCCTCTGATGATTACACAACACACACTTCATGGGACATGAACTTATTCAGCCAGCAGGACCTGGGGACTCTAACAGGAGCAGGAAGCTGTTTGGGGTTAGTTAAAGCTCCGCATGCCAGTGCCTGTTGTGCTCCAGAGAAGCTGCATCCCTGCTTTCAGCTTGGATGTGGTGAAGGTAGCCATCCCTCCCAAATGGCTTGGGAATCATTTTTAAGAGACTTTCAGCAAATCACTTGATCCTTCTCCAAGCCAGCAAAGCCATTGCTGCTCCTCTTGCTTCATGTTTGCTCTGCGAATTCTAGGAAGAGCTTCACTCTAGGCTTGTAAGGTGCCCACCTCTCCCCTTTTCATTGCCCACCTCTCCCCTTTTCATTGCCCACCTCTCCCCTTTTCATTGCCCACCTCTCCCCTTTTCATTGCCCACCTCTCCCCTTTTCATTGCCCACCTCTCCCCTTTTCATTGCCCACCTCTCCCCTTTTCATTGCCCACCTCTCCCCTTTTCATTGCCCACCTCTCCCCTTTTCATTGCCCACCTCTCCCCTTTTCATTGCCCACCTCTCCCTTTTCATTGCCCACCTCTCCCCTTTTCATTGCCCACCTCTCCCCTTTTCATTGCCCACCTCTCCCCTTTTCATTGCCCACCTCTCCCCTTTTCATTGCCCACCTCTCCCCTTTTCATTGCCCACCTCTCCCCTTTTCATTGCCCACCTCTCCCCTTTTCATTGCCCACCACACAGACTCATCAAGGAACTCAGGTGAAGCCCTGGAACAAGCTGCTCAGGGCAGTGGTGACATCCCCATGCCTGGAGGGATTTAAAAGCCATGTGGATATGGTGCTGAGGAACATGATTTAGCAGCAGGCATGGTAGCTCTGGGTTACCAGAGCTCCATGAAAAGTCTATTCCAGTCTAAATAGGTCCACAGTTTTTTCCTTCTGTATTGGTATCTGGTAGCTGCACTCTTCCAGCTAACAGCTTATGCAATAGAGGGAATATAATCCATGCCCATCTGGCTTTTACTTAGTGGGCCTGATCCTGCAGTGTGCTGCTGAGTGAAGCTGAGCCTCTGCTGAAGGGTCTCAGCACCAACTGTCACCAGGTAGGGACATACCCAGTGGTAAGTTGATATAAAGAGGGATGTGTGCATTTATTTTTACAGGGCTATAAAAGGAGTCACAAGGAAATCAGCCTCTAATTGCCCTCTTAATTATTCCTTACTCTTCCACACTCAGAGAGCAGCATCTCCATTGTTCCAGGTATAAAAAGAGAGCAGCTCCACTGGCATGGTTTATGACTGTATTAAACCCCAGGATTTTACATGAATAACCAGCAGCTCCTCAAGCTTCTATTTCCCCAGTGAAGGCAATGTGTGGACTGATGGAGGTCCAAGGCAATTTGTAAACACCAAGCATTAAAGGGCTCAACAATTCTTAAAAAGTTTTAATTGGAAACTCAACAAATTGCTTTGCCACATCTCAATGCTTCAATATGGAGCTCTGAGATAATGAGGAGCTAATTAAGGGGCCAGGATTCTTTTTTTTTTTTTTTTTTAATACTAACTGTCTCCATATGGGCTCTGCATTCAGTGCTTGCAGAACTAATGAAGGTCAAAGAAGTAACAGTAAAGAAAGAAAGGAAAATTTTTAGCTGTGTTGTGATGATGCTAAGCAACAGCCAGGATTTGCTGCCTGGGTTTTAGGCCAGGTGCTGAGCAAACTTCATTTAATTCAAGGGGACAGGCTGGGGAAGAGCTGCTGCAGCTCTAAGCTGCATTTCACAGCCCACTGCTGCTCCCATGGGCTTTGCCACCAGAGGAGGAAGGATAAGCTGCATCTCCATATGGTAGTCCCAAAAGCCAGACTTACATAGAATCACAGAGTTGCTTCAGCTGGAACAGCCCTCTAAGATCATTGAGTCAATCATCAACCCAACACCACCATGGCCATTAAACCATGTCCCCAAGTGCCATGGCCACACATTTAGAATCATAGAATCAGTCAGGGTGGGAAGGGACCACAAGGCTCAGCCAGTTCCAACCCCCCTGCCATGCCCAGGGACACCTCACACTACATCAGGCTGGCCAGAGCCTCATCCAGCCTGGCTGCAAACACCTCCAGGGATGGAGCCTCAACCACCTCCCTGGGCAACCCATTCCAGGCTCTCACCACTCTCATGATGAAGAGCTTCTTCCTCACGTCCAGTCTGAATCTCCCCACTTCCAGCTTTATTCCATTCCCCCCAGTCCTGTCACTACCTGACACCCTCAAAAGTCCCTCCCCAGCTTTCTTGGAGCCCCCTTCAGATCCTGGAAGGCCACAAGAAGGTCAGCTCAGAGCCTTCTCTTCTCCAGACTGAACAGCCCCAACTCTCTCAGTCTCTCCTCATAGCAGAGCAGCTCCAGCCCTCTGCTCATCCTGGTGGCCCTTCTCTGGACACCTTCCAGCATGTCCATATCCCTCTTGTAATAGAGGCTCCAGAACTGGATGCAGTACTCCAGGTGGGGTCTCAGCAGAGCTGAGCAGAGAGGGAGAATCACCTCCCTTGCCCTGCTGGCCACACTTCTCCTGATGCAGCCCAGGCTCTGGTTGGCTTTCTGGGCTGCAAGTGCACATTGACAGCTCCTGTTGAGCTTCTCCTCCACCAGCACCCCCAAGTCCCTCTCCTCAGGGCTGCTCTCCAGCCAGTCCCTGCCCAGCCTGGATTTGTGCTTGGGATTGCCTTGACCCAGCTGCAGGACCCTGCACTTGGTCTTGTTGAACCTCCTGAGGTTGGCTTGTGGCCTGGTGGTGTTTCCTGAACACCAGCAGGGATGGGGTCTCCACTGCCTCTCTGGACAGCCTTTTCCAATGCCTGACCACCCTTTCAGGAAAGAAATTGTTCCTAATCTCCAACCTAAACCTCTCCCGGTGCCATTTTAGGCTATTTCCCTTGTTGCATCACCTGATACAAGGAAGAAGAGACCAACCCCAACCTCACTCCAACTTCATAGAATCAGTCAGGGTGGGAAGGGACCACAAGGCTCAGCCAGTTCCAACCCCCCTGCCATGGGCAGGGACACCTCACACTACAGCAGGCTGGCCGGAGCCTCATCCAGCCTGGCTGCAAACACCTCCAGGGATGGAGCCTCAACCACCTCTCTGGACAACCTGTTCCTTTCAGGTAGTTGTAGAGAACACTGAGGTCTGCCCTCAGCCTCCTCTTCTCCAGCCTAAATAGCCCCAGATCCATCAGCCATGGCTCAAAAGGCCTTTCACCAATCTTCCCTGCACACAAAACCAGTTACATGCATTGCCAGACCTGGACTAGAGAGAGACAGGAGGATGATGAGGTGGAGGGAGCTGCTGCCTGGGGTTAGAGCTGGCCAGACACAGCTGTACTGTCAGGAGGCTCTGAGCTGTCTTCTCATCCTACCATCCTGCTCATGTTTTTCCTGTGTCCAGGGCTAAACCACAGCAGTTGCTCTGTCACCTGATGACCCCTGTCCAGCCAAGACCAGGGATCAGGCAAAGGAGTGAAAAACCATGGGCTGAAGTGAAAAATGATTCAGTGAAGCATCCAAACTGATACCAACAGCAGCAGAAAGCATATAAAATGATACTAACCTCAGTGAATGCAGGTGGTCATGAGAAGCACAAAGGTGGTCCTCAGGAGCAGGATCTTCCTTCAAGGGAGGGAGAGAAGCAGAAGGAGAAGACATAAACAGGAGGAAGCCACTCTGAGCAAACTCCCCCTTTTATACTGAGCATGAGATTTATGGGATGGGATACACCTGATACCCAAATCAGGTCAGCTGACTCCAAATTGCTAATGAGCTACAAGCCATGGCTGGTCCAGCAGAACTGCATGTGGCAGCATGCAGCTGGGCAGGTAGCTTCAAGGGTGGGCAAGACAGCTCCTGGGAAACTGATATGTCTCAAAGCAAAGGACAGAAAAGGACCATGGCTTGGTGAAGTGCAAGAATGAGAGCAAAGCCCATCAGATACTCCACTCACCCCAAGCAAGGTATGAACCATCATTGGTTCAGGTGACCTGAAGGATGAAGGGCGGCAATGTTGTGATGTGAAAAATGGGATGGTCCTGTTACTTGCTCATCTCTTAAGCTGGGACTCATCAGGGTTACAGTATCACAGTACATTAGAGGTTGGAAGGGACCTCCAGAAATCATCCAGGCCAACCTCCTTGCCAGAGCAGGAGCACTGAGGGGAGTCTGCACAGGAATGCATCCAGGTGGGGTTTGAAAGTCTCCAGAGAAGGAGACTCCACAACCCCCCTGGGCAGCCTGCTCCAGGGCTCTGTCACCCTCACTCTAAAGAAGTTTCTCCTCATGTTGAGCTGAAATCTTCTCTGTTCAAGTTTGAACTCATTGTTCCTTGTCTGATCACTGTGCACCACCCAACAGAGCCTGGCCCCCTCCACTTGCCCCCCACCCCTCAGCTATTGATAGACATTGATCAGATCCCTCTCAGCCTTCTCTTCTCCACACTAAACAGCCCCAGGGCTCTCAGTCTCTCTTCCCAGGGGAGATGCTCAAGTCCCCTAAGCATCCTCCTGGCTCTCCCTTGGATTCTCTCCAGCAGGTCTCTGTCTCTCTGGAACTGGGGAGCCCCAAACTGGACACAGGATTGCAGCTGTGGTCTCAGCAGGGCAGAGTAGAAGGGGAGAAGAACCTCCCTAGCCCTGCTGGCCACACTTTGCTTGCTGCAGGATGCCATTGACTCTCTCAGCCACAAGGGCACATTGCTGTCCCATGCAGAACTTGCTGCCCACCAGCACTCTGAGGGCTTTCCCTGTGGAGCTGCTTTCCAGCAGGGCAGCCTCTAACCTGTCCTGGTGCCTGGGTCGATGGGGCTGGGGACATAGCTTGGGTTCTGCATCAAAGCAGAACCCCTCACAGATATCTAGTCTGGTGCTTTGGAATCCATCCCTTGTGAGATATGAACAGCACACAAACACACACACACAAGCACACCCCCCCAAAGCAGGGTCAGATGCTCCTCTGAAGTTGCTGGCTGACTCCCATGACTAAATTTGGACCAGCAAGCCTTGTGCACCAAATAATTAAGTCACAGGCTATAGAAAGCCCTCCTCTGGGATGTACTTGTCTTTGAATGGCTCATCCACTCCAGAAGTAATAGATAGCATTAAGAATATGACCATATGGCATCCATTTATAGAATATTGCATTATGGGCAAATAGGACAAAGGTACACACCCCTCAAAGCACTTTTGGGTTGGGTTTGGTTTGGTTTGGTTATTTTTTCGCCCTCCCCCTCCCCCCTTTCATCTCATTAACTTTGGGTACATGCTACAGAAAAAGCTTCTCTGCCTTTGTTGTGCTCAAGGACTTTTTGTGCTGTTGAGCCTTGTCTTAAATGAATTGCACCAGGAAAATGAGAATCTAAATGTGGCTGTGCCCTAAAGCAAACAGCATTATTTTGCCTTTCCCTAATCCAATTTAATTTTAAGGGTTTTTTTTCTGGGGCGGAGGGAGGGAGGGGTGGGGATGTGGATCAATGTTTTGAAGTGAACAGTGTTTCTCTTGTCCTCAGATCTCACCCAATGGCAAAGCTGACCTTGGGGAGCTTGGCATGTGGCAGTGCTTTGGTGTGGCAGTGTGCCACATGGCTGGCTGGCTGGCTGCTGGCTGGCTGGCTGGCAGATTTGGGTGGTGCTCTGGTTGACCTGAAACCTCACTCTGGTGAGAGCCCCACCTGGAGTACTGCATCCAGTTCTGAAACCCCTCTTACAAGAAGGATCTGGAGGTGCTGGAAGGTGTCCAGAGAAGGGCCACAAGGATGAGCAGAGGGCTGGAGATCCTCTGCTATGGAGACAGATTGAAAGAGTTGGGGCTGTTCAGGCTGGAGAAGAGAAGGCTCCCAGGAGACCTTCTTGTGGCCTTCCAGTATCTGAAGGGGGCTACAGAAAAGCTGAGGAGGGACTTTTAAGTGTGTCAGGGAGTGATAGGAACAGGGGGAGGGGAGCAAAAATATAAATGAGTAGATTCAGATTGGATGTTAGGAAGAAATTCTTCCCCAGGAGGGTGGTGAGACACTGGCACAGGTTGCCCAGGGAGGTGGTGGAAGCCTCACCCATGGATGTTCTTAAGGCCAGGCTGTATGTGGCTCTGAGCAACCTGCTCTAGTATGAGTTGTCCCTGCCCATGGCAGGGGGGTTGGAACTGGATGATCCTTGAGGTCCCTTCCAACCTTCACAATTCTGTGATTCTATAAACCCCTCACCAAAAATGGACAGATCTCCATAAACACCTACAGAGGGACAGATCTCCATGAACACCTACAGAGGGCTTTGAGAGGAACCATCTGGTGCTCACTCAGGGTGATGAGCACAGCTCTGTGCTGTGCAGGTGGGTAGGAAGCAGAATATGCAAAGCTGTCAAGGGTCAGGGTTGGGTTGGCCACCAGAGAAGTGCCAGAGGCTCTCTATGAACCCCTCTGCTTCCCAAAGGGAAGAGAACAGGAATAAGGGAGAGAGGCTGAAGGGCTGGGAAAGAAACTAAATCAGCTGGGATGGAAATAAGAACAATAAAATGAAACAGAGACAAATAGCTAGAAACCAATATCAAACCAACATCATCAAACCAATGTCAAACCAATATCAAACCCAACCCATAATGGTAATGACATCACCATCACCACTGCTGCTGGGGGCAGGCACAGCAGAAGTCCCAGACTGAACTCAGCAGCAGATGGGAACCAGAGTCAAGAGCTGGATTCTGGAACAGCCTTCAGGAGCTCACGGATCAGGATCAAAGGCAGAATGGAAAGAGTCCTCCTTGGATGCCAGCCATGGAAAAGGCTTGATCCTGGTGATGCCTCAGCTTTGTGTATGAGCATTTGAATGTGATGTGTATGGAGTGGAATCCCTTGATGGTCAGTTCAGGGTCACCTGTCCTGTCCACTCCTCCTCACAGCTGCCACCTCTGACTTTGTGTACTCCAGAGTGGCACACAAGATTTAGCAGTGCCCTTGGTCTGCAGCCCAGCCCTTGGCAGTCACTCTCCCCATCAGCCTTCTCACTGCCAGAAGCAGCCACTGGCTGTGCAAACCTGCCCTCAGCTTCAGAAAGTGCCTCATGGAGCAGAGACTGAGCTGAGAAGTCAAATCACCGAGTAGAAGCAGTCCTGTTCTAACTCTAAGCAGGACAAAAGCCCAGCTGCTGGGACAACACTCTGCACTACAAAGCAGCTCAGCACTGAGTTGCTGCTGCCACCAGCAAGACCATGCAGGACAATGATTACCCTGCTGCACCTGAGGAGCTGTGCAGGGAGCAGGCTCACTGATGTTGCAGGCATCAGTGTCCATCCCATTGATTGCAGCAGTGGCTGGATCCAGCTCTAAATCTATAAACCCAGCACTCTCCCCTTTAATGAGTTTGCACTGAAGAAATACCTTAATTAAAGAGAAATGACTGGGGGTGCCTTGCAGTTTTTTTGCTTTAACAGGTTTCTCTTTTGCATTGAGGATCAATACTGCTGCCAATTACACCACGGGTCTCTAGCCCACATTGTTGAGCCTCTGGGAGGGAAAACTGCTGCTTAGTATTGAAAACCTCCACGAGCCTGGCAGTCCAGAGCCCTGGAAATCTGATGTGTAGCACAGAAAGGAGTCCTCAGGGAGCTGTCCCCATTCTGGACCCAGCCAGCATTCAGTGCTGACACTGGGCAGTGTCTCAGCCCCCAGTGGCTGGCTCAAACATCTGCATGTGGAGGATCATTCACTTCTTGTGGTTTAATCCAGCTCTGAGAAACCACATTGCACCATTTTTTTTTTTTTTCCCTTTCCCCTCCCTGCTGAGCAGCCCAGCAGGGCCCTTCTGCTAAGGCTGAGGGGTTGCAACCCCTATGTGCAATTTGCAGCAGCCACTAATTGCTTAGATTCAATTTCCTGACCTCAGTGCTCCAAGCTCCTTCCAAGGGCCCTGATGCACCAAACTGCCCTGTTCCAAGGCTGATCAGTGACCAGAGCTGTTCACACACAGCTTGCCTGAAAAATCCCTGTGCCTGCTGGTGCTAAACATGGTCCCTTGCTTTTGTGCTTGGAAAAGAGGCAATGACAGTCTGGTGACACCAGAGTGAGACCTTTGCAGCTTGCACAGGTACCAGGAAAGAAGGGACTCTATATCTCAGATTAGAGGGGAAAGACAGAACCCCACATCTTGCACCAGAGGGGAAACATGGAACCCCACATGTCCCACTGGAGGGGAAAGCTAGGACCTCACATCTCCCATCAGAGAAGAAAGAGGAGAGCTCACATCTCCCACCAGGCAGTAACAGCAGAATGAAGCTGCTGGTGATGCTGGGTTCTCAGCACACTGAGCCTTGCCATTGGGACAGCAAAGGGTGGAAGGGGAGAGCAGAGAAGTGCAGGATTTATCAGAGAGGAGCACATCAACATCCAGCACCTTAAGCTTCAAAACACTGAGAGCTTTAGGAGTGTTCAGCTGGAAAAGTGCCTCGGATCATTTCAAGGTGCTTGCTGTGGTGCTGCAGCATCCTGCCAGGCTGTGAGGCTCCTGCTTTGGCAGAAGCAAGAGGAACCATTGTGTTGAGTGCTCAGGCCCCAACAGATGCTCATTGTAACAAGCATCTCAATGCTTGCACTAAATGGAAGGAGATTTTTACTAGCCTAAGACTATAGCAAATTAAGGACCAGGAGCACTCTGAGAAGGAAAATGATCCCTTTGTACCCAGCAGTCCAAGGCACCGTGGCTCCAACTCAAACAAAAGCAACAGACAACAGGATTCCCTCCTGTTGTAGCACTGCTACCAAATGCTGTCACCTCCTGAACCCCACTGTCAGCCCCAGGATGGGGAGATGCTGAGCACAGCTGCTGGAGCCCCTGCCCACATCAGCAGTGGCATGGCCTCACAGCAGCTGCAGAGAGGGGCTGTAGGAGGCAGGATTTTTATCTCCTTGAAGGAATATCTGCTCCAAATGCAAGTGGGAAAGCAGTGCCACTGCATTAGCCAAGAGCCAAACCCTCCACCTTTATCCTCTCACCTCCAGCTCCTTGCTGCTGGTCCCTCCAGCTCCCAGCAGCAGCCACACACCAGGTCACACCTGATTTGTACTCAATTCACCTTACATTGATTCAAGGTGTAAGGAAAGTTATAAGGAGCAGCTGAGAGAATTGGGGTGGTTAAATCTGGAGAAGAGGAGGCTGAGGGGAGACCTCATTGCCCTCTACAATTTCTTGAGAGGGGGTTGAAGTGAGGTGGGGGTTGGTCTCTTCCCCCAATTAAGTAGTGATAGGATGAGAGGGGAGCTTTAGGTTGGACATTAAGAAAATTTTCTTTACTGAAGGGGTGGTCAGGCATGGGACAGGCTGCCCACAGAGGTGGTGGAGTCACCATCCCTGGAGGTGTTCAAAAACCCTGTACACATGGAACAGGTTGCCCAGGGAGGTGGTTGAGGCCCCATCCTTGGAGATATTCAAGGCCAGGCTTGACAGAGCTCTGGGCAGCCTGATCTAGTGGAGGATGTCCCTGCTGCCTGCAAGGGGCTTGGGCTGGATGACCTTTGGGGGTCCCTTCCAACACAAACCATTCTGTGCTTCTGTGACTCTCTGATTCTGTGACTCTGTGATTCTAAGGTTTAGTGGGCATGGTGGTGTTGGGTTGACAGTTGGACTGGATGAATTTAGAGGTCTTTCCCAGCCTTAATAATTCTCTGATTCGAAGATGGTTGCTCAACAATCACCCCAACCCCCCTTCACTAATTCCTGTTCCCCCTCCCCTACACTTGGTAGAGCGAAGACAAACGAAGCAAGCAGGGAAGTCTCCTAATATTTTTATTGTTCCTTAGGTAACTGTGGATAGTACAAAGTTGTTTGTTTTTTTTTTTTCCTCTTAAAAAAAAAAATTGATTCCCTTCACACTCCCGTACACTGGGCTTCCCATGGGAATCTGCTGCCACAGACTTTTTAAATTTTTTAATTTTTTTTTTCCAGAGAAGCCATTTCCAACCCCCCTTAATGCTATGTAGAGAGTATAACAGGAAGAGAATATTCTGGTCACCATCAACATGAAGTTGGTTAGCTGTGTGTAAGGGTGAACACCGATTTTGTTGCTTCTTTGAACGATTATTCTCATTATTTCTTTATTTATTATTCTGCTTTTAGAAACAAACCCCATCATTTATTAACCCCCCCACCCCCTCCCCACCCCAGAACTACATCATTGCATTTACAACATTCATTGCATAAACTGGACATAACAAAGTTGGGGTGGTTTCTTTTTTTTTTTTTTTTTTTTTGTTGTTTGTTTGTTTTTTATCTTGCCACCTCTCAGGTAAATAACAGACATACAGGCTACAATAGAGGGCTGCTGAATACAGAGGTTCAAACAATATGGGTTACAACAACTTGTTCATAGTTACATACTCCAACCATCGTGTTTAATAAGTTACTAAGACACAGATCCATGAGCTACTTCGGGTCTCAGCACAGTTAATCTCTAAGGGACAGGAACACAGTTTGAGAGGCAGTAGGCTGCGATGGAAGGCGAAGGAAAAAACTAACCGGTGTGACAGGGGCTTGGGTCAGACAGCAAGAGCTCCTCACAGGCTCAGCTTTGCCTGCTGCAACTTACAACTCACACCTCCATCACAGCTGACCAGGATGCCAGGGGAATGTCCATGCAACCCACGCACAGAAGAGAGCCAGTCTCCCAAGGATAAGCTTCCAACAGTCATGGCCTTACTTCTTTAGTAGGTACTACAGGTTTGCTATCGGAACGGAAACGAAACAACCCCCCTGTCCCCCCTTTCCCCCCCAAAAAACTGAAGTGGTTCTTTAAGTGCAGTTCCAGCTGCAAGGAGATGGTTCTTGGTGAGCCTGTAACACAGGGGCCAGACTTCTAGAAATGTTAGAGGTGATGCTGATCTCTCAGGCTGATGCTGAACAACCGTCCGTGACGTTGGTCTGAATTTTGGCAGCTGTTTGTATCTTTACTTATTTCAAGTGAGTCGCCCCGATGCCGAGCATTGCAAAATTAGTTTCTCCCTTTGTTTTTTTTTTTGTTGTTTTTTGTTTCTGTGTCTGTTTGTTTGTTTGTTTTCCCCTTTTTTTTTGTTTTGTTTTTCTTTTGTGGTTTGTTTGTTTGTTTGTTTCTAAATCAGTTTCGGAACAAGGCTGGACTACAACTCGTCAGACCTGATGACGTGGAAGAGGGTGACGTTGTAAAGTATTTGGTGCCCATTGTTCCAGGCATAGAGGGCCCGATCCTTGGGGTTGTAGTCCAACATGGAAATGTGTGAGTACTTGTTTTGGAAGGGGATGTCGATGTACTCATAGGTGGAGGCGTTGGTCTGGTAGGCGTAGTGCACCTTGGTCCCCCCCGAGTAGCCGTTGGTGACGTAGAGGGTGCCGCAGATGATGAAGGCTTCCCCGGCGCTGCGTTTCGGGTAGCTGGTGTTCCAGGTCTGGAGGCTCTGCAGGGTGTTGGGGTCCAGCTTGCTGATGACAATGTTGCCTGCGTTCTGGTTGGTGGCATAGACAGCCCACAGCCCGTTCTCATCCACCATGAGGTCGATGTCCGAGTGGCCCCCCCAGGCGTAGTGGTACATGTTGTTGTAGCCAGCGTAATCCAGGCTGCGCGTCTTGAGGATGGTCTCCGTCTTCAAGTCAAACCTGATGATTATGTGGCTCTGGTACTTGTTGAAGTAGATGGAGCCGTTGTAGACCACTTGTCCCGTGCCTGACCAAGGGTGAGGGAGGCGGTGGGAGGTGAAGTTGTCGGTGTTCATGAAGTCTGCCATGGATTTGTACTCGCGGACGAAGCGGTTGTTGTGGTAGCTGTCCATGTACCAGACCTGGGTGAGAGAGACAGAGACAGCATCTTAGGGTACAGCAGAGACCCAGAGAATCCTTAATGTTCCAAAAGACCTCTAAGGTCATCAAGTTCAGAGATCTGTAGAGTGCTTTGGGTTGGAAGGGATCTTAAAGCTCATCCAGTTCCAATCCCCCCTGCCATGGGCAGGAACACCTCCCACCAGCCCAGGTTGCTCAGGGCCTCATCCAGCTTGGCCTTCAACACATCCAGGGAGGGGACATCCACAACTTTCCTGGTAACCTGCTCCAGTGTCTCACTACCCTCACTGTAAAGAATTTCTTCCTCATCTCCAGTCTAAATCTGCCCTTCTCAAGCTTCAATCTGTTCCCTCTCATCCTATCACTAGAAGCTCTTGTAAAAAATCCCTTCCTGGCTTTCTTTAGCCTCTTTCAGGTGCAGGAAGGCTGCTCCAAGGTCTCCTTGGAGCTGTCTTTTCTCCAGGCTGAACAGCTCCAACTGTTCAACCAACCAACCAAGTTCACCCATCCAGCTGAGCCCTTTGACCATCACCCTAGAGACTGAGCTGGGAGCAAAAGGCAGAGCAAGGAATGCAATCTGCTGGCAAAGGATGTGTCTGACACCTGCCACCTACACCCAGAATTACCCAGCCAAGGAAACAACTGAACAGCAAAGCTTTTCCAGGGGCTGACACGGGACTTCCCTAGGAACTTGGGAGCTTAAGAGGTTCCCTGGGAGTGCTGCATAACCCTCACTGTCCTTCCAGAGGGTAATTAGCACTTTTCCTCTTGCTAAACCCAGCAGGTTACATTGCTGCTGCTGCTTTGCAGCCTTATCATGGTGGTGCTCAGTAAGTGACACCAGCTGCTGGGCAGAAATTCACTATCTTGGCACGGGGAAGTGATGGATGCAATTCCTCCTTGTCAAGGAAATTCAGGTAAAATCCATATTGGTTTAAAAAAAAAAAAAAAAGAAAAATCACACATCTCTGCATCCAAAGCTGAAACCAAGGCCATTTAAATGCTGAGCAAGACATCAAAACCTTGCTGTAGGTAGATGGGGGAGAGATTTTGGATCATCATTTAAGTGCCAGTTCATTAGGGACACTGTCTAGACTCCTCCACCAGAAAAAAAAAAGCTTTTGTCATATGAAACCAATCCTGAGGCAAATGACAAAGCTCTGCAGTGAGCATCAAGAAGAAACATCCAGGCAGCAAGTGACATTCTGTATGCAGCTGCTGCCTAAGAGAGCTGCTCACTGTAGAAATTGTTTAGGAAGGAGAAAAAGTGAATCAAACAACAAGAGGGAAGCCTTTAAGGATGTGGATTTGGGGAATGTTGGGTTCTTTTGCAAGGCACTTTGCAAAATCTGACAGCATTGCCTCTGCAATAGGACTGTCTCCAGGTTCCCTTAGGGGAGCAGAGAAACATTTACACACAGGGTGAGTGTGTCAGCTGCCTCTAGCTGCTGGGTTTTAAAGGTGGGGGTCTGCAGAACTTTTGTGGGGAGCTTCACTCCCTGGGAATACTGCTGGGGAATGGATCTGATCTTTGTATCTCCACTGTGGGCTTAAGGAAGGCTGTGAAAGCACCAGAGGATTTTAGAATCAGAGAATGGTAGGGCTTGGAAGGAACCTCCACAAACCAAGTCCAACCC
Organism: Indicator indicator; assembly: GCF_027791375.1. NCBI lineage: Eukaryota > Metazoa > Chordata > Aves > Piciformes > Indicatoridae > Indicator > Indicator indicator. The sequence continues at coordinate 10,318,610 of NC_072037.1, forward strand.
CCAGGATCACCTAGGGCAGGTCACACAGGAATGCATCCAGATGGGGCATGAAAGTCTCTGAAGAGGGAAACTCCACAGCCTCTCTGGGCAGCCTGCTCCAGGGCTCCAGCACCCTCACAGCAAAGAAGTTTTTCCTCACATTGAGGTGGAACATCCTGGGTTCCAGTTTGTGCCTGTCGCCCCTTGTCCTAAGATACATGAACATCCCTGAGCCCACAGCAGAGAAGTGCCTGCAGCTTGGGAGAGCTTCTGCCATCAGCTGTGGTGCTGGTGACTGTTCCTCACTTAATGAAATGCCTGCATTCAGTGAAGCCAGGTTGGGAAATCACAAAAACAAGCCCAGCAAACTGATTGTCTCTCCACTGCTCTCCTTTCTTTATTTGGCCTTAAAAAAATTACATGTCAAGGCTTTGTACTCAGGGTCCAGAGAGACAAAGAGAAGCCCAGAAGAGCAGAACTTTGTATTATGGAATTGTTTGGGTTGGAACAGAGCTTTCAGATCATCCAGTCCAGCCATTAACTCATTACTGCCAGGTCACCACTAAACCATGTCCCTCAGCACCACGTCTACACAGCTTTGAAAGGTGTCCAGGGATGTGGACTCCCTGGGTAGCCTGTTCCAGGGCTTGACAACCCTTTTGGGGAAGAAATTGTTCCTCATGTCCAACCTAAACCTTCACTGGCATTTCCTCTTGTCCTATCGCTTGCTCCTTGGGAGAAGAGATCAACTCCCACTTTGCTCCAACCCTGGGATTGCAAGGTGGCAGGACCCAAAGGCATTTCATGTTCTGGAGAAGCAGAGGTTGATGGATAGCAGCATCTCAGCACACCACCTGGCTTTGAGCAACCTTCTCCTGCCCACAGACATCAATCCCAGCTCTCAGCACCCAGCACTGCCTTGCTGCAGGGCTGACTGCTGCCAGATTTGCAATATTCCTCAGTTGTGTTCCACGATTTCGTGACATGAACAAATGGCCACATGAGGCACCAAACACCTCCTGGGGCTTGGTGTTTATGATAGACTGCCCAGCTCACCCCATCCCCAGTTCCCCACTCTGCTGAGTAGCCAAAGAAGTGCACATAATCGTGTGGGTTTGATGAAATTCACAGTGGACACACTAAGAGTCATGGAATGGGTTGGGTTGGAAGGGACCTCAAAGATCATCTAGCTCCAAATCCCTCTGACGTGGGCTGGGACACCTCCCACCACCCCAGGTGGCTCAAGGCCTCATCCACCCTGGCCTTGAACACCGTCAGGGAGGGGACATCCACAACCTCACTGGGCAACCAGTTCCAGTGGCACAGTCCAGACAAAACTGTTTGCTTCCTCTCATAACGAAACTAATGAAGAAAAAGGAATGGGTTAAAAAAGAAAAAAAGAAAAAAAAAAAACAAACCAACCAATCAAACAAAAAAACCTAACCTTGCTTTGAGACAAAACTCTCTGAAGGCATGGGAAAACCTTTAGCTTCAGCTGCCCCAGGCCTAACTCTTCCTTCACAGATGCATAAATGATGTTAATGCTGAAGGATGCAGCAAACACAAAGGGCTACAAGCTTGTCCCTTCTCTTGAGCAAATCAAGATGAGATGTGGGTAAAGTCCTCCCATCTCACTTTGTAATTAGGATCTTATTGGGGCTATAGGTGAAATCTTGTTTAGTAACTGCAAAATATGGAGGTGCTGTCTTGGAGAACCAGTGCCAACCAGTTGGTTGTTGGAGGGAAGTGTTGGTCTCAAGTTGCTGCTGGTTCATTAGGAGAAGAGGGGGCATTGGATAAGATGACCTTCCAACCCTTCCAAGCTTTGGGGGTCCCTTCCAGCCTCTGAGGATGCCTTCCAACCTTTGAGGGTTGCTTATAACCTTTAAGGGTCCCTTCCAACCTTTGAGGGTCCCTTCCAACCTCTGAGGATGCCTTCCAACCTTTGAGGGTCACTTCCAACCTTTAAGGGTCTCTTCCAACCTTTGAGGATGCCTTCTAACCTTTGAGGGTCCCTTCCAACCTTTGAGGGTCCCTTCCAACCTCCGAGGACGCCTTCCAACCTTTAAGGGTCCCTTCCAACCTTTGAGGGTCCCTTCCAACCTTTAAGGGTCCCTTCCAACCTTTGAGGGTCCCTTCCAACCTCTGAGGATGCCTTCCAACCTTTGAGGGTCACTTCCAACCTTTAAGGGTCTCTTCCAACCTTTGAGGGTCCCTTCCAACCTTTAAGGGTCCCTTCCAACCTCTGAGGATGCCTTCTAACCTTTGAGGGTCCCTTCCAACCTTTGAGGGTCCCTTCCAACCTCCGAGGATGCCTTCCAACCTTTAAGGGTCCCTTCCAACCTTTGAGGGTCCCTTCCAACCTCTGAGGATGCCTTCTAACCTTTAAGGGTCCCTTCCAACCTTTGAGGGTCCCTTCCAACCTTTGAGGGTCCCTTCCAACCTCTGAGGATGCCTTCTAACCTTTGAAGGTCACTTCCAACCTTTGGGGGTCCCTTCCAACCTGATACAATCTGTGAATCACTGCGGCACATCCCATCCCAGGAGCCCCCACCAAAGGTGACTTCTCCAGAGCATCCCTTGTCCTCTCTTAGCTGCAGAAAGCTGATCACAGGGCCAAGCTCTCAAAACAGCTGCCCCAATGCAGCCCTTGCTGGTGCCTTCACCCCTTGTAGAGGATGCTGCACGCAGCCAAGCCCTGTGGCTTTTGATTTTGATTTGCTGCCTGCAAATCCTCAGCAAACACTCAACATATTTTCCATTCCATCAGTCATGGGAAGCCTGGATTGATTTTCAGCCAGTTATTGGCCTCCTACCTCCTTGGGATCAAAATTGAATGGTCTGAGTGGAACAGAAAAAAAAAAAATAAAGACCAAAACAAAGCAAAACAAATCTCTCTCTCTGCCTGCAGTCAGTTAATTCCTCACAACAGTGAAGGTGGAGGATGGAGAACAAATGCAGTCAGATGACATTATCAGAGGCACCAGCAGCAGAAGAGCAGCAGAGACTGGGACCACAGGTCCCTCTGCTTGGCCCCAGCTCCCTCCTGGCTGCCAAAGCCAGATGAGAAACCCAGTATTTGATTTTTAAGCTCCCACAGGGGAGCACAGATCTCCTGGTGACATTTCTGAGCCCACTCACACTCAGCACTGCAGTGAGTTTCACCTACCCTGGGAAGGGACCACTGCATGGGGCTGCTCAGCCCCATCCTCTTCCTCCCTCCCTGTGGGATCCTCAACCCCCTCCCACTGCTGAGGAGTCCAGCAGAGCCCCGAGACACAAATTAGGACCTTCCACAGGTTTCACAGGGCACAGCCTGGGCTTTGGTGCTTGGCTGCAATGTCCTCAGCCACTCTGGGGGGAGGTGGGAACACAGAGATGAAGCTGTTGTGGTCTTACCTTGTTCTCTCCCTCAGGAGCAAGAGGGTCTGTCATCCATGAGCCAAACCTGGACCCCGAGGTTTTAATTGTGATGGGGTCACTGATTCCTGTCAGCTTGCCACAAGCTGCAAAAGAGTTGCAAGGTTGGTGAGCACCACATCCAACCACCACACCCAACCACCTCATCCAACCACCACATCCAACCACCACACCCACCCCACCCCACCCCTCCAACCACCTCATCCACCACCCACCACCACACCCAACCACCCTCCAACCACACTCCACCACACCCACCACCTCATCCACACCCACCACCACCTCACCACCACCACCCAACCACCTCATCCAACCACCTCATCCAACCACCTCCACCACCTCCCAACCACCATCCCCCACATCCAACCCACACCCACCCTCCACCCACACCCACCCCACCCACCACCTCATCCAACCACCTCATCCAACCCCCACCACCATCCACCACCCATCCAACCACCCACCACCACCTCATCCCACCACCCACCCAACCACCTCATCCAACCACCCATCCACCACCCCCAACCACCACATCCAACCACCACACCCAACCACCCACACCCAACCACCACACCCTACCACCTCATCCAACCACCTCATCCAACCACCACACCCAACCACCACACCCAACCATCACACCCAACCACCTCATCCAACCACCACATCCAACCACCACACCCAACCACCACACCCAACCACCACACCCTACCACCTCATCCAACCACCTCATCCAACCACCACACCCAACCACCTCATCCAACCACCACACCCAACCACCTCATCCAACCACCTCATCCAACCACCACATCCAACCACCACATCCAACCACCTCATCCAACCACCACACCCAACCACCACATCCAACCACCACACCCAACCACCACATCCAACCACCACACCCAACCACCTCATCCAACCACCACATCCAACCACCACACCCAACCACCACACCCAACCACCTCATCCAACCACCTCATCCAACCACCACACCCAACCACCACATCCAACCACCACACCCAACCACCACATCCAACCACCACACCCTACCACCTCATCCAACCACCTCATCCAACCACCACACCCAACCACCACATCCAACCACCACACCCAACCACCACATCCAACCACCACACCCTACCACCTCATCCAACCACCACATCCAACCACCACACCCAACCACCACATCCAACCACCACACCCTACCACCTCATCCAACCACCACATCCAACCACCACACCCAACCACCACATCCAACCACCACATCCAACCACCACACCCAACCACCACACCCAACCACCACACCCAACCACCACATCCAACCACCACACCCAACCACCACCAGGGCTTCTTTGACCACAGCTCTTTGCCAGCCAGCCCCAGTGAGGGACACCAGAGCTGCCCCCCACCCACACTGCTCTGCCCACTGCTCTTCCTTGCTGATGGGCAGCTCTGCTTTTATTTAATTAGAGGTCATTAGGCTAAGAACAACTGTTGGATGCTTTTGTTTGTCTCATGCCTCTTAATATCCTTTATCACACTGCCCTGGGGAAAAAAAACCAAAACAGCTTTCCTGAACCAGCCTTGCTGCTAATGTTAGAGACTAGAAAATGAGAGGAATTAGCCAGGGTCGAGTGGCCAGGTGGAAAAATTAGCTGCATTAGAACATTTCTGCTCCAGCAGAGTGGCTGGAAGTAATATAGAGACCAATGTGCCTACTCCAGCCCTGCAAGAAACAGGCATTATGCCAAGGAAGGAAAAAAAGAGAGGTGGGAAAATTCTATGCCATAGAAATTTCATCCCTGCAAAGATCATTTACCAGCTTCCACCAGCCAGCTTCTCTGCTCTCTATCCTGTCTGCACACTTAGGAGACACTAATGAATTCCTCCCATCTCCTCTGCCAGCTCCTCCTCCAAGAGAGGAACCCAAATGCAGCAGGATGGGAAGCAGGAGGTGGAATGTCCCAGGGGGTTCCTCAGGAGCTGCCCTGGGAATCCTGCCCAGACTCAGCACCACCACAACAGGGAGGTGCAGCCACACAGCACCATGAGCCAGGATTTGAAGCATCCCCAAGGGCTCCACCCAGTTGGTTTCATGCTGTTCAACTCAGTGGGCATGGCAGCACATTTGCGAGCCCAGCTCTGTGTCTGGCTGTGGTTTTAATTCCTAAATCTGAGGTGAAGAAGCAGCAGCACCTCTCCTCCAGCTTGCTATGCTGGCTGCCCATGGCAGCTTGTTTCCCTTCCATGCTTCTGTCCCCTGACACTGGACCCAGCATCCCTCTGGGGACACCCTTGGAGGCCAGCAAAGCTCCAGCTTCAGCTACACATCCAGTTCCTGTTTCCAGCAATATCCTCAAGTTTCAGCAAAGCTGCTGCTCTGCATTTTAGGAATGAGGGGAAGTGGAGAAGAAGATGCTGCAGGAGAGACTGTGAGCTGGTGCTGGATGGTCTGTTGCTCCAGGAGCACTCATTTAGAACCTGGACACGTTCAGGGCAGAGCTGGTCCTGCAGCAGCAATCTCCTGAGCAAGGCAAACTAATGTCAGCAGCAGCAGGGGGACAGCCACAGCCTGAAGTTCAGGAGGTGTTTCCTGACTTCTCCTTTTTGATGTGGAAGCCTCTGGCAGGCTGTGGGAGGGGAAGGTGGTGGTGGTGGTGCTGGGATGAGCAGCTGCTCTGGGTGCTAGGTTTGCTGAGCTGCCCTGCAGTGTGGATGGTCCCACAGCCCAGTGAGGGTGCCCAAGGCCAGAGCTGCAGGTGGGAGACTGTGAAGGTGCTGCTAAGCTCTTCCAGATCAGGACAAGGTCCTTCTGCTGAAAATCACCAAGCAGAATAATAGATTGGTTTGGGTTAGAAGGGACTGTTAGAGGTCACCTAGTCCAACCCGCCCTGCAGTGAGCAGGGACATCTTTAGCTAGATCAGGTTGCTCAGAGCCCAAGACAACCTGACCTTGAATGTTCCCAGTACATACACCCTGCAGTATCTCCTAGCTGCCTCTCTCCTTAGCCTGTTCTCATCTGCCTCCTTACATTTCTGATCATAGCCATGGGACACATCCACCTACCTCAGCCCTGATCTGTGGCCAAAGGGGATACCCTAGCCTGGGGCACAAAACAGATGAAGATATTCTTGATGTGCATCAGCATGACATGGCCAAAGGGACCATCAGACTTCCTCCAACCTTCAGACACCAGGCAGATAAAGACAGACCCCACCGAAGAGCAGAGAGCTTCCCTGGCCTCACTGAGACATGGCTTAGGGGAATTTGTCCTCCTGCTTGTCTGATGCATTCAAAAGCTCAGCTCAGGAGGAGGAGAGCAAGATGTTGACAAAGGGATGCAAGGGGTTAAGTTCACAAATGCCTAATGTCTTGCAAACTACCTTTGCAGAGGACCAACCTTGCTCTAATCACATCTGCTCAGCACTGACTTCCATTATCACAGCCTTACACTGCTGTCACTTTATCTTCTCCCTTCCATTTCCCTGGAGAGAAAGGTTGTGTAAAAGCTCATTGATATAAAAAAAAAAAGGGGGAGAGGAAATAAAATAAAGAAGCAGACAGCAGCAGCTGATAAGGGTAAAGCAGTGTTGTCTGCAAGTGGTGAGGCTACATCTCACACATGTTTAGCTGGAGGCACAGCCACAACAGCTCTTCAGCAATGCAAGAGGGTTGCTCTTATGCAGGGCAAGGTGTTTTCTGTCCTGGTGCCAATCTAACACAGGCACTCAGATGCCAGGGGGAAAGTTTAAGAGGGATCTTTTCAGACCCCTGGTTGGCAAGGTCCCAGCAGCTCTCACAGCCTTACCACCCAGGGATGGACAACCACAGCCTCAGGATCCTCACTCACCCCTCCCTCTGTTCCTGAGGGCAGCCACACCACAGTCTGAACACCATCTGCCTTTTTCTTTTTGCCCCTTCTGTGGGTAGCAGTCATTAAAAGTAGGAAGATTGCTGGGGCCAGAGAGGACTCTCTCTTCCACTGCATCTCTTGGACAGGAGCTTCCAGGACAGGATTCCTGCATCTCCCCCTGCTCAGGCATGAAGCAGCAGCCTGCACAGCCTTCAAGCACCCACCAGCAGCACAGGGCAGTGCCTACTCTGTGGGTGAGGAGCTGAGCATGGGGTGGTGGGCTGGGAGTAGAGCTGGGCTGAGAGCCCAAGACACCAAACATCCTCTCTCACACTCTAGTGACCCCCACAGGGGAGATTTCCAGCCTTGGCTGTGATTGCCCTAAACCTGCTGCTTGGTTGCCCAGCAGAGCAACCCATGGGTGCTGAGCCTTTTAGGGGGACTGCCCTTCAGCAGCTGGATCATGCCCTGCCCTTGCCTCTGTCAACTGGCTGGGAGCCCCTCTATCCCCAAAACCTCCAGGACAGGCTGGCAAGGCTCTGTCCCCATCCCTGCACCAGGATGGTGGGGTGGGATTCATTTTTGGGGGCAAGAGTCAGGGAAAGCTTCTGCTATCAGGCAAACATGAGCCTGGGGAACACAGCTGAGTGAAATTCCCCCTTGAATCAGGGAATGACAACCTCTCCACTGCTCCAAGGCTCCTCTTAGGAACATTAATGGGCATGTTAAAATCCCTGTATAAATAGTGACCCTTCAGAGTGTAAACAGAGTAACAGATTGACTGTGCTGTTATTGATTCCTTTTTCCCTTCACACACATGCCAGGGTCAGGAAGTGTTTTCACTATTGATCCATCAATAACACTTAGGAAATCCAAAATGCAAGCCAGGACTTTCCCTAGGAAGGAAAAGGCTGCTGCACTGCAGAGCATTCTGGAGGATGGGGAGAGGGAAACTGGATGGGAATGTGGCAGCACCCCCTGCTCTTGTCCTGTGCTTATTGCAGCAGCTACCTGATCCTGTTCTGGGAGCTCTAAGCTAAGACATTCAAGGTCAAACTTGATGGGGTCCTGAGCAACCTGATCTGGGGAGGGACTTTTTAGGGTGTCAGGTAGTGATAGGACTGGGGGGAATGGAACAAAGCTGGAAGTGGGGAGATTCAGGCTGGAGGTGAGGAAGAAGTTGTTCCCCATGAGAGTGGTGAGAGCCTGGAATGGGTTGTCCAGGGAGGTGGTTGAGGCTCCATCCCTGGAGGTGTTTGCAGCCAGGCTGGATGAGGCTCTGGCCAGCCTGCTGTAGTGTGAGGTGTCCCTGCCCATGGCAGGGGGCTTGGAACTGGCTGAGCCTTGTGGTCCCTTCCAACCCTGACTGATTCTATGATTCTATGATCTAGTTGGAGATGTCCCTGCTGACTGCAGGGGAGTTGGACAGGATGACCTTTGAGCTTCCCTCCCAACCTGATGCATTCTGTGATCCAGTCAGCCATACCCTGAGCTCTAGCAAGCAGACACTCAGCACTGCTGGCCTGAGCAGGAGCAATTCTAAGCTCAAACATGCTCCTTGAAACATCAGGTGGATCCCTCTGAGCAGCTAATTTGCTGCAAACAGCAATCCCCAGCAAACAGGACCTCAGCATGTGGCAGCAAAAGTGTCTGGAAGGTTGTTAGCCAAATTTAGCTTAATTGAGTGCCATTTCCACTGGTTTATGCACCAGAGCCATCACCACATTTGGAAATTCAATCCATGCTGTTTGCTGTTAAGTGACCAAATCAATCACCCTCCTGGGTGAGCAGCAAACCCTCCCAGGTGAACCCTTGCAAGACTCAGTGGCCATCTCTGCCAGCACCCAGGGGTGCTGCAATGCCCTGAGGCAGAAAAGCTGCCCTGACCTCATGGTTGTAAAGACAGCAAGAGGAGAAAGAAGGGGCACAGCCAAAAAGCCCAAAGAAAACCTCAAAGAGATTAAAAAACAAAAACAAAACCAAAAACACACCTTAGAAGCTTCTAGAAAAGGTTGCCTGCAAGAGCAAGAAGGAGAGCTCAGTCTTACCTGGGCTACTGCCTTGGATGGATGTTCCAGCTGGAGAACCTGAGCATGAGGAGGATGTGATGAGCCAAGACATGGCCCAGAGCAGAAGCAGCTAATGGTCCATGAGCAAACTCTGGGATTTATGGAGCTTTTTTGGGAGTTACTTCTTAAAGCCTGCCCAGGGTCCTGCCCAGGAGGATCATCACAGCTTCCCTGCTTCTGGTGAGGTCAGCCTGGGCTGGGCAGCTCCACCAAGGCTGGCTGTTGAGGGGCAGTGGGATCCAGGATGGTTTTTCTTTAAAGAACTATCCCCAGGAAAGTAATTCTACAGCTCCAGCTCAAATCCTTGGTCCTGCTGTTGTTCCATCTCCCTCTCACCCCCAGCTCCTTCTCGTCTTCAAGAGATGGGCTGAAGGGATGCAGCAAGTGGACCCCTCTGTGGCCACCACCTCCTCTCATCACACCCACCTCTGCTTTTGACAGGGGAAGAAGGGGAAAAGCCATTTGCAGGGCAGAGCTGCCTTGTGCTGGCAAAGTGGGGCTCCCTGGGGGGGTTGTTGTGTGACCTTGGTCATCTGACCACTCCTGGGGCTGTTCTCCATCCTTTCTTATCTTACCCACTGCAGGACTGTCAGTGTTTTTAGGGTCTCCCCATGATAAATCTCCAGGTACTAGGCACTGCTAACACAGGAAGCACCAAGGCATCCCCACCTCCATCATTTCTGTCAGGGAGAAATTCAAGTGGGGAAGGACAAGGTCAGGATTTCCCTGACATACCCCAGCCCTGCTGCCTTCCCTGTGGCCATCATCAGGCAAGGAGAAGGACCACAGACAGGGAGTGCAAAGCAATGGCACAACTGTCCTCAGCCTGTTCTGCCTCCAGAGCAAAGCTGGGCACATCAGAGCTCATTAAGAAATGAGAAACCAGGCTCTGCCCCCTCGCTTAGCCAGGGCAGGGGGGTTAGACCTGCCTGCCAGGCAGCTCCTCAGGGCTATCTTGGTGCATGGCTTGTAGTTCAAATACCTTTGAGCATCCAGGCTCACTTGGAAATTCAATTCCCTCTCTGAGTTTTCAAGTGAGAGGTAGCTTAGACAATCATAGAATTGTTTTGTTTGGAAGAGATCTTTCAGGTCATCAGGTGCAACACCACCAGGTCACCACTTAGCCATGTCCCTCAGCACCACATCTACAAGGCTTTGAAACCCCTTTCAGGGATGGGGACTCCACCACTGCCTTGAGCAGCCAGTTCCAGGGCTTGACAACCCTTTTGGGGAAGAAATTATTCCTCATGTCCAACCTAAACCCTCCCTGGTGAAACTTGAGGCCGTTTCCTCTTGTCCTATCACTTGTTACTTGGGAGAAGAGACCAACCTCCACCTCAGTCCAACCTCTTTTCAGGGAGTTGTAGAAAGCAAGAAGGTCTCCCCTCAGCCTCCTTTCCTCCAGGCTAAACAACCCCAGTTCCCTCAGCTGCTCCTCACAAGCCCTGTGCTCTAAAAGGGCTGTCCAAGGTGTCAGAGGACAGGATGCACTCACAGGGGGAACACAGGGGAGGTGTCTGCCTGCAGAAGTGTGGAGGCATTTAGAAACAAGCAAAAGCAATCCCAGCAGCAGAGACAAGAGAGAAACAAAGTGTTACCTTGCCAAGGGTATGGAATGCTCAGAAGAGATCTGATCTTCCATGGAGTTACCTGAGAGTGTAATTTTGTATGTGCTACCGAAATAGACTGCAGAGCAGTTAATGTGTTTAGATTATCTAAATTGCTTAACAAGAAAGTCAATAATGGAAGTAGAAATTAAATCAGAGCTAGGCCAGCCAATGGTGGGAAGATTTCCTGCAGCTGCAGAAGGCAGTGCCCTCCTTCCCCCCTTCTCCACCCTCAGTTTGGGGTCAGATGCTGGGCTCGCAGCAGTTGTCTCTCCCCACAACAGACCCAGAGGCTGCAGTCAATTAATACTCCCTGGATGAGATTCCAGCTGAATCTCTGATGGCTTAGCAATGCTGGTTGGGTGGGGCTCCTGCTCCATTCCATTCCACCTCTATTCCCCTCAGGGAATGGGAGAGATGGGGAGGATTGGCATCCTGCACCGGACCAAACCCACCAACCAGCTCCATCATGCTCTTCTCAACAGGGATTTGCAAGATGCAAAGAAAGGAAAGAAAAAGGGAAACTCAGTCACAGCCTGCAAACACACACACACACACACACGCTACTTAAAGCTGTGTGTGGAGACCTTTGCTGGTGTGCTAGACCCAGCAACCAGCCCAGACATGGATGCAGAAGCAAAATGGGTGCATGTGTTTGCTTTGCATAAGCACCACTTGCCAGGTGTCTCCCACATGCCACCATCCACTTATGCAAACGCTGCACAGAGCCACATGCCTAGTCGAGGGCCTGATCCTGAAGCACTTACACCATGAGCAACGTGGCTCATGCAAGTAATCCTCAGCAGGACTCACTCCTGGGATTAAGGTTACTCATAGGGTAACTGTTTACAGGATCCAACCTGGCTGCGCCAGCTCATCCCTCACAGCCAGGCCGAGCCCAAGGAGATGTCCAGTCTAACATCTCTACCTCCGAGGAGGGATGAGTGGTGTGAACCAGTGCCACCATGTTGTTCTGAGCCTACCTAATTTTTGCATGCATGCACGAAGCCTTTCTTCAAGATTTGACACTCTGTTCTGAAGCTCTTCGTAGTCATAGGCGCCAATCTCTTCCTGGAGTTCGTTTAGAACTGACGTCAGATTCTGGACCTCCTCTTTAAACTGCAATACCAATTTTGCATCGGCTTTGTACTCTTCCAACACTGGTATCAAAGGCCTAAGTTCCTCCATTTTCGCTTTTATTGCCTGCAAGGTTAAAATAAGCTTGGTTCAGTGCTATGCGTGCAAAAATCTGCAACACTCTGCCTCGACCTGGCCGCTTCCTACCTTGAAGTGCAAGGGTTTTATTATCTCCCCCAATTACTGGCATTCGAATTAGTTTAGTTATGATTTGGGTCCCCAAAAATGATGGCTTGGAAAGAACAATATTAAACAGGCTGCAGAACACCAAAATATTTGGGAAAGGCCTTTATTTGTCATTTTTAGAATGCAACATCTTAGGGTTACATGCTTCAGGTCACATACACAAAGAGTTCGTTGGTTGGTTGGTTGTTTTTTTGTGATTTTTTTTTGTTGTTTTGTTTGTTTGTTTGCTTTTTTTTCTTTCCAAAAAAAAAAAAAAACAAAAAAAAAGAAAATCAAATCAAATCATATATATATATATATATGCATTGACAAGGGTTTCAAACTATTCATGAAATGCATCTACAGTTGCATGCAAAGGAAGATCTCAGTTGTGAGGTTCAAGGTTCCTTAGTGAGATATGGTGCTAATTTGGAAAATAATAAAGAAAAAGGGAAAAAGAAAAAAAAAAAAGAAAAAAAAAAGAAAATAAAAGGGAAAAGGGAAAAAAAAAGGAAAAAAAAATCAATGCATGGTGCAAAATGCTCTGTGGCCCTCTTTTCATGGTTACATGGGAGTGAACTGCTTCTTCAGTCACTGCAGCATTGAAAAAACTTGCTTTTAAGTTAGCCCTGTAAGCAAGAAAATGAAATACTGTTGAGGATCTAGCTCACTAACCTGCCTTATATAGATAGCCATTCATAGACAAATAACTCTTAACAGAACTAAAGAGAGAGACAGAAAGAGAGAGAGAAAAGGGGGGAAAAAAAGAAGAAAAAAAAAAAGGGAAAAGAAAAACCAACCCAAAACCAACACAAGAGCTTCAAAACCACTCACATTTTTTTTTTTTTTTAACACTGGCATTAGCAGGAACAAAATGCTGTGGCTGTTATTTCAAATGGTGCTTTGGCAGCAAATTAGACCAGGAACAACAACAACAACAAAAAACCCCAAAGAAATAAAAATCCCCTTAACTGGGTTTTTCTGTTTTGGTTTGGGTTTGGTTTTGGATTTTTTTAAGGCATGTTAGAATGAACATAAAAATCCAAGTCATTAGCAAATTTATTTCACAGAAATAAAGACTTCTAATTTTTAAAAAATTGTATTATTATTCTTCTCACTATTCTTTGGTTGCTGTTGTTGTTAACTTAAATGATGGCCTCATTTACAGGCACAGGTTTGCAGCATTTTGTTGAGGATGCTTTGCTCCAGCAGCTAATGAGTAGACATTAAACATGCATGCACCTAGCCCTTAATGAAGCATGTGAGCACACAGAGGATACCTGCTGCTGCTCAAACTGCTGCACAGCAGCCAAGTGCACAGCACTCAGGGTTGGGATAGCAAGTTTGGGAGGGGTGGGGTGGTGAAATTTGGGTCTCAGCCTCCCTTCTTTCTTTTCCTTCCCATCCCATCCTATTTAAGTCAAAAGGATTTTTTCCCCCTCCTGCTGTTTGCATGTGGGGAAGGTGTTTGCTTATTTACTTGCAATTCCTGGTGCAAGCTCCTTGGAAGGCAATGGGAAGGATTAAAGTTATCAGAGGGGAAGGATTAAAGTTACCAAAGTGGAAGGAGGAGGGGTGGAAATAGTAATAATAATAATAAATTCTAAACTCGTGCTTTAAACAGAAAGATGGTTCTTACATCCAGGCTGCAGAGCTAAATTTAGGTAACTGGAGATGGGGGAAGTGGAGGAGGTGGAATTGGTGAAAAGTTTTAAGAGCCTTCTCCCCAGCTTCTTCTGATGTCATCTTGGTATTTTGGTATTTAATGTATAAATTTAAAAATCCTGCTTTAAAACAGCAGGCAGCTGGGTGGAAGTTGGGAATCAGCTGGGTGGCTGCTCAGAAATATCTCCCAAACTCCACTAGAAACCATCTCCCTTTCTTTTTTTAGGTCTCTTAAGCCAAAGCATGACTAAAATTTAAGGTTCCAAATACTGCTGACAGCTTCTTTTTGGCCGTTTCCTTGGTTCTCAATCAAGTTCTTGACAGTTTGACCATGGCTTGCAGCGACAGATTCATTTCAAAGGCTGAGATCTTCACTTCTCATTTGCATGACACCAGGACAGAACACAGCCAATCCATCAGAAGGTGCTGGCTCTGCTGCCAACTCCCTTATTTCAACATTGGACATCTGCACACCCTTGAGATGTGCACATTGTCAGCCCAACTCCAAGAGGCACACTCTGGTTTGGGGTTTGGTTTGGGTTTTTTTTTTTTTTTTTTTTTTTTGAGAGGCATTGATTTGTTTGATTGCTTGCCCCATTGCCACAAACACCCTAAAGAGGGGAATGATTTGCTGACAGCCTGTTGGGGTTTGCCATATGCTGCAGAAATGGAAATGGAGCTCCAGCTCCTGACTCTTCCCCAAGAAAATCAGGTCCTGGACCGCCTGGTTGTGGAGGGGAACCCAGCTCAGGCTGACCTCAGCTGCCCCAGGGTCTTCCTGCAGACCCCCTCTCATGGGGCAGTCCTACTATTTGGGACACTCAGGTGGTTTGTGGGTACATAAATATGAATATTGGTGCTTCCACCCTGTAGCAAAATGGCTTGTGGCTGAGGAGAAGATGCCACAGCCTGGATCTGGCCATGCTTTGAGTAGGAGGGAGCTTCACGGGTGGGCAGCCACCAGTGCAGTGTAGAACTGGACCAGTGGCTGCATGAGCTGACAGAAACAAGGGCTACAGCCCCATGCACACCCCCCCTCCCCCCAGTAAATCCCTGGCCACAGCTTCATTAGTGGTTTGGAAAGCAGACATACCTTAAACTGCCTTGCCAGGTGCTGCTTGTGGCTTTCTTCCACTTGCTTAAATTTTGTTTCCAGTCCCCTCATCTGGTTTTCCATCTTCTCCACATACTGTAGGTCTCGTTGAGTTCGCCTATCCAACACCTCTATCGACTGGGACATGTTTTGCACCTGTCAGAGGAGAAGGGACTCATTAAGGAGGTGCTTCCCCAGCAGCAAAGGCAGCCCTGCTTGCATCCCAATGCTGAGTGCTGACCTTTTCCTACCCAGTCAACAAGACTAAAGGGTAATCAACCCATGCATTATTTACCAGTTCATCAACAGCCTCTCCCAGTATTACGACCCCATGCTCTAAAGGAGAGCAAATTGCTTGCACCAACATTTATTCTGCCACGCTGCAGAGACTAATTTAACAATCACACATGCAAATAAGGGTTGCAGTCAAGGCTAAAACACCTCACTCTTAATGGCCTCTTGGAGAGGCTGGAACAGCTCCTGCTGTGGCACGTGGAGAGGCTCTTAGCTGAGCAGAAACACTCTTGCTGAGGTGCACATCATCATTTCTTCACGTACACAAGTGACACTTACTGATTGCCTATGTGCAAACTTTACTCCCAGCCAGTAAAAACCTCATTATCCAAACAGCCTTGCTCTTCACACAGCTCCTGCCACAGCCAATCCAGCTGCAGGTGAAGGCAACCTGAAGCTGGGAAGTACCATGAGGATGAGGTGTGTGTGCCCTGGCCTTGCCCACTGGGGTGGCTGCGCTGCCTCAGCAGCTTTCCCAGCCGAGCGATGCCGCATCCCGGCGGCTCCCCGCGCTGCTCCCATCTGGTCCTGAAGAAGGAAACGATGCAGGGAGCTTGGCTGGGCTCATCGTGAGAAAAAGAGATGAAGGTGTAAGGAAGGAAGGGAAATGCTAGCTAGGCTGACCTGATTTTGAAGGTTGGCTGCCAGCTGATTTATTAAGATATTCCCTTCTCTCCTTTTCTTTTTTTCTCAGGCTGGGAGAGGGTAAAGGAAGCTCTGACTTCAGCAGGAAGCTAAGCACCTCTTTAGCATGAAGCCATGAGTGTAATTTTAGACCTTTGCATCAAAGATGGTTGTGTTTGTACATGATGGGGCTGAGCCCACGACTGGTGCTCCTGCTGCTGCTGCATTACCCTCGGAACTGTGGCTGTTGGCGCCGGGAGTGATGACGCTGGAGTCTAAAATGAATCATGGATCTGAGCGTGCTGCTGCGTCAGGGCCCTCACATTAAAGTAGTCATGAGGTGTAGGGTGACAGGTTGGACTCGATGATCTTTGAGGTCTCTTCCAACCTTCTTGATTCTGTGATTCTAAAGGCATCTTGGTTCAAGTCCCTTCCTCTGTGGGTGTCTAGCAAAACCCAAATGGGAGCCAGCACCATCTCTGCAGAGCCCCTCTGAGACAGCTTCCAGAGCCCAGGCTGCCACATCCGCTCCCATCTCCGTCCTGGCCAAAGCCCAGGTGCAGACAGGCTGGGGTGGGGAAAAGGCTGGTGGAAGCGCAGTGTTTCCTCCAGCAAATCACACTGGGCTGCTGTGACTTACCTCAAGTGACAGAGCGAGGGGACAGCAGGGCACCCGCACGCAGCCAGCTCCTGGAGACTACTTGCTGCAACCAGGCAGTTGGCTGAGACATTGAGTTGTTTCAGAATGAACCCAGAGGAATGGAGAGGCAATAGTGGCCTGATGACCCAGCTGAGATTTGTGTGCTCAAAGCCATGGTTTAAACCCTGCTCAAGCTTCCCTGTGGATCAGCTTTTCATGGCAGCTCAGGCAGGGCTGTTCCAAGCCCATCTTTGAGGTTTGCAGTGGGATGAATCTTAAGCTTTGGGCAATCAGACAAACTGATGGAGCAACAGTATGAGGTGTCTTGAGGTGCACAGGAAGAATCAGCAGAGAGATGGGACTCAGCTGATGAACCAGGGCTTGAGAAGTTCATCTCATGAGGGGCAAAAGCCAACTTTGGTGTCTGCTTCTCTGAAGTGATCAAAATGCCCATTGCTCATGCATGATGACAGGAAAACTAGTCCAGGGAACTCTTACAATTGCATGGGTGACCTGAATTTCAAAGGCCACCAGTCAGGAGGCATCCTGTAGAACCAAGTACAACTGCTCCAGGGCTCTATAATAGCCTTCCTCAGCAAAGGTGAAGTGATTTCCAGTCCCTGAGCTCTGACACATCACTCAGAGATGAACCAGCATCCATCCTGACTACCACCAAGGACCTGCTTAGGGAGGTGTGAGGAGCAGGGAAGAGCTCAACAAGGCACTCAGTTTGAAGAGGAAAAGAGCTAAACCTGAGCTCAGCTTCTGTGGCTCCCATTTAGCCATGTCTCCCTCAGGATCCATGAGCTCTCAGCTGTGTTAGTCATGAGGTGCTGGGTGATAGGTTGGACTTGACGATCTCTGAGGTCTTTTCCAACCTTGTTGATTCTATGATCCTACGATTCTATGACACGGTTGGGTGCTAATTTACCTGAGCTGGATGTGGAGGAGTTTGAAGACCTCTTTCTGCCCTGAGGCAGGAGATGGGAAGCCTTTAACAAGCATGACTGGTCTGCAGGTATTTTTATTCTGCTAATTCAGTCTCTCCTCCTTTGAGTCCAGCTGTATCCACACAGCAGAGTTGTTCCAAAGGGATGGGAGAGGAATGATTTGCAGGGATCACACAGACCTGATCTCATTTATTCCACTAATGCCTAACCCAAATTAGAGGTGCAGCTGCAAGTAAGCAGAAAAGAACATTTCTGTACTGATACTCTGGTGTCTGACCCCTGAGTGGGGTTAGAAGGGATTCCTTACTCTGCCTCTTGGATGATGGGCAGAAAGGACAGACTCTGAGAGGAAACAAATTGGAGCATCTTTTGCTCAGGCTTCTGTTCTGAATCACCTCCAGAGGAGTCTGCTTGTCCCCTGACTGCAGAGGAAAACAGCCTCCTCACATGTCTCTGCACTGAGACACCTAAAATGAACTGCTGTGCTATTTTGGGGCTGTCCAGACTCCCTCTGTTTGTTGCTGATATTGTTTTCAACCAGCCAAGAGTCTGGCCAGACTTATAGAAAGTCAGTCTCTATCACTCCTGATCTCTGACAGTACTGTGTGCTTCATCAGCTCAAGATCTGCTTGTTTTCCTTCATTAGCACATCAAACCCTTGATCCAGCAAAGCACTTGGGCAAATGATTAGATTTCAACGAGATTGGTCATAGCTTAAACTTCAGCATTTGTGTTAAGTGCTCTGATGAACCCAGCCTCAAGGAGACTGTCTCTCAAATTCCCTCAGCTCCATCCATTAGCTGTTATCCTCAAATATCAGCTAAAATGCTTTCTGCTTCCGCTGGTGGAGGACACAATCTCGACATGAAACCTCATTTTCCATCAAGCTACCATGAAAGAGATACCTGGGAGTGTCTTGGGGAAAAGAGTTAATTTTAGCATTTGAAACAGAAAATTGATACAAATGGAAGTTCCAGGGCTGCTCTTGTTTGACATTGAGTTGTTTCAGAATGAAATCAGAGTAATGGAGAGTCTGGAGGACCCTAATAAGATATATATGGTCAAAGCCATGGTTTAAATCCTGCTCAAGTTTCCCTGTGGATCAGCCTTTTGTGCCAGTTCAGAAAAGGCTGTTCCAAGCCAATCTTTGGGGCTTGAATTGGGATGAATCTTAAGCCTTGGGCAGGCAGACAAACTGGTAGAGGAACAGCATGAGGCATCTTGAGGGAGAATTTTGTGGTCTGTAGGAAGAATTAGCAGAGAGATGGACTCAGCTGGTAGACCAGGACAGAAGTAGTTCATCTTATAAGGACTGTAAAAGTCAAATCAAAGTCTGAGAAGCGATGTCTCTGTCCTTCCTACGTACACCTTGGAGTGAATATCAAACAAGCAGAAAGAACTGTTTAATCTGGAAATTAGTGCTGGCAAAGAACAAGAATTGGCAGGAAGCCAAAGATGGTTTAACCATCAGAGGAGGAAGTCCTCCCAGATAACAGGGCCAAAGGAAAAAAAAAAATAATCCTCTTGAAGAGGAAACATAATCTGTTTATGAACAGGATTGAGGTGATGCCTCGGTTTGGGTGCAGTCCAAGCTGTGGACTCAGCACCTGACACAAGGCTGGAAGGACTCAGTGTGCTCCAGCCAAAGATGAGCTCAGACACCTCGGTGTCAAAACAGGGACTGAACAGTTTGTGCGGTGGAGAGCAGCCCTGGCTCACCTCCCCTCTCTCTTTACACTGATGGGGTGCCCAGGATCCACTCCCAAGCAGCATCAGCTCCTCCACGCATGCCCATGGCCGTGTGTGGAAGGTAGATGGCATCTTGGCAGCTTTGAACCTCCAAGTACCTTCAAGCTGCTGAAGGCTCTGTGCAGAGCTTTGCGGTGGAGCTGCTGGAATTGGTTTGTGTACACACACAGGACACACACAGAGGAGCGCAGCTGATTTCTTCCTGTAAAGGCAGTGCCTTATTACTGCTGTAGGTGACTGCCAGGTCTCCTCCTTTGAAAACCCAGGCACAATTTACCTTGTTGACACAATTACGCTGGCAGAGAGAAATCAGGAGAGTTTTCCCATCACAGAGCTAGAGTTAAAATGCCAGGGCAAAGGGAAGGAGTTTTCAGGTCTGAAATCCTTGCTGGGAAGCTGGAAGCTTTTCTCTGCGGTTGCGTTTTCCTACGGGGCTGAGCATTTCAGCCTTCCTCAAAGAGCAGCTGTCTGGCAACTGAAGAAGCCTGTGCTTTATTTTGGGGGTTTTCATCTAGGTTAGCGTAGGAGTGAGACACAGAGAGAGCAGCAGCAGGTACCACATCCCCACAACACACGCCTGGAAACACCGCTCCTCCCTCACCTCATCCAGCGGCAGCCGGAGAGCTGCAGGAGGGCAAACCCCACCCAGCACAGCCAGCCTCCAGAGGAGATGTTAGCCCAGGTCTCGCCTGTCTGTTAAGCAGAGGGCATGGGGTCAGATCCTGCTCTTTATTGCTTATTGAGCAGCTGTGGGAACTCGATGGCTCTCAGACACCCGCCTCAGCTGCTGATAGAATGCCTGCAGCCTCTCAGACAAATGTGGTGCTGGACCGAGCGCTGTTCTTGCTTAGGGAAATAAAAGCTTGAGTGGGGGATTATTTTTAGAAGCCTCTGACATACCAAAGAAGTGTTTTAGGGCTAAACGTTTCCTGCCTCGATTTATTGTCCTTATCACATCGGGGGGAAAAAAACCCAAACCCGGTTTAAGTGTAGGTTTAATATCGTTACCAGTGACTAACACATCACCTTCCTAGAAGCAGCAGGAGAAAATTTATATGGTCATGCACAACACATGCCAACACAGCACTAGGGCACGAGGGATAATTACACATCCAGCACAGGAGTCCACTTATATTTTAAAGAGAGGAGCACCATTTCCCATGAACCAGCATTTCTTCAATGAAATCTATTATCTGGAAAATTTCTTGTTATCAGGAGCGTCTCCCTAATGAGATTCTTTGATCTCCTTGGACAGCAGACTATTAAAAACTAATCAAGTAGATGCCAACCATCAGAAAGCAAACCACTAACTGTCATTTCTCTGCTATTTGATGTCGACAGCTTGTGCTGTTTGATTCGACCTTTTTAATATCAGCTTGGCTAGGACTGCATGGGCTTGGGGTTTTTAATTCTATCTCCTCTCATCTGGTTGAGGCTCATCCTTTGAAACTGCTTGTGTTAACATAATGAAAAAAAAAGTGAATTACATTTTTTTTTTTTTTATGGTTCAGTATTGTTGTTATGATGTCAGCAGTTTTAACTTGATCTTAAGCCATGGGCCCTTTTCCTCTGTGCCTCAGAAACAGCTAAGAGATTTACCCTCCCAGTCGTGGCTGATGATTCCCCACCACACACATGGGGATGACTCCAGCCCAGGAGGGCTGGCCCAGGGGGGCACATCTTCTCTGGAAACCAGAGCTCAGGCCAGCTGGCTGGTGTTTTTACCCCCATATGTCATGCCAAACCAAACAACCTTTCCCCAGAGGGGTCAGCTGTTACCTTTTCTAATAGTTGTCTCAGCTGCTTTGTCCTGGCATCACGCGAGCACATCGTCTGTTGAGGTGCCACCACTGTGCATATACAACGCCCCTCGCTATCCTGGGCAGAGCTGTAGACCTGCCAGCTTTCCTCTGGGTTGGTTGGCAACACCTAATTAACACAGGGAAAGAGGGGTTAAGTAATTGGGGTGAGGCCTGGCAGGGGTGTGGGAGGTGACAGGGGCAGAGGGGAGGAAGCAGGAAGGATGTGGCAGATGCTGGAGCTGCTGCTGGAAGTGGAGGGAGGCTCCTCCAAGGGCCCAGCTGGCAAAATTCGCTTGCAATGCAAAAATATGGATTGGGGACAAATGAAAGAAGGGTCTGAAGAGGAGAGCAAGAGCTGAAGGAAGGGAAAACATGGACGTGAGGAAAGCCACAGAACTGCAAGGGTTGCAGTGTGCCGTAAGGCACCGAGCGCATCGGGGTGGAGAGCCACTACTGTCGTTCAAGTACTTGACTTCTCCTTGACACCACGAGAAGGATGTGCCCAAGCCACCAGTGAGGATATGGTGTCCTGGCTGAGGGCAGAGCAGTGATCAATGTGCCTCTACAGAGCTCTCTCAGATCCGGCAGCAGGAAAATCAGCTCTCCCGAGTAAACGGATACCGGGTGTTGCATTTTCTCCCCTCCTCTGCCAGACTCTCCTGGGCATGGGGAGGCTCACTAACCATTCATTTCTCTCTGAATGGTCTGTGGGTCAGGGCAGGGAGAGCCCAGCGCTGTACCCTGTGAAGCACACCAGCAAAGGAGGGATGTGGTGTGGAGGGTACAACCAGTACCTCCATCCCTGATTCCAGGACACGCCGCAGAAAGGGAGCCCAGCCACGAACACAGCATGTTCCCCAGCCCTCCTCCCCCCCCACAGTCCAGTACCCCCCTGGTGCTCTCCAAACCTCTCTGATCTTAATTTTTCCTTTGATCTCACAGCACTTTGCAAAAATGCATTATTTAATCACAATTCAGCCTTGGCTCGCTTTGAAGGTGGCACCGTTTTGCCAACCAGAAGGGAAATGTGCTTCCTACTCTTTGGATAGCAGAAATAACCTTGCAAATACCCCTCCTGACAGACAGGCACCGAGAGAGACAGCCAGAATCACCAACTGGGGGGGGGGGGAAAGCCAACAAATGGGTCTCATAACCCTACATCCAGCTTCATTCACCAACAGCACAACCACTGCATGGAACACTCCCCTTGAAAGAGCAGAGCTGAGATGCCTTAGCTCTTTGAGGCATGCAACCCAGAGGCAAAAGGTGCCCCCTTTCCCCCCCCCCTGCTCCATGCTAAGGGAAGACAGACAGAAGGATCGTTTCTCCCAGCCATTTCCAAAGTGACAAGACCAGGCACCACACCAGCCCTCTGGCAAAACAAGGACAGGAAACACAGGCACAGCCAAAAATACCCTGCAACTTCTCTGCTGCATTTGCCCATCCCATTAATGACTATTGATTAAAGGCAGGGAGGGGAGTGAGGTGGCACTTAAGGACATGGTTTAGTGGCCATGGTGGTGTTAGGTTGACGGCTGGACTTGATGATCTTAGAGGTCTTTTCCAACCTTAGTGATTTTATGAGCTTGCAGGACTTGCACCTGCTGCCCTAAGGAGGAGCCAGATGGACGGGGAGGTCCTGGGGGTACCGGAGAGATTCTGGGTACGGCCGGGGAGGTCTTGGGGGTACCGGGGAGGTTCTGGGGGCGGCCAGGGAGGGCACCCGGGTAAGGATGGATTTAGGCAGACCGGAGGACATCCAGGAGAGGAGGGACCGGGAAGCCGCTCCGGGAGGCAGGGATGCTCCGGGCAGCCTCCCACCTCGTTCCCCGGCCCCATCCCCTTCACGCCGCCGCCCCCCATCCCCACCCCGCACTTACTCCCGTGCTGCGGTCCAAGGTGCCGCCCGTGGCCGCCGTGAGTTTGGTGGTGTTGAGCCCCACGAGGGAGGGCAGCGTCTGCGACATCCAGTTGGTGATCATGGCCATGGTGCTGAGGACGACTCCAATCTTGAGTAAAGGCACAGACATGTCTGCGGGGCGGGGCGCAGGGCACCCTTCATTCTGCACCGGCACCGGGCTCCATGCCGCTGGGGACGGGTTGGACCAACCGCCCGGCCACCGCCACCGCCTCTCGCCACCTGCCCATCGTCCGTCGCCTCCCCGCCGTGGCCCTGCCCGGCGCTGGCGGTGGTGTTGCAGGTGCCTGTGCCGGTATCGACGGTACCGGGGCTGCCTCCCTCAGCCCGCAGCCACCGCCGCCGCCCGGCGAGCCCCAGCCGGAGCCGAGCGGAGCGGGAGGCTGCGGGAGGCGGGACGGGACGGAGGGAGGGGCTGGAAGGGGAGGAGGCGGTGTGAGCGCACGGAGAGCCGGAGAGACTGCAGACGGGGCGGGGGGGAGGAGGGATTTGGGGAGGTAGAGAGGTTTGGGGGGATAAGGGGGGCTGTTTGGGGGAGTGGGGAGAAGGAAAGGAGAAAAGATTTTGGGAGAGATTTGAGGAAAGGGGAAGAGAATTGGAGAGAAGCAGAAAGGCGTGGGGTAGGGAGAGGGAGGGTTTGGGGAGAGGGGGAAAGGTTTGGGGAGAGGGGGAATTAGGGAAAGGGGAAAAGATTTGGAAAGGGATGAAACATTTCGGGAGAGGGGGAGAGGGGGAAAGAATAGGAGAAAGGCAAAAATACTGGGATAAGGGAGAGAAAGGTTAGGGGGGAAAGGAAATATTTGGGAAGGGGGAAAATTAGGGGAAGGAGAAAAAGTTTGTGGAGAGAGGAAAATTGGGGGAAGGGGAAAAGATTTAGGGAGGAGGGAGAAAAAATAGGGAAAGAGGAAAATATTTGAAGAGGATGAAAAGAATTAGGGGGGGAAAAGGAAAAAAATGGAGAGGGGGGAATTAGGGAAAGGGAAAAAGATTTGAGGAAGGTGAAAAGAATTAGAGAATAGGGAAAATTTGGAGGGGCATAAATTAGGGGAAGGGGAAAATATTTGAGGAAGTGGGAAAGTTAGGGAAAAGGGAAAGATTGGGGGAGGGGGAAATTAGGGAAAGGGGAAAGATTTATGGAGAGGGAAAATTATGGAAAGAAGGAAAAACAGGGAAAGAGGAAAAGATTTGGGGAGAGCGGAGAAGGTTTGGGGAGGAGGTGGAAAAGCTTCGGGGAAGGAGGGGCAGAGCAGGGAGGGGGGTGAGGCTGGGGGCGGCTCCCCCGCTGCGGTGCGGCATTGCAGCGCCCCCTGGCGGCTACAAGCGGCACCGCCGGATGCCGTTGCGCTGCGGGTCCGGGAGCGCTGCGGGATCGAAGTCGCTGTGCCGCTCCCATGCCACCAGTTCATGAGGTGTGGGACCCGGGTGGGGCATCTGATGGTCCCCAGACCCGTGGTCTCTCAGGGTGGTGGGCTGTCAGAGCAGCCCCCACGGACCTATTTTCCTCCTCAGCATGCTCTCCAGCCACAGACATCCATCAGTATGAGGACTCAAGACTAAAGCATAATGCCCCAGCAGCCCTGCTCTTGCTGTGTTCCCAGCAGGCAGGGCTGCATGGCCAGAAGAGACAGGACTGCCAGAACATCTCACCCCAGAGTTTGCAAAAAACTCTTGTTTGTGGATGGTGTGGCTCTGAGGCAAACTCTGCCAGGGAGCCCCATGGGCTATTACACTGCAAACACCATAGAGCCCATCTGTACAGACCTTGCATTTGATCTGCACTGAGAGAGGGCTTGCTCACAACTCAGGATTGCTCAAGGCATTTGCAGAAGTGTCCTGGTCACTTCAGAACCTGACCAACAGAGACCTGCAGTTCCTTGTACATCCTACCCTAAGCAAACCTCTAAACACTCTGTGCAAAGCAAATTGTGACATTCCAGAGGATGGAAGTCATAGCCCTCACTCTGCTGGTGTAGCACTGCCCTCAGCATGTTGGAGCAGCCACCAGCACTCTGCTCCTGCACTGTTCTGTGGCCTCACCACCCCTGGTCTGTCCAGCCCATGGGAGGCCACCACATTCCCACTAAAGTCACATCAGCCCAGCCACAAACCTACCACATCTAGAGCTGCTCTCTGAAGGGATGGCTCCTTGGGCTCATGGGTCTTGAGGTCTATTTCCCAGAAGCTGGCTGGGCTGTGGTTGAGAGGGCACTGAGGGTGCCCCAAGGCCTTGACCCATCAGAACTTCCATGCCCTGCAGCATCAAGGCCAGTCTGCAACCAAGTCCCAACTGAGGATGTAGAGAGCTATGCATTGAAATGCTGAGTTGGCCTGTCCCACCTTAATGTGAGATCATCCCAGCACCTCCCAGCACTGTTGATCTGGAGCAGACTGGTGAGAGTCAAGTGGAGCTGGTTCTGCAGAGAGTGCTGGGGAGCTTCTGTGCAGCACTGAAATGAAAGCACATTTAGCAAGTCCACCAGGTGGAGAAAAAGAGATGAGTTAGAGCAGAAGCACTCATGCCAGCTTGGATCCTGTCCCTCAGACAATGCACAGCAGAAGCGGATGTGGCTGTGCCTGGTGCATGTCACAGGCTGCTGCCATTCCCTTACCAGCACCCTCTGACCTTGTCACCTCTGCCCCTTCCCCTTGCTCAAGCCAGACCAGCTCTGATTTGAATAAATCAGCCAGCCAACAGCTCAACCTGCTGCTGAAATCAATGAGGAAACATTCCTGCCCTCCAAATCCCTGTCCTGCTTGGTGCTCCCAAAGTAGCTAAACTCCTTCCACCCCATGAAACAGGCTTCACCCAGCCCAGGTGCCCTTTCCATGGGCCAAACTGCCATCAGGTCATGCAGAGGAGCTCAGCACCAAGGAGATTTTTCAGGCTGTGGTTGTAGAAACAAGTTCTTTAGGCAAAAGCTTCAAATGGCTTTGACCCTTCAGAACAAATCACACCTCCCCATTCCCTCCCAGTTCAGCCCATTCTGCTCTAACAGGTGCTTATGCTGTGCTCAGCACTGTAGCAGCTGAAACCCTGATTGCTTTCACAGGGTATGAAACACTTAAGTGCTGCCCTTAAATCATCTTAACATCCACTCTGAAAGTGAGCTTGCAAGTAAAGTTTATCCCTCTTATTTGTCTACTCCAAGCACAGACAAAAAGGGAATTAGACCTAGGGATGTTTTATTATTCAAAATGCTGCTCAGCAGGGTAAGAAACACTTCTCTGCCTTGCTCTGGATTCCACCAGGGCTGAAGAAAGACTCAATTTCTTACCAGTGCACCCAGGTGATTTCATTCTTATGCCCTTCAAGCACTTTGCAATGATTAAAGCTTCTGCAGACAGCGACCAGGGATGCATGGAGTGAGGAGCAGCAGCCACAAGTCTCCTCTAAGGAGGAGGCTCCATCACCATGAGTCTTTTCCCACCTCCTGGCACAGAAGGTCTGTGCAGGTGGAGGGAGCCCGGGCTTTGGGAGTCAGCAGAGCTGCTCTGCTTCCCTGGAGCAAACTCCTTCATGCCAGCTGAAAGAGGGGCAGAGCGTGTAATAGTGGGGGAGAGGGAAATCCAGGGGATTATAGAATGACAGAATCATGGAATTGTTTTGGTTGGAGAAGACCTTGAAGATCATCAAGTCCAACTGTCCACCCCACACTGCCAGGTCACCACCAAACCATGGCCCTCAGTACCACATCCATGCTGCTTTTCAATCCGTTCAGATATGGGGACTCCACCAACTGCCCTGAGCATCCTGTTGTAGGGCTTGACAACTCTTTGGAGGAAGAAATTGTTCCTCATGTCCAACCTCAACCTCCCCTGGGGCAACTTGAGGCTGTCTCCTCTTGTCCTATCACCTGTTCCTATGGGTAGGAGGCCAACTCCCTTGCTATCTCTTGCTCCAGTGTTTAAAAAATAGCCAAAACCAGCAAGTTTTGGGAGTCTGCTGGCAAGAGAAAGGGAGCTGAGTTAGGGACATCAAGAGCTGGGCAGTTCTTCCATACCTTCTTAGGAAGTTCAGTGACTTAAGGAATTAATGACCTGCACCAGGATCCTGAGAGCCCTGAGCCCAGAGGTTATAACCTATGCTGACAGAGCCATGGCCCTTTCCCAACATCTCAGGCTGCCCCTGGCATGGCCATGCAACCTAAGCCCACATCAGCTGGCACAAAGCAGAGAGACCTGAAAGGAAAGAGGCTCCCAGAAGTGCTGCTGCTTTCCTTCTTTTGGCCAAGGGGTTATCTGAAGGGGAAAGGTGATGGTCACCATTGTGCACCAAACAGAAAACTAACCTTTGTCTTCTCAATGCCTTGGAGTAGGTGGTCTGCAAATATAGAAACCTCTTCTCTACACCCTGATGATTACCCTGGTTTTTAGAAGCCCAGCATGGCAACAAAATGAAACACAGCCAGGAAAAAAAACAAAAACAAAAACAAAAACAAAAACAAAAACAAAAAAAAAACCACCAAAAAACTGCAAGGACATGCTCTTGATGGGGGAGACCTGACATTGCCTTTACTCAGGCTGGAGCAGATGAGAAGAAACACTCAAGAAGGAGGAGACTCAGAGGACTCTCTTTGACCTGATAGCATTTGTGGATGGGTCTTTCCAGGGCAAAGCAGGATCTGGCCATTAAAAAGCAATTTCCCCATCACAACATCTCCAGAAATCTCCTCAGCATCCATTTCCCTGAACTGCTTGAGGTCACTTTTCTCCTGATGGTTGCTTTATTTTTTTTGTACAAGGCATTGCCTTGAAAAAAACCCCAATTCCTGATGATATCCCCAGCTTTTTCTTGTCCTGATGCTCTTGCTACAGCTACCCTCACAACAAGAGCCAGGGCTGCAGAGCTGCCTTCTTCATGCTTCTCCTGCTGAAAGCAGGGAAAAGGAAGGGAAAAAAAAATAAATCAGGAAAAGATGAATTGTTAGGGAACAAAAGATCCTCTTTGCATGCATATATTCTGAGCAGAGAAAGAGGAGGATGATAGATGAAAGCAAGGAACAGGGTCTTCCAAAATAGCTCCTTAGTGGAAAATTCCACTGCTGGGAAGTGGTGATGAGAAATGGGACTGCCTGCCTAAAGGAGCCCCCCAAGGGTCAAGGTTTGCCAGCATGGCCAACTCCTCTGTGTGTGTGCGTGCAGGACACGGTGGTCATTGTCTCCCTCTCCTGGCTGGTTCAGAGAAGGTGCTGAAGTTCTTGCTGCTCCCGAGATTACGTGGAGTTGGTGCCTGTAGGACCACAGTCAGAGAGCTCCAATCCCATGCACAGGAAGAGGATGGGATCTGCCTCACAGCTGTATTTTAACAGCCTTAGATCTTGCTGGGGACCCAGGCTGGCTCAGTGAACGGTGGAGGCATCTCAGCTAGCATCTCCAGTGGGGAGGATGTGTCCACCTGAACGGGTGGTCTCAGGCACATTCCCAGGGCTGGGAGCTCCTGTCCTGGGAGCACAAGACTCAGGAATTCGGCAGGTCCTGCCCTGGCATTGCCCTTCAGTAAGTAGGACATCCCCTACCCCAGCTCTTCTCAACTCCTCCTCCAAGAGACTCACCAGATGTGCCATGCCCTCTGCCCAAGGGCTGGGGAAAGGTCTTGTCCTTTCCAGAAGCACCTTGCTGTGTAACTTCAGGGACCCTTCCTAGACACTTGGACTAAGTGACTTCTCAGAGTTGTTGCTGGAGGGGCTCAGAACCAGCCTCTGGAGAGCTCTCCACATCCACTGTCTCTTTGCATTCCTCCTGGAGTCCTGACTGATGCCAGGCCACTGCCAGGTACTGCTGTGTGGACACAGCATGGAAAGGACCACATCCAGCACACACAGCTGGGAAAGCACCCAGGAAACCAGGGTGAGATGCTGCATTCCCTGGCACTGCAGCTGAAGGCCACAGGAGTGCTGAGCAGCTCTGGCAGGGATGTCCCTACAGCAGGGTGCAAGGCTGAGGGTAAGGAGCTGGCAGTATAGCCCAGCCCTGCCTGCTCAGCAGGTTCAAGGCTAGGGCTCCAAATCCATCCCAGCACCACTGGGTGGTCACTTTGCCCCTCTGCTGAGTTACAGAGAGCCCTGAACTCTGCTCCTGAGAGAAAGATGACTTTTCTCCTCCCACTCAACTCAGTAAACATTCCCCATTGCCTGGGCTTGTGCAGGAGGCACCCAGAATCCCTCTGCACCAGCCTGTGGGCAGCAGGAGGGCTGTGAGCAGTGCCAGACAGCAAAGGCATCCCACCTACCCTGAGAGGCAGCTTCATCCTCCTTAAGGAACATACTCTTTGTACACATCACCTCTGGAACGTGGGACAATCTTCTCTTGCATCTGCTGTGGGGTGTCTGTCCCTCAGCAGGTCATGAGAGCCACAGCAAGAAATGGTCCCAAGGCTTCCCTGATTTGGGGGTCTGATGTCCAATTTTCCTTACCCCCTTGCCTGGTTTTGTCACTGCTTGTGGTACCATCACTCACACAAGCCTCAGTCCTGGACCTGTGCCCTGGCACCTCTGCCACCCAACTTTCCTTGCCCCTCTGTCTGATTTTGTCACTGCTTGTGGTACCACCACCCACACAAACCTCAGTCCTGGAGCTGGACTCAGCACTGAACCAACACAGAGCAAACTCTTCATCTCCCATCACAGGAAGGGGAGGGATGAACAGATGAGGAAAGCAAAGCAAGGAATAAAAAACAGCAACTAAAGACCCCAAGGTGCTTTGGAAACAGTGACCACGATGCTGCAGATCACCTCCAGCTCCCAGGTGGACTTTGTGTGAAACTGCCTGTGCCTGGTGCTGAGCTTGGCTCCAGGAGCAGACACGCTTTGGGATCAGGCAGTTACGGACTTCCACTGGACAGTGGAACTCCTCCTGCACACAAAGCACTCTGCAGCCTTTCCTTTTGTTACCCAGAGGGCGAGCACCAACACACTGCAGCAGAGAAAACCTGCTCCTTACCCTGGAACAGAATCAGCCCCTTTGCAGCTCTGCACTTCGCTGGAGCTGTGTTCAGCTAAAGCTGCTCTTGCCATTAAACTCCTGCTCTAACCACCAGGGCCAGCACATGTCAGAGCCTCTGGGCTACAGCAGAGCTCATTAAAGTCAGCACAGCTTTCATGGGCACCTTGCTGGCTTCCAGTTACTCAGGTGTGTTGGTTAGGGATGATGATTTGGGGGTGCATATTTCCCTAGGGCTCTCACACACCCCCAGTCTCAGAGCTTGTTCTGCATGTTGCTTGCTAGAAGGCAGAGCTCCACAGCATCACTGCTGCCTGCTCCTGGAGCCAGGGCTCCCACCCTGCTCTTATCTTCCCAGGCCACCTTCTGCATTTGGGTTGGTTTTGACTCCTGCCTCCCATGCTGGGCTGGGGAGAAGAACTGGGAGGCAGGATCTGGGACCTGAACAAGAAGAAACTTCCCCAGGACCAAAACCTAAGGCAAAGCCAGTCTGGAGGTGGGGACCAAGGCTCCTGGGCTCAGCTCCTGGAGGGCAGGAGGAAGCAATAGCTACAGTCTACAAAAGAAGGAAAGAAAATCAGGATTTTTAGATGCTTGCCCCCCACAACTGAGAGTTACTGGTGCTAAGACACAGCTGAGGCTCTGTGCCTCAGTGTCCCCAAGTGCATCCCCTCCCTTTTGGGGAAGTCTCAACCTCTTGACCATCCCCTTGCCCACCCAGGCCTCCCAAAGAGCCTGAGCAAGGCACCTACAGACCACAAACCTCAGGGGGACACTCCTTGGTTGTTCCTGTGCCTGCCTCATTCCCTTTTTATTTGTTTGTAGCTTTTTCACAGAAGAACAAAGCCAACACTTCTCCCTCATCACTCAAGAATTAGCTTCTACCACTGCCAGCACAAGTCTCCAGCCTTAATCTATCTAGTTCACTCAGAGAGTAATTAGTTTTGTATTACTTTAAGCAGTGATGCTAATACTGATTACAAAGACTGATAATGAGGAATAAATAGGACCCAGGGCTGAAAATTACCTTTTTTTTTTTTTTTATTGGTTAAAGCTGAAGTTAGTGACATTAGACACAAATTGGTTTATGAGATGAGGCAGCTGCCTCCTGTTCCAGGCTTGCAGCTTTGCAGCCTAATCCTACTGGTTTCCATGTGTCTCCCTGAGAGGGGAGGGAAGAGCCCAGGCACCAAACTAGGCCCTGGGGAGTCTCCCATGGACGGGGGGCAGCCAGCATGGTTGAAGCTGGGTGCTGCTGGGGTAGAGAGGCAGCATGGGGAGGGCAGTGTGCATGCCTGGAAGCTCCTGCAAATAGCCCCAGGAGGGCCCTGATCTGCCTTTAAGAAAATCAAGGCAAAATTGGTTTGGGGTGGGGTGGGGTTTTTTTGTTTGTTTGGTTTTGTGGGTTTTTGGTTTTGTTTGTTTTTTGGTTTTTTTTTTTTGGTTTGCAGAAACTCTAAATGGTTCCTAGCTGCCTGCTCCAGGGTTACCTCTTCCAGGTAAGTGGGTGTCAGAGCACCCACTGCCCAGCTCTGCACCTGTACCCACAAGGGAGGTGGTGGAAACCTCATCCCTGGAAGTTTTTAAGGCCAGGCTGGATGTGGGTCTGAGCAATCTGCTCTAGTGTGAGGTGTCCCTGCCCAAGGCAGGGGAGTTGGAACTGGATGAGCCTTGATGTCCCTCCCAACCCTGACAATACTATGATAAAACTTAGAGGAATGCAAAGAGCTCTTCACCAGTAACATCCCAGCAGCTCACCAGTAAGCATCTGGCTTGATAAAAGGATGGGCTGGACAGACAGACAGACAAGCAGATGGCATCCAGAACCCCCTCTGCTGACCCCCCTGGCTGTACTCCAGCAGTCATATCCTCTGCCCTGCTGGCAGCGTTCTCCTGCTGCACATGACAGGCAGATCCTTAGAGAGCAGAAGTTGGCTCTGCTCCCTCATGGCAGCAGGACAGCCACCCTCACTGAGAAGACAAAAAAAAGCAAGCCCAGTGCTTTAACTGCTCAGAGATGCATGCCCAGCCAGAGCTGCACCCCAGGGTGCCCAGAGCAGCAGCTCTGCCCCCTCATCCCAGCACTTGTACCACAAAACCAACCTGCTCAACCCAGCCAAAATATTTCTCATTTCAGATTTCCATCACTAACCTGTGGAGAGCCAAGACAAGGCACAAAGCAAATTAGGAGACCTTTGGCAGCCAGAAGAAATCCCCAAGCCTTGTGCAAGTCTCACTCTAGGGCTTGGGCTCCTGCCATCCCCCCTGAACCATGCCAGAGGACATGCAGAGGGCAGAGGAGCAGGCAGGGGCTTCTGCAAGGGACTGGGTTGTGGGAGGGGTGGGGGATGTGGGGCATCTCTCCTCTTGTTTCAGACAGCTTAAACCAACACTGTAGACAGGTTCCAAAGCTCCTACCAAAGCTGGGGGTGCAGCCTGCAGTGTGTGCATCACCCATGTGCTCCCCACTGGGCACAGGCACCCTTCCTCCCACCCAGGGTGACCATCAGAGGATGCTGCAGTACCAACACCTTGAAGACAGCTCCCTTCCCCCCAGGAAAAGAGCTTTCCAGCACCCAGCTGGAACGACAGCCATGTGCTCGCCCTCTCCAGCAGCATTCAGCTGCTGTCCCTTTCCCCTTTTCTTCCTTTCCTGTGCGCTGGCCTGCCGGTGTCACTGCAGGGAGGGAGAGGAGGGGACAGCAGCAGCTTCTGCATCACCAGGGAAAGCTGCCTAAATCAGCAACCTCTCTCCCCTGAACCTCCTTCCCTCCCCCCTCCCCGGCACGGGATCTCAGTAGGGGATGAGAGAGACTCAACACACGATGGAGATGTGAATCCAGCACGGAGTTAAACACGGTAGAGCCACTGAGCTGGGCGGTGCCTGGGCTGAAAGGCAGATTTGAGGATTGCATCTGGCAGCTGGGCTAGAGAAATGAGATGCTAAAACTCTGAAAGAGCTCTGCAGTGCCAAGCAAGTCAGCAGGCAGGCTGGCAGGAGAGCTCTGCATGGCCAGCGTGCAGGGCCTGGCAGGACTCTGCTACCTGCAGGCACCAAAAAGCTCAGGTAGAGGCTGCAAAGCAGAAACCAGCCCTGGCAAAGCAGAAAGCAGCCTTGGCAAAGCAGCTCAGCAAAGCCAAGGCTTTCAGGCAGGGCTTCCAGCCTCCCTCTGGTGGGAGGTAACTCTGCCAGAGTCAGCTCACAGCCCCCCAGCTCACAGCAAACTGAGTTCCCCACCCCCGTTGAAAGTCAGATGAAGAGTTGGGAGTGCTGCATTCACCCAAAAAAGGAAAAAGGCAAGGAATAGAAAATCAGCCAGGCACAGCAGAATCCTTGGCACAAGGGGTGATAACCCAGTGTGTCCTTGACAAAATCCAACAGTGAGGGTGCTGGAGCACTGGAGCAGGCTGTCCAGAGAGGTTGTGGAGTCTCCTTCTCTGGAGACTTTCAAAACCCACCTGGATGCATTCCTGTGCAGACTACCCTAAGTGGTCCTGCTCTGGCGGGGGGGGGGGGGGGGTTGGACTGGATCATCTCTGGAGGTCCCTTCCAACCTCTAACATACTGTGATGCTGTGCTACTGAGCAGAGCAATGAGGGCTGTTCAGGGATGTTGACAGCCCCTGGGGCTGGGAGGTACCACCCAGGTACTCCCTGGGGACAGGCAGGCAGGGAGGCTGGAGGGACAGCTGGGACAAGGGACAGCTTTTACTACCCTGCTTTGCCATCCTGCTGGCATGGCCCTGGCTGGTTGTACCTCTGGCTGGGCTGGGTGGGTGGGTGGGTGGTGAGGAACTCCCTACCACCACCTCCACCTTCTTTTATTTTTGCTGACTCCCCGGCAATGCTGGCAGCCGCTGGCTGCTTTGTCCAGCGCCGCGCATGCGCTGCCAGCGCAGCCTCCCGCACACAATGAGCTCCTCCTGAGTGCTCACTTGCAGCTCTGCTTTCTTCCCACCCCTCCTTGTCCACACAGCTCCTGGATGGCTTGGTGGTTTGTTTTTTTTTTTTTTTTTCCCTACTCCCTCACCCCCTCCTCCATCCCAAATTACCTCCCCAAACTGCCCCCTTCTCATCCTTTCCCTGAAGGGTTCCATGCAATGAAAGCAGCTCTTGGCTTGAGCCAAGGCTTCCTGGGGGGGCAGCAGAAATACTCTGAGGGTGCAAAGCCAAAAGGCTTCAGCTTGCTGAAACTTCAGCAGTAGGGCAGTGACAGGAGTGAACATTGTTAGCAGGAGAAAGGAGGAGGAGAAAAAAAAAATCATCTCCATAAAGCACCCAAGATGAGAGCCCAGCTGCTAATTGCTCCTACAGTAAGAAGCCTCCATTCTCCTCCTATTTATAGCTTCTTTTCATTTCTTTTTCTCTTGCTTTTTATTTTTTAATTCCTTCCAGGCAGCATCACAACTAACCCCACAATCTAGAGCATCCTCTTGCCATTACTTTTCTTCCTTTCCTCAGTGATTAGGGAGGAAAAAAAAAAAAAAAAACAAAAACCAACCAAAACCCCACCCCAAAACAACAAAAGGCAACCTCCCTGCCTGCCTCTCCTCAGTTATGTTAAAGAAGTCAAAGGGAGTTTTATTTCCACTTGCAAGAGGTGGCTTTTTTGTGCCTCCTGTCTCCCCCCTCCCCAGCCACACTAATCACTGGGTTCAGGGGCTGGGATAGTAAAGACAAGCATTAAAATCCAGTAAAAAAAAAAAAAAGAAAAAAGAAAAAAAAAAAAAAGGGGGGTGGGGTGGGGGAGAGGGAGATAAAGAAGCTGCCCCTCTCTCCCACCAGCCTGCCACAGATGGAAACATCAAGGGACACTCAAATGTCACTTAAAAAAAAAAAAAATCAGCAAAGTTACCCCTGCATGAGGAGCTGGTGTGGAGTGGGGGGTGGCAGGAGGAATCCCACCCTGCACTCCCACCTGGTCCCTGCGGGGACCTGGGACAGGCAACCCCAAACTTCACCGATCTGAGCCCAGCAGTGGGGGTTCCACTGCCCCTCTTGTGTCTCTCCCACCCCCTCATGACAACTTTCCCCTCAAGTGAGGCGAGCAGGAGCATGCCCCCTCATACATCCTCAAGCCCCCCAGGAAGGAGGGGGTGGGGGACACACTGGGACAGCTCCTTTTTGGGGTCCAAACTCCTGAGCACCCCTGTAAACCCCACCCGGGCAGGGTCCACCTGCTCCACGGACTGAGCAAAGAAGGATGCTCAGAGATGAAGGTATGGAGGGGGGTGGGGATGGGGGGGACACACGACACCAAGATGCAGCTTTCCTACTCCAGTTTTCTTTTGTGCTCTCGAGGTTTAATAGAAAATGGCGTTGGGGAGAAAGGGAGAGAAGGTGGAGGGGGTGGGGGGGGGGTGGGGGGGAAAGGAAGAGAGAAACCTACTTGAGTGAGTTCTGTGCCCATCAGGATGAGGAAGCAGAGGGTCAGGAGCTTGCTTGCCGGTTGCATCTCTCGCACCCAGTTCTAAGCACCTCGCATACAGATCAAGCTCCCCGGCGAGTCTCCCTGTGCCGATCCCCGGGCTCCTCGCTGCCTCCTCACTCCTTCAGTCTGATTATGATTTTAATTCAAATAACAACGGTTATCGTAATAAAGGAAAAAAAAAAAAAAAAGGGAAGAAAGAAAGAAAAAGAAAAAGGCAGCAAGGCAATTAAAAAACGGAGGGGGGAAAAAAATTAAATTAAAAAAAAAATTGAAAAATCAGGCTGATTTTTCCAGGCAGCTCTCAGCACCCCCAGGAAGCAATGCAAGAAATCTGCTCAGCAGAGCCTTCACTTTGCATATTTATTGGGATCTCAGGTTCTTTCCTGTGCTCTCGGTGCTGGGCTCTCTGGTAGTGGGGGGGGGGAAAGGGGGGGAAATTATTTATTTATTTTATATATAGATTTTTTTTTCTCCCCAATGGCTCCCCTTAATCGAAAGATATTTGCGAGGAGAAATCCGGCGGAGCCCGAAATGATTATCGCTGCTATTGCCAAAAGTTTGCCTTGCAAAGGGAGAGGGGGGTGGAGGAGGGGGGGTGGGGAGAGGACAGGGATTAAACAGAATTTAAAAAAAGAGAAAGAAAAAAAAAAAAGAGGAAAGGAATTGGTAGGGCTGGCTACTAGCAGGGGATGGCTGTGGAACAGGATGTGACATCAACTAAGGCGGGGGAAATTTAACTAAAGACGGCAAAGGGAGAAGGGGAAAAGCAACCCCGGCAGCGGCTGTGCGGGATGGGGGATGCTGCGGCCCTGAGGGGAGAGGCGATGGGGGTTGAGCAGGGGGTTAACCCCCTCCCTCCTTTCCTAGCTTCAGTTCTGGAAGCCAAGGATCTGCTGAGCTGCACTTCCCTCTAACCAACCCAGTCGGGAGTTGCCCAGGGCAAGGGAGTGCAGAGGAAGCTGATTCCCTGCAAAGTACCAACCCTCAAGGGCTGCTGAGGGATCTCATCCCCCTCCCGAAGCAGCAACCTCCCCTCTCTTCCCAAGTACCAACCCTCGAGGGCTGCTGAGGGATCTCATCCCCCTCCCGAAGCAGCAATCTCCCCTCTCTTCCCAAGTACCAACCCTCGAGGGCTGCTGAGGGATCTCATCCCCCTCCCGAAGCAGCAATCTCCCCTCTCTTCCCAAGTACCAACCCTCGAGGGCTGCTGAGGGATCTCATTCCCCTCCCGAAGCAGCAACCTCCCCTCTCTTCCCAAGTACCAACCCTCGAGGGCTGCTGAGGGATCTCATCCCCCTCCCAAAGCAACAACCTCCCCTCTCTTCCCAAGTACCAACCCTCGAGGGCTGCAAAGAGCTCTCATTCCCTTCCCAAAGAACCAACCTGCAAGGACTGCAGAGGGTTCTCATCCTTCCCAAAGACATCTTTAGGACACAGAAAGGGGATGTTGCCCTTCAGAGCAGTACTCACCATAAGCCTCAGACCCAAGTTCACTTGAGGCAGTAGGAGCAGGGTGACAACCCTCTTGTTCTGCTCTTCTTCCCTTTCAGCTGCTCCCAGCACCCTACAAGGATCCTGCCACTGTACCAGAGGCTTGGCTGGCAGGGCTACAGGTAGTGCCCAACCTCATACAGGTCTGGCTGTGCCCTTCCTAAGGTCTGTGGAGAGGGTTTAACCCTCACCTCTTACACATGCGCTCCCTGAGTGCTTTCCAAACCACTTTTCCCAGGACCTCCTAAATTCTGTTAGGTTTCTGGGGATGCAGGCGAATATCATCACCCCCCTCTCTCCAGAGGTGAGGAGTGGCAGAGAGGTCTGCCCTTCATGACTATGCAATGAGTTAATTGAAGTCACTTGCCACAGACCCACAGTTAGCAGAGGCCCCACCACAGGACCTTCCCTCTTGATTGCTCATTGCAAAGGGTTTCTTCTGGTACTGGTTATACTGGAGTAGGAGGTGGGATCTCTGGAGCAATGAGCTGCCATGGGCTCTTTTCCAAGCCCTGGGTCAGGTGCTTGAGGCTCTGTGAGGACAAGCAGCTGAGAGCAAACTGGAAAAAAGACTTCTGTGTGTTGCCATCAGCAAATGTCTAGGAGAAGGCTGCCCCAGAGCTCCTAAGAGGGGGATTCAGCAGTACCCTGCAGCTCCTGACAGCTCTTCTGTGGGAAGTTAACAGAGAGCTCAGACAAAGGCAGTTCAGGGAGCAGCTGTAGGAAAGCTGAGAGGTCTGCTTACCCCACACTTTAATATACTTCCCTCAGCACCTCCATTTAAGGTCAATGCTTTATAGCCTGTAAAAGCTGAGGACCTTTAGAAAGCATTAAGCTCCCCTTGACTTTATCAAGAGCAAGCAGGATGAAGCCAAATGCTTCAGTGGCACAACAGAGTTTGAACACATCCTCCCCTGGGGCTTTAGAAGGCTGAGCTTTTTTCAGCATGGGCATCACCTACCCTCTGGCAGGGATTGACTGCAGTGGGATGCCCTGGCCATGAATCTGTTCTCACCAAAAATCAGGAGAGGGAATGGCCACTGGTGTGGCTGGGTGCAGTGTTCCCAGTGCCTTCAAAACCACCTGAGAAGCTTCCTATGAACCCCATGACACAAAGCAGCAAGTCATGGATGTGGCTCAGGATGCTCCATGTGAGGGCTCAGGTGCAGCTAGAGCTCACAGGGCTTAAAATAGATTTGAGAGGTGCAGAAGAGCAGCAATGAGAGCTTCTGTCACACAGAAACGTTCAGGGATGAGATCAGCATCACCTAAAATTGCAACAACTATAGAGGGTGACTTCTGTCCCAGGCTGCCCAGAGAGGTGGGAGATGCCCCATCCCTGGAATCATTGCAGGTCAGGTTGGTTGGGGCTCTGAGCAGCCTGCTCTAGCTGCAGATGTCCCTGCTGACTGCAGAGGGGTTGGACTGGATGAGCTTTAAAGGTCCCTTCTAACCCAAACTACTCTGTGATTGCATAACTTCAGTTTGAGTGTTTTAGACCTCAGAACAGAGGAAGCCCCTCACCTTGTTTTCCACAGTGGGACCAGAGAAAGCTCTGGAATGCACCATTTCCAAGTCAGCAACAGCATGTCCCCAAAAGGGACTCTTTCTTCTCCCCCTCCTTTGCTTTTCTGCACATCCACTCCATTGACCTTCATGGTAATAGTCACAGCTTGCACCTGGGTAAATGACAAAAGCATCAGCTCTGCAATTTGTTTTAATTTATTCCTCTTTTGAAGTCTTTCCTAATTAAGATCAAGAACCTTGTTATGTTTAACTGGAGCTCCAGAGCTTCAGGCCTTGTGAAGTCCTTCCTCTGGGAAAGAGCCCTGTGCCACAGAGCTCCACTCCTTGGACACCAATCACAGGAACCCAAAGAAATCAAAGTGTGGGACACAGCAGAGGAGCCCAGGAACACTACCTGCATCTTTTGCTTCCCAGTATCTGACCCCAAATTTGACCTCCAGGAATCTGGAAGGCTTCAAGAGGTGGAGAACCTGCCCAGAGGCTCCAGCTCTGTCACCAGCAAAAGGAAAGGCTGAGAAGAGGCTGCCCAGGGGAAGGTTCCTGTACATGAAGGCTCTGTAACAAGAAAAAAAATCAAAGCTGGAGTCCACATTTTGGAGTAGAAATAGGAGCTGGGTTTTCCCTCAGGGGAAGATAATCAGACTGTGAAGTAACTCACACAGTGCCCTCTCCACCACTTGACACAGTTAAACCTGAGCCAAGAGCCTTTCCAGAAGCTGCATCCCAGCTCCTCCAGAAATTACAGGCAAGATGCCTGCAGTTCAGCTCTGCTGTGGGATGAAGGAGAGGAGATCAGAACACTTCTGGCTTCTCATCTCCATCTGCAAGATGCAGCTTAGGCCAGCATCCTTCTCTCTAGACCATGCTGCCCTCCAGAGCAGTCCACTGATGAGACGAAGATTTGCTGGGATGCCAGGATGCATCCTGGTGGACAAGGATTGTGTGGGCAAGGTATGGCAGGGGACATCAGGGAATGGCATTGGGTGGAAGGCAGGAGGTGGAAAGGGATGGAAGGGGATGGCAGGGGATGGAAAGGAATGGAAGGGGATGGAAAGGAATGGAAGAAGGATGGCAGGGTGTGGAAAGGGATGGAAGGGGATGACAGGGGATAGAAAGGAATGGAAGGGGATGGCAGGAGGTGGCAGGAAGCCCTTCCTCTGGACTGGGAACTGGAGGCATCTGCAGAGCCACGACATGGTCAGCTGGATGCTGCTGTTCACTGTGTGGGGACAGGTGTGTGGCTGCCTCTGGATCTCAGTAGGATGCTGACATTCCCCTCACCACCAGTGAGATTCTCCCTGTCCTTGCCTCCCTCTGGGCTGGCTTTCAGCTGGTTTAGTCCTTTCCCAGTGGACCTGGCAGAGTCCCATCCACTGCTCTCCATGCACAGAGCCAGGTGGTAGCTCAGCTCTCCCAGCCTAGCTCTCTCTGCCCTTTATGAGGGGCTGGATTTAAAGAACAAAACTCTCTATTTTCTCCTCAAGGAGCAGGCTGATGAGCTGCCTCCCTGAGAGCTTCCCTGGCTCTGCTATCCCCTCTCACCTCTCTGAAAACCTCTCGTGGAGCCAAGTGCCTCTCGCTCGCAGGGGTCTTGCTCTTTTTCTCCTCACTGAGATGAAGGCTATTCCAGGAGTGATGAAAAGAGCTGCTCAGGGGGTTGTTGCCTACAGAAAAGCACAATTTTTAGAAAAGACCTGACACTCAGTTGCCCTGCCTTTTGTATGAGTTCAGTGAAGCTGCCTTCCCATCTTTTTTTTTTTTTTTTTGTACCCTTCCCCCATAAATTTTGGTGTCAGACAGGGGGGTGGGGGGTGGGGTTTGGAACTAGATGATCTTCAAGGTCTCTTCCAACCCAAACCATTCTGTGAGTCTGTGAGTCTATGATTATGATTCTCAGATTCTCTGATTGGTTCTGTGAGTCTATAATTCTGTGATTCTTCGGTTCTGTGATTCTCTGATTATGATTCTGTGATTCTGATTCTCTGATTCTATGATTCTCTGATTCTGATTCTCTGATTCTCTAATTCTATGATTCCATGGTTCTGTGATTCTATGATTCCCTGTTTCTATGATTCCATGGTTCTGTGATTCTATGATTCCCTATTTCCATGATTCCATGGTTCTGTGATTCTCTAATTCTCTGATTCTATGGTTCTATGATTCTCTGATTCCCTATTTCCATGATTCCATGGTTCTGTGATTCTCTAATTCTCTGATTCTATGGTTCTATGATTCTCTGATTCCCTATTTCCATGATTCCATGGTTCTGTGATTCTCTAATTCTCTGATTCTATGGTTCTATGTTTCTCTGATTCTCTATTTCTATGATTCCATGGTTCTATGATTCTCTGATTCCCTATTTCCATGATTCCATGGTTCTGTGATTCTCTAATTCTCTGATTCTATGGTTCTATGATTCTCTGATTCCCTATTTCTATGATTCCATGGTTCTGTGATTCTCTAATTCTCTGATTCTATGATTCCATGGTTCTGTGATTCTATGATTCCCTGTTTCCATGATTCCATGGTTCTGTGATTCTCTAATTCTCTGATTCTATGGTTCTATGATTCTCTGATTCCCTATGTCTATGATTCCATGATTCTGTGATTCTATGATTCCATGGTTCTGTGATTCTATGATTCCCTGTTTCCATGATTCCATGGTTCTGTGATTCTCTAATTCTCTGATTCTATGGTTCTATGATTCTCTAATTCCCTGTTTCCATGATTCCATGGTTCTGTGATTCTCTGATTCCCCATTTCTATGATTCCATGGTTCTGTGATTCTATGATTCCCTATTTCCATGATTCCATGGTTCTGTGATTCTCTGATGCTATGCTAAGATGGACAGAAGGGTTGGAGACACCTGAACAAAGCTGTACACCCAGCCTGCCCATGGTCACTTGATGTCCTTTTTCCTCCCCTTACAATGTGGAAATACTTTTGGAACACAACCTTTTGGGTGTTTTTTCTTCTCTTCTTTTCTTGCATGTTTACACAGCAAACAGTCCAAAGCGGCTCAAGGTCACGACCAGGCAGTGTTGTGCTCCCAACAGTAAATCTAAATTAACACACTTCCTCCTCTTCCATTACCAACTCCTGTAGCATCTCTGGAAGGATGCAGGCTCAGCTCTGCTCCCTTTCCAGGGGGGTGACAGGCACCACAGAGCTGCAGGTGCTGCTTTAAGGCTCCGTGCACCTCGGGCAGAGCACCACCGTAACGTGATGCGGCGGTTGCCAAGGTAACAGCACCAACAGCTCCCTTCTATTTAGTTATTTTTTTCCATGAAGAGCAAAGCAAACTGTCATGGACCAGTAAAACCCACATCCCTTGGCAGGAGACATGGCTCTGTTGCCCCAGGGTTACAAGGGTTTACAGGTTGTTTGGCGTTTGTTTTCCCTCTCCCCATCATACCCACGTATCATTTATGGCCACGAATCCCTCGTGTGCAGCTCCCCTTGTCCACTCACAACAGAGACATCAAACTGATGCAGGGTGTATGGCCAAGGCACAGGAGGCAAACTTCACTTGGATCTTCCAAATTCCACCCCCATGCCTCAGCCTGCTCTGTGCTTTGCTCTTTGGCTGCCCCAGCCGAACACAAAGGATCACAGAATGGTTTGGGTTGGAAGAGACCTCCAAAGGTCATCCAGTCCAACCTCCCTTGCAGTAAACAGGGATATCCTCCCTTAGATCAGGTTGTCCAGAGCCCTGGCAAGCCCTAACCTCCAGGGATGGGGCCTCAACTACCTCCCTGAGCAGCCTGTTCTGATGTTCTACCGCTCTCAAGGTAAAGAGCTTGTTTCTACCACCCTACCTGAATCTCCTCTAATTTCAAACCATTGCCCCTTGTCCTATCACTGTAGGTCTTTGTAAACAGTCCCTCTCCAGCCCTCTTCAGTAACTGGCTCCTTAATGCCTCCTCATTCACCTTGGTGGGTTCCCAAGGTACAAAGGGTTGAGGAACACCAGTGAGGAGCAGCTGTTTCCCTGTTCCTGGCTGTTGACCAGAGCCCAGCATGTGCCTCCTTGCAGAGCTGGCTGCACTGTGCTGTCTCTCTGCTCTTGGGAGCTGCTTTGCAGCCCACAGCACCTTCCTGCCAGAGCTTCTGTCAGCTCAGCTCCTCCTGGGATGTCTCCTCACCTTCACCACTCACAGGAGAGCTTTTATGGACACAGAGCACACTGGTCACAGGGATGACCATGGCAAAGGCATGAATTAGCCAAGTCAGAAGGTGACAACATGCCCAGGTAGGAAGGACCTTAAAGCAGCAACATGTCTCTCCCCACTCCAGCTGAAAACAGGAGCTGGAGAAGATTGTCCTTTGTCCTCAGTGCTGAGCACAGGCAGAGCATGCTTAGGCTGAAGGACTCAGGCACACCACCACCAGTGGGTGGTGGGGAGCAGAGCTGTGAGGTGCCAGCAGCAGTCTCTGCCCAGGAGGGACACAATACTTCAGCAAATGCCTTCCTGTAGGCACCACAGCCAGAGTCTGTTGGGAATTTGGCTACATGATCACAGCATCATAGAATCAGTCAGGGTTGGAAGAGACCACAAGGCTCAGCCAGTTCCAACCCCCCTGCCATGGGCAGGGACACCTCACACTACATCAGGTTGCTCAGAGCCACATCCAGCCTGGCCTTAAAATCTTCCAGGGATGAGGCTTCCACCACCTCCCTGGGCAACCCATTCCATGATCTCACCACCCTCATGGGGAAGAACTTCTTCCTCACATCCAGTCTGAATCTTCCCACTTCCAGCTTTATTCCATTCCCCCCAGTCCTGTCACTACCTCATATCCTAAAAAGTCCCTCCCCAGCTTTCTTGGAGCCCCCTTCAGATCCTGGAAGGCCACAAGAAGGTCACCTCAGAGCCTTCTCTTCTCCAGACTGAACAGCCCCAACTCTTTCAGTCTGTCCTCATAGCAGAGCAGCTCCAACCCTCTGCTCATCCTGGTGGCCCTTCTCTGGACACCTTCCAGCATGTCCATATCCCTCTTGCAATAGAGGCTCCAGAACTGGATGCAGTACTCCAGGTGGGGTCTCACCAGAGCTGAGCAGAGAGGGAGAATCACCTCCCTTGCCCTGCTGGCCACACTTCTCCTGATGCAGCCCAGGCTCTGGTTGGCTTTCTGGGCTGCAAGTGCACATTGACAGCTCCTGTTGAGCTTCTCCTCCACCAGCACCCCCAAGTCCCTCTCCTCAGGGCTGCTCTCCAGCCAGTCACTGCCCAGCCTGGATTTGTGCTTGGGATTGCCTTGACCCAGATGCAGGACCTTTCATCTGCTCTGGCAGGGGGGTTGGACTGGATGATCTTTCAAGGTTCCTTCCAGCCTCTGAAATGCTGTTAGTCTGTGAAGAGAACTGGCAAAGACAGACCTAATGGCAAGAGAAAACCCAAACTCCAACCAGCTTGGCTTTTTGATGACGTTTGCAGCTTGCCTCTTTGTTTGCTGCACTGAATGAGTGGTGGAGTGGACGAGGTGGGGGATGGATGTGAGGCAGGAACCCTGGTGGCACCCAGCTTCCATGACACCCAGCTTCCGTGACACCCAGCTTCAATGGCACCCAGCTTCCGTGGCACCCAGCTTCCGTGGCACCCAGCTTCAATGGCACCCAGCTTCAATGGCACCCAGCTTCAATGGCACCCAGCTTCCGTGGCACCCAGCTTCAATGGCACCCAGCTTCCATGGCACCCAGCTTCCGTGACACCCAGCTTCAATGGCACCCAGCTTCCGTGACACCCAGCTTCAATGACACCCAGCTTCCATGGCACCCAGCTTCAATGGCACCCAGCTTCCGTGACACCCAGCTTCAATGGCACCCAGCTTCAATGGCACCCAGCTTCCGTGACACCCAGCTTCCATGGCACCCAGCTTCAATGGCACCCAGCTTCCATGACACCCAGCTTCAATGGCACCCAGCTTCCGTGACACCCAGCTTCAATGGCACCCAGCTTCAATGGCACCCAGCTTCAATGGCACCCAGCTTCCGTGACACCCAGCTTCAATGGCACCCAGCTTCCGTGACACCCAGCTTCCGTGACACCCAGCTTCCGTGACACCCAGCTTCAATGGCACCCAGCTTCAATGGCACCCAGCTTCCATGACACCCAGCTTCAATGGCACCC
Source organism: Indicator indicator (assembly GCF_027791375.1). Lineage (NCBI taxonomy): Eukaryota > Metazoa > Chordata > Aves > Piciformes > Indicatoridae > Indicator > Indicator indicator. The sequence continues at coordinate 10,363,093 of NC_072037.1, forward strand.
AGCTTCAATGGCACCCAGCTTCCGTGGCACCCAGCTTCCATGACACCCAGCTTCAATGACACCCAGCTTCAGTGGCACCCAGCTTCCGTGGCACCCAGCTTCCGTGACACCCAGCTTCCGTGACACCCAGCTTCAATGGCACCCAGCTTCAATGGCACCCAGCTTCCATGACACCCAGCTTCAATGGCACCCAGCTTCAATGGCACCCAGCTTCCGTGGCACCCAGCTTCCGTGACACCCAGCTTCAATGGCACCCAGCTTCCGTGGCACCCAGCTTCCGTGACACCCAGCTTCAATGGCACCCAGCTTCAATGGCACCCAGCTTCCGTGGCACCCAGCTTCCGTGGCACCCAGCTTCAATGGCACCCAGCTTCCGTGACACCCAGCTTCCGTGGCACCCAGCTTCAATGGCACCCAGCTTCCGTGGCACCCAGCTTCCGTGACACCCAGCTTGAATGGCACCCAGCTTCCGTGACACCCAGCTTCCGTGGCACCCAGCTTCCGTGACACCCAGCTTCAATGGCACCCAGCTTCAATGGCACCCAGCTTCAATGGCACCCAGCTTCAGTGGCACCCAGCTTCAGTGGCACCCAGCTTCCGTGACACCCAGCTTCAATGGCACCCAGCTTCCGTGACACCCAGCTTCCGTGGCACCCAGCTTCCGTGACACCCAGCTTCTGTGGCACCCAGCTTCCGTGACACCCAGCTTCAATGGCACCCAGCTTCCATGACACCCAGCTTCCGTGGCACCCAGCTTCAATGACACCCAGCTTCCGTGGCACCCAGCTTCAATGACACCCAGCTTCCATGGCACCCAGCTTCAATGACACCCAGCTTCCGTGGCACCCAGCTTCCATGGCACCCAGCTTCAATGGCACCCAGCTTCAATGGCACCCAGCTTCGGTGGCACCCAGCTTCCGTGACACCCAGCTTCCGTGACACCCAGCTTCCGTGACACCCAGCTTCAATGGCACCCAGCTTCAATGGCACCCAGCTTCAATGGCACCCAGCTTCCGTGACACGCAGCTTCCGTGACACCCAGCTTCCGTGACACCCAGCTTCAATGGCACCCAGCTTCAATGGCACCCAGCTTCCGTGACACCCAGCTTCCGTGGCACCCAGCTTCAATGGCACCCAGCTTCAATGGCACCCAGCTTCCGTGGCACCCAGCTTCCGTGACACCCAGCTTCAATGGCACCCAGCTTCCGTGACACCCAGCTTCCGTGGCACCCAGCTTCCGTGACACCCAGCTTCAATGGCACCCAGCTTCAATGGCACCCAGCTTCAATGGCACCCAGCTTCAGTGGCACCCAGCTTCCGTGACACCCAGCTTCAATGGCACCCAGCTTCCGTGACACCCAGCTTCCGTGGCACCCAGCTTCCGTGACACCCAGCTTCTGTGGCACCCAGCTTCAATGGCACCCAGCTTCCGTGACACCCAGCTTCCGTGGCACCCAGCTTCCGTGACACCCAGCTTCAATGGCACCCAGCTTCAATGGCACCCAGCTTCGGTGGCACCCAGCTTCCGTGACACCCAGCTTCCGTGACACCCAGCTTCCGTGGCACCCAGCTTCAATGGAACCCAGATTCAGTGGCACCCAGATTCAATGGCACCCAGATTCAGTGGCACCCAGCTTCCGTGGCACCCAGATTCAGTGGCACCCAGATTCAGTGGCACCCAGATTCCGTGGCACCCAGATTCCGTGACACCCAGCTTCAATGGCACCCAGCTTCGGTGGCACCCCGCTTCCGTGACACCCAGCTTCCGTGGCACCCAGCTTCAATGGCACCCAGCTTCAATGGCACCCAGCTTCGGTGGCACCCCGCTTCCGTGACACCCAGCTTCAATGGCACCCAGCTTAAATGGCACCCAGCTTCAATGGCACCCAGCTTCCGTGGCACCCAGCTTCCGTGACACCCAGCTTCAATGGCACCCAGCTTCAATGGCACCCAGCTTCAATGACACCCAGCTTCCGTGACACCCAGCTTCCGTGACACCCAGCTTCCGTGACACCCAGCTTCAATGGCACCCAGCTTCAATGACACCCAGCTTCCGTGACACCCAGCTTCCGTGACACCCAGCTTCAATGGCACCCAGCTTCCGTGACACCCAGCTTCAGTGACACCCAGCTTCAATGGCACCCAGCTTCAATGGCACCCAGCTTCAATGGCACCCAGCTTCTGTGACACCCAGCTTCAATGGCACCCAGCTTCCGTGACACCCAGCTTCCGTGACACCCAGCTTCAATTGCACCCAGCTTCAATGGCACCCAGCTTCAATGGCACCCAGCTTCAGTGGCACCCAGCTTCCGTGACACCCAGCTTCCGTGACACCCAGCTTCCGTGACACCCAGCTTCCGTGGCACCCAGCTTCAATGGCACCCAGCTTCAATGACACCCAGCTTCCGTGACACCCAGCTTCCGTGACACCCAGCTTCCGTGACACCCAGCTTCCGTGGCACCCAGCTTCAATGGCACCCAGCTTCAGTGGCACCCAGCTTCCGTGGCACCCAGCTTCAATGGCACCCAGCTTCAATGGCACCCAGCTTCTGTGGCACCCAGCTTCAATGGCACCCAGCTTCAGTGGCACCCAGCTTCAGTGGCACCCAGCTTCAATGGCACCCAGCTTCCGTGACACCCAGCTTCCGTGACACCCAGCTTCAATGGCACCCAGCTTCAATGGCACCCAGGTTCAATGGCACCCAGCTTCCGTGACACCCAGCTTCCGTGGCACCCAGCTTCAATGGCACCCAGCTTCCGTGACACCCAGCTTCCGTGGCACCCAGCTTCAATGGCACCCAGCTTCAATGGCACCCAGCTTCAATGGCACCCAGCTTCCGTGACACCCAGCTTCAATGGCACCCAGCTTCAATGGCACCCAGCTTCAGTGGCACCCAGCTTCAGTGGCACCCAGCTTCCGTGACACCCAGCTTCAATGGCACCCAGCTTCAATGGCACCCAGCTTCAGTGGCACCCAGCTTCAGTGGCACCCAGCTTCCGTGACACCCAGCTTCAATGGCACCCAGCTTCCGTGACACCCAGCTTCCGTGGCACCCAGCTTCCGTGACACCCAGCTTCTGTGGCACCCAGCTTCCGTGACACCCAGCTTCTGTGGCACCCAGCTTCCGTGACACCCAGCTTCCGTGGCACCCAGCTTCCGTGACACCCAGCTTCTGTGGCACCCAGCTTCCGTGACACCCAGCTTCAATGACACCCAGCTTCCGTGGCACCCAGCTTCCGTGACACCCAGCTTCAATGGCACCCAGCTTCAATGGCACCCAGCTTCAATGGCACCCAGCTTCGGTGGCACCCAGCTTCCGTGACACCCAGCTTCCGTGACACCCAGCTTCAATGACACCCAGCTTCAATGGCACCCAGCTTCCGTGACACGCAGCTTCCGTGACACCCAGCTTCCGTGACACCCAGCTTCAATGGCACCCAGCTTCAATGGCACCCAGCTTCCGTGACACCCAGCTTCCGTGGCACCCAGCTTCAGTGGCACCCAGCTTCCGTGGCACCCAGCTTCCGTGACACCCAGCTTGAATGGCACCCAGCTTCCGTGACACCCAGCTTCCGTGGCACCCAGCTTCCGTGACACCCAGCTTCAATGGCACCCAGCTTCAATGGCACCCAGCTTCAATGGCACCCAGCTTCAGTGGCACCCAGCTTCCGTGACACCCAGCTTCAATGGCACCCAGCTTCCGTGACACCCAGCTTCCGTGGCACCCAGCTTCCGTGACACCCAGCTTCTGTGGCACCCAGCTTCAATGGCACCCAGCTTCCGTGACACCCAGCTTCCGTGGCACCCAGCTTCCGTGACACCCAGCTTCAATGGCACCCAGCTTCAATGGCACCCAGCTTCAATGGCACCCAGCTTCAGTGGCACCCAGCTTCCGTGACACCCAGCTTCAATGGCACCCAGCTTCAATGGAACCCAGCTTCCGTGGCACCCAGCTTCCGTGACACCCAGCTTCTGTGACACCCAGCTTCTGTGGCACCCAGCTTCCGTGACACCCAGCTTCAATGGCACCCAGCTTCAATGGCACCCAGCTTCAATGGCACCCAGCTTCGGTGGCACCCAGCTTCCGTGACACCCAGCTTCCGTGACACCCAGCTTCAATGGCACCCAGCTTCAATGGCACCCAGCTTCCGTGACACCCAGCTTCCGTGGCACCCAGCTTCCGTGACACCCAGCTTCAATGGCACCCAGCTTCAATGGCACCCAGCTTCAATGGCACCCAGCTTCGGTGGCACCCAGCTTCCGTGACACCCAGCTTCCGTGACACCCAGCTTCAATGGCACCCAGATTCAATGGCACCCAGATTCAGTGGCACCCAGATTCAATGGCACCCAGATTCAGTGGCACCCAGCTTCCGTGGCACCCAGATTCAGTGGCACCCAGATTCAGTGGCACCCAGATTCCGTGGCACCCAGCTTCCGTGACACCCAGCTTCAATGGCACCCAGCTTCAATGGCACCCAGCTTCGGTGGCACCCAGCTTCCGTGACACCCAGCTTCCGTGACACCCAGCTTCAATGGCACCCAGATTCAATGGCACCCAGATTCAGTGGCACCCAGATTCAATGGCACCCAGATTCAGTGGCACCCAGCTTCCGTGGCACCCAGATTCAGTGGCACCCAGATTCAGTGGCACCCAGATTCCGTGGCACCCAGATTCCGTGGCACCGAGCTTCAATGGCACCCAGCTTCCGTGACACCCAGCTTCCGTGGCACCCAGCTTCAATGGCACCCAGCTTCAATGGCACCCAGCTTCGGTGGCACCCCGCTTCCGTGACACCCAGCTTCAATGGCACCCAGCTTCAATGGCACCCAGCTTCAATGGCACCCAGCTTCAATGGCACCCAGCTTCCGTGGCACCCAGCTTCCGTGACACCCAGCTTCAATGGCACCCAGCTTCAATGGCACCCAGCTTCAATGCCACCCAGCTTCAATGGCACCCAGCTTCCGTGGCACCCAGCTTCAATGCACCCAGCTTCCGTGGCACCCAGCTTCCGTGGCACCCAGCTTCAATGGCACCCAGCTTCAATGGCACCCCGCTTCCGTGACACCCAGCTTCAATGGCACCCCGCTTCCGTGACACCCAGCTTCCGTGACACCCAGCTTCAATGGCACCCCGCTTCCGTGACACCCAGCTTCAATGCACCCAGCTTCCGTGGCACCCAGCTTCCGTGACACCCAGCTTCAATGGCACCCCGCTTCCGTGACACCCAGCTTCAATGCACCCAGCTTCCGTGGCACCCAGCTTCAATGGCACCCAGCTTCCGTGACACCCAGCTTCCGTGACACCTCGCTTTGGTGGCATCAGCTTCTGTGGCACCCAGCCCCACACCTCCAGCTTCTGTGAGCTGCAGAGTCCTTTCCCCATGGAAGGCTCAGTCTTCCCTGCAGGAAGGCTCAGAGAACCCCAGGGCAAAGCCTGCTGTCAGCCACAGTGCCCCAGGCAGGAACAGATTTGTCACAGGCTTCTCCCTGTCATTTACCTGGAGCTGCCTTTCCCTGGTGCCAGCAGCATGCAGCTATTTTGCCTCTGTGTCCTAGTGACTTCCCAGAGCCTTTCCAGGTGCAGCCACAATTTCCAGATGGTTGCCCAGCGAGTTCCATTAGCAGCTTTGTGTTTTCCCTTGCTTTCAGGTATGGTTGTGGGTTTTTCTTTTTTTGTTTGGTATTATTTTCCCCTTCATCAAGCACCTCAGTCCAAGCCTCGCAGGTGGAAATTTTGCTGGTTTAAAAGAGTGGATCAGTGCTGCTCCTGGCTTCTTCATTATCCAAACATTTCAAGGGCCTCCATGAGGGAGAGAAACCCCCCTGGGCAGGCACAGCTGGTGCAGGAGGGCAGAACTTTCTGAAGCAGCTCCTCTGCAAACATCACCTTCCCTTCCACAGCCCTTTGAAGTGGGTTTTGCACTTGCTGTCTCCTCTCAGGAAGAAAACAAAATCCACATTAGCAAATTCGAAAGGGTTTTTGCAAGCTTCCCAGCAGCCCTGAGCTCACACCAGGATCAATGCTTCATGGTTACAAACCCTCTCTGCTTATCCAAGTCAGGCAAAAACCTCCAGCACGTTCCTGGTCTTTCTGACTCCTGCAGGGAATCCACCCTTTGGTACCACTTTTTCCTATCAACAGTTGGGGGGAAGCAGGATAACAGCTGACATCAGAGGCTCAGCATGCCCAAGGCACTCAAGGAAGGTTGCCCTGTGCAGTTTAGCAGCCTGATCTCTTCTAGGTAGCACTGAATTGGGCATCCTTGATTGATAAGCACCTTGCCTGGGAGAGATTTAGTAGGAAAAAAAACAGGTGGGAAAGGTGAGAGTGAAGTGGGTTTGCTGCTTCCTTTTTATCTGTCATGTATGGATAACAGGAGAGGGAAGGGGGAGAGGGAGAGGGAGGGGGAGAGGGAGGGGGAGAGGGAGGGGGAGTGGGAGGGGGAGAGGGAGGGGGAGAGGGAGGGGGAGGGGGAGAGGGGAAGGGGAGAGGGAGAGGGGAAGGGAGAGGGAGAGGGGAAGGGAGAGGGAGAGGGGAAGGGAGAGGGAGAGGGGAAGGGAGAGGGAGAGGGGAAGGGAGAGGGAGAGAGGGAAGGGGAGAGGGAGAGAGGGAAGGGGGAGAGGGAGAGAGGGAAGGGGGAGAGGGAGAGAGGGAAGGGGGAGAGGGAGAGAGGGAAGGGGGAGAGGGAGAGAGGGAAGGGGGAGAGGGAGAGAGGGAAGGGGGAGAGGGAGAGAGGGAAGGGGGAGAGGGAGAGAAAGATCAGAGAACAGCTTCTGTTGCTAATAACCCCCAAGTTTGCACTCTTCTGGGTTCAGCTTTCTTAGCCAACTGCTGAGAACTTTAGAGTAAATCTCAGCATTTCCCAGGGCCCAGATTGCACATTGGACCATATCCCCTGAAATGTTTGTATTTAATTTGAGCCCACATTATGCTGCCTGCATATGGTGACACACAGATTCCATTTTATGCAGCAGATGCTGCTTTGCTGTTGAGGATGTAATATACTGAGTGCATTATAGGATCGTTTGGGCTAGGGTAACTGCAGGGGTTTTTAACTCCCATTAGCCTTAATTTTAAACCTGATTTCCTCAGGAAATGAAGCCTGCCACATCCCCTCCTGGTGGCTGCTCCACATCAGAGAATCATGGAGGGGTAGTAAGGGTTGGGAAGGACCTCTGGAAAGCATCTAGTCCAGCCCCCCTGCTGCTTATATCAGAGAGCTCGGAGCCAGGCAAGCAAAAGCAGCTGAAAATGAAAGCCCTGCCCAAACGTTTTTCCTTAGCTCATAACCAAGCCAGCCTACAAATGCATCCCTGGAGCAGTGCTAAGCCTCTCAACCACAGAATCCCAGCATGGTGGGGATTGAAAGGGACCCCTGGGGATCATCCAGTCCAACCCCACTGCTAGAACAAGGTCACCCACAGCAGCTTGCCCAGGATCACAATCAGTTTGGAATACTTCCAGAGAAGGAGACTCCACAACCTCTCTGGGCAGCCTGCTCCAGGGTTTCAGCTCCCTCACAGCAAAGAAGTTTCTCCTTAAGTTCAACCCCTTGCTGATTACCTGTGAGAAGAGACCAGCACCAACCTCTTCACAACATCCTTTCAGGTACTTGTAGACAGCCATGAGGTGTCCCCTTAGCCTCCTCTTCTTCAAACTAAACAGCTCCAGCTCCTCCCAGGTCTACAGGAGGCCAAGAGCTGGCAGTACCCAGCACCACCACCTTCACCTTGCAGGGAGCAGTGAGGTCTGGGAAGACAAAATCAGGGGCTGCAGGGAGCCAGGAGGACAAAGGACTGAAGGAAGGTTGCCCTGTGCAGTTCAGCAGCCTGATCTCTTCTAGATAGCACTGAATTGGGCATCCTTGAGTGCCAGGCTGCTGGAACCTCAGCTGCCCCATCAGCTGTACCCCAGCTCACTGGAAGCAAAGTCTGGGGTGATGCATGGTGTAGCCAACACCTCAGAGTCCACACAGCCCAGAATCCATGAACTCTGCTGTTCACAGGTTTGGCCAGGAAGAACCAGACACAGATCTGGCCAGGAAGAACCAGAACCAGCACTTAGTGATGCATAATATATGCAAATGGCTCATGCTGAGCTTTTGGATACAGAAGGAATTCCTCCCCCCACCCTGCCTTTTAATGCTATTACAACATTTTCCTGCAGCCATGGAAGGACCATCATAAATATTTAAAAGGAGGTTTAAAAGACTCAATCTGTGGAGATTGAATATTTATGGCCAACAAACCCCTGCCCTTTAGATTTAGGGTCTGGCATACATAAACCACCCCTATTAAACTGCACACCACAGGTCAGCCTGAGGAGCTAATCCAGACTGAAACCTCCTTCTGTGCATTTTTTTACAGTGCCTGGTGGAAACAGAGTGCTGTGAATTGAGGGTTCAGCTGGGGGAGCTGTGCAAGGGTGAGGAAGATCTGTGAGGCTGCAGTGGGGCTGGGGTTCTCCTCCTCTACCCTGGACAACAACCCAGATTCCCTGTGGGCTTCAGTTGTCCAGCATCTAAAACAGAGTGAAGAATAGCAATGGGGTGCACTGGGGAAACTTGGCTGAGGTGTTCCATGCAGGAAAACCATGCAATGCTGGGAATAATGGGGAAGGGATTGAAGTTTGAGGAGGGCAGATTTAGAGTGGATATTAGAATGAAATTCTTTGCAGTGAGGCTGGTGAGACACTGGAACAGGGAGGTTGTGGATGCCCTCTCCCTGAAGGTGTTCAAGGCCAGGTTGGATGAGCCCTTGAGCAGCTTGGGGTAGTGGAAGGTATCCCTGCCCATGGCAGGGTGGTTGGAGCTGGATGATCTTTAAGGTCCCTTTCAAGCCAAACCATTCAATGAATCTATGAATCGCTTGTGGTTATGAAGAGCTTCCTCCAGCCAGCTTTGCTGCCTTGCATTTGTCCTGTTATGGTGCTGAGTCCCCCCATGACACAAAGCTGAGTGTGCTCAGCCAAATCAGGACCTCAGCACCATCATTCAGGATTTTTCCAGCAGACCCACTGCAGCTGAATACTTCAATCAGAGCCAATCAGGGATTTTCAAGCCCACCGTGCTTCCCAGCTGGCACATGTGGCTTTTGTTCTGTTTCTTGAGGATCATGACTCACACTCTGTGTTTTCCAGCTAAAGCCCCACATCCTCTCTGCTCGCTCAGCTCATCATCCCAGCACTTCCCTCCCCCAAACCCCTGCCCAGGATGCAGCTGAACTTACCCTGGAGAAGGATGGAAATGGGGAACAAGCTGCACGCTCTGCCCTGCATCTCAGGAACCTTCTCCCCACAGCTCTGCCAGTGCTGGGCAGATGATGCTGGAGCTGGGAAGATGAAGTCAGGGGCTGCTGGGAGCCAGGAGGACAAAAGGCAGGTGCTGCTAGGAGCCAGGCCTGGACCTCATATTAGATCCATGGTGGAGGCACAGCAGAAGGAACGCTCAGCAGCCTGGTGTTTGGGGGGAAGTTGTTTCTTAGAGTAAGGCAGGAGCCTCTCAAAAGCTCAAAGGCCCTTCAGATCTATTTGTAGTCAGGAGTTTGCAAAGCTCCTCTGATGTATTTGCATATTTAAAAATAAGAGAGAGGAGAGAAGATGAAAGGGAAGAGTTTGTGCACAGCAAGCTCTGACCTGCAAACCCAGCGCTCCCTGGACCATGGGAAGGTGACACCTGATGAGGCCCTGGTCCAGCTGCTGGAAAAGGCAAGAACCATGAATTTTTAATCCACTTGTGTTTGTTCTTGGCCTACTCTTGCCCTTCTGTTTTTCCTGACCCTTTCATTCTTCCTCCAACATGAAGAACCTCCTTCACCTGCCAGAGCACACAGCAGAGATGTGCCTCCCCTCCTACAAGGGGCAGGTACCAGATTTCTGTTTCCTTCCCTGCAGACCTTCAGAACACATCTGGATGTGCTCCTGTGTGGCCTCCCTTGATGATCCTGCTCTGACAGGGGGGTTGGACTTGATGGTCATTGCTGTGAGGATGCTGCTGCAGGCTGCCCAGAGAGTTTGTGGAGTTTCCTTCACTGGAGAAATTCCAAACCCACCTGAAAATTGCAAGGTGCTGTGAATGACTCTGCTTTAGCAGGGGGGGTTGGACTGGATGACCTCCAGAGATCCCTTCCAACCTCCCCCTTTCTGTGGTTCTGTTTGGGTTCTTGGCACTTCATGCCTGCCAGAACCCATGTGTTAACTAACCCAAGCCCAGCACGGAGGAGCAAGGCTCAAGTGCCCTTTAAAGCTTAATGGGGTTGCTAACGAGTGCTGATGGCTCAGTCACATTTCCAACTCGTTTGCAGCTCGATGCCAGATGAGCACCACTCAGATACCACTTACAGCCCTGCCCAGAGAGGTGCTGCAGGCAATGGCTGCAGCTGAGCTTTGGTCTGTGTTTCCAAGTGCAATTTCCCCTTCTAGCCAGTGCTCCTCAGCTGGGCAAATGTGCTTTTATCCCTTCTCCTGATGCTAGGCTTTTCCATGATTTGCTTCCACTCCTGGTGAGGTGTTCCCATTCCTCTGTCACAGCAGTGGATTAATTGTGCTGCTAATGACTGTCTACCAGGTGCATGTCACACATTATCCATGGGAACTGGACATCAGTTTTTCTGACATGCCCAGCTCTGTTAGCTGGAATTGATCCTGCTGCTACATTAGCTGGAAAACAAACAAAACCACAGCCAAGCTGGCTGCATGCCTAGTGCTAGGAACCTGCTGGAAAGGATGGGAGATCCAATATTGCAATTAATAGGTCCACTGGGGGTGTTTTGAGAAGTGCTTCTGTGTCTTCACTGTGCTCCAGCCCGTTGCAATGTCTTCAGTGGTTTCAGACGGAGCCAAAAGCTGCCACAGATAATCCCTTGTGCTTCCCAAGCTGGTTCCCCACAGAGACCCATCAGGATCTGCCTCTCTCCTCCTGCTACTGACCTCCCAGGACTGCTGACAGCTCAGCAGGTTGCAAGGGGAAGCAGGGACAGCTGGCTCCACTCTTCCCATCTCATTTCCTTGCAGAGACACTGGATCAGAGGAGCATTTCATCACCCCGTGGGACATTCCACACACAACCCATAACCCAGCAGCAGCTAGAGCTGCTGAGCAAGGAGACTTTAACTTGGGTCTTGCTCCATCCAGCCTCTGGTTTTCCTGCAAACTCAAGGAAATATCCTTAAAATCTCTCTCCTCCTCTTGAATTTGGATGGTGCCAGGGTTCCTGGGGGTGGAGCTGGCACAGAAGCAAGGTGGCTGTTTTGCCTTGTTTCCCCAGGAAATCCTCCTCCCTGCCAAATCAGCCAGAGATGCTTCCTGCAGCCTGGGGAGCCAGAAAGAGAAACTGAACTAATTATTTTTCTGTGTAAATAGTTGGGAAACGTTCAACTGGGAAAAGCTGTGCAGATCCCAGGAGACCTGAGTGGGTGTAAGGAGGATTAATTAGTAGGAGTGGGTGGAGGATGCACCAAAACGTGTCCTGGCTTGTGTGGGTTAAAATTGCTGGGGTCCAGCTCTCATCTGGGGTGAAAAAGGGTAAAGAAAACATCTGAAGAGCTGCAACCAGACCTATTTATGGCACTAAAGGATGGCACTTGCTTTGGGGAACCTCTTCAATAAACTTTGCAGAAGGATTAATTTTCTCAGAGCCATCCAAGGGGGTACCCAGGGGAATCTCTGGCCCATGAGAATTTGCTGCTTTGTTCCCTCCTGTGTTCAGCAATCTTCTCTCCTCTTCCAGCTGGTTCTACAGGTTTTCTTTTGCTACATCTCTATCTCTGAGCCTGACAGTCTCCAGTGGAGGAAGATGAGCTCAGGGAATTGAACTGGTCCCAGAGGAGCCTTCCATCCCCTCCTGCTGCCCTGGGGGATCCTGCTTTGGGGGCTGCAAGTCCCTGGGAGTTTAGCACCTTCCTGGGAAAGGGCAAGGAGCTGATGGAGCTAAGGCAGTTGCAGGATGAGGGAAGGTTGGGCACCTCATCAAGGCAAACCTTTAGGGGTGTTTGAGTAGCAGCTGTCTGTGGGCACTCAGCACATTAGCAGAGCTGCTGCCAGTTATTCTGCAACCAGCATTTTAACCTCCCCCCCTTTGCCCCTTCCTTTTCTTTCCCTCATTTGACAATAACCAAAATGGAGCAATAAAGAGCCAGCCTGAAGGGGACAAATAACCACTGTTACAGTTTGTCCCTGGGCCTGATCTGCTCACTCTTGGGGCCTCCTTGGGCAGCTCAGTGCCACTCCAGACCTCTTCTACCACCCTGCCTGGGGTGTCAAGTCCCCCAGGGTGGGACCTGAAGGGGAAGAAGCCATTTCAAAGCAGTCCCAGCCACTCCACCTGACAAAACCTCTCCAGTTTGCAACTGGTCCTGCTTCCCTTTCCTGTCCTCAGGGAGAAGAGGGAGCCAAGACCATGAAGGGAGTTAAACTGTCATTTTCCCTGGCTCAAAGGCACTCCAATAGCCACAGCTTTGAAAAATTAAATGCTTGCATCCAATTGTATTTGCACTGCATAATGTCCTCATCCAATGCAATCACTTCACATCACTGTTCTCCACATCCTCTGGGGCATCTGCAGGGAACAGAGGGCCCAGGTCAAAAATAAACCTTCTGGCTTGGTGGGGAATGTGTGTGTCAATGTTAGCATCACATTAATGAACCATGTAAAGCACAGCCAGTTGCTAAATAACAGAGAGGGGAAGGAGGGGAAGGAGGGGAAGGCAGAAGGGAGGGACTTTGTACCCTTTACACAGAGAGCTTTGCAGTTAACAAAAAAATCTGTGTCAGAGTTGCAACTTGCCAGCTTGGAGGACATAAGTTTCCCATCCAAATATTGCTTCCTCAGAGACTCTTGCTGTTCCCAAGAGGCTCTGTGAAAAGTCTCAAAGCCCAGCTTCAGCCTGCCTTCAGAGGCATTTACAGAAGGCTAATAAGGGTGGGAATATTTTTAGTTATCAACAAAGAAAGAAAGAAAGAAAGGAAGGAAGCAAAAAAGTAGCAAGATTCAGGTTGCTTGCCTTCTCCTTCAGGCTTTCCCTGCAGTGCTGGGATCCAGGGATCAGGCTCCACCATCTGTCACTGCCTCCCAACCACACAGAGATGTCTCTTGGTTTGTCAGTCGCCCTTCAGGCTGCGGATGATGAAAGCTCAGTCCTGAGAGGGGTTTCTTGGTTCCACATAATGTGTTGCTATTACTTTAATATTAAAAGTGCAGAGAGTGGGGATCTGGGCAACTGGGAACATATTGCTTGGCTGCAATTGAGAGTTTTTTTCCTGGCTGTCTCTCTTTCCTCTCCATCTGTCTCAGGAGTTGATGTCCTCTCCATTTCACAGCCCATAACACAGTCCTGTGTGCAGGCAACTGGCTTTGTCAGTCCATCCCTGCTTGGCTGGATAAATGCTTTTCCTCCCAGGCACTGGGGCTGGATAGATCCCTTTCCATCGGGGCACTGGGGCTGGACAGATCCCTTTCCATCCCAGGCACTGGGGCTGGACAGATCCCTTTCCATCCCAGGGACTGGAGCTGGATAGATCCCTTTCCATCCCTGGCACTGGGGCTGAATAGATCCCTTTCCATCCCTGGCACTGGGGCTGGACAGATCCCTTTCCATCCCTGGCACTTGGGCTGGATAGATCCCTTTCCATCCCAGGCACTGGGGCTGAATAGATCCCTTTCCATCCCTGGCACTGGGGCTGGACAGATCCCTTTCCATCCCAGGCACTGGGGCTGGATAGATCCCTTTCCATCCCTGGGCTGAATCCCTGGCGGCTGGATCTTTCCATCCGGCATGGGCTGAGATCCCTTTCCATCCCAGGCACTGGGGCTGGATAGATCCCTTTCCATCCCAGGTACTGGGGCTGAATAGATCCCTTTCCATCCCAGGCACTGGGGCTGGATAGATCCCTTTCCATCCCAGGCACTGGGGCTGGATAGATCCCTTTCCAGCCCTGGCACTGGGGCTGCGTAGATCCCTTTCCATCCCAGGTACTGGGGCTGGACAAACCCCCTTTCCTCCCAGGCATTGGGGATGGATAAATGCCTTTCCATCCCAGGCACTGGGGCTGGATAAATCCCTTTCCCTCCCGGGCACTGGGGCTGAATAGATCCCTTTCTATACCAGGCATTTGGGATGGATAAATTGTTTCCATCCCAGGCACCGGGGCTGGAAAAGTCTGGATAAATTCCCTTTCCTCATAGACACTGGACCTGGATAAACCCTTTCCATCCCAGGTACTGGGGCTGTCTGCTTGTGGGCACCATTCAAGGGGCCACACAGGAGCAGACTCCTTATTTAACAGCCAGGGAGGTGTAAAATGTTGCAGCTGGAGCAGAATGCATCAGCTTACAGGAAACTGCCTGCCCTGCCCTAAGAGGCACCCACAGTTAACACACCCACAGTTAATACACCCACAGTTAACACACCCACAGTTAATACACCCACAGTTAATACACCCACGAAGCCAAACATGGGTGTGGGGAGTGATTTTTTGGGGGGGCCTTGTGCTTGTTATTTCACTGCTGCTCATGCCACCTGTCAAAAGTTTCTCTTTCCTCTCTCTTTTATCAAGGAGATTTGATTTCCACTCTGTTTCCTCTCTAGAAGCTCGGCACTTACCTGTGCAGGAGACATCTATTTGCTGCAGGTGGGATGAAATCATAAGGCAGCTTCAGCCCTCTCCATGCTTTGACCCTGCAAATACAAACCAAGATGGTAAGAGGCAGAACTGGTTGCTGCAGTTTTCATTTTCCTAAGTCATCTTTATCAAATCCATTGTGATGCTCCTGCCTGCAGCTGAGCCTGGGCAATGATTCCGTTGGCAGTGGTGTTTGGGGAGCTTTGTGTTGTGACACCAGGTGACAAAGCAGGTGAGATGGAACCCAAATAGTTCCTAATGATCCTCATCAATTAAAAAAAAAAAAAACCAAAGAAAGCCCAGATGGGCTGTTTCTAAAATTAGTTTTAAATGTTTCAGCTCTCAAATGCTGTCAGCAAAAAGAAAGGGAGGGATTTTTATTTTTTTCTTAATTTTTTTTTTTTCAGCTGTGCTGGTGACCATCAGCTGTGTCCCTCCTGCAGCACCCAACATCCTCCCCCCTTCTCTCCCCCCTTTCCAAGTTTCTGGCTCTGGGTTTGCTGAATGCAAATACATTTGAAAAGCTTTGAGGGTGGGGGTAAAAACAAAACAAACAGTGTCTAAAAGCTGTGGGTTGGGCTGAGTGGTGACAAAAGGGACTGAGAGTCACAGTGAATCATCCCAAGACACCCCACGTGAGCCAGCTGCAGCCAGAAGGGAGCTGTGCATCGTCTGTGCAGGGATGGATGCATCCTGCACCATCCTGATCCAAAACACCCTGATAAACACAGGGAGAAAAATACGTGGAGTTCATCTAGCAACACTGGGACAGGATTCAGAGAGCAGGTCCTGTAAGGAGTGGCTGAGGGAATGGGGGTTGTTTAGTGAGGAGAAGAGGAGGCTGAGGGGAAAGCTTCTGGCTCTACAACTCCCTGAAAGGAGGCTGGAGTGAGGGGAGGGTTGGTCCCTTCTTGCTAACATCAGGTGATAGGAGGAGAGGAAGTGGCCTGAAATCGTGCCAGGGGAAGTTTAGGTTGGAGATTAAGAACAATTTCTTTGCTGCAAGAGTGGTGAGGGATTGGAAGAGGCTGCCCAGGGAGGTGGTGGAGTCCCCATCCCAGGAGGTGTTCAAGAAACCTCTGGCCATGGCACTTGGGGCCGTGGTTTAGTGGCCATGGTGGCATTAGCTTTACAGTTGGAGTGGCTGATTCTGGAGGCCTTTTCCAAGCAAAACAATGGTCTGTTTTTTCCCTTCTCTCCTCATTTTCAGCCTCAGAGCACTCAGATCGCTCACCCCAGCTACCCAGGAGACACGTTTACTTACACTGGGTCAGATCTGAATTCAGTCATCCACAAGGTAAAGAGTGACAACATTTCATGCCCAAGTAACCTGCCTGGTGAAAGAAATGAAGCTTACATGGTGCTGGGGCTGATCTGCTCTTTATTTCCTGAAGAGACACATTTCCAGTGCTCACCATCATCACTAACACAACTGCTCTGAACCGCCCGCACCAGGCAGCTGCTAGGAGACATCCTCTGCACACACAGCAGCCCCAGCACATCCAATTCACCCTGCTCAGACAGCAGAGCTGGTCCTCCACTAGCCAGGGTGGAAGCTGATGGATCAGGGTGGCTGGGGGAGTTAGCTGTCCTGTTTGCCATTCTGGTTCAAGTGGTTATGATGGTTTGTGTGATCCCTGCTCCAGGGCAGAGCAGCTCTGTGTTGTGGGCAGAGCAAACCCACCCTCGTTGGAAGGACCAAAGAGACTGAGCAGTAAGCCAGCAATGGATTCAAGCTGACTTGAACCAGCAGTGGGTTCAAAGATGGAGAGGTTGGCTGGCAATCAGGTTTCAGGTGGGTATACTGCATCAGGGAGGGCTTCACAGACTCATAGAATGTTTTGGAAGGGACCTTTAAAGGTCGTCTAGTCCAACCCTCCTGCAGGGAACAAGGACATCTTTGCCTTCAAAGCAGCATGTCCTTTAGCATGGGCTAAAGTCAAGTACCACAAGAAGATTCCTGTTATGGTGTAATCCTAGCTGGCAGCTGAGCATCAGGAAGTTGCTCACTGACTTCCTCCACCCAGCAAAGAAGTTTCTCCTCCTGCTCAGACGGAATCTCCTAGCTTCCAGTTCATGCCTGATGCCCATTATCTTGTCACCAGGCAGGACTGAAAAGAGCCTGGCCCCATCCTCTTGTCCCCCACCCAATGTTGATGAACATTGAGCAGACCTC
The DNA here is from genome assembly GCF_027791375.1 of Indicator indicator. Taxonomy (NCBI): domain Eukaryota; kingdom Metazoa; phylum Chordata; class Aves; order Piciformes; family Indicatoridae; genus Indicator; species Indicator indicator. Next base: position 10,379,889 of record NC_072037.1, read on the forward strand.
TCCTCCAGGCTAACCAGCCCCAGGTCTCTCAGCCTTTCCTCCTCACAGAGATGTTTTATTCCCTTGTAGCCTCCACTGGGCTCTCTCAAGTAGTTCTCTGTCTCTCTTGAACTGGAGAGCCCAGAACTGGACACAATACTCCAGATGTGGCCTCCCTAAGGCAGACTGTGTGTGGGGAGAGCTTCATCCCTTTCTCATAACAGATCCTGATGGGGGATGAATTGGTGCCTTGGGAAGAAGGAGAAAACACAGGAATTGCAAAAGGAAGTGGTGTCACCATTTTGCCCCTTGATTAACCAACTCTCCTTCCACAGCAGCTTCTCCAGAGAGCAAGTGGCCCTGCTCTGAAGCCTAATGGAGCACCTGGGCCACCACTCAGCTTCCCCTCAAATTGGCTTCCTCTCCAGCACAGCTCCAATTTGTTTCACTTAACTTCCCTCTGGCCAGCAGCTCCTCGCTGTGCAAAACCAATCCATTCCCATCTCCACCAGGCCCACAGTGCTTGCTGCAAGTTATTCTTCCCATTTTCAGGCTGACATCTGCAAATTTATCCACAGCTTCTTCATTTTGCTGAGGTGTTTGGTTTGGAGGGTTTGTTTTGTTTTGTTTTGTTTTTCAATCCAGGCTAAAAGGAGACAGGGTTACATTTTTTTTGTTGCTGCTGTTGTTGAATAGTGAGATGCCACCAGTGCCTCAAGCTGCACATTTTGCTTCTGCAGGAGTCAGGTATTTATGTGCTGGAATAATGAACCATCAGCTGAGTTGCTGCAGAGTGACAGACACATTCTGTGGTTTATGGCTTTTTTTTTTTTTTTTTTTGGTGTGTGTGTGTGTGTGAAAACAAAAAATCCCCAGCCAATAAGTGCAGATTTTCTCAGGGAGGAGAAGACCCCATTTGAAATTAATTTTTTTTTTTTTTCCCAGGGAAATTGGAAGCTCTGAGCTGGTACAAATCAGGGCAGCAGCACAGGGTGAGGTGATCCTGTGTCAGAAATAACCAACAACCAGTTGAATTGGGCCTCATCTAGAGGGGGTTCTCTGGGAGCTGGAGTTGGAGAAATGTAATAACAACATAAATTTCTATTCCTCACCTGAGACTTGTGGCTGTGAAGCTCCATTACCCTGCCCTCTCCCTGTGCTGTTAGGGTTTTGGGTTGTTTTCTCTCTTTTTTGATGACTGATCTTTGTTGTCTGAGCACCTAGAATCACAGAATCAGAGAATTGTTTGGGTTGGAAAAGACCTCAAGAATCATCCACTCCAAAAGCAAACCTAACACCACCATGGCCACAGGTTTCTTGAGTCACCTGCAGGGATGGGGACTCCACCACCTCCCTGGGCAGCCTCTTCCAATCCCTGACCTCAGGTTTCTTGAGTCACCTGCAGGGATGGGGACTCCACCACCTCCCTGGGCAGCCTCTTCCAATCCCTCACCACTCTTGCAGCAAAGAAATTGTTCTTCATCTCCAACCTAACCCTTCCCTGGCATAATTTCAGGCTATTTCCTCTCATTCTGTCACCTGATAGTAGGGAGAAGAGACCAACCCCCACCTCACTCCAGCTTCCTTTCAGGGTTTTGTAGAGAGCAATAGGGTCTCCCTTCAGCCTCCTCTTCTCCAGACTAAACCACCCCAGCCCTGTTCTCCAGACCCCTCCCCAGCTTCATTGCCCTTGCTTGTTACCTGGATGGCAGCATCCTCCATCCTGGAGTGTGTTGGTGGCAGAGGGACATCACCCCAAGGACCTCACAGCTCTCCTGCACACAACCTGCTGACACAAAACCAGAAGAGCTGGAGGGGACCTGAAATTTCCACCTCCTGAGTGATTCTAACACTTGCAGAGGAGCAAAAGAAACGAAGCACATTGAAGGGGTTAACAAACCCAGCAGCAACAGGATGTTTTGACATGGTTGATAAGAAACCATTCCTTGCTTCCAGGCTTGCTGTTCCCCTTCTTTTTCTTCCTCTTTGAAAGATTTGGGAGCAGTAAAGGTTTTAAACACATCCACACAGAGCAGCTTCAGACAGCAAACAGGATTAAAAGCTGACTCCAGCGGAGGTGAGGAAGTCAGATTCCCTGTCAAAATTAAATTTGCCTTTGGATGCCATTACTTTCTACATTAAAAAGCTCTGGGGATTAGGAGATAAAAGAACTAAATCCAATCTGGAGATGGGCTCAGAGGAAAATGTCAGCCAGGCAGTAATCCAGAGCTCTTTGCTCTAATAGGATCCTCCTGAAGTCAAAGGAAGTGAGAATAATTATTTAATTCCATTTTGGAGTCTGGCTTCCTTATCCACCCAGCTCAGCACTGCTGTTGCAGTGGTAAATCAACTGGTGGCACAGATTTCACAGGTCCCACCAGCTCCATGAGCACTTTGCTTTAACCTCCATGCAAAACTGGCCCCAGAGGTCTTTGTGTCACTCATTGATGGATTTAGCCATGGCTACCCCATGGCCAGCCAAGGAGCAGGGAGTCATGGAACAGTTCAGTCACAGAATTCACTGTGAGGGTGGGGAGACACTGGAACAGGTTGCCCAGGGAGGTTGTGGATGTCCCCTTCCTGGAGGTGCTCAAGGGCAGGTTGGATAAGGCTTTGGAGCAGCCTGGGCTGGTGGGAGGTGTCCTTGCCCTTGGCAGGGGGGTTGGAACTGGATGATCTCTAAGGTCCCTTCCAACCCAACCCATTCTTTGAATCTGTGAATTGTTTCAGTTGGAAAAGACCTCTAAGATAATTGAGTCCAAATGTCAATCTAAGACCACCATTAAAACAGGTCCCAGTCATGGAATGGTTTGGGTTAGAAGGGACCTTTAAAGCTCATCCAGTCCAACCCCTCTGCAGTCAGCAGGGACATCTGCAGCTAGAGCAGGCTGCTCAGAGCCCCAACCAACCTGACCTGCAATGATTCCAGGGATGGGGCATCTCCCACCTCTCTGGGCAGCCTGGGACAGAAGTCACCCTCTACAGTTGTTGCAATTTTAGGTGATGCTGATCTCATCCCTGAACATTTCTGTGTGACAGAAGCTCTCATTGCTGCTCTTCTGCACCTCTCAAATCTAATTCAAGCCCTGTGAGCTCTAGCTGCACCTGAGCCCTCACATGGAGCATCCTGAGCCACATCCATGAATTGCTGCTTCGTATCATGGGGTTCATAGGAAGCTTCCCAGGTGGTTTTGAAGGCACTGGGAACACTGCACACAGCCACACCAATGGCCCTTCCCTCTCTTGATTTTTGGTGAGAGCAGGTTCAGGAATGGTCCAACTGGAGCAGAATGGGTCACTTGGGTTGTAATTCTTCACTGTTGCCTATGACCAACAGTGAAAGTCCTCCTCTGGGTGTATTTTCTCCCTTTTTAAGGATAATAACCCCCCAGAGACACATTCTGCTGCAGCACAGATGTCCCTTTGCACATCCTTCCACCATAACAAAACCCCAGCCCTTTCCACCTTCCAAAGACCCAGAGGAAACCCAACCTTTCCTAGCAGATTCCCCCTCTCACCTTCTGAAGCACAGCCAGGGAGCCAAAATTCCAGCCTGCCCCAAATATCCTAGCACCTAAAAGACTGTAACCATGGTTGCACAGTTGTCTGCAGGCATGGTAATCCGCACAGACACGCGTGTGTTGACTCAGAGGATGAGTTAATTCCTCAGCATGGTACCCAGGCTCCAGCCCCTGTGCCATCTGACACACTGATGGACTGGTGCCAAAGCTTTCTTTAATCTGAGCCCTTGGACAAAGCTCTTCAAGCTACCACTGTGGATGGGAATTAGCATCCAAGTGTGTTAGGGCTCAGTGGGAAAGCAGCCACGGGAAGGGCTGCTGAGCACGTGGCTCTGGTTGGCAAGAGCAGGAGATGGGTTGCACTTGGTTGTGGTTTAAGCCAGACCCAGATGATCCTGGGAGTTCAGAGGTGGGCAAGTAGCAAATGCTGGATGTGAGAGGGTCATTTTGAAGAGGAGAACAGGAGCAGGTGTCTCTGGAGAGCTGGAGAGATCCTGCACTGGAGCCCAGTTGAATGCAAGTGTCAAATTGCAGGGCAACAGCTATTTATCCAGAGACACTCTCAAAAAGAATCCAAAAAGAGCCTGGGCAAGAAGTCACAGAGCTCTGCCATCAGGAAGGGAAAACAAAAGCTCTACTAGACCCCAAAACACTCTGGGAGTGGAAAACAACCTTCTGGTGGAGAGAGAGAAGAGTGCAGCTCGTAGGTGGTACAGAAGGTAAATGACTGCCTAACAGGATGAAGAAAACACCTTCTAAATCCTGCCATGTGTTTGCTAAGTGCTTCTTACCTTTTCCTGCTGTTTCAGGCACACTTTGGTGCTCCAGATGGGCAGTGCAGGGCAGGAGGCTGCAGTGGTGTCCCCAGCACCTACACCAAATCATCCTGCCAGGGGCTGTGGGGACAAGGCTTGGGGATGCTAACAAGGGCTTCCTGGGAAGTAGGTTGTATCCAAGACAGGCTGTTCCTCAGTGTCTGTTCAAGCTGGTGGTGGCTGTCAGTCACTGGTGATGGCCAGGAGATGGATACTTCCTATGCACCAGCCATGGAAAGCTGTTCCTACCAGGACATCTCAGGGTTCTGTGCAGGGGCAGGGCTGACATCCTCCCTACAGGGCTCCAGCCAGCCATGGGCACAATGAGCCAGTCCAAACAGCTCTTTTAAATTCTTTTCAGTCTCTTCCAAACCAAACCATTCTATGATTCTCTGGTTTCTCCCCAGCCAGCTGCCTGTGGATGCCTTATTACTTCCCAGCAGTTGGCAGTGACAGGTTAAGTGCTTGCACTGGGAAGTGGAGGGACCAAATGTAGGTCAGGAACAATCCTTTGCTCCCCACAGGAGCGTCTGCCAGTGCTGCAGACTGCCTGAAGGCAGGAAGAGAAGCCAACAACCCCTCCCCCTCACCTCAACCCCCAACAAACCCAGACCCAGAGGGCACCTACCACCTCCCTTCCAAAACTAAAGACCTGCCTCTATCCTTCAGCTCTTCAACCTCATGCACGTTTCAAAAGCACAGCAAAGCCATTGCCAGCAACCTGGGCAAGCCTCTGTGACGCCCACAACTGCTGGAGGGGTTGGACTCTGCCACCCCTCCCTGAATGCAGTCGAAAGCACGGCTGTGAGCAAGGCAGGGAGGATGGAGCACGGCGAGAGGCACCGCTCGCTGCATTTGCTTCTCTCTGTGCAACCAAACGCAACAGCTCTGAGCCTGGGGGAGGGCTCTTCACCTCTACAGATAAACGAGGGGCAGCGAGGGGGGAAAGTGCAGCAGAACTGGCCAGGAGGATGCACACTGCAGGGCTTTCTAGAGCCAGCAACGTGGGGTTAAGGAGAGAGGAAAGTCTTTGGGTGACACGGTCCTACCAGGATGCCATCATCAGTGCCCGAGCCAGCCCTGCTTTGGCACAGGGATGGAGACTTTTTGTGCCTGATGCACTGCTTTTTTCTTTTCTTTTCCCCTCCCTTTTTAAAAAAATTAAACTAGCTGTAGAGCAATAAACCATTTTCCTTCAGTAATCCATCCCCTCAGCTCCCCTATCCTGTCATTCCAATTAGAGCCAGCCACAGTTTGGATGTTTGCAGCGATTGGTTTTAAATCGAGCTCAAGCCTCAGGGACTGAGCCCTCTTTTGCTTATTCTCAGGTTTTTAAAGCAGAAAGAAAAGGAAAAAATAACAGGAGCTGAGGCTGAATGTGTGAAAAGGGCAACAGAGCTGTTAATGCAGGGATGTCAGGTTCATTAGGGGAGGTTTTAGCTCAATTTACTGAGTTGCCACTGTCTTTGCTCATCAGTTGCAGAGAGATGCTCAGGTCAGTCTGGGGCTCTGGTGGCAAGCATGAACAGAAACAGCTCCTGGGGAACCTGTTGTTGGAGGTGGGACCATGACTGTCACCATCTACCTGAAAGGAGGTTAGAGTGAGCTGGAGGTTGGTCTCTTCTCCCTAGTATCAGGTGATAGAATGAGAGGAAATGGCTTCAAACTGTGGCAGGGGAGGGTTAGGTTGGATATTAGGAACAATTTCTTTGATGTAAGAGTGGTGAAGGATTGGAAGAGGCTGCCCAGGGAGGTGGTGGAGTCCCCATCCCTGAAGGCATTCAAGAAACCTGGGGCCATGCTTTAGTGGCCATGGTGGTGCTGGATTGATAGTTGGCCTTGATCCTGGAAGCCTTTTCTGACCAAAACTATGATTCTATGATCTCCCTGTGAGCATCTCACAGGTTTCTCTGGGATGCACAGCAGGCAGTGGGATTGTCAAGCTCCAAAACTCTGCCCTGTGACTCCAATGGCTGAGCTGAATTTTTCAACCAGGAGTCTTGACTGGATTTTCCTTTGGAGAACAGCCAGTTCTGTATTTCAATTGTCTCTCAGTAAACCCACTCTGACCTCTCATCTTGCACACACAAAGACAGTCCCAGACCTTCTACCATAAGGAGGTGAGGGAGCTGGGAGCTCCATTACCTGCCCCATGTAGACAAAGTCTGACTCAACTCTGGCCAACCCTTCCTCCCAGCAGGAGCCCACCCTTACATCTGGAATTTTCCTTAATGCTTATCCTGAAACTTCATTTCTTTGAGGCTCAGTAACTTGCCCAGAGATGCTGTGATAATTATCAGTGTTTTAAACATGAGCTGTGCAGTATTCAGTGCTTTTCTTGAACCCACAGTTCAAGGTTAGGTAGGGACCAGGGAATCACACATTTTACTTTAAAAAAAAAAAAAAAAAGCTTTTGTTTTACAGCCTTCAGAGTGCCAAAGGTGGGGAAAAAAACATGATCTGTGCATCAACCAATGGCTCAGAAACAGAGAAAGGCAGGAAAATGAAATGAACCCAAGAAGCATTTCCTAACCTGAGCATTTTGTTTGTACACAATTAAAAGTTTTCCTTTTGCCTGGTTCAGAGCATTTCTGAGCAGCAGCACATGGATGCTGCTCAGTCTTTCTGGCAGCCAGTGAGTCCCAGAAGTTACTGGGCTGTCAGGGCACAGAGTCATCACTGCCATGATTTGAATTTTACTTCTAGCTGCTTCTCAGCAGGGAGTGATTGATGGAGCTGCACAGGATCAGAGCCTGGTGTGAGCCACCTCTGCTGATCTCCTGACCCACCAGCAGTCAGCCCACAGCATCTGCATCCCTCAGCATCTGCACCCCCCTCAGCACCTGCACCCCCCTCAGCACCTGCACCCCCCTCAGCACCTGCACCCACCTCAGCACCTGCACCCCCCTCAGCACCTGCACCCCCCTCAGCATCTGCATCCCCCTGCATCTGCACCCCTCAGCACCTGCACCCCCCTCAGCAACTGCACCCTCCTCAGCACCTGCACCCCCCTCAGCATCTCCACCCACCTCAGCAACTGCACCCTCCTCAGCGTCTGCACTCCTCAGCACCTGCATCCCCCAGCACCTGCACCCCCCTCAGCACCTGCACCCCCCTCAGCAACTGCACCCCCCTCAGCACCTGCACCCCCCTCAGCACCTGCACCCCCCTCAGCACCTGCATCCCCCAGCACCTGCACCCCCCTCAGCACCTGCACCCCCCTCAGCACCTGCACCCCCCTCAGCATCTGCATCCCCCTGCATCTGCACCCCTCAGCACCTGCACCCCCCTCAGCAACTGCACCCCCCTCAGCATCTCCACCCCCTGCATCTGCACCCTCAGCACTGCACCCTCCTCAGCATCTGCACCTCCTCAGCACCTGCACCCCCCTCACATCTGCACCCCCCTCAGCAACTGCACCTCCTCAGCCTGCACCCTCAGCACCTGCACCCCCTCAGCATCTGCACCCCCCTCACCCTCAACACTGCACCCCCCTCAGCACCTGCATCCCCCTCAGCATCTGCACCCCCGGAGACCCCCCTAAGGGCTCAGCTCATTTTAACAGCCTGGCCATGGAAGTGGAGATGGCAGCTGAGCCCTCACCACCACATCTACCAAGGAGAGGAGCATGGAGGCTGCCCAGGGAGGTGGTGGAGTCCCCATCCCTGAAGGTGTTCAAGAAATGCATGGCCGTGGCACTTGGGGACAGGGTTTAATGGCCATGGTGGCCTCAGGCTGAACTCAATGATCTTAGAGGACTTTTCCAACCAAAATAATTCTGTGACTCTGTCTGAAACCAGGCTGGCAGGATGTCATAAAACCAGACCCACCAAGCTCCAGACCTGCTGTCTGAAGGCTAAAGCCACACAGGACTGTGCCTGTGGGTGAATATAGAATCATAGAATCAGTCAGGGTTGGAAGGGACCACAAGGATCAGCCAGTTCCACCCCCCCTGCCATGGGAAAGGAAACCCCACACCAGCTCAGGCTGGCCAGAGCCTCATCCAGCCTGGCCTTAAACACCTCCAGGGATGATATAAAACTCCCTGAAGGTGGCAGGTCCCTTCTTTTGACAGTGCAGCCAGGGACATCTCCTGCAGCAGGGGAGGCTGCTCTGTTACTTCCCCGTGGCATGGAGATAAGCAGGATGGCCAAGGAGGGAAGTGAAAGGGGGGAGTGCTGCCAGCTTCAACCATCCAAGCAGAAGCAGATGGGAGAAACAGGAGGAAGTATTGCAGAATGAGTCAAGATTCTGATTTTGCACAAGGGAAAAATTGTTCTTTCCCAAAGCAGAAAAGAAACCAAAAAAATCAAACCCCGAACTTGTCAACAAGTCCCTGAGATGGTGGCAAGCAGGAGCCCTCACAGGGACACTTGAAATTGCCCCAGCTTCTGGCTGGATCTGAGCTGCAGCTCTGCTGAAAGCATGCTCTGAACAAGGTGGTGGGGGGAAGGGGGGTTTAAACAAACAAACAAACAAAAACAAGAATATGGAGATTTAGATTAGAGAGAAGTAAGAAATTTGTGACACTGAGCATGGTGAGACCTTGGCCTGGGTTGCTCAGAGAGGTGGGAGGTGCCCCAACCCTGGAAGCATTCCAGGTCAGGTTGTTTGGGGCTCTGAGCTACCTGCTCTGGTTGCAGATGTCTCTGCTCACTGAAGCAGCCTTTGGACCAGATGGCCTTTAATGTCCCTTCAACCTAAACCAGTCAATGAAAACCAAGGGCTGTGCAGGCAGAAGAGGAGTTCCTCACTCTGTGCACAGTGCAGAGAGAAAAGGCAGCTGCAGGCAACAGTGGCCACCCCTTGCCTCTGCCCAGGCTCCCTCCTGCTGCAGGAGCTCAGCACCTTTAGGGAAGGTGCCCAGGAGGGTACACATCCAGCCAGGGAATCTCTGCCTCCCCTTGGCCTCTAGAAAACAGGAGAGTGCAGACAGAGTAGCTGAAGCCTGAATGCTGAGACCCCAGAGAAGCAGCAGCCACATCTAAATACCAAGCAAAGAATGAAAATGCTTCAGCAGCAACCATAGCCTCTGAAGGGCAGGATCAAGATTCTTGCACTGATCTAGAAGCACAGAAAAAAACCACCAAACTAAAACCTTCTGCTTTCAGCTACTAAGACTTAGATAGCCTCAGTAATGACTTGGTAATTAATAACCATTGAAGTTACTCATCACACCTGACTCAGGCTTGCCTTTGAGAGAGCTGCAGAGGCTTTCTGCCATGGAAGGTAGTTTAATCCTGTCCCCCACCAGGATCTTTCAGCTGCTCCCTGCTCTCACCCAGCTGTTAGTGCCTCTCAGGGTGTCCTGTTCACCTTGAGGTGCTGCATGTTAGCATTCAAGCTGTTTCCAGATGTTGAGAGGGCAGGATCTGCTCTGGGTCCCACTCAGCATCTTGATGGAAATATCAAACCATGAATCTGAATGATGTAATTTTTTTTTTTTTTTTTTTACCATGAACCATATTCCCAGCCATGCCCTTTTGTTGCACCACATCCAGCTTGCCACAAGCCTTGACTGTGGAGGAGAAACAGGACCCAGGGAAGCATCATGTCAGATCCCTCTCCAGCTATCCTGTTTCCAAGAGCAGCCAGTCCTAGAATCAAAGGATTTTGCTCCACCACAGGATTGCTGCAGCTGAGGAAGGGAACAGATGCAGTCAGGGCTGCAGAAGCTGAGGGCTTGCAGTGAAACCTCCCTGAAGAACTTTACTGACCTGACCTTCCTGGAGCAGAAGGGGGTAGGGATGGCATCATGCACATCAGCCCAGCTTAATGGGAGTGCTCCAGAAATGCTTAAGGATAAATTACACGCATCCAAAACTCCCCCTAGAATGACAAATCAATCTCATTTGCACGTCTCAACTCTCAAAGTGCTGATGCCAGGAGAAAGTTCCTCTGATTTCCCACTTTCCTCGTCTGTGCTCAGCTCCCCAGTCTCCCTCATCAGAGCTCTCCTGAGCAGCCATGTGCCAAGGCCAGGCTGGGAGGATGGAGCTGAATCAGGCACTGCAGAGGAGGATGGGCAGCTGCACACACACACACACACACACATTCCCATGTTCTTGAGGTGTCACTTCGTGCACAAGCTCGAAGCTGCTGCTCCTTCCACCCTGCCATGCCCAGCGTCTGAGGGCTGCTGCCTCGTGCTCAGGAGCTGTCCCATGAGCTGTCCTCACTCCCACCCAACCCAGCCAAGAGCTCACACACGTCCACTGGGTGAAAAAGAGAATCACAGAATTATTTTGGTTGAAAGAGACCTTTCAGGTCATTGAGTCCAGCTATTAACCCAGCACTGCCAGGTCACCACTAAGCCATGGCCCTCAGCACCACATCTGCACAGCTTTGAAACCCCTCTAGGGATGGGGACTCCACTGCTGCCCTAGGCAGCCTGTTCCAGGCTTTGGCAACCCTTCCAGGAAAGAAATTGTTCCTAATATCCAAACTAAACCTCCCCTGGCACATCTTAAAGATGTTCCCTCCTGTCCTGTCACTTGTTCCCTGGGAGAAGAGACCAGTCCCCACCTGAAAGAACACTGTGAAGAGGTTGGGTGCTGGTCTCTTCTCACAGGTAATTAGTGATAGAACAAGAGGGAATGGTCTCAAGTTATGGAAAAAAAAAATTCCCGGCAAGAGTGGTCAGGGACTGGAATGTGCTGCCCAGGGAGGTGGTTGAGTCACCAACCCTGGATGTGCTTAAAGGTGGTTTGGAAGTGGTGCTTGGGGATATGGTTTGGGGGTGAGCTTTGTAGAGTAGGGTCATCAGTTGGACTTGGTGGTCCTGAGGGTCTTTTCCAACCTGAATGTTTCTGTGGTTCTTACAACCTCCCTTCAGGTAGTTATAGAGAGTGGTAATAAAAGAGAGAGAAAAGTAAAACTCAGCTTTGCTGTTACCAATTTGAGATCTTCTTGCCAATGACGTGGCAGGAACCATCAATCCTGCTTAAATTAGCACTGGGACAGCCTTGCCCTGTGATGCTACCTCCAACCACAGAGAACTTTCATTACTGGATATTTCAGTACCTTCCTACCTACCACAGCAGCAGCAGCAGCAGCAAAAGCTAACCTCCACCCCAACCCCTCTACAAACAACTTCTGCAGAGACTTCTGCTGCAGGGACTCAGTGTGGTTTCCTGCAAAGGAATCAGTTTTGCATTACAAAGGCTGCCAAGGAAAGCTTTCTGTGCTGGGTTCTCCTGGTGCTGAGATGAGCTCTAAACTCAAGCTGACTGGAAGCCTAAAATATTAATTGATCAGCCTCCTTCAGCTGGCCACACAGAAGAGATTGTTATGGAGGAAAGCAGAGAAAAGATCCATTTATCTCTCTCATGGAGGATTTTTTTCCCCCTCAAAGGAAATTAGCAGCTCTCTCCTAAACAAGGACTGATTTGTAGTCTCTTTTTGTCTGCTTGACACAGATTTTTGTTGGTTTCTTTTTTTCCCCCCTCCCTCCTTCTCTCATCATAAAATGAGCACACCTGCTGGGTAAAGAGAAATGGGGGAGAAATGCTAAAGAGTGGAAAGAAGCCTAAATTCCAAGTTCTTATCACACAGACTTGAGAGCTGTCAGGGTGATGCAGCTCTGCAGTCACCCATGGAAGGAAGCTGGAGGTGTAAACAGCCACATCCACAGAAGCAACTGAAGCTTGAAGCTGAGACTCTTCCATGGAGGTTCTAGAATTGTAGAATCTTTTAGTTGGAAAAGACCTTCAGGACCTTGGAGGCTGACTGTTAACCCAGCAAAGGTCAGGCACGTCTCCAGTGTGGGATTCCTGCCAAGATACACACCCAAGACACTGAAGATGGAGATAGAAGTGGTCACCTCCTACATCTGCAGGTGCCAACAGGACTGCTGGCAAGGGAGCCAAAGACCCAACTGGTGCTGGGTGTGGAGGGTAAGAGAGGAGAATGGTGGAAGGAAAGGTGCTCCCCTTGGAGGAGAGAGACCCCTGGCCATGCACCCTTTGGATTGAGGCACTCTGGGAAGTAAAGCAGACACATTTCTGGGTGTTCCCATGGGAAAGTTAAGTGTTGGTTTCCAGTCTCCATAGCAAATTGCCTTCAGTTTCCTACTGCCCTGTCTCTGATTACCTGGAGGTGTTCCTGTGTGGCCTGCTCTAGATGATGCTGCTCTGGCAGGGAGGTTGGGCTAGGTGATCTCCAGAAGTCCCTTCCCACCCTCACCATGCTGGGATTCATCCTAGTTTTTAGTGCTACTACTTCTCTACTTCCAAACTGAAACATGTCTTAGGTCAGGCAATCTTTGGTCATAAATTGATGAGGACCAAATAAGTTTGAGCCAGCTGGGAAAGGACAGGAACACAGTGTGGCAATTGCCATAAAACATCTGGTCAGAGCACATCTGAAACTGTCTGAACCTGAAACACCACCCTGGGACTGCAAATCTGGGCAAGAGGCATCCAAGGCCATTTGTGCTATGAGCAAGGTGTGTGCTTTAGCAGCTTTTTAGCAGTGAGAATGAGACGTGACTGCACCATCACTCCAAGAAGGACCTTGAACTACTGAAGCAGGGCCAGAGAAGGACAATGAAGCTGGGGAAGGGCCTGGAGAACAGATCTGGTGAGGAGCAGCTGAGAGAACTGGGGGTGGTTTAGTTTGGAGGACACTGTTGGGAGATCTCCTTGCTGACTACAGCTCCCTGAAAGGAGGTCGGAGTGAGCTGGGGATTGGTCTCCCCTCTCAAGTCACTAGCAACAGGACAAGAAAAAATGGCCTCAAGTTGCACCAGGGGTGGTTTAGGTTGGATATTAGGAAAAAATTAACTGCAAGAGTGGTCAGGGGTTGGAACAGGCTGCCCAGGGAGGTGGTGGAGTGCCCATCCCTGGAGGTGTTCAAGAAACCTGTGGCCATGGCACTTGGGGCCATGGTTTAGTGGGCATGGTGGTTTTGATGACCAGCTGGGTTTGATGACCTTGGAGGTCTTTTCCAACCTTAATGATTCTATAATTTGGTGCCTTTCTCCTTGCCAAGCTTCAGGCTCTGGCCACCCAACAGCCCTACATAACCCCAAGGGCACAGGGGTACCTTTATTGGCACTTTCCATGGAAGGAACATTTACAAGCAATGAATAGAAAAATGATGATGATGTAGCATCACCTTTACAGGCCTGGCTGGCTGGTAGAGAGCAGGAGGATGCCTGCAAACCCCAGCATTCATCACCTGCCATACACCCTCAGCTCTTGTACATAATAATCTGCTCCTAATGAAGCTTGGGCTGAAGCCAGGGAGGTTGTACAGATGTAAGGGAGAGGAAAACAACCCATGCCTTGTGCTTGAAGCCTGCATTAAATCTTGTCTGCTGAATAAATACTAAATATTGTAGCTCAGTTTGCACCTCTGGGTGATAAGAAGCAGCAACACTCCACACAGCTCCTGTTGTACCTCGTGTTTAGACCTCACACACCAGGTACCCAAGAGAAAAGGTTGGAGAATAGGGCTCTGCACGTTGCTGAAGAGGAAAAACATCATCCCAAACCCTTCAATGGTTCAGCACAGTCTGCTGAGCCACACTGATGAGGAGGAGGATCCTTTAAACAGCCCCACCAAATTACGGATGTGGACTTCACACCCAAAACCTGACTCCTATTCACCAGGTTAGATCTGGCAGCTCTGAGAGTCGTTTGGAAGCAGCAAATCATTTAGTACCTTGCCTCCAAAGCTGGGCTAAACAAACCACCCCCCTTCCAAGGAATAACCCAGGCCCTGGTCACTGCTTCCATCCAGCTCTTTGTCCTTGGTGTTCTTTTTACCTGCAGTTCTATTACAGTGGTGCTCCTCTCTGTCCCATTTTTAAGTCTGTCAGCTTCCTAATAGAGATGCTCAGAGTTTTAGAGCTTTCATTTCCCCCTCTGAACACCACTAGAAAGGAAGGTGTGATATTCTCAGAGGAAGTGTTTGGACTAGATGACCTTTAAAGGTCCCTTCCAACCCAAACCATTCCATGAGATGAGTGGAGAGAGATTCTCACCTATTCCTGCACACACACACAGAGAGCTGCTAGGTGCTGGATCTCTCTGCAAGCCTTTCCCCATCAGTTCTTGCTGGGGGTTTTGAGGAATTCATCAGAAATTCAGACTGAAAAATGTTTGTTCTTGATGTTCTCTGAGAACTGAGCTGAGAGGTGACAGGCAGCAAATGCAATCCATCCACTTGAAACTCTATAGCTCAACAGAGGAGGAATTCTAAGTAAAACTTAGACTGGCTCCATCTTCTTGCCTCCCCCCACCTGCAGATATTTGTAAACATTAATAAGACCCTCTCTCAGTCTTGTCCAGGCTAAATAGCCCCAAGCCTCTCAGCCTTTCCTCCTCACACAGATGTTCCAGTGCCTTCAGCATCCTCACGGTCCCAAGCCCCTCCAGCATCCTCGCGGTCCCAAGCCCCTCCAGCATCCTCGCGGTCCCAAGCCCCTCCAGCATCCTCGCGGTCCCAAGCCCCTCCAGCATCCTCGTGGTCCCAAGCCCCTCCAGCATCCTCGCGGTCCCAAGCCCCTCCAGCATCCTCGCGGTCCCAAGTCCCTTCAGCATCCTCGCAGTTCCAGTCCCTCCAGCATCCTCGTGGTCCCAAGCCCCTCCAGCATCCTCGTGGTCCCAAGCCCCTCCAGCATCCTCACGGTCCCAAGCCCCTCCAGCATCCTCGCGGTCCCAAGCCCCTCCAGCATCCTCGCGGTCCCAAGCCCCTCCAGCATCCTCGTGGTCCCAAGCCCCTCCAGCATCCTCGCGGTCCCAAGCCCCTCCAGCATCCTCGCGGTCCCAAGCCCCTCCAGCATCCTCGTGGTCCCAAGCCCCTTCAGCATCCTCACGGTTCCAAGTCCCTTCAGCATCCTCACGGTCCCAAGCCCCTCCAGCATCCTCGCGGTCCCAAGCCCCTTCAGCATCCTCACGGTTCCAAGTCCCTTCAGCATCCTCACAGTTCCAGTCCCTCCAGCAACCTCATAGCTTTCCTTGAACTCTCTCCAGTAGTTCCCTATCCCTTTTTAACTGGGGAGCCCAGAGCTGGACACAATACTCCAGATGTGGCCTCACTAGTGCAGAATAGAGGAGAAGGAGAACCTCCCTCAACCTTCTACACCCATTTTCTGCCTTTCCATTGCTTCCTAGAAGATCGGTCCCACGAAGGTGAGACAGCAGGGCCCTGTGTTTACCTCTGAACCCACTCACTCACCAGGTGAAGAGCAGCACAATCCATAACCCTCTGTGCCAAACAGATTTTCCCCAAGAATCCCATAAAAGACTTGGGAAAGACATTTATGGCTTCATAAAGCACTTTGCTAACGACTTGCTTTACCACTGCTAAATCAACTGGAATCATTTAGTGCTGTCCTCTGGTAACTTTCCACATTTGGTCTACAGGGAAAAAAAAAAGGAAAAAGAAAAGAGAGAGAGAGAGAGAGAGTGCTGACATTTGCAAAATACAATCTCAACCCATATTAGATGGTGTTAATTAAAATGACTTGCTGGGTAATGAGCTACAGGAAAAAAAAAAAAAGAAAAAAAGAAGTAAAAGGAAAAAAAAAAAGTGAAAAGGAGAAAAAGAAAAAAGAAATCAATCAGAATCTTAGTGCAATTAAAATCCAGCCAGCCCTGCTCTGTGCCAATGTGGGCAGCACCAGCCTGGGCTGGCCTTGCTGACCCAGGGCTGGCCTTGCTCACCCAGGGCTCACCTTGCAGCTGAGCCTCTGCAGGCTCAGCAAGAGCTAAAGGGTGGGGGGCAAGAGGATGGGGCCAAGCTCTTGTCAGTGGTGCCCAGTGAGAGGCACAAACCGGAACCCAGGAGGTTTCATCTGAGCTGGGGGAGAAACTTCTTTGGTGTGAGGGTGCTGGAGCCCTGGAGAAGGCTGCCCAGAGAGGTTGTGGAGTCTCCTTCTTTAGAGACTTTCAAGCCTCATGTGTATGCAGTCCTGTGTGACCTGCCCTAGGTGACCCTACTGTGGCAGCAGGGTTGGAGTGGATGATCTCCAGAGGTCCCTTTTTTCCCTCTACCATTCTAGGATGGTGTGATTTCCCTCCCTTTTCCCCCCCCCCCCTCAAAGCATTTTCCCCCTCCATCCCCTCAAGCTGATGACCACTTCCATCACTGCTGGAGACCAAACCAAGCCTCTGGGCTGCCCTGGCTTCACTCACAGCATGCACTTCAAGACCCAGCTCCAATCAATAGCAGCAGATAAAGCAAAGATGTTCCAGGAACAAGAAAACAAAATCCAAACAAACAGCAATGAGAGGAAAAAAAAAAAAAAAACAACTAAGGCAATATGAAGGCAATCCACTGTTCCATCCCCAAAACTCTGCCTTTCAGGCAGTGAGATTGCAATGCAGATGAAGAGCAGGGTGAGGATTTTCTAGCACCATTGCAGGCACTCTGTGTGTTTGACAGCTGAATTCCAGACTGAAATGAAACCACATGGCCAGTTTCAGTGCCCTGTGGTGGCCTGAAGCCTGGCTGGCTCTTCTTAAAGCATTCTGCAGCTTCTGCTCACCCCCACCAAAAAAAAAAAAAAAAAAAAATCATGTAAACATCTGCTTTAGTGTAAGAGCTTCCTCAAAACCAGCACTTTATGAGCAGGGACCTGTTTCACAAAGAGCACTACAAGGCTGCTGCCTTCCAAAGCTCTTATTAAGTGTCAGAATAAAATGGGTAAAACTTGCTGGTAAAGAGAGCCTGGCTGACAACACTGAAAAAAAGTGGTTTTTATTCTTCTCCTGAAGAGGTAATATTGAAAGTAAGCAGCAACAAAAGCTCTCTGCTTTTCCCTAGCCCAGCCCTGGAGGATGATGTGCAGAGACAGAGAGAGGAAGCTGAAGCTCCCACACTTGCCAACAAATCCATGCAGCTTACAATAAATAAATGATCCTCTCTCATTGATTATCTCTCGAGACCATCACCCAAGTGACTGCAGCAGGGGCTCAAAGGGGGAGAGCTGGCAGCTGCAGCTCAGCTGGGCTGAGGTGGGACTCCCAGCACTCAGGAATTTTTGTTAAGCCTCTCCCAGTTTAGGTTTGGCTTTGAGGCATTGCTGCAGAAACAAAAGGTTGTATTTCCAGGCTTCTTTACTGGGCCATTACATGGCAAAAGGGGATGGGTTTAAGCTTGAGAGAGGGAGATTTAGACTAGATAGAAAGAGGAAATTCTATACACTGAAAGAGGAGAGACCCTGGCCCAGGTCACCCAGAGAAGTGGTAAGTGTCCCCCATCCCTGGAAGCATTCCAGGTCAGGTTGTCTGGGGCTCTGAGCAACCAGCTGTAGTTGCAGATGCCCCTGCTGACTGCAGGGGAGTTGAACTGGAACCATAGAACCACTAAGGATGGGAAAGATCTCTAAGACCATCAAGTCCAACTGGCAACCCAACAATACCATGCCCACTAAAACCTTCAAAGGTCCTTTAAAAGTCCCTTCCAAGCCATAGAAGTTTTTTTACCACCTGGGTGGTAAGACATGGGAGTTGTGGATGCCTCATCCCTGCAGGTGTTTGAAAGCAGGTTGGATGGGGTCTTGAACAACCTGGTCTAGAGGGCTGTGTCCCTGTGATTGGCTGGGGGTTGGGAACTAGATGATCTTTAAGGCCCCTCCCAACTCAAGCCAGTCTTTGATTCTCTGATTCTGTTCTATTCTATGATTTCTGTGTCCCAAAGTTGCACATCTCACCAGTTTTATTGCATTTCTAGAAGAAGGGGGGAAAGGGTTAAAACAGAACCAGAAGACACAGAGGGCTTGGGGTTTTTTTTTTTCCTCTCCCCAGCTTTCCTCACCCCATGTTCTCAGGCACATCACAGAGCTAACACACCTTTTAAATTTCCAAATAAACAAGTTATTGCTGCACAAGTACTCCAGAGCCTTCCCTCATCTCCTCCCCTATTCTTTCTTCCTCAGCTGTGTTTCTCACCCACACGATGGGAGCCAGGGCAGAGCCAAGCAAAAGCAGCAGGAGGCTAAACAGGGAGAGGGAAGCAAATCTGTTCCCTGTGCCCATGGGAGAAAGCTCTCCTCCCATCTTATCCCTTCCCCATTTATGCTCACCCCCCATTCTCCTGCTGCTAACAATGCAGCACAGCTGCAATGACTCTGTAGGAGGAGAAACCCTGGATGGGGCTCACTAAGGAATCCTTTCTGCTGCTCACACACAAGAGGAGGAAATTGCTCCTTGTCACCAGCAGCACAGCAGACACCTCCAAGAGGACTCAGGATTTTTGCTTGTCAGCCTCCAAGCTCTTCACCAGCAACAAACAGCATCATGGCATGGAGCCTTTCCCTCCTAATGCAGGCCCCCATCATTGATAATGCTGTCAGAAGAGGTTTGGATGAAGGCAAGTGGACCAACAAGCCTTAAGTAGAGGCTTTTATTTATTCCAGCAAAGCCCTTGGGTGCATGACCCTGTGAATCAGCAGGATGGTCACATCTACACTTCAGATTTAATTTTGCTTAAATAATGTATTGTTAGAAAGGGATGAGAGCTGGGCAAGTGCTGCTGCTGGTGGGGTAGGGAAATCATCATCACTGCCACCCAGCTCTTCAGAGGACAGGGCAGATCATCAATCCAGATTCGAGCCCATGTGCAGGAACACATGGAGCAGGCTGTTCTGCAAACCCCCTCCACCTCCCTGCTGACAGTGATAAATATCCCTGGATTTTTCCCCAGCGAGTTAGAGGAGTGCCAGCCTTCACTCCAGGGAAAGCAGAGCCAGAGAGACAAGTAGGACAGCAGAGGAGGAGTGAAGTGGCTGGGTTGTTTTTTTTTTTTTTTTCCTTTTTTATTTGTCAAGCAAGGGAGGATCTAACCAAGTGGGGATGAAGTGTTTTGACAAAGCTCAAAACCTCCAGAGGGCTGGGAAGGCTCTGGGTGCTGCAGGCACAGGCTGAAGCGTGCTCTGGAAGCTCAGGATGGATGCAAACCCCTCCCCAGCCCCCAACACTGCAATATCCCAGTGCATGGAGACACTCATCACACCTTGGGAGGAATGAAGCAACTCCCCTCACCGTTTTTACAGCCAACAAAGAAACAAACAAGAGGAGCTAAACACCAAACCACATTCACATTTTCTTTCAGCAAGCAACCAGCTGCAAGCAGGAGCTATTCATCACTGTCTGAAAACGATTCTCTCAGACTCTTAGGCAGTTCAAAGGGTAAAACACAGAAGTGGGCATGCTCTGCTGCACCTGAGCTGGGTTTGGAATAGCTCTGCTCTTGTGTGCATGGTTAATTACCTGTGCTGAGAGCAGCTTGTTTGGCTAACCAGAAGAAGGAGGGGAGGATAAATACAAAGCCCTTGTGGGAGTCAGTTCCTACAGAAGCCAAGCCAAGGTTTGTGCACAGCTGCCCTGCTTTTATCCAGGCTTGAGAGAATCCAGATCCAGCACAGGGGCTCTACTGGTCCAGAAACACAGAATGAGAGGGGTTGGAAGGGACCTCTGGAGATCATTGAGTCCAACCTGCCCTGCCAGGGCAGATTTCCTCCAGAGCAGGTTGCACAGGAAGGTGTCCAGGTGGGATTTGAATGTCTCCAGAGATGGAGACTCAACCAGTTCACTGGGCAGCCTGTTCCAGTGTTCACAGGATCACAGGATGTTAGGGATTGGAAGGGACCTCCAGAGATCATTGAGTCCAAGCCCCCTACCAGAGCAGGATCATAGAATTTATCACAGGTCACACAGGAATGCACCCAGGGCTCTCAGTCTCTCTTCCCAGGGGAGATGCTCAAGTCCCCTGAGCATCCTCCTGGCTCTCCCTTGGATTCTCTCCAGCAGGTCTCTGTCTCTCTTGAACTGGGGAGCCCCAGACTGGACACAGGATTGCAGCTGTGGTCTCAGCAGGGCACCTCTGGTTTCAGGCCATGGGAGCCCTTTTTCTCAGGGTGACTGAATTTTCCTGTGCTGCTCCAGGCAGCTTCCAGAAAAATCAGAGTGGGCTGAGGAGGACATTGCCAGCCCACAGAGCTTTGCTTCTGGAGCTCAGGCAAACTGCCTGCTGCAGCTTTCTTCTTCCCAGATGGTTAACTCTCCTTGGTCCTTCAGAGGTCTTCTTCCCCAAACCTTTCAACTCTCCCATCTTTCCTCTTGAGGAAGGGGGTGAAGGTTGCTAGTGCAGCAGTTGATTTGCATTACAAGATGTGAATAAGACCTTGTCCCCAGGCTGCTGAAGTGCTGCCAGAAGACTGAATTAAACTACAACGCCCCAAGTCCCTTTTGGTTTGTGTTTAATTAAGGCCTTTCATTCATCATTTATCTCTGCATCCCATCATCTTTTGGTATCTTATGGAGAAAGAGGAAAAGGAGGTTTCCTTCTGACAAAGATGCTGAGGAGGGTTTTCTGAAGGCAATGAGCACATCTGGCATCTATAGCTCTGGTGGTGATTTCTTGAACCCATGTGCATTAGAGCCAGGAGGATGCTCAGGGGACTTGAGCATCTCCCCTGGGAAGAGAGACTGAGAGCCCTGGGGCTGTTTAGTCTGGAGAAGAGAAGGCTGAGAGGGATCTGATCAATGTCTATCAATAGCTGAGGGGTGGGGGTCAAGTGAAGGGGGCCAGGCTCTGTTGGGTGGTGCACAGTGATCAGACAGGGAACAATGAGTTCAAACTTGAACAGAGAAGATTTCAGCTCAACATGAGGAGAAACTTCTTTAGAGTGAGGGTGACAGAGCCCTGGAGCAGGCTGCCCAGGGGGGTTGTGGAGTCTCCTTCTCTGGAGACTTTCAAACCCCACCTGGATGCATTCCTGTGCAGGCTGCCCTCAGTGATGCTGCTCTGGCAGGAGGGGTGGACTGGATGGTCTCTGGAGGTCCCTTCCAACCTCTGATATACTGTGAGACTGTTGTGGGAGGAGACATCAGGGACCAGGGCTTTGTATGATCACCTATGAGCCCTTTCTGTTGGATCTAATCCAGAACTGGGCTCACATGGCTCTGAGCACGTTGGTCTCAAGCACACAGCACACCTGATGCTGTCAGAGCAGGTTCAGAGAGGTGGGAGATGTCCCATCCCTGGAACCAGTCCAGATCAGGATGTCTGGGGCTCTGAGCAACCTGTTGTGGTTGAAGATGTTCCTGCTGACTGCAGGGTGGGTGGACTAGATGAGCTTTAAAGACCCCTTCCAACTCAAAACGTTTTCTGATGATTCTATATGCACTGTCAGCCTGGGGATGATGCAGAAACTTGGTTGTTGCTTCCAAGGCAGAGAAGATCACCAACATTTAAGGTCACAAAAAAAAAAAAAAAAAAAACAACCAAACAAACCCAAAACACAATAAGAGTGGTAAGAAATCACTTAGCATAACAAAGTGCTAAGAATTGTCTTCCCAAATACTTTCAGAGCTTTTGAGAAGGTTCCAGGGAGACCTTGTAGCTACATTTCAATATCTGAAGGGGACCTACAGGAAGGCTGGGAAGGGACTGTTGAGAAGGGCTTAGAGTGATAGGACAAGGGGCAAAGGTTTGAAACTGGAGCAGGGGAGATCTAGGTTGGACCTCAGGAGGAAGTTCTACACAATGGAAGTGGTGAGATACTGGAACACGTTGCCCAGGGATGTGCTCAAGGGCCTGTCCCTGGAGACATTCAAGATCAGACTTGAAGTGGCCCAGGGGCAATCTGACCTAGCTGGAGGTGTCCCTGCTCACTGCAGGGGGGTTGCACAAGATGACCTTTGAAGGTCCCTTCCAACCCAATGCAATCTGTGACTCTCTAACCATAGCACTGAGTCTTTACACCCATCTGGGGCTGACTGGAAGAGGACCTGAGATGGCAAAGGCAAAAAGCAAAGCATTCAGCCCCTGGTGTGGGACAATTCTACCACAAACACACCATGGACAACTGAAATTTTCTCACCATAAATCTACAAAGGTGTCCTTAAGGGCAGACTTTCACCTCCAGTCCACATCACAGGAAAGGAACTGGAAAAAGTCACCCCCTCCATGAGCATTTGCTTTTCTTCCTCCCCTAGCCCTTCCAGATCTAATAAACAGGGCTAATAGACAGCTACAGCCCAAGATTTACTGCAGCTCAACCTGACACTGGGCTCCAGAAAGGGAGCCCTTAAGCAGTGATTTGTATTCAGCACTTGCTGCTAGCTCAGGGAGCAGAGCCAAGCCCCAGGCTGAAATTCCCCCTTTCACAGCACAAGGCTGAAAGGGCTGCAGGCACAATGTCATCAGAGGTGGTTTGAACTCATTCAGGAGTTTTTTAATAAGCCTTCCAAGCTCTCAGTTTGGGTTACAAGGCGATTTATGGGCTTGGAGAAGAGTGGTTCTCAATACATCTTAGCAGAAGTTCAAACAAGAGGATAATAACTCTCTGGGAGACAAATGACAGTGGCCAGCCAGGGTGACAAGGGAGCTGATGCCTGCAGCTGGATGGACTCCCATTCCCAAACTCCAAGCAAGTCTCCTGTTTCCCAGAGCCAAAGACAGGGCAGAGAGGCAGGATGCTCATTCACAACCCTTTTTGTGTTCTCATTGCCTCCAGCACCTTGAACCTTTAGACATTTCCAGACCCTAGAAGCATTTCCAAGCCTTTTTTCATCATCTGGAAGTGAAGCCTTTCTGCCATAAAACCCCAGGAGCTCACTCATTTAGTAGAGATAGAATCATAGAATGGTCTTGCTTGGAAGAAACCTCCAAAGGTCATCCAGTCCAACCCCCTCTGCAGTAAGCAGGGGCATCCTCAACCAGATGAGGTTGCCCAGAGCAAAATGGCACTTTGTGGTTTAATGGCCACAGTGGGGTTAGGGTCAATGGTTGGACTTGATCCTGGAGGCCTCTCCCAGCCCAAATGGTTGTGTGGTTCTATGATAAGTTTCACAGATGTCACAGAGAGTTGAAGTTGGGAAGGATCTCTGGGGGTCCAACTCAAGCAGAGCCACCAATAGCTGCTTGCCCAGAACTTTGTCCAGAGTCATTATCATAGGCAAAAAAAAAAAAAAAAAAGAAGGCAAAGCTATCATGAAAGTCTTTAAGAAGTGTTTAAGCTCACTTGCATTTTTTGAGGGAGTGTCTCACAGAGCAATCAACATCAGAAAGGTTTTACAGGGTCAGGTTCATACAATGTATTAAATCCAAGTCCCTGCTGAAGGAAGGGCAGGTACCACTTGCATCCCAGCTGGAGCCCTCAGAGGGCCCTTCAGAGGGCTGGAGCACCTCTCCTATCAGGACAGGCTGAAAGAATTTGGGTTGTTGAACCTGGAGAGGAGAAGGCTCCAGGGAGACCTTAGAGCTGCATTTCAATATCTGAAGGGGACTTGCAGGAAGGTTGAGGAAGGATTGCTTAGAAGAGCTTGGAGTGATAGGATGAGGAGCAATGGTTTGAAACTGGAGCAGGGGAGATTCAGGTTGGACATCAGGAGGAAGTTCTGCACAGGGAGGGTGAGGAAATACTGGAACAGGTTGGCCAGGGAGGTGGTGGAAGCCCTGGCAACATTCAAGATCAGACTCGATGTGGCCCTGTGCAGCCTGATCTAGTTGGAGGTGTCCCTGCTGACTGCACAAAATGACCTTAGAGGGTCCCTTCCAACCCAATGCTGTCTCTGAACCTGTGAGCCCATCTCACCCATCTACCTCGTGGCTGGGCAACTGGAGTTGCTGAAAAAGAAGGGAAAAAAAAAGAACAAAGAAAAAAAAAAAGAAAAAAAGGATGAAACCAGCAAACCAATCTGTCTTCAAGATTTTTAAGCCTTTGACCATAGATTTTTTTCCTGCATCCCAAGCCATCTAGAGCAGGGAGGGGGAGGGTGGTGAGGGTGAGACTTGTGCAGTTAAACAAATCAATTGATGAATTTTCTCCATGACATTCAGGAGCTGAGTCCTGGGCTAATCGTAAAAAAAGCACTGCCAAGGGATTTTAATAAATCCCTTTAATTAAGTGATATGTTTTAGAATTAAATTATGATGAAAACTATAAATCCTTGCCCAACAAATGGAGTTTGGTGTGCACAGAGGGAAAAGGGCATCCTTCTTTTATCTTGCTGGGTTTTTTTCTACCCCTTAAATACAAAAAGGATTCAAACAATTAATTAGCAAACAATACAGAAAGCCATGGTATTTATCATCCTCTGATCCTGCCTTTTAAACTGGTGGGATTTAACCTTGTAGTAACTAATCCTCTGCTAGCAGAATGGTTTCACTCATTTTTTTTCCACTTCCCATCCCTCTGAAGGGCTTTGCTCCAACCTAGGGCAGCTCTGCCACCACCGCTGGGTGCAGGTGGCCCAGCCTGGGACCCCTTCATGGGAGTCCTGAACACTTTTCCCTCTTCATTATGAGCAAAGTCTCTGCCCTATGCAGCATCACCTCCAAACCAGTGTTCAACCAGCCAGCCCCAAAACTATGCAAGTGATCCAAGTCGTTAAGCACAACAAAATACCTTTACACATGAGGGGTTTACACTGGGAGACTGCAATAAGCTGGCACAAAATGGATGGGCTGCTTGTCCTTGACCCCAAGAGGCTTCCCCCAAGCACCTCATTGTTGCACCAGCAGCAGCACCACCAAGACCTGCTCAGCCCCAGCTTTGGCAGGAACAGATCTGTGTCCTCCTCGTGCCCTTGCATGGATCCCCTGGCTTGCAGCAGGTGCTTGCCTGTTTCACAGTACATGGTTTCTTGAAGTGAGAAACATCCCTGTGGGACCAAGCTCAGCCCCTTGCAAAGTCCCCCAGGACCTGTCAAGCAGGAACATGCAGATACAGCAAGAAAAATAAAATCCCAGTTTGCTCATCTCTAACCCAAAGGCAGGGAGGAGAGGAGCATCTTGCTGTAGATAGGTGGTTAAGAAGGAGGCTGGTAGTGAGATGACAACTACAGGGGGATGCAGAGGAGGAAAAGGTGTGCACCAGTACAGGTCAGGGTTTGACCTGCTGGGAAGCAGCTCCACAGAGAAGGATTCTACCCTGGTGAGGCCACATCTGGAGTACTGAGTCCAGTTCTGGGCTCCCCAGTTCAAGAGGAACAGGGAAATACTGGAGAGAGTCCAGTGGAGATGATGAGGGAATTGGAACATCAATGTGAGGAGGAAAGGCTGAGAGATCTGGGGCTCCTTAGGCTGGAGAAGAGCAGCCTGAGAGGGCATCTGCTCAATGCTCAGCAAGAGCTAAAGGCTGGGGGGGCAAGAGGCTGGGGCCAGGCTCTTGTCAGTGATGCCAGTGACAGGACAAGGGGCAATGGGCACAGACTGGAACCCAGGAGGTTCCCTCTGAACAGAAGGAGAAATTTCCTTGGTGGGTGGGGGTGCTGAAACCCTGGAGCAGGCTGCCCAGAGAGGTCGTGGAGTCTCCTTCTGTGGAGAGCTTCCAACCCCCCCTGCCATTGTGATCCTGTGCAAGCTGCTGTGGGTGCCCTGCTTGAACAGGGGGGTTGGGCTGGATGATCTCCAGAAGTCCCTTCCAGCCCCTGCCATGCTGGGATTCTGTGTGCCTCGCTGTGATGTTCACACCGCCTCTCCCTTGCATCCATGCTGAGGTTGTCTCTCAATTACTGCCTTATCTTGTAGATTAGACACAGAGCTCACAGGGCTCAGCACAGGGAAACCTTGAACCAGGGCAGCTGAGAGCAGGGAAGAATGGAGCTGCATGACAACAGTTTGTGAATGAAAAAGAGGGGAGGGGGGAGGACAACCAAAGTGTATTCAGCACTGTGTCCAAAGCTGTACCTGCTGGAGGGGTTGCTTTATCCATCTCCATTTTGGCTGTGCAATGCAAGAGCTGTCTGAATGCAGCAGAGAGAGTCAATAAGGACAGGAGGGACACTTGACAACAAGAGAGATTGTTCCCCAAGATACAGCCTTGTGACAGCAGAGGCAAGCAGAGGCTTTTTGTTAGCATATTTACCTTGCTCAGCCATCATTACACTTGCTGCATAAATAGAACTGTTCATTTTCTCTTCCCAGCAAGCTCACCTCCTCCACTGGGATATCAGTGCAAACAGCTCAGGGTAGCAGCCCACTGCAATGTCCTTTTCCAGGGGGGGACTGATGGTAATTTCAGGGAGGAAGGAAGCAAAACAAGCACAAAGCAAACAAGCACAAAGCCAAGTGGAAGAGCTGCTGAAAGGTTGCCAGCAAGGTGAAGAAATACACAAGCAAAAGAGCACAGCACTGGGAAAACAAAGAGGCTAATCAGAGGAATTTTCTTAATATGAACTTCTCTGTTGCTATAGCAAGGCCAGTGGCCAGCTGCTGGGGCTGAAACCCACAGAGGCTGCAACCAACAGGACCAACAGCACCACTTTTGCAGCTGCATTAACCACACAGCTGCTGCTTTTGGTGTTAAAAAGGTCACTTCATCACCCACCAATTTACCCCCAGGCCCAGCAGCCTTGCAGCCAGTTGCATTTTCCTCATGAATCTTCTTCAGGCAGAAAATACTTGGGGGGAAGGGGGGAGAGGGTCTCTGAAATCACAGATTTTTTTTCACATTCATTTAAAAACACTTATTTACCCATTAAAAAACTAAACCAACGAACAACAAACCCCTCAACACACCAAAACACCCAAATCTTGACAAGATTTTTCACTGTCTCAATGCTGTCCACACTAAACCTTCAGGCTTACCTCCACTTGACTTCAGAGGAGAAAAAGCAAGGCATAAGTTCAGCTGCTTCTGAGCCTTTCTCAGCCTGCAGTTCTCTGGAGGTGTTCAAGGCCAGGTTGGATGAGACCCTGAGCAATCTGGGCTAGTGTGAGGACCAGAAAGTCCATGCCCATAGCAGGGGGGGAGGCTGGAACTATGTAATCTTCAAGGTCCCATCCCACCTAAACCATTCTGTGAATCCTCTGACTCCAGGTGCTGGCTTTTATAAGGGCCAAGCACTGAGGAACCTCACCTGCTGAAATCTTGGTTTGCCACCAGGTGCTTCAGAATGAACCCTCTCAGGTCTTGGTGAATGATGCAAGTCTGGCTGCTTTTGAAAAGGAAGCCACAAGCAGCCAGCCATGAGGATGTCCCACCCCAGAAACATTTTATGGGGCTCTCCATTTCCCTTTCTACAAACATCATCACCTTTGGACCAGGGGCACTTTGCACAGGGACCAAAGTCACCTCAGGGTGGCAAGGGGCATTACCCTGCACCTTTCCTTGTGTGCACTTATACCATCTTGGCTGCTAAATGACTTCTTTTATCATCTCTCCATGGTTTCTGGGACAATTTTCTCCAGCTGAAGCTGCAGAGCCAGATCCAGCACTGCTGACAAGGGCTGAGAGCACCCCAGCTTCCAGTCTTTTGGAGGAGAATTCCTCCAAGGACCATTTTAGACTGGATAGAGGAAGAAAATTTTTACCCTTTGAGCCATTTGGTGGAGAATTCCTCCAAGGACCATTTTAGACTGGGGAGAAGGAAGAAAGTTTTTACCCTTCGAGTCCTTTGCAGGAGAATTCCTCCAAGGACCATTTTAGACTGGAGAGAAGGAAGAAAGTTTTTACCCTTTGAGTCATTTGGTGGAGAACTCCTCCAAGGACCATTTTAGACTGGATAAAGGAAGGAAGTTTTAACTCTGAGGGTGATAAGACCCTGGCCCAGGTTGCCCATCCCTGGAACCATCCCAGGTCAGATTGTTTGGGGTTCTAGTTACAGATGTCCTTGCTCAGTGCAGAGGAGGTTGGACTAGATGACCTTTAAAGATCCTTCCAACCCAAACCATTCTATGATTCCAAGTACAAATCACCTCCTTATTGCCCAGCAGCACGTTGATCCTGAGCTTCTCTCTTGCTGTCAAGTTGCAAAACCCTACAGGCATCAGAAGAAACACTGAGGTGAGAGGAGGAGGAGAAGGACCAGAAGCTGCTGTTTACCCATCCTTTAGTGAAACAGAAGGTCATAAATCCCCCAATTAAAATTCCTTTGAAAGATGGCAATGGGTGTAACATAACTAACTGCTGGTAAAACACAATTGTTTTCAATAATTAATAGAGCAGGCACCTTTAAGGAAGGCAGAGGTCTTGGAGAGTGGAAGGTGTAATTATTGTTTCATTAAAGATTGATGACATGTGTGGCCAAGTCATTTGAATAATGGCTCTGCTGACACCTGAAATGGAATGATAAATGAGGTTGGGCCCACTGCTGTGACTTGATGTGTGCAAGGCTGGCTCCTGAAGGCTAGGCAGAAGCAGCAGCATCTTTCTCAAGCCTGAAAGGTCACCTGAAATATTAAAGAGCTGAAGATCAAGTAACACTGAACAAGGTCAAACAGAGTGTTCTGGGGACAGGGCTGGAATTAATTGAGTGATAATTGTCCTACATTTATGCATTCACTTTATTTTTTTTTTTTTTTTATTTGTGAGGAAGGGGATCCAAAGGGCTGGCCTCACTCAGAAGGGTTTGTAACCAGCCAAGGCAGAACACTTCACCTGCTCAGAGGGAGGAGGAAGGTGCCTGTTAGAAATGGCAAGGGCCATCTGCAGAAGGGTGATTGCCACCATTGTGGTGTCATCTGCTGGTGGGGAAGGTGCCATGAAATCTCTCAGGAAGGAGAGGAACAACCTCTTCTTGATGGCAAAGCCTGTGGGACACTCTCTGCTTGCCCTGCTTTTGGGGCAGGGCAGAAGTGTGGTGGCATTTCATAGAATTGTAAAAATCTGAACTGTTGAGGTGAGAAGAGACCTTTGGGACCATCAAGTCCAACTGCTCACCTGGAACTCACAATCTCACTCCCACTCCTAAGCCACCACCTCTAAATCATGTCCCTCAGCACCACATCCACTCATCTTTTCAATCCCTCCAGGACTGGATACTTCACCACCTCTCTGGGCAGTCTGTTCCAGTGCCTGAGAACCTTTTCTGGGAAGAAATTTTTCCTAATATCCAACTTATTTCTGAGGCTGCAGCAAGGCAGAACCTGGCAAAGGATCAGGATGGTAAACCCTGCCTGCAGTGCTCATTAGATCCTCCATGGGCAGGTCTTCCCATGCCCAAACGATGAGCCTGCTGGGATGCTCATCATTGCTGCTTGCTGAGCAAGGCAGATTCAACCCCCCCCGGTTGGAGATGGCAGCCTGAAGGTTTGCAGGAAGAGATGAAACCCTTGATATGCTTCCAGTAGCCATTGGCAGCCACCTACACAGTCATTGCATGCCTCTGTACCCCCAGCTCCCCTCAAACATGAAAGGAAAAGCATCCAAAGCACATCTTCTTGGGGAACTGGGAGGGGGAACATATTTGTTACTAGAAGAACAGCTAACAGTGGAGCCTGGAAAAGGGAAGTGATGCTCTGAGAGTCTGCACACCACATCCTGTGGCATGGATGGGAGGGAGAGCAGCCTGGGCTGCAGATTGCAGGCACACATGAAACATCACCCAATCTTCTCCAGACACCCCTCAGTCCTCCTCACAAGCCCTTATAGCTTCATAGAATGGTTTAAGTTGGAAAGGAGCCTTCAAGATCATCCAGCTCCAATCCCCCTGCCGTGGGCAGGGACATCTCCCACTAGAGCAGGTTGCTCAAAGCCTCCGCCAGCCTGGTCTTAAATGCTTCCAGGGATGAGGCATCCACAGCTTCTCTGGTCAACCTGTGGCAGTGTCTCACCACCCTCACAGTAAAGAACTTCTTCCTAATGTCCAATTTAAATCTACCCTGCTCCAGTTTAAAAGCCTTGCTCCTTGTCCTCTACAGTAGTCACAGAGTTCTAGCTCATAGAATGCCTGATTGTGCTCAAGACAAAATCATGATGCCCATGACAGTCTGATTGTAGCATCCTTGAGCTGTTCTGGCTGCCACAAGCCATATGGGGGTGAGGTGGTCACCTCATCTCACTGGCAAAGTGAGGAGCAGGTCACCACCACCATCCTTCTGCAGCCAGCAAGGTTTGCAAGGCAGCAGTTACAGCGAGCAAGAGCAAACGTTGGAAGTAAATGCCTTAATTATATTCATGATCAGTTTTGCCCTAGCCTGCAGTGTTAAGGAGACCCTCTTCTATCAAAGTCAATTAAATGGTTGCTGTTCTCCTAAAACCCAGCAATAAAAGCAGGGCTGCACAGAGCCATTAAGCTGCAGCACACATCCATTAAACTCGCCTTTCGCAGCTGCCGTTCATTTACTGCCTGCTTTGGACTTGATTCTGATCTCCTGTAGCTGGGTTTATCCCCTGGTGTAATAGCAGAGACTCCACAAAGTCAGTCCAGCTGATTTACTCCAGCCTGGTCCAGATACTGACACAGTCATAAAGAGGATGAGACAGACACTTTCATTTCCAAGACCTGCAAGCAATCTTTGTGCATCGATGAAGCCCAGAGATTAATGGTTTGCTAAACAGCCAGGTTATTCCAGACACACACAGACACAAATCTCCTGGAGCTGGGAAAGCTTCTTCCTGCAGGCACCTTTGGGAAGTTTTTGGAATGGTGTTTGCATGCTGCTCCTGTCCCCCCTGGATCCTGGGAAATTAAATGGAGCTGAAAACCAGAATGAAGACATTTCTGACACTGAGGGTGCTGAGACCCCAACCCAGGTTGCCCAGAGAGGAACAATTCCAGGTCAGGTTGTTTGGGGCTCTGAGCAACCTGCTCTGCTCACAGATGCCCCTGCTGACTGCAAGGGCTTTGGACTAGATGAGCTTTAAGATCCCTTCTAACTCTCTGATTCTGTAGTGCTGGGACTGGCTGGGCCACCTGCACACAGCTGCTGTCCCTGCACACAGCCAGCTCCATCCCCAGGTAAGCAGCAGAACAATCCTGAGCTGAGAACCTCCCAGCCCTCAGCTGCACTCAGTTTTCAAACTAAATGTCTGCAGAAGAGCAAAAGGGTTTTCTTACCCCTTGTATGAGACTTTTGGGGGGAGTTTTCTTGTGTCAAGTGTCCTCTTTAAATATGAGCCTGAGATTCTCCTCTGTGCCTTACCAGCCCCTGAGAGCTTTACTGGGTCTTATACTCTGCTCTTAGCCACAGAATCACAGAATGTCAGGGGTTGGAAGGGACCTCTGCAGGTCATCCAGAGCAGGATCACCCAGGGCAGGTCACACAGGAACACATCCAGGCTGGTTTTGAAAGTCTCCAGAGAAGGAGACTCCACAACCTCTCTGGGCAGCCTGCTCCAGGGCTCCAGCACCCTCACACTCACCCAGCAGAGCTCCAGCAGTGCCTTGGGCTCAGCAAACATTCCCTCTTGTCTGTTCAGCTTTTACCACACAGACAGTCTCAGGGATGATGCTGAGATGGCAGATGGAGCTCAGCCACCAAGCAGGGACCCAGAAAGTTGAACTTTTAATAGCTGCTGTTGGTATTTCAAAGTGCTGGTGGGGAATCTGCTCAGGCAGTGCAAGACAAGGGGGTGAAATTATCAGCACTTTAAAGATGCCTTTGCTGGCTTGGAGGTGTCCTTAAGAAGTCTGATGCTAGTTGTCTTGAAAGGAGCTGGAGATGAGAGGGAAATGGTGCAAAGGCAGAAAAGGGAGAGAAGAAATCAATGTTTCCTTGTAGGCAGACACAAGGGAAGCTGGGCAGGCTGGGGGACAGCACAGCAGCCTCTCATATGAAAAACTTGGGTCCCAGTGGCTTTCAGATGAAGCTGAGCAGATGCCTTTGAAAGGAAGCTCCAAACATCCCAGCAGGCACCAGCACCTCCATCTTTTTGCCACCCTGGACACTGTCCCCCATTAGCTGCCCTGTTTCTCACTCCCCTGCTCTGATGAGCTGTGGGTGCACAAAGAGAAATGGCCATGGGAAGGCAGAGACCCAGGTGGAGACTCAGTGGTGTCCAGTGACAGGACAAGGGGCAACAGACACAAACTGGAACCCAGGAGGCTCCATCTGAACAGAAAGAAAAAGCTTCTCACTCGGAGGGTGCAGAGCACTGGAGCAGGCTGCCCAAAGGGGTTGTGGAGTCTTCACCTCTGGAGGCATTCAAAACCCACCTGGACATATTCCTGTGTGATTTGCTCAGGGTGAGCCTGCTTTAGCAAGGAGGTTGGGCCAGATGATCTTCAGAGGTTCCTTCCAAACCTCACCACTCAGTTGGGGATGATTTGCTTGATGTGCCTTTGGGGTAACCCAGGGTCAGGACTTTCATCTTGCCTTGAGCACCAAGCTGTAAGGCTTGCTGGTAATGAACCTGGTGAGGAAGAAAAGAAAAGGTCACCACACTCTTCTCTATTAAGGTGGCCCTGCAGAAAGACCCAGTGACTAATTAAAACCTTGGGCTTCACAGCCAGGAATACTAATCCTCACATCTCTCCTGGCCTCAATTAGCTACCTCTGTGTGCCTCTTCAAGAAGGGAAAAAACAACCCAGAGTCAGTTTAATTGGCTTAATTTTTATCACTACCTTCCCTCATCTGAGCTCTATTTCTAAACCAATTTGGACTGGGCTTTCAATTTTATTTCTTTTTTTTTTTGTTGTTGTTGTTGTTCGTTCCTGGTATCCCTGATCACCTCATCCATTCTAATTTGGAATGGAAAAAAAGAAAAAAAAAAAGCCCCCAAGTTTCTTTTCTTCCATGTTGTACATGATGTGAATTTCCTGGCAGCAGTGCTGCTGGGTCTCCTCCTCAGCAATGCTTTAAGGTTTTAATTCCTGGCTTCGATTTAAAAACTCCATTTTTAAGGGTGGAGATTACAGTCTCACAGTCTCACAGTATATCAGAGGTTGGAAAGGAACTCCAGAGATCATCAGGTCCAATCCCCCTGCCAGAGCAGCATCACTGAGGGCAGTCTGCACAGGAATGCATCCAGGTGGGGTTGGAAAGTCTCCAGAGAAGGAGACTCCACAACCCCCTGGGCAGCCTGCTCCAGGGCTCTGTCACCCTCACTCTAAAGAAGTTTCTCCTCATGTTGAGCTGAAATCTTCTCTGTTCAAGTTTGAACTCATTGTTCCCTGTCTGATCACTGTGCACCACCCAACAGAGCCTGGCCCCCTCCACTTGCCCCCCACCCCTCAGCTATTGATAGACATTGATCAGATCCCTCTCAGCCTTCTCTTCTCCAGACTAAACAGCCCCAGGGCTCTCAGTCTCTCTTCCCAGGGGAGATGCTCAAGTCCCCTAAGCATCCTCCTGGCTCTCCCTTGGATTCTCTCCAGCAGGTCTCTGTCTCTCTTGAACTGGGGAGCCCAGAACTGGACACAGGATTGCAGCTGTGGTCTCAGCAGGGCAGAGTACAGAGGTAGAAGAACTTCCCCAGCCCTGCTGGACACCTTTCCTGCTGCACCCCAGGCTCCCATTGGTGATCCCAGGATCCACCCTCTCTTGGCCACAAGAGCACATTGTTTTTCCATGCAGAACTTGCTGCCCACCAGCACCCCAAGTTCTTTCTCTGTGGAGCTGCTCTCCAGCAGGGCAGCCTCTAACCTGTCCTGGTGCTGTTGTTGTTCCTCCCCAGCTGCAGGACCCTGCACTTGTCCTTATTAAACTCCATTTGGTTTGCCTGCAGCCAGTCCTCAGCCTGTCCAGGTCATGTTGGATAGCTGCACAGCCTGAGGGGTGTCAGCCAACCTTCCCCCCAGTTTTGTATCATCAGGAACTTGCTGAGGGTACTCTCAATCCCCTCAGCCAGGTGTTCATGATGAATAGCAGCAGCAGCAGCAGCAGCCCTCCAGTGTTTGTGGTGGAGTCTGCTTGGTTTTCACAGCAAGACAGGTGATTTTTTTTTTTTTTTTGTAAATGAGGAGCTCAGAGGAATGAATTTATTCACACACAGCTACCCCTGGGGCCAGCTCTGGGGTCCTCAGTGCAGGACAGACATGGAGCTATTGGAGCAGGGCCACAGGAGCATCACAAAAATGCCCCAAGGGCTGGAGCACCTCTGCTGTCAGGCCAGGCTGAGAGAGTTGGGATTGTTCAGCCTGGAGAAGACAAGGCACCAGGGAGACCTTCTGGTGGCCTTTCAGTACTTCAGGGAGCTGAGAAAAAAAGCTGAGGATAGACTTTTTAGCAGGGCCTGTGGTGGCAGGACAAGGGGGGATGGTTTGGAACTAAAAGAGGGAGATTCAGACTAGAGAAATTTTTGACCTGAGGGTGGTGAGCCCCTGGCCCAGGTTGCACAGAGTGTTGGGAGATGCTTCATGCCTGGAACCATTGCAGGTCAGGTTGTTTGGGGCTCTGAGCAACCTGCTCTGGTTGCAGATGTCTCTGCTGACTGCAGGGGGGTTGGACAAGCTGACCTTTAAAGGTCCCTTCCAATCCAAACCAGTCTGGGATTTTGTGATTCTGGGAGCTCTGACCAGTTTCTCCCAGCCTTCTACTCCCATTCTCTGATGACTCCAAACCCTCCAGAGGTACCCTCCTAAAACTCATGGAGTTTGCAAAGAGGTTTTCAGTCTTCTTCCTTCTCAGTTTGGACTTTAATTATTCAATAAGAAAAGAAAAAGGGGAAATAAAAAAAAAAAAAGAACCAGAAAAAGAAAAATAAAAATAAGGGATGAGAGCTCTGAGATTTATAGCCTCCAATAAAGGCTCCATACACAGTGATTTACACAGCCACAGCAGTGCTCCTTGATGCCAGGCAAGAAGAATGTGGAGGGCCATAAGATTTATGAACACCCACCTGGCATTTGCAAAACTCTTAGAGCAGCAAACTCTCAGGTCAAGAACTCTGTTAGTGCTCACCACTGGGTGCTGGGTCAGGTAGCAGTCCCACAGCATCCACTTCTGAGCCTCTTTGTTTACAGGTTTTCAAAGCACATCACCACCAACACTTAGCAAGGACGAGCTGTGGGCCAGGCTGTAGGGGCACTGGAGGGCTGGAGGAGGGGAGGGAGGTGTGGACTTGCTGATTCCTGATCATAGAATCATAGAAATGTTTTGGTTGGAAAAGTCCTCCAGGATCATTGAGTTCAACCCAACACCATCAAACCCTGTCCCCATGTGTGCCATGGCCACAGGTTTCTTGAGCACCTTCTGGGATGGGGACTCCACCACCTCCCTGGGCAGCCTCTTCCAATCCCTGACCACTCTTGCAGCAAAGAAATTGTTCCAAATCTCCATCCTAACCCTCCCCTGGCACCATTTCAGACCAATTCCTCTCCTTCCATCACCTGATTCTAGGGAGAAGAGACCAGCCCCCACCTCACCCCAACCTCCTTTCAGGGAGCTGTAGAAAGCAAGGAGGTCTCCCCTCAGCTTCCTTTTCTCCAGGCTAAACACCCCCAGTTCCCTCAGCTGTTCCTCCCCAGCCCTGTTCTCCAGACCCTTCCCCAGCTTCATTTTCCCTTTGTTTTCTGAGAGCACAGGAAGCTCTGCTGGTCCTGCCAGCACCAGCACACAGCAGAAGCTCACGGTGGGGCCAGATGGACCTGGCCATGAGTCATGGTGAGAAGGCAGAAGGCAAAAGGGAAAAAACAACTCCACAGCTTGGCAATCTGCCTGTCTCTACCATCCATGCCAGCAAAGCATGGGTGAAGCTGGGTAGGAGCAGCTCCCATGAGCTGTCTGTTCCCATTGCTAGCTGCAGCCCCCTGCCACCCAGCTTGGGATGCCCAGGAGAGGAGCTGGGTTAGGTCCTTGCATGGAATCATGGAAAGGTGTGGGTTGGAAGGGACCTTTAAAGGTCATCTAGTCCAAAATCCCTGCAGCCAGGGGGGACATCTGCAACTAGAGCAGGTTGCTCAGAGCCCCAAACAACCTGACCTGGAGTGGTTCCAGGGATGGGACATCTCCCACCTCCCTGGGCAACCTGGGCCAGGGTCTCATCACCCTCAGTGTCAAGAAAGTGTTGTTTCTACCTAGCCTAAAAAGGTTCTTGGAGGAATTCTCTTCCAGATGGCTGGAAGATGGACTGCTCTCAGCTTGTCTGCAGCTCTGGAGCCAGTCCTGGAGCTTCAGCTGGAGAAAATTGTCCCAGAAACCATGGGGAGATGACAAAAAGTCATTTAGTCCTAAGTGCACACCAGGGAAGGTGCAGGGGAAGAGGTAATCAGTCAGAAATGATTTTTAGCAGAAGTTTCTTGATCATTAGCATATTAATGAAGTTTTTAATAATATCTTAACCTTTCCTTGGTCTTCCACCCTGGAAAAAAAAAAAAAAATCACACCACTTCTTTGGTTCAGTGGAAAGGGCTGCCCTGGGGGGAGGGGGAGATGAGGTTCTTCCAGCTGATAGAATTCATTAGATGTAGCATAAGAAATAAGATGTAAAACACTTTTGGAGGATGATGCTCCCCCCTGAATGGCTCAGATCCTACCCACAGGGGCAATCCAGCCCTGTGCAGCTCAAGATGCAGCTCCCTGCTCAGCCTGCTTTCCCCCACACCTCTCTATTTTCTTTTGTCACTGGCATTTATTTATTGTTTGGTGGATTTTATTGGATTTTTTTTTTTCCCTGTAAGCAAACATGAGTGGGGGAAAAACTCAGCAGGGATAATAGGTACTTTATGGATGCCAGAAATAAAATACCAGCAGCTGCTACACAGGAACTAAAGGTGTTAAAAGAGCTTTCACTGCTCTCGTGCTTCTCAGAAGCATCATTCCCTTCCCTCTCTCCAAATCTCTATTTAGTGAATGGAAGTGGAGCTTTCTCCTGCAATATTTCATAGATGAGACTCCAGTTACTACCCAAAGATGTGCACCAAGGCAAAGGAGATCTCTTCCTCAGCCTCAGAGAAAAATAGCTTTGGATGAAATTGATTTCTCCACTCCTTAAAGCCTTTTATTTCACACAGGAGGCTTCTCCAGCCCTTCCTGAAGCAGAGCCAGTCCAGGCAGACACCAAAGATGATTACAGATTATTTCTCCTCACTACTATCACTGCTACAGGCTCAGAAATCACTCCTGCACGTAACAGCAGTTGTAAAGGGCTGGGCTGGAACCTGAACTCCAGGATATGCCACAGGATTGATGAATTCAGCATCATCCCCAGCCTGGTGGGTCTTGTAAGCTCCTGTAATCTCATTTTTTTTTTTTCCTGCTGTGATTTATGGCACAAGGTGGAAGGTCCTGCTTGTGTTATTTCAGAGGAAGGTGCTGGGGGGTGGGTGGGTTGCAGACACCTCTGCACTTTGGGGGCTGAGCTGACAGGGAGAAAGAAAATCACACTGAAAGAAGCAGCAGCAGCAGCAAATTGGGAGATGCCATGAAGCTCTGCAGAAAAGAAGGGGCATGGAAATTTCTCAGCAAGGATCTTCGAGCTGTTGGTGGCAATGAAAAACACTAATCTGTTCTTGATTGCCTGTCAGCCAAAATTATTCATCCTGGGCCAGCAGATACTTGCAAGGCTGCATTTCTTTGGTATTTAGACATGTGGGCAGAGGATCCATCACAGTGATAAATGAATCTCGACAGATTTAGAAAGCCAGCTACACCCCAAAGCTGCCCAGGGACTGGGGACTTTTCCCCATCTCTGTGGGAGCTGGAGCCTCCTCATTTCATCACATTGCAAGAGAAACCTGCCCTGCAGCAGGCACACGTGAGGCAGAGCCCATCCCAGGTGGGAGATGCAGCTTGGGCTCCACTGCCACAGCCAAAGTGGGCTGGGGACCACTGGGACCTGCAGGCTGGACAGCAGTGGGTAAGTAAACCAGCAAAGCCAGAGATGTTTCCCCTCCCTGTGGCATCCCACACAGCCTTGTCCCTGCTGGACCTCCTAAACATCCTCCTGCTTGATTAACTGGGAGGTGATTCACCTCCCTGGGCTCTGGTCCTGCAAAGCAAGGGGAGCAGGGAGAGCTCCATCACAGCCAGGAGCTGTGTGGCTGGAGACACCTGGGTGCCTCTCCCTGCACCCTTCCCATCATCCCCAATGAAGCCTGATACAAATCACAGAGTCCCAGACTGGGTTGGGTGGGAAGAAACCTTTAAAGTTCATCTGGTCCAATCCCTCTGCAGTCAGCAGGGACAGCTGCAACTAGAGCAGGTTGCTCAGAGCTCCAAACAGCCTGACCTGGAATGGTTCCAGGTTTGGGGCATCTCTGGGCAACCTGGGCCAGGGTCTTACCATCCTCAATGTCAAAAATTTCTTTCTTCTCTCTAGTCTAAATCTCCCCCTTTTGGTGTCAAACCCTCACCTCACATCCTGTCACCACAGGACCTGATAAAAACTCCATCCTCATCTGTCTTCTGGAGCCCTTTTAAGTACTGAAAGGCCACCACAAGACCTCCCTGAAGCCTTCTCTTCTCCAGGCTGAAGATGCATAAAAATGCCACTCTCCATCCTGCAGACAGCAAAGCAAGCCCCCAAGAGCTGATCCTCACCTGGGGCAAAGGGACACAGTGCTGCTGGCATCAACAGAGCTCTGCAGCTCCTGGGGCTGACATCCAAGACTGACTTCACTGAGTGCAGTCAAGAAAAACCTCTTTCTGCAATCCTCTATAAATCATCTCTGCAGCACCTACAAATCTCATCAGTCAAAGGAAGCAGTGCTCAATGATTTATATTTACAGCTGGCTGGATTGGGGTTTTTTTTGTTGTTGTTGTTTTTGGTTTTTTTTTTTCCTCAAAGCATCTCTTTTAGGAGCAAATGGCTTTTTAACAATATGGACATCTGGCAAAATTTCTCGTTTTGAGAAGTTTGTCAGCCAGGAAAGAGCCATTTCTGAAGATTGCTGAGACTTCACAGGAGGAAAAAAGAAAAAGAGAATGCTTTGGCCTAATCAGGTTTTCTTCCTCTTCCCCACAAGAAAAATAAAAGGAAAAAATGCATTTAAACCCTCCTTTCATTTGGCACCAGCAGTTGTGGTGAGGCTTCTACCACATCAGGGCATCCACAGCATCAAGGATACACAAAAATCTCTGCCCCAAGATGTGCACAGCCAGGCTGGAAATAAGAAGGAAGGAATTGTGAGGAAAGAAACCAGGTAGAAAAAGCTGCAGACCTAGACATGGCACTTCAGGGCATGGTGTAGTGGCCATAGAGGTGTGGGGTTGATGGTTTGGAAAAGGTGACAGGATGGGACCCAGCCATGCATTTAGTCCAATTCAAACTCCTTGTGCCCCTCTGCTCTGCCCCAGTGAGGACTCTTCACAGTATCACAGAATATCAGAGATTGGAAGGGACCTCCAGAGATCATCAGGTCCAACCCCCCTGCCAGAGCAGCATCACTGAGGGGAGTCTGCACAGGAATGCATCCAGGTGGGGTTGGAAGGTCTCCAGAGAAGGAGACTCCACAACCCCCCTGGGCAGCCTGCTCCAGGGCTCTGTCACCCTCACTCTAAAGAAGTTTCTCCTCATGGTGAGCTGAAGTCTTCTGTGTTCATCTGGAGTATTGTGTCCAGTTCTGGCCTCCCCAGTTCAAGAGGGACAGGAAAATACTGGAGAGACTCCAATGGAGGGCTACAAGGATGCTGAAGGGACTGGAACATCAGTGTGAGGAGGAAAGGCTGAGAGACCTGGGGCTGTTTAGCCTGGAGAAAAGCAGCTTGAGAGGGGATCTGCTCAATGTTTACATTTATCTGCAGGGTGGCTGTCAAAAAGAAGGGGCCAGGCTCTTTTCAGTGGCACCCAAGGGCCAACAGATACAGACTGGAGCACAGGAAATTCCACCTCAACATGAGGAAAAAGCTTTTTTCACTGTGAAGGTGCTGGAGCCCTGGAGCAGGCTGCCCAGAGAGGTCGTGGAGTCTCCTCTGGAGAAACTTCCAAACCTGCCCTAGTTGAACCTATGTTTGCAGAGGGGGTTGGACTGGATGACCTCCAGAGGTCCCTTCCAACGCCTGCCACTCTGTGATCCTCTCCCCAGCTGCTGTTGGAATGGGTCAGGCTGTAACTCAGGTCTGCTTAGACTCAGTCTTGCTCCTGTAGCTTCTGTCCCCTTGCCTGTGCCTTGCTCCCTACTTTCAGCCCAAGTCTTTTCAGGGCTGCTGCTGCAATAAATGATACCAGTATCTATCTAATGAGATTCCCACTTCCTCCCACCTTCCATTTTCTTTTCTTTTTTTTTTTTTTTCCTCCCCTAGCCTTGATTACTGAACTCATATTTCCTCCAGATAATTTACCCTGCCTTGGCTGCAAACAAATGGGCACTTCATTATCTGCAGTTGGCCTCTGCAAGAGGACTGTGGCTGGCTTGGAGCTCTGGGTGGGATTTTTATATATTATTTATTTTTTTATATATATATATATAATTTTTTTTCTACCTCTGAATGATATTTCTGAGCCCTTTCCCCAGTGAGGAGAGGGAGTGCATTTGTTACTGATAGAATTTCCATTTAAATTGGGGATGTTGCTCAGTGCAACACGTGTACCAGTTAAATGAGACTCTTTCCTCCAGCAAAAGGCAGCAAATTACATGAAGGAAATAAAAAAAAAAAAACAACCAAAACAACAACAACAACAAAAAAAACCCAACCTACCACAAAGCCACAGCTCACAACGTTGGGAAGAGGAGGAGGGAAGAGAGAAAAGGGAGAAATCACAAAACTTAATATGAAATCCAGCTGGATTTATGCTTGCAATAAAGTGTCTAGATCTTAATAAGGCTGTGGGTAAAGCTTGGATTACACCACCCAGCTTTATCTCCTAGCTGCTATTCAGCAGCTGCTTCTCCTGAAAGCTCTTTTCTCTGCCTTGCCAATCCGATTAGTGCTCTGGAAATTCAGAAAGGAAACGTGAAATCTTTGGCTTCTTTTAAAAACTAAAGAACAAAGCAGCTACCAGAAGGGCCTTGGATCAGCCCCAGAAAAGGCTTTGTCAAGTGGATAACGACTGCACGGGGCAGACCCTTCAGGTGGATTTCCTTTCAGTTACAAATTGGTATTTGCAGTGGGAATTGATGGGGAGGGGTCCAGAGAACAACGGGAAAATGCACCTTGATGGGGGCTTGGGAGTGTCCTTCAGTCCTTCTCCTGGGAAGCAGAAGGAAGGCTCTGGAACAGCAAGGGGAGGATGAGTCTCCTCCATCACCACACACCACCAGCTCTGGAGTGATGCCTGGGCTGGGCTGCCTCTTTCAAGCAGATTTAGGTGGTCCTAACCCACCCCCCACCCCTCCCCCAGCTTAGCTGAAGCCACCTGGGTTCTCCTCTAGGCTTAAAAAAAACCAACACAAACCACTGCACCCTTGCAACACTGCAACATCCCAGCAGGTGACAGCCCCCAGAATGGGTTTGG
Source organism: Indicator indicator (assembly GCF_027791375.1). Classification (NCBI taxonomy): domain Eukaryota; kingdom Metazoa; phylum Chordata; class Aves; order Piciformes; family Indicatoridae; genus Indicator; species Indicator indicator. The sequence continues at coordinate 10,421,164 of NC_072037.1, forward strand.
GCTAAGCCAGAGTTCAGGTCCAGGACACTGAGCCACTTTTCATTGCTGGAGCCCTGGAGCAGACTGCCCAGAGTCTCCTTCTCTGGAGAAGTTCCAAACCCACCTGGACTTTGTGATCCTGGGCAACCTGCTGTGGGTGTCCTGCTTTAGCAGGAGAGTTGGACTGGATGATGCCCAGAGGTCTCTTCCAAACCCCATTGCAGGGATTCTGTGGTACTTCAGCAAGGGTAAGCAGTGGCCTGAAGATGCTCCTGTCTCTCTGGACTGGTGGCCCTGGAGAACAGGCAGAGGTCATCCAGAGCACAGAGGCTGTAAGAGGCAGCTTGGTCTGCCATGGGTGATTTCTAGCCAGCAGGCCCCTGTGCTCCTCTCCTCCCACCCTCATCTGCTTTCTATTTCTCATCAGAGGATAATTAAATGCCTGGCAGAGAACCTGCCCTGACAACCACATCTTATCAGCACTGGGCACCTGGGGCAGAATCTGGTGCTCACCAGCCCAAGTGCCATCATCCTGCCACACAAACCACCTTCATCTCTGCAAAATGAGTGGCAACCATCCTGCACCTGCTCCAGAAATGCATTCAGCTGGCCCTGCCTGTAGCCCTCCATTGGACTGTCTCCAATGTATTTTCCTGTCCCTCTTGAACTGGGGAGCCCAGAGCTGGACATAATACTCCAGATAAGTCCTCACTAGGGCAGAGCAGATGGGCACAAGGAGTTTGAAGTCCCTTCTAGGTGCTGGGGACACAAAGGGATGCTGGAACCATCAGCTGCTTTCTAGGAGTAATGTGCTGAGCCATGTTTCTGGGCTGGGCTGGTTTGTTCCTTCAAGGATCCATGAGCTAGGCTCTTTTTTGTTGTTGGTTTTTTTTTTTTCAATGCCATTTGCAGGGTCACCTCCAAGCCTAAATCACAGGTGTGAAGGAATCTGCTCCATACTGCACGTTGGTGGTTGCTAGGGGGGAAGCAGTGATTAATTTATCACCCATTCCAAGATCTGAGGAAAGAAAGATAGAAAAGGAAAGGGAGAAGGAAAAGGAAGAAGTGGAAGGGCAAAACCCTTCAGAATAATCCTGCCCAGGAGCATTATTTACGGTCCAGGACTTCCACAGCCATCTGAATGTAAAGCAGAATCACATCACTGATAGCACCATGCCCCTGGTCAGAAGGAGAAAGCCATCTGAGAAGGAAGAGGAGGCAAAAGGCATCTTCTCAGCTAGCTGGGGAGATTGCAAAGGGGTTTTAATTCCAAAGATGCTGAACAAATTGCAGATGAGCCTAAGAGAATAGAGAGTGGCTGCTCAGGGATCAGCAAACTTGATTTTCTCCTCTTTACATGCAAAGGGATATCAATCTTTGGAAGGGAGGGAGTGGGGGAAGAGGGGGGGAATAATAAAAAAATCCAGGTGGCAGATGAATTATTCCTCAATACCTTTCTCCTTATGCAGGAGAGGGGGGAAAAAAAACCACTAAACCAAAACCAACAACCCCTTATATACTCTCACAGTGTGAACCAGTCATGCTGCTTTGCTGGGCAGACAGCTTCTGGCAGCTGAAAAAAGTGAAATGCAAAGCAGGAAGGCAAGCAGGGTGAGGAGGGAGGGTGGTGAAAAGAAAGGTATTTATATACAATAACTATTTAACACAGCTTAGTGGTTCCCCCTTAAAGAAACTCAGAGCAGGGATTAATTTGTCCAGGTGCTGCCTGCTCTGCCAAGGCCCTTCCCAAGGTTAATCTTTGCCCCGTGTGAGTTTTGAGGATTAAACCCACAGTGGTGCAGCAAGTTCCTTGTGTTAATTTGATTCAGTTCCTCTCCTTTGCCACCAAAATGATGAATGTATTTGGAATGCACAAAATGCTTCCTCTCAGAGCAGATAATTCATGGAGAGCTTCTCCCCTCCTTCCTTCGCCCCCTCTCTCCCTGTTGTGTGTCTTAATTAAGGCTCCACGTCTGGCAGCTCTTTGATTTCCATTTCAACAGGGTCTCTGATCAGCCTGCTTGAAAGGAAAACCTTCAAGGGGGACAAGTCTTTTCTGGTGGCTGCTCCTGCTTGTTCCTGCTTGCTCCTGAAATTCAGCTTCTTGGTGGTTGCAGCGAGGAGCAGCTTTGGGATGGGGTCTGAGCTGCAGTGGAGATGCTTCAGATCTGGAGGAAACTGGGGCTGAAGGGAAGGAATTTTTCAAGCCAAGGTTCTTTCTGGGGGCCCTCAGCAGCTGTTTGGACCTGAATTATCACGTAGTGTGAGAGGTGGGGCTGTTCAGTCTGGAGAAGAGAAGGCTGCAGGGAGACTTAGGCAGCCTTCCAGTAGCTGAAGGGAGCTGCAGAGGGACTTTTGACAAGGGAAGATGAGAGGCAAAGGCTTTGAGCTGGAAGAGGGGAGACTGAGACTGGAGATGAGGAAGAAATTCTTTCCAGTGAGGGTGGTGAGGCACTGGAACGGGCTGCCCAGAGAGGTGGTGGAGACACCATCCCTGGAGGTGGCCATGAAACCTGTGGCCATGGCCTTTAGGGACACGGTTTGGTGGCCATGGTGGTGTTGGGTTGGCAGATCCTGGAGGTCTTTTCCAACCAAAACAATTCAATGATTCCATGTCCTCAAGGTCAGGCTGGCAGCCAGTGCCAACATGCTGCCCACCCACCACAATTACTGCCTTGAGCACCCCATGGTGCTCAGGGAAGGGTCCCCCAGGTGCAACCCAGAGCTGACAAAATGCAGCACCCAGCAAAATCTGCCGAGTCGAGGAGCAGCTGAAACAAAGCCAAGCACAGAAGATTCTTTTCTGTTTTTCCTTCCCTCTGAGCAAAGAAGATCTCGTTGTCAAATTAACATATTAATAATTAGGCAGGATGAGAACGTTGAGTCCCACCACAGGCCCTGAAGGTGGCAAATTTGCTCTCTGCTCTCAAGCTGTGCAGAGCAGCAGTTCCAGAGGTGCCTCTGAGCGTGACAGCCTCTGCCTTACAAGATGTAATTTCAGTGCTTCAGAGCTCTCTTAGTTATGCATCTCTTCAAATAAAAAAAAAAAACAAAACAAAAAAAACACCCCACAAGCTTGTTGGTTTCTCTCTGAAGGAGAACAACAGCTTCTTCTGCAGGGTTTTCCTGTGTTTGATTTCTTTAGGGTGTTTGGGTTTGCTCTGGGCTATTTGAGCAAAGCCATTAAACACAAGCCTTAAACTGCTGAGTTTTGTTTGCTCTGAAGGTGGAAACATGCAGGGCCTTGTCTGAACTATTGAGTTTGTGCCTCTGGAGGAAAGCACTTTGCTGCCACGATGCCCCAGGATGGGATAAAAAAAAACATTAAAGCAAAAAAAATACATCTGCAGCCAGAGAAGTAACAAGAAACAAATAAAATGGCAGTAGGTGTCACAGATAAAACTACAGCACATTAACATTCCTCCCTGCTTGGGAGAGTCAAAGCAAAACCAGCTTTCAGTGTTGTGATTTGGGGAAAACTCAACAGGAACCCCAAATCTGGAGAAGAGGAGGCTCAGGGGAGACCTCATTGCTGTCTACAACTACCTGAAGGGAGGTTGCAGCCAGGTGGGGGTTGGGCTCTTCTCCCAGGGAACCAGCAGCAGAAGGAGGGGATACATTCTCAAGCTGTGCCAGGGGAGGTCTAGGCTGGGTGTTAGGAGGAAGTTCTTCACAGAGAGAGAGATTTGCCCATTGGAATGTGCTGCCCAGGGACGTGGTGGAGTCACCATCCCTGGAGATGTTCAAGGAAAGCCTGGATGAGGCACTTAGTGCCATGGTCTGCTTGATTGGATAGGGCTGGGTGATCGGTTGGACTGGATGAGCTTGGAGGTGTCTTCCAACCTGGCTGATTCTATGATTCCAGCAGCTTGATCATGGGCCCAAGAGAAGATGCTGGTCCTGAAGCTCTCCATGGTGCAAGAGGAGACCATGAGTCCCCTCCCAGCTGAAAGTGCCAAGGAAGGGATGAGTTAAGAGTGAATTACTTCCAAGGCTGTAAAGATCCAGAGGATTGCTCCATGGTGTTTTTTGCAGGATAATCCTGATGGCCCAGAGCTTGGTGCTGGTAATTGTGAAGTGATAACCCCCAGGGCTTCCTGCTCCTCTGATGGAGAGATAGAAACCAGCCCAGGAAGAAGCATCACAGACCTGGTTTGCATCCCAGTCCCTGGCTGTGACTGCTGGATGCCAAGGCTGGTATTCAATCTTGGTGTTTCCTTATCATTACTCCTGTCATGGAGCTGCTCTTTTGTACTCCCTGGTGTCAGCTGTGCCTCCTGATTGAAAGCAGAGCTTGGATTAAGCCTTGAGAAGCACCAAAGCTCTGTGGTTTTGGGCCATTGTGGAATGGCAGGAGAGCAGAGCTGATTAAAGAGCATCTGACAGGTGCTGAGAACATCAGCCCAGGGTGGCTTCGAAGGTTGCTCTTGCCTGAAAGTGAGAAAAGGCACAGAAAGAAAACAGAAAGGAAGAAAAAGCCAGCAGTGACATCCTGATGTATGGCTGCTGCTGACAAAACAAGGCTCTCCAGCTGCTGCTGCCACACTGTACAGCAGCACAAAGCAAGAGGGGAAGGTGGAGCAAGAAGGAAAGGCAGAAGAGGTGCCCCTGTGCCAGAGGAGCTCATCTTCAGTTCTCAGCAGCAACAGGCAGCCTCAGGGCCAGATCCTGCCCCACCATCCACTGCTGCACTGGGCAGAGCCTGTGCATGGGCTGGGTGAAAAGAAGAGCCCCAACAGAAACCATCCTACAGAACCACAGAATCAACCAGGTTGGAAAAGACCTCAGAGATCATCAAGTCCAACCTATCACCTAACACCTCCTGACAACTACACCCTGGCTCCAAGTGCCACAACCAATCTCTTTTTGAACACCTCCAGGGATGGTGACTCCACCACCTCCCTGGGCAGCACATTCCAGTGCCCAATTACTCTTTCTGGGAAGAACTTTCTCCTCACCTCCAGCCTAAACCTCCCCTGGTGCAGCTTGAGACTGTGTCCTCTCCTTCTGTCACTGCTTGCCTGGCACAAGAGCCCAACCCCCACCTGGCTACAACCTCCCTTCAGGGAGTTGTAGAGAGCAACAAGGCCTCCCCTGAGCCTCCTCTTCTCCAGGCTGAATCACCCCAGGTCCCTCAACTTCTCCTCACAGGGCTGTGCTCCAGACCTCTCCCCAGCCTCGTTGCCCTGGAGCAACTCTGGGCTGCCCACACTCTGTCTTGATGATCTGCTGCTAGTTTCTGTTGTGGATCTTTCTTTCCTCTGGAGAGAAGGGGCTGGGTGGCACAGCACTGGCAGGAGCAGGATTGTGGAGTATTGATGGTTGGACTCAATGACCTTAGAGGTCTTTTCCAACCAAAGCTCTTCTGTGATTCTATAGATACAGAGACTGAGCACAGCTGGCAGCCCTCGCTGCTGCAAGATGAAACATCTCAGAGCATTTCCAGCCATGCCATGGATGAAGGTACTGGCACTGGTGCTGCTCCAGCCTTCACCTGAACCTCAGCAGAGCATAGGACATGATGCATTTGGCCAGATTGGAGTTCTTGGTGCCAAGTGACACAGGGATCAGCCTGCTGTGACTCTCTGCTCCAACACTGAGCTGTCCTGTTAAGAAAATAGTAAAGTAGCTGGCAATTGCCTGTCTGGTGGCACATCTGAGTGACAGGAGAGTGAATTTGCAGTGGCCCAGTTCCTGTTCAGGGTGTTAAGAGAGAGTGGGACACATTTGACTCACACTGCATTGGCTTTTGCTGGAGCCTCTGCAGCTTAATTTACAGATTGTGGTGAACTGCCAGGAGGCTTCTTCAGCTCACTTGCTCTCTCTCATCTGAAGTCATGGAAAGGTGTTTGTTTTTATTTTTTTTCCCCCTCAGAGCTTTGGGTCAGGTCAGTTCTTGTCTTTTGATTGAGATATTAATAACAAACCACCAAGTCAATCCAGGCTTGGCTGGGGAGAAGCTGCTGGACAAAAAAAGCAACTGAACAATGAAAATAGCTCTGGTTTGCCTTTGTGTGCTGGGAGCCTCACTCTGCTCAATGCTTTGTTCTCTTCACATTAAGGCACATTCCTCCTGGCTTCTCGTTACAGCCTCCCACCTCATCTTGCTGCTTCTCTCTTTTTTTTCCAGGAGAGCTGTATTCACACCAAGGGAGCCCAATACTTTCTATAAAACACCCATTCACAGTTTTTCTTCTAGCTTGTTTGCTCAGACTCACCTAGACCACAGCAAAGAAGTGCCCAGGATCTGCTCTCCAAATTTAATCATAGCCAACACCTCCTTTTTAGCCCTTTTTATTTTTACCAGTCTCTTGTAAGTGTGGTATTTAAAGAGCTGGGGAGGGGGAAGGCATAGCTGTGAGATAAGAATAGAGCTGGGAGCATCCCAACCAGAGCTGGTGTGTGTCTTGCAGAGACCTAACTGGGTGTGATCACAGCCTGGTCCTGCATGGCACAGACTGGGCTAGGATCAGCACGTGGCAGAGCTGTGTCTCCCCCAGTGTGCTGTATCCCCATCCCCTTCCCCTCCAAGCATCCCCATCCCCATCCCCTTCCCACTCCCAGGGTGAGCAGGAACATGTCCACCATCAGCAGCACAGCCTCAGGGTCAAAGCACTTTGACTAAAGGGAGCTGAAAGTCACTTTCATAGAATCACAGAATTGTCAGGGTTGGAAGGGACCTCAAAGGCTCAGCCAGTTCCAACCCCCCTGCCATGGGCAGGGACACCTCACACTAGATCAGGTTGCTCACAGCCACATCCAGCCTGGCTGCAAACACCTCCAGGGATGAGGCTTCCACCACCTCCCTGGGCAGCCTGTGCCAGTGTCTCACCACCCTCCTGGGGAAGAACTTCTTCCTAACATCCAATCTGAATCCACCCACTTCCAGTTTTACTCCATTCCCCTCCAGTCCTATCACTCCCTGCCACCCTAAAAAGTCCCTCCCCAGCTTTCTTGGAGCCCCCTTCAGATACTGGAAAGCCACAAGAAGGTCACCTCAGAGCTTTCTCTTCTCCAGACTGAAGAGCCCCAACTCTCTCAGTCCTCTTAGCAGAGCAGCTCCAGCCCTCTGCTCATCCTCATGGCCCTTCTCTGGACACCTTCCAGCACCTCCAGATCCTTCTTGTAATAGAAGCTCCAGAACTGGACACAGTACTCCAGGTGTGGTCTCACCAGAGTGGAACAGAGGGGGAGAATCACCTCCCTCACCCTTCTGGCCACACTTCTCCTGATGCAGCTCAGGATCTGCATCTGGTTTGCTTTCTGGGCTGATAAGTGCTCACCGACAGCTCCTGCTGAGCTTCTCATCCACCAGCACCCCAAGTCCCTTTCTTCAGGGCTGTTCTCAAGCCCTCAAGCTATGCCAGGTAGGTGCTGCCTGGCAGATGGTGAGCACAGCAGACACTAGGAGCCCTACAGCTCCATCCTCCTCCTGCCCAGTCTGGCTCAGCTGCTTTTAAATGCTGTTGGGAGCACAACTGGGCTCAGCTGCACTGGGTTAGCCTGGGGGACAGGATCTTCTCTGCTCCACCCTGGGCTAGGGTGGCTGCTGAGCTTGGTGCTCTCACTCACCAAGGTCTGAGGTGCTGCCCTTCTGCACCAGCCCCAAGGCTGGAGGCAGGCACTGTGCAGGGGCCACCCCTGAGCAAATCCCCTGGGATGTGTAGGAGTTTGGATTGAGCAGTCTTGTTCTCACCCCATCCCAAGAGCAAGTCTGAGCTGCCTGGGCTGCTCACACTCTGTTTTGATGATCTGCTGCTGGTTTCTGTGGTGGATCTTACCAAAGTCACCCTCCCATACTTCAGCTGGCAGAGTTGCTCTGTTGTAGCTCTTGCTCAGGGACTTTCTGCTACATGGAAAGAGGAGAAAATTCTGCCATGGTTTCTGCATCTGGTAGCACCAGACACAGTCAAACCTGAGGCATTTGCTAGAAGTGTTGGCTGCAGCCAGCAACCATCCAGTGCAAGGCATAACTGGCCAGGCAAGGTTAGTGTCACCTTGAGGCACCATCAGGATGCAACTTAAGACTTTCTTAGACAGGTTTAAGTGACTCAAGCTGTTTTCTCTTCCCTAGTTTCTTTCTCTGTGTTTCTGGAGTCCATCTGGATGAAGATTTGGCCACAATACCCCAGGATTTCCCAAAGCTACCCCTGAGAGCTAATTCCACCCTCAGACCAAAGGACTTTGGCTCTTTATCTGAACATCTCTCAGAGATCCACCACTAACTGCAGACAAAGAACAAAGGAGCAAGGCTGATGGGACACACAGCTTGGCGTGGGCATTGCAAAGCTTTGTGCAGAGGCAGGTTTGTGCCCAGGAGTGTGTGTTTGTCCCATACATACCTGCTGTGTTGCAGATAAGGACACATTTTCAAGGTGCAGGCATCTCCTCCAACCTGCCAACCAGCAGCACCAATCAAATGGTCTTTGTGAGAAGCCCCTGAGCCAGGGGGGTGCAAATCCAGCAGCAGCTGCCTGTGATTTCTTCTTTCCAGAGCAGCTGTGGTCTTCTTGTCCATCCCTGGAAGGAAACCCACAGCAGGTAAGGAAGAGAGGATGAGCCAAATGTCCTCTTTGTTGTTTTCCCCATCACATCCATGGAGCAGTGTCCTGGGGCTGAGACATGAGCCTGGGAGTTGAGGAGCTCAGCAAGAAGGTGGAGAAATGGTTTGTGCCCTGAAGTCATTTTGAGGTGAGATCATCAGCAAGAGCAAAGGCTGCAGTGCCAGGGAAAGGCTCCTTGGGTGCTGTTGCCACTGGGGTGGAGAAGGTGGAGAGCTGGTGGCCACTGGATCTTCTCACCCAGATCCCCAGCCAACTGAAATCCCTAGGCTGGAGTTTTTTGCACCATTGGGTCAGTTGGAGTTTCACAGTGAGAATAAAACCAAAGATTCCAGGCCTGGAAGTCCTCTCTCTGCTAGGTTTGGGTTATCATGTCCCAGATTTTATTCTCTTCTAGGCAGCTTCACTGCTCCTCTGCTGAACTCTTCAGGCTCCACCAAACAGAGGAGGTCATGGAGGGGGTAGGTAGTGGGAGGGGAGGGAGAAAGGAGCAGGGAGAGGAAAACTCAGGCTGCAATCAACTTGAAGAAGACATTCACATCAGGTTGGTTTAGGTGGAAACAGTAAACTTGATTTATTGAACCAAAAAAAAAAAAAAAAAAAGAAAATTAAGAGAAAAAGAATCTATTACATTTATTCCTTTATTACACAGGTTTAAAATATTTAAAAATAGCCCTTATGGGCATTACACTTAAATTTTAGGACACTTTTATTGGCCTTGGAAGAAATGTACAAGATGCCATTAGACATAGAAAGGGCCTCATGTACTAGAAGAGGTTTTTGTTTTCTTCTTATTCTTATTATTTATTTTTTCCCCCCCCATAGGTTTTTATTATTTTGGTTGTTTGGGGGGGGGGGGGAGTGTTTGCTTTTTTTTCTTTGTTTTTTTTTGTTTTTTTTTTTTACTTCTTATCAACATTTGTTCAAGTCAAAAATATATTAAAGGAGGGGGAAGGGAAGGGAGGGAAAATAAAATTACACAAAAAAGAATGTCTGCAAATACAAGTAGTAATTTTATTGCAATATACCGTAGAGCTAAAGTGGTCTGGGGTTGGGGAGGGTAGGGGGAAAGAAATTGGAACAGTTTGGAGCTCAAGTTACAATTACAACACTGTGGAAAAGTCGACAGAGGGATTATTTATTATTTAGTTGTTCCTTTAATTACGATGAGGATTTTATTTTTGTTGTTGTTGTTGTTCTTTCTTAAAAGCAAAGAAAATAAAAAGGAAAAGGTAAAATTAAATCATCATAATAATTAAAAAAAAAACAACAAAGGGGGAAGGAAAAAAAATAAATTTAAAAAAAAAAAAAAGTTCCCCTCGAGGAAAATTTCTAACAGAACCACATGACCTAGACAGACACACACGTGTGTAAATACATCCATTTATGGCTTTTTTGTTGTTGTTGTTGTTGCAAAGAGAAAATAAAAAAGAGCAACATTTTCCTGACCTTCCCACTCTGGTCCCCAAAGGGACCAAGCAGCTGAATTCTCCTCTGTGTTCTGCTCTCCTCCCTTGCGCTGCTTTGCTGCCGGAGTCTGCAGTTTTTAGGGTAGCACCTTGGTTTATTTTCCCCCTCCCATGTGGGAAAAAAAAAAACAACAAAAACCCAAACAAACTAAACCAAAACCAAAAGAAAGTAAAAAAAAAAAAAAAAAAAACCCAAACCCTAAAAATCCAAGAGAACACAGCAAGGAGAAGGGAGATGGATGGACGTGGCTCTCCCAGACCAAATAAAGCACCGCGCGGCATCGCCGCTCCCTCCAGCACGGCTTCAACTCCCTTCCTCGGCTGCTGCTGCTCTCTGCTTGGGAAGGAAGAGGGGGGAAAAGACATCATAGATCAGCTTTTCTTCACAGTAAATGTGATGTCTTTTCCTCTCTGGTGGATGACCCCCACTTGGCTCAAGCGTTGCTGTAATACTCCAGGTCAAACAACTATTAAGAGCCACCCTGCAACATCTACTTGGCAGCCAAGATGACCCCAGCCAAGGGAGACAACCAAGGAACAAGAGAGAGAAAAAGGAGATGGTGTCAGCAGGTTTGGAGCCAGAAATGCTGCATGGTATAAAAAAAACAAAACCAAAAAAACTCCTAAACCACCCTGGCAGAGGCAGCGTGGGAAGAGCCAAGAGAAGTGCAGGGTCCCAGGAGTGCTCAGCCAGGTGGGTGGGCACCCACCAGCCACCCAACTTCAGCAGCACGTCAGGACATCCAGCAAAGACATAAATTAGCACCACAAACACTCAGAGACTGAGGACAATCTGGAAACCACTGGGGGGGGAAAAAAAATAAATGTGGGATAAGAGGCTTGGGACAGAAATAAAAGGCAATGGAAAAGCTGGAAGCACATTTAATACTTTTTCTACACAGACCACATACAGTGAAGGGAAGGTCTTCTACATCAGGAACAGGGAGGTGGCATGCACTTGGAAACCCAAGATGGGAGGCAAGAAACCCTTCAGTCTGGGTGGAAAGTGGCTAAAAAAAGGAAAAAAGGAAAGCTGGTGGAAGATTGGACAGTGGCAGGGTATCCCCAGTGTTGTATTAAAGTTCTTCAACAAGATAGCACCACAGAGATGTATAAAAAAAAAGCACCTTTTTTTACATTTCCTTTTTTTGGCATGTTTTTCCTTTTTTTTTTTTTTTCCTCCACGCTTCACAATTCAGAGAGGACAAATGGATTTCCTCTGCCACTGCAACCTGCCACTGGAAAGTGATTTTTTTTTATATTATGATCTTTTTTTTAGTTTAATCATTGTGATTTCTTTTGAAAGAACGCTGAAGGAATTAATTTAAAACATACATTAAGGTAAGCAAGTGGATTAAAAAAAAAAAACAAAACAAAACCAAACAAGGCAGAGGCTTGAAGCAGATCCTGCTTTTAGATCAGGGTGTTGTAGAAATCTTGAGTAAAAAAAAAAAAAGTGGCTTGAAATTCCTTATTTTGAAGCAAATCATTCCTAAAGGCATCTGTGGCTCAAGGGGGCTGGTTTGTCACTCATGGGGCTGCAAAGATTCATGCCTGAGCATGACTGAACCCTCCCCCAGATCCAGGCTTGAGGTTGGGATGAGGGAGGAGAAGTGGGGCCATGGGTTGTTGCCTTCAGTCCTAGGTGGATGCTTGGCTGGGAGGGGGGAGGCTTTGATCCAGCCAGGCTCACAGGCACATTTTGAAGCCAGAAACATTCAAAGGTGTCAAACAACATCCAAGACAAATATTTACTTACAACACATACAAAAACCAGGAGCACCTTTAAGACATGGCAAAGAGAGGCCCCGCGGGGGGCTTTAAGCACTCAAAATTCGTGGGGTGCAATCTTGTGGCATGAAAAGATTTCAACAGGGCTCTTAAATATCGTGGAAGTGGCCACAAAGTCTTAAGTAGAGCTGATCCAAATCTTGTGGAGGTCAATAAAATGCCTCCAATAAGCTTGGGCAAGGCTTGGGTAGGAACCAGGACCTGCTTGGACTTCATCAAGCTTGGACACTTGGAGGAGTTTCAAGTTGTTCCATTTAGCCTTAGAAACAACCAACAACACACAGAAAGTGCTAAGTGTCCTTCATGGCAAGGAGAAGAAGAAGAGGAAGAGGAAGAAGAAGCCATTGCTGGTGGTGGGGTCTGCTGGGTGGCTGTGGAGCAGCAGTGGTGGCAGCGGTGCAGGGAGAGGTCTCCAGGCCACGCGTGTGGGGCGGTCGGTCACGAGATTCTGCCTCTGTGGTGGGAATGCTCCTCTCAGTCGGTGCTTGGGGCAGGGGGGGGATGATGTGTGGTGTGGGTGTAGAAGAACTTGGGCAAAAAAAAGAAACAAAACAAAACAAAAAAAACCAAAGAGAAAAAATGAGGAATAAACCAAAACAGCAAAAAAGAAAACCCAAAAAAAACAAAAAAAAACAAAACCAAGAACCCATCGCTGTCCAGTTTCAGAACGTGCATGTGATGAGGAATTTTTTTCCTTCTCTTTTCTTTCTTCTTCTTTTTTTTTTTTTCTTTTTTTCCTTTTCTTTCTTTTTTTTTTCCTTTTCTTTCTTTCTTTTTTTTCCTTTTCTTTTTGTTTTTGTTTTTTTTTTTTTTTCTTTTCCTCCTCTTTCATTAAGGAAATGGCGCAATGAGGTTACGAGGTTGCTCATTTGGAGACTAGTTTTCAGGTGGCTCCCTTAGCCCATGAAGCAAGCTGGTCCCACCTCGAATCCAAATTTCTGTGATGCCTCTCCGAAGTCATTGAACATGATGTCAACTATAGGAACTTGCTCTACTTTGGGTGTGTTGATTTCCAGGATGGTCTTCTGGTAGCCCTTCTTTGCCTGATGGGGAGAAGAGAAAGAGAGAGAGAGGAGCTCTGATGATGCCTTGGATCCAATGGCAGCAAGTTGGTGTGAAGCACAGAACCTGCCACGTGGAACTGATCACAGAAACATTCAGGTTGGAAAAGAACGTTTAGCCTGGAGAAGAGGAGGCTAAGGGGGGGACCTCATTGCTGTCTACAACTCCCTGAAGGGAGGTTGTAGCCAGGTGGGGGTTGGGCTCTTCTCCCAGGCAAGTAGCACCAGAACAAGAGGACACAGTCTCAAGCTGTGCAGGGGGAAGTGTAGGCTCGAGGTGAGGAGAAAGTTGTTAGCTGTTGGAATGTGCTGCCCAGGGAGGTGCTGGAGTCACCATCCCTGGAGGTGCTCAAGAGGGGATTGGATGTGGCACTTGGTGCCATGGTTCAGTAGTCATGAGGTCTTGGGTGACAGGTTGGACTTGATGATCCTTGAGGTCTTTTCCAACCTTATCGATTCTGTGATGATTCTATAACCAAGTCCAACCAATAACCCTACAAAGTTCACCCCTAAACCATGTCCCCAAGCACCACATCTAGGTGACCTTTAAACACATCCAGGCTTGGTGACTCAACCACCTCCCTGGGCAGCACATTTCAATGCCAACCCACTCTGGCTGGGAAAAGTTTTCTCCTAATGTCCAGTCTAAACCTATCCAGTCACAGCTTTAGGCCATTCCCTTTTGTTCTATCACTCCTTACCTTGTGAGATGAGACCAGCACCACCCTCTCCACAACCTCCTTTCAGGTAATTGTACAGAACAATGAGGTCTCCCCTCAGCCTTCTCTTTTCCAAACCAAACAGCCCCAAAGCTTAGGCTTCATTGCACAATTACTTAAAAGACACTGTGCAGGATCAGTATCATGCAGCATTTTGTCTTAAACTCAAAGCTATAAGGCTCCTGTTTCAAACAAATTGTTCTGGTATGACTTGCTTGCAGAGAACTGGGAAGAAGCCAGCTGGGAATATGGTGGTGGTCTTGCCCATCATGAAGAACTATTTCCTATGAGGGTGGTGAGACACTGAAACAGGTTGCCCAGAGAGTTGTAGATGCTTCATCCCTGGAAGTGTTTAAGACCAGGTTGGATGAGGCTTTAAGCAATCTGGGTGAGTGAGTGATGTCCTTACCCATGGCAGGGGGGTTGGAAGTAGATGGTCTTGAAGGTCTCTTCCAACCCAAACCATTCCATGATTCTATGAATGAGCATTCACCCCTCAGCTGGGAATACAGCAATAATCTTTCCCAGGCATCTCCTGAGCTGGATTAGAAGAACCCAACACCTCAACACCCTACAATTACCCTGCAGATACAGCAACATGTCCTCAAGAGGGATGGTGGCCACAGGACAGACCCCTGGGAAATAACTTGTCCTTTAGACTGGATATTAGGAACAATTTCTTTCCTGCAAGAGTGGTTAGGGATTGGAACAGGCTGTCCAGGGAGGGGGAGGAGAGTCACCATTCCTGGAGGTGTTCAAGAAACAGCAAAAATGCTGTCAAGAGGGATGTTTGCAGAGAGTCCAGAGGAGAATCATGAAGATGATCCAAGGGCTGGAGCACCTCTGCTACGAGGACAGGCTGAGGGAGCTGGGGGTGGAGAGGAGAAGACTCCAAGGGGACCTTAGAGCTACCTTCCAGTACCTGAAGGGATCCTCCAGGAAGGCTGCAGAAGGACTTTTCATGAGGGTGTCTAGAGACAGGACAAGGGGGAATGGGTTGAAGCTGAGGCAGAGCAGGGTTAGAGTGGAGCTGAGGAAGAAGTTCTTCAGCATGAGGGTGGTGAGACTCTGAAATAGGCTGCCCAGGAGGTGTTCACAGCCAGGCTGGATGAAGCCTTGAGCAGCCAAGCCTAGTTGAGAGATTTCCCTGCCCACGGTGGGGAGGTTGGAGTAGATGCTCTCTGAGGTCCCTTCCAACCTAAGCCATTCTGTGATGACCACAGAACAAAGCCCTGGGAGCTAACTTGTCCTGAGCCCAGGCTTTGGAACAAAACCCAGCTGCTGCCACACAAATCAGAGGACACTAAGCCTGCTGTCAGCACATGTCAGAGCTGGAGCAGGAGCCTGGTAACAAATTGTTGTGGCTGTGGTGGAGCTGTTTTGCCTCCCCGAGGACACGCATGGGCTGTTGAGCAAATGTGAGCTGTTTAATTTGAATATATTACTTTGGCTATTATCTGAGAGCTCCCCAAAAGATCACAGTTAAAGTTGGATGGAATTCACAAGGTGATGCTGTCTTCTTTTATTATTATATTTTTTTTTCTTTATGGTGCCTGGTAGCCATCCAGTCAGCTCTGAAATATAAATAATTATTAGAGGAGCAGAAGTGCCCCCCAGGGTGTACAAAGCTGCACAAACAAGGGAATTTATGGAGCAGCTTTCAGCTCTACCCCTGCCCTCTGATTTGTGTGTCTCTGAAGAACAGGCTGCAGCACAGCTGCTGTTAAGATCAGGCAAAGACACTCAGCCAATGGCCTGACCATTAGCACACTGCTGCTGGTTGCAAGCAGCCTCCATCCAGCAGGACCTCTGCACCAATGCTGTGTTGGGGCAGCCCAAGCTCATTTTTCACAAGGGAGGGCTGAAGCTTAAATCTCCCTCCTGGTGTTCACAGAGGATGATCTATCAGGGTACCAGAGCTGCTACAGGAGATGCAAAGTCTCTTTCTGCAAGGCTGCAATAAGCACCCTTGGGATGTTTTACCTCCTTCTTACAGTCTGCAAGAACAGCTGCAGAGAGGAACGTCTGGGGCACGTTGGTTTGGAAACAATGCCCAAAGTCTGAGCCAGGAGACATTTCTGTGGCCCACCATGGCACTGGGGCTTGTTGAGCCTCTCCTGGTGCTTCCACACCACTCATGCCTGCTCCTTCAGCTGCTTTAGTTCTTGCCACAGTCTTTTACTTGCAGCACTGGGACTGGCTGTGCTAAAAACTGCCTGGGAGAAGCACCCAAGGAGCCATAGCCCTTGTTCATGCAAATGTCCCTCATTAGGAAGAGGGGGGAGGAATGCAGGGCATCAGAGCCCAGCAATTCAAACTGAAAGGGTCTTTACCAGGCACAACAGCCTTAAAATCTGTCTTAAACGGTGCAATGTGTGATCCTGCAGCACCCCTGAGACTTGAGAAGGGAAAGAGGGGGGCAGGCACTTCTCACCAAGGTCACAATCACTTTGGCAGGAGATGACTCCCTGAAAGGTTTGAGAGGTGAGTGTTCAACTGTTCTACCTACTAACAAGTGATAGGACAAGAGGAAATGACCTCAGGTTGCACCAGGGAAGCTCTAGGTTGGATATTAGAAGAAACTTCTTCATTGAAAGGGTTCTTTAAGACTGGAACAAGCTGGCTGGAGAGGTGGTTGAATCCCCATCCCTGGAGGCATTTTAAAGCTGCAGAGATGCCCTGCTGAGGGCCATGGTTTAGCCCCAGCCTTGGGAGAGTTAGAGAATGGTTGGACTCAGTGATCTTCCAGGTTTTTTGCCAACCAAAACGTTTGATTCTGTGAAGTACTCGAGGACAAGCTTCCCCACACTGGCTTCTGAGCAGTTCCAGAAGCAGGCTGGATGCTGTCCTTTCCCTCTCTGTGAGAGTGTTAAGAGAAGTGGTGATTCTAAACTGATTTTTCTCATTGCTCCTACAGTTAAAAGAAAAAAAAAAAAAGTGTGTGTGGCAGAGCAGACCCACTTCCATCTCAAATCATGCAGAAGGCTTTTTCTGTCAAACATTTCAATCTTTCTGTCCTGTGGGCTTCAAGCTCTGCAGTTGCAGAGGGTGAGAATTATGCACACGCTTGCACCAGCAAGCTGGGTCCCCAAAATAAACGCAGGCAGCACCTGCTTTGCCAAATCTTTAGCTCCTGAGAGCATATTTTGCAGAGTTTAATCCCAAACCAAGCATCTAACAGGAGGCAGAAGCAAAGGGAGGATGCTGGGCCCCTTGGGAAAGTTTGGTTGTTGCTTATGGGCAAAGTGAGGAGCATGGGGAGAAAAGGGCTGCAGCATGATGCCCTCTTCTGCACTCTGGGCAAAAGAGAAGCCACATGGAACAGAGGTGAAGATGCTGAAGGCCAGATCTGAAATGTGAGCAAGGATGTGAGCCTCTGTCTCCTGCACTCCATGCCCATGACTGCTTGTCTGACTTGCTTTGGTCTTTGACAGAGCTGCACAGACAGCTCCTGTGAGGAGCAGGGGCTTGCAAACACAGAGCAACCCAAAGTGCTGTGCTGGAGCTCCTCTGGCAGCTCAGGGGATGCCAGGCCAGAGTTGGAAACTGCAGCCAGCCTTGGGGTGTCGAGGTGATGCACCTCCATGCCCAGCACAGCCCACAACCAAAGCCAGCTAACCCCATGTGTGTCACCACTCAACTCTCCCTGTGACAGAGTGAGAGAAGGGGACATTTAAAAGCTAGCAGTGGTTTTAGTCAGGTTCCTTCCTTCACCTTCTTTTGATCTCCAGAGGTCCCTTCCAGCCTCTACCATGCTATGACCCATGCAGAGCCAAAAATGAACAACCTGCTCTAGTAGAGAGCCAACCTCATGAGGTTCAACAAGACCAAGTGCAGGGTCCTGCAGCTGGGTCAAGGCAATCCCAAGCACAAATCCAGGCTGGGCAGGGACTGGCTGGAAAGCAGCCCTGAGGAGAGGGACTTGGGGGTGCTGGTGGAGGAGAAGCTCAACAGGAGCTGTCAATGTGCACTTGCAGCCCAGAAAGCCAACCAGAGCCTGGGCTGCATCAGGAGAAGTGTGGCCAGCAGGGCAAGGGAGGTGATTCTCCCTCTCTGCTCTGCTCTGCTGAGACCCCACCTGGAGTACTGCATCCAGTTCTGGAGCCTCTATTACAAGAGGGATCTGGACATGCTGGAAGGTGTCCAGAGAAGGGCCAGGAGGATGAGCAGAGGGCTGGAGCTGCTCTGCCATGAGGAGAGACTGAGAGTTGGAGCTGTTCAGTCTGGAGAAGAGAAGGCTCTGAGGTGACCTTCTTGTGGCCTTCCAGTATCTGAAGGGGGCTACAAGAAAGCTGGGGAGGGACTTTTTAGGATATCAGGTAGTGATAGGACTGGGGGGAATGGAATAAAGCTGGAAGTAGGGAGATTCAGGCTGGATGTGAGGAAGAAGTTCTTCCCCATGAGGGTGGTGAGAGCCTGGAATGGGTTGTGCAGGGAGGTGGTTGAGGCTCCATCCCTGGAGGTGTTTGCAGCCAGGCTGGATGAGGCTCTGGCCAGCCTGATGTAGTGTGAGGTGTCCCTGCCCATGGCAGGGGGGTTGGAACTGGATGATCCTTGTGGTCCCTTCCAACCCTGACTGATTCTATGATTCGATATTCTACCTATGGCCATGGGGTTGGAACTGGATGATCTTTAAGATTCCTTCCAACCTAACCCATTCCCTGATTCTACGAATCTGCTTCCTAGAGCTGCAGCAGCTTCCCCTCGAGCAGAACCACACACTCCAAGTGGAGGGAACGGCAAGCTGGGGACCACCCTCAAGCCAACTACAACAGGTTAAGGGAACTGGGAGGCAATTTGATGCGAGGGAGATGGTGCTGGCTGAGGCTGGGAGGGGGCCAGCCAGCTGCAGGCCAGCTGTGCCCACGTACCGCGCAGCCGTCGAGGGCGGCTCGGATGTAGGGGTTGTTGTCGTAGGACATCTCCTCGTCGTTGGAGCCCAGGAAACGGATGGCCTTGTCGTAGCTGTTGGTGCTGGCATCGTGCCAGGCCACGGACTGGTAGCAGTTGTAAGTGAAGTTCTGGTGGGCTGAGGCGCTCAGCAGCCGGAGGAAAGTCATCTGCACCACCCCGATGGGGTTCCCGTCCGAATCCACGTAGGAGAGCTGGGAGGAGGAGAGAAGAGCACACGCGGGGCGGTGAGGGGCACCAGCCTCACCCAGCTTTATTACCCTGTGTGTGGGGCTCAGGCTCACCCCCCCAGCAGGCTGTAGTCCTGCCTGCTACAGGATGGAGCTGCTCTGGTCCTCCAGTGGCCAGGGCATGGCTACCATGGCAGGGGGGTTGGAACTGGATGATCCTTGAGTCATCTTCCAACCCGAACAATTCTATGATTGGAATTGATTTCTCTTGCTGGTTGTGAGCTAGAAAAATAAAGCTAATAGAGGGCAGGGGAAAAAGGGGAGAGGGATTTCAGCCCTAGCTGCAATAAGGTGACAATTTGGGGCTATTTCTCTCAAGTTTAAGCCAATACTGATCATACTTCTCCAGCTTCTGAAGAGGAGAAAGTAGATTTCTGGTAAGGGGTTGGTCCTTTTTCTGCCTTCTTTGACCACTGTGAGTATTTTGTTCTGCACACACTGGGGTCTGTCCCATTCATTTCACCTGGACACCAGCACCTTGGCTTTGAAGGAATCTATGAACTTAATCTGCAGCAATTCTACTCCTGCTGCTAAGGACTCTGTGGTGCCCTGGTCCTGGTCCTCCAGGCTACACTGAGCTAAAGAGAGAATTCACTTTGGTGTCCTTGGGGCATGTCATGGAAACACAGAGCTCCACCAGCAGAGGGATTTGCTCCATTCTGCACACCAGGCTCCTTTTCTCCTTGGAAAAATGGTCTCTGGGAATCTCTTGCTGCAAGGCACAGTTGATTGACACCACACCTAAGGCACTCAGGACTTCTTCCTCTCACAGCCCACCAAGGAAGCAAATGAAACACAGCTTGCACGTAGACATGAGCTGTACTTCAGGTGGCATCTCCAGGCACGGCCCAGCTGCCAGAGCTGCTGTCCACAACTGCCCTCTGCAGACAGGGGGTTGCTTTAGAAACAACCAGGAATGGAACAGAGGCACACACAAAGAGCTTGGCTGTTCCTCGAGGGCTCCTGAACCATCGCTGCACGCTGCAAACAGTAGGAGAGGTTCATAACCAGACAATAAAATCATGAGTAGAAAGGTCATAAAAAATAAGGAAATGTACCAACCTGTTGTCAGGATACCATTGCACTGTCCTCCTGAGAGTGAAATATGACTGACCAGGAGAAGAGAGCCACACATGCCAGAGGAGCTACCAGAAAACCACCAGGACGTGGAAGGGAAGGGACACAAAGTGCTGAGTGCTTAGCACACACCCAGTGACAAGTGGCACTACCAGTCTGCAGGACTCACTTCTCTTGGGTTTTTTCCTCTTATTTGTTCTAATTTCAGCTCACTGCTTGCTTTGGGAGCTTGACTGCATGTTGTGGTTCTGCCTCTGAGGAATGCATGAAGCCCTGTCCCAGGTTTGCTGGAACTGGAGCTACAGGGAGCTGGTTGTGAGCAGAAGGCTTGCTCATGGGGAGGTGGTTTTGTAAAAATCAACCCTTTCCTGGTTTTTCTGAGGTAGTATTGCCCTGTGGCTGATGCCACATGGCCATGAAGGATCAGGACAAGATGGGTGGCAGAGCTACAGGGAATTGCTACACAAAGGAAAGCAGAGTCCAGAAGAAACCATCTGCAGCTCTTTGATTCCTCTGCATCATGAGGAATGATAAATCAGCTCCAAGCACTCTGTCTCACTGATTAGTGATGGTGTGGAAGCACCAAATCAAGACAGTTTCTTTCTAGTTCATGTTCATGTGCCCTTACTTTAGGTAGGCCCAGAAGAAAGGCAGCAGCTTCATAGCTGCACACCTCATGCAGGTGCTGAGAAGGCAGCAAATGGTCTCCTGGGGTGCACTAAGAGCATGACCAGAAGGTCAAGGGAGGCTCTCCTCCTCCTTTACTCTGCCCTAGTGAGGCCACATCTGGAGTACTGTGTCCAGCTCTGGGCTCCCTAGTACAAGAGAGACAGGGAACTGCTGGAGAGCATCCAGCAGAGGCTACAGAGATGCTGAGGGGGAAAGGCTGAGAGCCCTGAAGCTGGGGAGCCTGGAGAAGAGCAGCCCCAGAGGGGATCTGATCAATGCTCAGCAAGAGCTAAAAGGTGGGGGGCAAGAGGCTGGGGCCAGGCTCTTGGCAGTGGTGTCCAGCAACAGGACAAGTGCCAACAGACACAAAGTGGAAGCCAGGAGGTTCCATCTGAACAGGAGGATGCAATACTGAGCAGCCACATGGAAATCTTCCCCTTAGCTTTGGGGATGCCCATGGGCTCAGCCCCCTTAGAGACCACACTCAGGCTGTAGGAAAAGGCACCAGGGACCTTCATCATGGAGTAAGAGGAGCAATGCTGAACCTAGAAGGGGACTCAGACTCATCCACCCCACCCATCTACACTCAGATTTCAACCCATCTTGGGTGCAGGTAGCTGGATTTTTGCCAATTTACGAATCTGATGGTACTGACTGGGAATAAAATAAATCAAACTTGAGATCTACTAAAATAAATCAAACTTGGCATCTAAGGCTTGTGTGTTGAACAGCTTTGAGGTTTGCTCAGGCAGGTCTTCTACGTGCTGGTGGCTTCTTTTCTTTCCAAAAGGAAAATGCAGGAGAGGTAAAGCAAGGAAATGGCAACACTGCAAGGTTGGACAAAGGGGCTCCAAGTAGCACTGAAAGTCCTATTTTTAAAAAGATGGGTCCTAAGCTCTAGGTTGGCAATTCAGCCTCTAAAGTATCAGCATGAAGAGACTGGAGAAAAGAAAGAAAAGCAGACGAGATGGAGGTGATGGAGGAGATGGAGGGGATGGAGGGGGTGGAGGGGGTGGAGGGGGTGGAGGGGGTGGAGGGGGTGGAGGGGGTGGAGGGGGTGGAAGTGATGGAGGAGATGGAAGTGATGGAGGAGATGGAAGAGATGGAGGAGATGGAAGAGATGGAGGAGATGGAAGAGATGGAGGAGATGGAAGTGATGGAGGAGATGGAAGTGATGGAGGAGATGGAAGTGATGGAGGAGATGGAAGTGATGGAGGAGATGGAGGAGATGGAGGAGATGGAGGAGATGGAGGAGATGGAGGAGATGGAGGAGATGGAGGAGATGGAGGAGATGGAGGAGATGGAGGAGATGGAGGAGATGGAGGAGATGGAAGTGATGGAGGAGATGTAACTCATAGTATTAACTGCTGAAGTGCTCTGTGATTAAGCTATGAGTAGGTGCCCTCAAGGAGCCACGAGGAGCTGCAGAAGCCATGTCCTTCTTGTGGGCAGAGTCTGAGCCAAATGTGTTTAGTGGCAATGAGTGCAGCTTAGGAAAGCAAAGTGGAGATTTTCTTTGGTGTCTGCCTTTTAAGGTGGAAGTCTGGGGTGCTGCAGGAGACCTCAGCCCTGGAGGAGGGAGATGCTGGAGCAGCTCAGAGTGGTAGGTCAGAGCATCTCCTGCTTTCAGGGGCAGGTTGGTTTTACTCACTGAGTGCTTCCTTCCTCCCCAGCTCTCCTGGTTTGGTTGAGCTCATTGTCTGCATCCTGCTAATCCTACAGGAACTGAAGGAGATCTGCTGGAGATCTGTGCTGCTTAAAGGAGCTCTGCCTTACCCTGAGCAGCAGCTGCTCTGGGGAATTAGCTCCCCAGGGAAGTGGTGGATCCTCCAACATTGTACACAGTGAGGATTCAGCTGGACAGGTTGCTGACCCAGCTTGTGGAGGCTGTGATTTTGCCAGGAAAGGCTGGATGAGGCTTTGAGCTACCTGGGCTAGTGGGGAGG
Source organism: Indicator indicator (assembly GCF_027791375.1). Taxonomy (NCBI): domain Eukaryota; kingdom Metazoa; phylum Chordata; class Aves; order Piciformes; family Indicatoridae; genus Indicator; species Indicator indicator. Next base: position 10,443,577 of record NC_072037.1, read on the forward strand.
TGTCCCTGCCCTTGGCAGGAGGGTTGGGACTAGATGGTCTTTAAGGTCCCTTCCAGCTCAAACCATTCTATGATTATGGAAGTTCCTTCCAGCCTGGGATTCTGAGAGTCTCTTGACTTCCCTGAGCAGGGCTCTGGATCTGTGGGACTGATCTATCCACAACACAAATGTCCAGAGCTCTCTCTGCTTTTTGTGTTGCTGCCTTGCTTGCTGACATCAAACATTAACCTTATGACAGTTCTCCTCCCTTGAAAAAATCCTTGACTGGGACCAAGTCAAACTCCTGTCCCCCACACTTGGTCAATGCACATGGCTTGAAATCTTCCTTTAAACCAGAGCCTTCCTATCTCCCAGGCGCTGGGGGTGACATGGGAGCCCTCAGTGTGGTTCATCTCCAGTGTGGGAGATGAAATCCATCCTTTGGGGAAAACCTGTCCCACAGCAGAGATGCACAGATTCACCACCTCAGCCTGGGTACTAGTGAGCATGGGCTGTGACAGCAGTGTGTCCAGCCCAGGGATGAAGAATCACCTTAGGGGTGTTTCAGCTGCTGGGACAAGGCTCCACTGCTGGGGAACAGCAGCACAAGAATGTTCACTTTGCCACTGATGTGCTAGGAATTGCTTAGGAAGCAGCAAGAGCACTCCAGAAGGAGGTGTGCCCAAAGAAGGGCAGCGAAGGATCTGGAGAACAGCTGTGGTGAGGAGCAGCTGAGGGAACTGGGGGTGTTTAGCCTGGAGTAAAGCAGGCTGAGAGGAGACCTCATTGCTCTCTACAACTCCCTGAAAGGAGGTTGGAGCCAGGTGGGGACCATTCTTTTCTCTCAAGGGACAAGCAATAGAACAAGAGGAAACAGCCTCAAGTTGCCCTAGGGGAGGTCTAGGTTGGACATGAGGAACAATTTCTTCCCCAAAAGGGTTGTCAAGCCCTGGAACAGGCTGTCCAGGGCAGTGATGGAGTCGATGTGGTGCTGAGGGACAAGGTTTAGTGGTTAACAGTTGGGCTGATCTTGAAGGTCTCTTCCAACCAAAATGATCTCATGATTGTACAACTCTCTGCAGCTCTGCAGAGACAGACCAGCTCCACCTCTGCAGGGTCCCCCATCCTCTCAGTGTGTCCTCTTTTAACAGGCAAAGGCTCATCACCTGCTCTAAGCTTTCACAGTCTCACAGTATATGAGAGATTGGAAGGGACCTCAAGAGATCATCAGGTCCAACCTCCCTGCCAGAGCAGGAGCACCGAGGGCAGTCTGCACAGGAATGCATCCAGGTGGGGTTGGAAAGTCTCCAGAGAAGGACACTCCACAACCTCCCTGGGCAGCCTGTTCCAGGGCTCTGTCACCCTCACTCTAAAGAAGTTTCTCCTCATATTGAGGTGAAATCTTCTATGTTCTAGTTTGAATCCATTGTTCCTTGTCTGATCACTGTGTACCACCCAAAAGAGCCTGGCCCCCTCCACTTGATCCCTACTCCTCAGTTATTGATAGACATTGATCAGATCCCCTCTCAGCCTTCTCTTCTCCAGACTAAACAGCCCCAGGGATCTCAAGCAGACTGGAATAAAAAACATCCCCATTGGGGATTTGGTTTCTTTTTCATCATTCCACCTTAAATTTTGTTTGGAGGGTTTTTTTGGGTTGGTGTTTTTGGTGTATTTTATAGAATCATAGAATCAGCCAGGTTGGAAGAGACCTCCAAGCTCATCCAGTCCAACCGATCACCCAGACCATGGCACCAAGTGCCTCATCCAGGCTTTTCTTGAACATCTCCAGGGATGGTGACTCCACCACCTCCCTGGGCAGCACATTCCAATGTGCAATCCCTCTCTCTGTGAAGAACTTCCTCCTAACACCCAGCCTACACCTCCCCTGACACAACTCAAGACTTGTGTCCCCTTCTTCTGCTGCTGGTTGCTTGGGAGAAGAGACCAACCCCCACCTGGCACCAACCTCCCTTCAAGGTAGCTGTAGACAGCGATTTTTTTTTTTTCTTTGTTCAGGGCTGATCTCATTGCTACTTGTGACAGGTATTAGTCTGGCATGCAGAGTGCAGCAGGCCTGGCCATACCAAAGCAGATGAGGAGGCTTCTGATGGAGACTGAGAGGGGCCAAGGTCAGGGTTAGCCACTTACCAAAGACCCCCGCTTGTATTGACTATACCATGTGGCAGGCTGCTCTTTGGGCCACCGAGCCATTTTACTCTGTAAAATATGACATGGGTTAAAGGCAACTGAAAGCACCCAGCTGGATCTTACCAGTTTACCCCGCTTGAATTCACTGAACCAGGAGCCTGGGTTTTCCTTTGGCCAAGAAGTGATTCTAGCCTAGTTCGTGGAGGGGGAGGAGGAAAGAGACAAAGGAGAAAGAAAGAAAGAAAAAAAAAAAAGAAAGAAAGTTACATTCAGTTCCACCAGCAGCATCTGCATGTCTTATTGAAATTGCCAGTTGCCTTTAAAATGCTCTCTTAAGCTTTATACACCAGTAACAAGATCGTTTGGCACAGCCCTAAGGTGCCAATGGCTTCTGAAGCAGAAAGGAGTGGGGTGGTGCTGCCCTGGTTGCCCAGCACTGCCTTGGTACCAGCCCTGGTTGCCCAGCACTGCCTTGGTACCAGCCTCTTCTGCTCAGGGCTGATGGTTTTCACCTCCTAGATACTTCGGATGCAAAACCAGCAGTGCAGTCTATGGGCAGGAGAGACCAAAGGAAAGGTAAAGAGGGAAAAAAAAAAAAAAAAACAGGAAATGTCAACAGTGAAAGATGTGTGGATCTTCATGGGAGGGCTGGGCTGGAGGAGCAGTGGTGGTAAGGGAGAAGGCTGCTGTCACTCCGTCACCAAATCCAGACACTGTGGGGCTGGGAAAGGCAAGGAATGGGATTAAGGAGAAGCCTCTGCCTGCCTCCTGCATTTGTGAAGCACTAAGGTGCAGCACCAGCAGTGCATCCTCCTGAGTCAGTGCTGGACCCTGACATGTGATGGAGCTTCAGCTACCTGGGGTGATGCAGAGGGTGACCTTGAGAAGAAATAAGCTGTCAGAGCATCCTTTCTGGCAGCCCCATCGAGCAGCTGAATCACTTGTTTTGAGTCAGAGCCCAAGCAGGACGCGTGGCTGCCGCCTGCTCCCTCGCCCTCCCACCAGCTCCTTTGCTTCTGCCATAAATCTCCCCCCCCAAAACCAACAGCCAGGCTGCCTGCAGGTGGCTTGGGATTGTCCTTTCCTTCCCAGGACGTGACCCACAAAGCAAGTCAGCTCCTTTCTGCTGCAAAAAGGGTGGACTGGAAGGGGACAGGGCTCACACTCTGCTGTGGCTTAGAATAAATCCCCTCAGCCAATCTGAACGCTGGTGTGGTAGAAGCTTTCGTTCCTCTGCGTGGAGAGAGGGGAGGCAAAAAAAGGCAGGCTGAAGATTTTTTTTCTTTATTTACAACAGCACTGCAGAAGTGGAGCACAATTTGCATTTGAGGAGCATCACAGTGGTCAGAAGAGCAGCTCCACGGTGGGTGAGATGGGGGCCAAAGAGCCACTTGCAGAGTCAGAGTGGCAGGAGTCTGAGCAATGGGAAGATCTGGGCAGCCTCTGCCTTGGTTTGGGTGGTTTGTTTGTTTTTTTTTTTTTTTCCCTTTTTTTCTCAGCTGCCAACATTCTGAGGAGTTAATGCAAAGGAGAAGAAATCCATCTCCCCATTCAAACAGCCCTAACAACAACTCAAGGAAGATTTATGCTGTGTGTTGCTTCCCCTGTGCTGGCACATAATTTTGGTGGATGAAACTCAGGGAGCAAACCACTTTTGCTGGAGGAAACAGCTTCAGCCTGCACCTTAACCCAGCTGGAGCACAACTGGGACACTGGGAGAGCTCCCCTAGGCTGCTGGGCAAGGAGTTTCTGCTTGGCCAGTGCCAGGCACTGGGGAGGGCAGCTCCAGGAAACAGAGGGCATGGATAGGGGATAAAAAAAAATGTGAGTGTGGTTGAGCTAAGCACATCATGACACAGATAACTTCATCAGCCTTGTGCAGCAAGGGCCAGGCAGAGCACTGAAGGTAGCTGCAATCATTTTTAGATCATTTACACACAAGAAACACCAAGAAAAATGGCAGGAGATAAACATTCATCTGCTACACTCTGCCTAAAGATAGAGAGAGGGCAAGGGAATAAGTGGTGCTTGTGGGTGGAGAGAGAAGAGCAGCAGCCCAGCTGCAGGAGGGGGGAGATGAGGAATGAGTTAATTGGAGCTGATGAGGAGCTGCAGTTTCTGCACTAACACATTTTGGCTTTTGTAGGAAAAGGGAAAAAAAAAAATCAGAATCACAGAATAAAATAAAATAAAAAAACTTAAAATAAAATAATGAAAACATACGATGAAATGCAATGCAATAAAATAATATGCAATGCAATGAAATAAAATGCAATAAAATAAAATACAATGCAATAAAATGAAATCAAATACAGTAAAATGAAATCAAATACAGTAAAATGAAATCAAACACAATAAAATAAAATGCAATATCATAAAATAAAATTAAAAATACAATAAAAATAAAATGCAATAAAGTAATAAAATGAAATAAAATACAATAATATAAAGAAAAGTAAAATAAAATAAAGTAAAATTAAATTAAATGAAGTAAAATAAAGTAAAATAAAATAAAGAAAATAAAGATAAAGTAAGTAAAGTAAAATAAAATAAAGAAAATAAAGATAAAGTAAGTAAAGTAAAATAAAATAAAGAAAATAAAGAAAAGTAAAGTAAAATAAAATAAAGTAAATTAAATAAAATAAAGTAAAATAAAATAAAGTAAAATAAAATAAATAAAATTACTTTATTTTATTTTATTTTACTTTACTTTTCTTTAAGTAAAATAAAATACAGTAAAATAAAATAAAGTAAAATAAAATAAAATAAATAAAGTAAAATAAAAAATAAAATAAAATAAAATAAAATAAAATAAAGTAAAATAAAGTAAAATAAAATAAAGTACAGTAAAGTAAAATAAAATAAAATAAAATATGAAATAAAATAAAGGGTTTAGCATTTATTATGCCTGGGAAATCACCAAAGACTTGTCCCAAAATCTGGTTTAAATCTGACTTGAAGAAATTCACCTTGTAAACATACTCTTTGTGGTTTTAGAAGCCAACACAGTGCAACAAGCAACTGTTCTGGAACTTTAATCTTCACTTGCTGTTGTTGACTTCTCCTGAAAATTGACTCTCTATGAATGTTCATATTAGGAAACAGTCTCTTACCACTATGATACAGAGAGAGGAGGAAAAAAAAATAAAATAAGAGTTGTCTGGACTTACTCCTTCAGATTTCTTGTCAGGGAAGATGCAAGTCTCTCCACCAGCTGTGAAATTACAGTAAACTTTGAAAGAGTCCCTGGAACATCCTTGGTTGGGATCAACCCAGTATTCACCTGGATGCATGAGAGGGAAGAGAAGGGAGGAAAGAATCAGCACTGGGAAGGAAGGATGAAGGGCACTTCAGCAACCACCTTCCCAGGGGTGGGTTTTGCAGCATTTTGTGTAACTGGTTGTGCTCCGATTCCTCCCAAGATTGTGGCACCTTGCAGAATCATAGAGACAAGAAGGTTGGAAGAGACCTCAAGGATCATCCAAGTCCAACCTGTCACCCTACACCTCATGCCTATCTAAACCATGGCACCAAGTGCCACGTCCAATCCCCTCTTGAACACCTCCAGGGATGGAGACTCCACCACCTCCCTGGGCAGCACATTCCAATGGCCAACCACTCTCTCTGGGAAGAACTTTCTCCTCACCTCCAGCCTAAACCTCCCCTGGTGCAGCTTGAGACTATGTCCTCTTGTTCTGGTGCTGGTTGTCTGGGAGCAGAGCCCAACCCCCTCCTGGCTACAACCTCCCTTCAGATGGTTGTAGACAGCAATGAGGTCTCCCCTGAGCCTCCTCTTCTCCAGGCTAAACACCCCCAGCTCCCTCAGCCTCTCCTCATAGGGCTTGTGCTCAAGGCCTCTCACCAGCTGCTGGTTTTCTTCATCTGTCCCCATTCTTAGAGCAGAACAGAATGGTTCCAACTGGAAGGGTCCTACAAAGACCATCCAGCCCAACTCCTCTCTAAGTATCCTTTCTTTGTCAGCCACATCACAGAATTGATTGGGTTGGAAAAGGTCTCTAAGACCATCCAGTCCAACCATCAACCCAACCCCATCATGGCCATCAAGCTCTGGCCCCAGGTGCCATGGCCACAGGTTTCTTGAACACCTCCAGGGACAGGGACTCCACCACCTCCAGGGATGGGGACTCCACCACCTCCCTGGGCAGCCTGTTCCAATCCCTGACCACACTTTCAGTAAAGAAATTAATTCCCCAAGGGGCACCAAGGACTTCCCAAATTCCTTCCTTTCCTTCACTCTCTTTGTATTCCCTGTGTGGAGCTTGGAAACCCAGAGTGTTTGCCCCACATCCCCTCTGTCCCAGGACACACCATCTGGGAAATCAGGGTGACAGAGCTGCAGATCCTTGCAGGTTCTTGCTGGGTTATGTTGAGTGCCCAAGGGATGCTTCATTTGTTCAATTTCCAGTTTCAGGGAATTCAGAGAGCCGAAAATCTCCTCCATGCCATCTGCATAATCCATGTAGTTGTCAGCATTTCCATCATCCACCAGCTGGCTGGCATCAATGTTTCTCCTGGTCCTCTTGGAAGACTGGATGGGCAGTGGCTGGATGACTTCTCCAGGAGGACCCTGATTCGTGGGGAAAGAAGATTCAACTTCTCATTGCCTTGGCAGTGGGAAAGAGGCAGCAGAGGTGGCCAAAGCAGCCACCAATGCTGACAAGCAGCAGCACAAGATGCAGCCCAGACATGTAAACCACCCATGAAGGGACTGACAACAACCCTGCCCACCAGGCCTCAGTGCTGGGTCCATCTTCTCTTGTCATCTTCACAGAATCACAGAATCAACAAGGTTGGAAGAGACCTCAAGGATCATCAAAGTCCAACCTGTCACCCAAGACCTCATTTAAGTTTTCCCATCAGTAGCATCTTTCACACACCCTGCTTTCTTCCCCAGCACCTCCAAGAGATGCCAATCCACTGCTAGGACTCCTCACATACTGAACCTTTGTCCAGAAATCTGCTCTTTAACATCACAAAACCCACTCAATCCCATTAAACCTGCACCTCCTTCCACACTTCAGGTACTGGAGTCTACTTACAGGAGGACCTGGGGGCCCAGGAAGACCTGATTCACCCTTTGGACCTGTTGGACCCTGGGTGGAAAAAAGAAAAAGAAGGGGGAAATGTATGAGTGACTCAGGGACAAGCAATTGGCACTGATACCCCACCCCAAACCTCATTTCTATGAACAGTCTCTTCTTCCTGTCCCTTCAGGTAGACAAGAGGAGAGTCCTTGCACCCCTCCACCAGGAAAATGTTTTGTTTTGGTTCATTTTGATGTTTCAGTCCAAAAAAAAAAAAAAAAAGAGGCTCAAGCAGTCAAATTTCGCTCAGGTTTCCTACAGAAAAGGAGCTTCCAGTGCATGAAAAAGTGAACTCCCCAAAGCAATTCAACACTTTAAGAAATCAAATAAAAGAAGAATCTTAAAATTAATAAAACATTGAATTCTACAGTGGGAATGAGGGGGGGGGGGGGGAGGGAAGACATCAGGTAGTTGCCCAAAGAGGATTTTTCAGTTGCCTGCACAGATTTGCAACATGAAGCTTGCCTCAGTCTCACATTTCTCAGTGAGTCCTTCCCTCCTCAGCTTGTCACCTCCTGCTTCAGTCTATTTTTACCAGCCTCTGCTTTCCAGTGGGTTTTGTCCTCAGGACTATGCACTGGATTCCTCCTCCTGCTCTTTGCTGCACTGATGTTCAGTGAGGTGCAGCATGAGCCACAGAAACCTTCCCCAGCCTGGGCATAGACAACCTGCAAAGGGCTGCATTTGCCACAGTCCTCTTTAGCTAATTTAATGCCACTGGGGGAGTCACAGCAGGTTATGGACTTAGTAAGGGCTCTCTAGCAACTCCATTTAGCAATGGTTATACTCACTGATGATCCTTTAGCACCTTTGGGACCAGGTGGACCCTGTGTAGAGAGAAAGACAGGAAGGGGTCAGTGTGTTTCCCAGCAGAGAAGTCATCAAGTCTCTGCTTGGAGGGAGCCAGAGCAGTGCTGGACAAGGTGGTTCTTGTGACTGACTCCTTTTCTGCTTCCACTTTTCACATCCACTTGAGTTTGGAGTTGCTTTTATTTGTCAACATACAAAAGGGATCTGTGTCAGACCAATCTGTGCCACAACTCCATGATCCTGCCTGGATGGGGGTGGGAAAAGCAGCTGTGTGGTAACCAAAACCTGGGCTGATCCTGGCTCCATGTGTGATAACCACAGCCCAAGGCTGATCCTGACTCCATGTATGGTAACCCAAGGCTGATCCTGGCTCCATGTGTGATAACCACAACCCAAGGCTGAGCCTGGCTCCATGTGTGATAACCACAACCCAGGGCTGAGCCTGGCTCCATGTGTGATAACCACAACCCAAGGCTGATCCTGGCTCCATGTGTGATAACCACAACCCAAGGCTGATCCTGGCTCCATGTGTGATAACCACAACCCAGGGCTGAGCCTGGCTCCATGTGTGATAACCACAACCCAAGGCTGAGCCTGGCTCCATGTGTGATAACCACAACCCAAGGCTGAGCCTGGCTCCATGTGTGATAACCACAACCCAGGGCTGAGCCTGGCTCCATGTGTGATAAACACAGCTCAAGGCTGATCCTGGCTCCATGTGTGATAACCACAACCCAGGTCTGATCCTGGCTCCATGTGTGATATCCACATCCCAGGGCTGATCCTGGCTCCATGTGTGATAACCACAACCCAGGTCTGATCCTGGCTCCATGTGTGATAACCACAACCCAGGTCTGATCCTGGCTCCATGTGTGATAACCACAACCCAGGGCTGATCCTGGCTCCATGTGTGATAACCACAACCCAGGGCTGATCCTGGCTCCATGTGTGATAACCACAACCCAGGGCTGAGCCTGGCTCCATGTGTGATAACCACAACCCAAGGCTGATCCTGGCTCCATGTGTGATAAACACAGCTCAAGGCTGATCCTGGCTCCATGTGTGATAACCACAACCCAGGTCTGATCCTGGCTCCATGTGTGATAACCACAACCCAGGGCTGATCCTGGCTCCATGTGTGATAACCACAACCCAAGGCTGAGCCTGGCTCCATGTGTGATAACCACAACCCAGGTCTGATCCTGGCTCCATGTGTGATATCCACATCCCAGGGCTGAGCCTGGCTCCATGTGTGATAACCACAACCCAAGGCTGAGCCTGGCTCCATGTGTGATAACCACAACCCAGGGCTGAGCCTGGCTCCATGTGTGATAACCACAACCCAAGGCTGAGCCTGGCTCCATGTGTGATAACCACAACCCAAGGCTGAGCCTGGCTCCATGTGTGATAACCACAACCCAGGGCTGAGCCTGGCTCCATGTGTGATAACCACAACCCAAGGCTGATCCTGGCTCCATGTGTGATAAACACAGCTCAAGGCTGATCCTGGCTCCATGTGTGATAACCACAACCCAGGTCTGATCCTGGCTCCATGTGTGATAACCACAACCCAGGTCTGATCCTGGCTCCATGTGTGATAACCACAACCCAGGTCTGATCCTGGCTCCATGTGTGATAACCACAACCCAGGGCTGATCCTGGCTCCATGTGTGATAACCACAACCCAGGGCTGATCCTGGCTCCATGTGTGATAACCACAACCCAGGGCTGAGCCTGGCTCCATGTGTGATAACCACAACCCAAGGCTGATCCTGGCTCCATGTGTGATAAACACAGCTCAAGGCTGATCCTGGCTCCATGTGTGATAACCACAACCCAGGTCTGATCCTGGCTCCATGTGTGATATCCACATCCCAGGGCTGAGCCTGGCTCCATGTGTGATAACCACAACCCAAGGCTGATCCTGGCTCCATGTGTGATAACCACAACCCAAGGCTGATCCTGGCTCCATGTGTGATAACCACAACCCAGGGCTGAGCCTGGCTCCATGTGTGATAACCACAACCCAAGGCTGAGCCTGGCTCCATGTGTGATAACCACAACCCAAGGCTGAGCCTGGCTCCATGTGTGATAACCACAACCCAGGGCTGAGCCTGGCTCCATGTGTGATAACCACAACCCAAGGCTGATCCTGGCTCCATGTGTGATAAACACAGCTCAAGGCTGATCCTGGCTCCATGTGTGATAACCACAACCCAGGTCTGATCCTGGCTCCATGTGTGATAACCACAACCCAGGTCTGATCCTGGCTCCATGTGTGATAACCACAACCCAGGGCTGATCCTGGCTCCATGTGTGATAACCACAACCCAGGGCTGAGCCTGGCTCCATGTGTGATAACCACAACCCAGGGCTGATCCTGGCTCCATGTGTGATAACCACAACCCAAGGCTGATCCTGGCTCCATGTGTGATAACCACAGCTCAAGGCTGATCCTGGCTCCATGTGTGATAACCACATCCCAGGGCTGATCCTGGCTCCATGTGTGATAACCACAACCCAAGGCTGAGCCTGGCTCCATGTGTGATAAACACAGCTCAAGGCTGATCCTGGCTCCATGTGTGATAACCACAACCCAGGGCTGATCCTGGCTCCATGTGTGATAACCACAACCCAAGGCTGAGCCTGGCTCCATGTGTGATAACCACATCCCAGGGCTGAGCCTGGCTCCATGTGTGATAACCACAGCTCAAGGCTGATCCTGACTCCATGTGTGATAACCACAGCCCAAGGCTGATCCTGGCTCCATGTGTGATAACCACAACCCAAGGCTGAGCCTGGCTCCATGTGTGATAAACACAGCTCAAGGCTGATCCTGGCTCCATGTGTGATAACCACAACCCAGGGCTGATCCTGGCTCCATGTGTGATAACCACAGCTCAAGGCTGATCCTGACTCCATGTGTGGTAACCCAGGGCTGATCCTGGCTCCATGTGTGATGACCACAACCCAGGTCTGATCCTGGCTCCATGTGTGATAACCACATCCCAGGGCTGATCCTGGCTCCATGTGTGATAACCACATCCCAGGGCTGAGCCTGGCTCCATGTGTGATAACCACAGCTCAAGGCTGATCCTGACTCCATGTGTGATAACCACAGCTCAAGGCTGATCCTGGCTCCATGTGTGATAACCACATCCCAGGGCTGATCCTGACTCCATGTGTGATAACCCAAGGCTGATCCTGGCTCCATGTGTGATAACCACATCCCAGGGCTGAGCCTGGCTCCATGTGTGATAACCACAGCTCAAGGCTGATCCTGACTCCATGTGTGGTAACCCAAGGCTGATCCTGGCTCCATGTGTGATGACCACAACCCAGGTCTGATCCTGGCTCCACGTGTGAGAGCCACAACCCAAGGCTGATCCTGGCTCCATGCTAAGGACTCCCAGCAGCAGCAAATGCTGGTCACCCAAGGGTGTAGGCTGCAGCCTTTGGGCATCCAGTGTGAAAAAACTGCAAATAGCAAAAAGTACTCCCCAAAAAAATCACCATGTGATAATCCAAAAGAAAGAGGGAGAGAAACAGAGTGAGCTCATCTCCATCACACCATGTCCCCTGTGCCCATCTCTCAGCTCAAGCATCACTCCTGTGACTCATTCAAGAGCTCGTCATGGGCTCAGCTGGGGTAAACCCATTCCCAGCAGCACCCTCAGACAAGATCAGGCCAGAAGGACTGGGCTGGGTGTATCTGGGAGCAGCAAGGTGACCCCAGGAACGCTGTGTAGCTCCTGAGGTTTTCCAAGCCAGTGACTTGTCACATACCGGTAATCCTGGTGGCCCTGGAGGTCCAATTGGCCCAGAGGGACCTGTGATACCCTGAAAAACAGAAGCACAGCAGCAGTGGTTTGCATGCAGTGATACTGGTGTAGAGCTACACAACTAAGATGTGCTCAGAGATGCCCACTCAGGTTTGGATGGCTCTGTTCAAATCTGGAGCTTGAACTGGTTTGGAAGGGTGTGCACGACCCAGGCAAGGATCATGAGCAGGGATTCTGGTGCCTCCTTCAGGCACACAGCTCTAAAAGCCACTCCTTTGGATGCATGTTTAATGTCACCAGCCCTCCATGTTTCTTGAACCCTTTCCAGACCACCCTTGAGAATCTGCTTGCCTTTAAACTGGGTCACTTGGGAGCTTCTCTGCATTTCACAGGTAGGAGAAATTCCATGAATGCAGAAAATACTCCTCACAACTTAGCAGGAGTCTCCTGCTGCTGCTGACCATTTCTTCTAGGCCAGACCTGCTAGAAGTCAGCAACCCCCACAGCTCAAACCCACATTTAAGTCAAGTCTCCTGGAATATTTACCTGCTCTCCCTTGGGTCCTGCTGAGCCTTGGGGGCCTGGGAGGCCTCTGTCACCCTTTTCTCCTTGCTCTCCTGGTGGGCCAATAAGACCAATTAAACCTGGATGACCCTAGGGGAGAAGAGCAGATGTCAACTGTGATCTCCCACTGGAGGTAAGTGACCACAATGTTATCTTTTAACAAATTAATCTTTGATTCTGAATGCTGGTAACTATTACTCTGGAAGCTTTGGGTCCTTACTGTTAGGTTCTTCCTGATGTGCAAACCTCTCTTGAAGTTTGATGAGGCTCTTCTGCAGCCCATCCCAAGTGTGCAGTGTAGACACGTTGTGAGGAGCACGAGCTGCTCCACACATTTCAGTCAGGGATGTGGGGATGGGAAACTTGGTCTTGGATCCAGATGGGCAGCAGCACAGCCTCACCCACGTCACAATCTAGCACATCCCTTGAGCAGCACTCACAACTCTCCATCTCTCTTCTAAACCACAGCATTTTGGAAGATCATCAAGTCCACCCATTACCCAACTCTACCAGGACCATCTACACCATCTCCTTCAGCTCCATATCTAGACAGCTTTTAAACACATCCAGGGATGGGGATTCAACCACATCCCTGGGCAGCCTCTTCCAGGGCTTGACAACCCTTTTAGTATACATTTTTTTCCACAAGCCCAACCTAAACCTCCCCTGGTTCAACTTGAGGCCATTTCCTTTTGTCCTATCAGTTGTGACTTGTAAGAAGAGATCAACACCCACCTCAAACCTCCTTTCAGGGAGTTGTAGAGAGCAAGGAGGTCTCCCTTCAGCCTCTTTTTCTTCAGACTGAACAACCCCAGCTCCCTCAGCTGCTCCTCATAAGATTTATTCTCAAGACCTCTCACCATCTTGGTTGCCCCTCTGATAAAGATAGGTCCAATGCTTCCAGAGCATGAGAGACAGCACATGGGGCTGGGCTGGTGGCACTCCTTGGCTTTGTCCTGCCAGCTGCCTGACCCCTCTACAATGCCATTTTTTACCCCACACCAGGCATCATGCAGGAAGATCATGTGTGCCATTCTCACCTTCTCCCCTTTGGGACCAGAGTCTCCTTTAAGACCAGGCAAACCAGGTGGACCCTTTTGGGAGGCAGGAAAAGAAACAAAAAAGGAGAATTAATTGATTGATGGAAAAGGCGTTCCCTCATTTCAAAAACTCATGGAATCTGAAGGTCTGGACCTACCAGTGGGCCTGGAGGACCATCGGGGCCAGGGGATCCTGGGAGACCTTGTTCACCCTGTAAAACAGTGCAGTTCCCTCAGAAGAGTCTTTCATGACAGCAGTGCTCTCACCTGGGATTATTCAGATCATTCACTCATCCTCCTCTGGTCTCTGCACCAGGGAACCTTTGCCCTAGCTTCTCACAGATGCAAAAGGGTTTCTGTTCCTCTCCAGCTCAGCTCTCTACTGGAAAAGGGACTCTGGAGCTCACGGAAATTCTCACCCATGGAGGGTGAGTGAGCAGCCCCAAGACTGAAGTAAAACATGCTGGGAGATGATAGAATCATAGACTCATAGAATCAGTCATGGTTGGAAGGGACCACAAGGCTCAGCCAGTTCCAACCCCCCTGCCATGGGCAGGGACACCTCACACTACATCAGGCTGGCCAGAGCCTCATCCAGCCTGGCTGCAAACACCTCCAGGGATGGAGCCTCAACCACCTCCCTGGGCAACCCATTCCAGGCTCTCACCACTCTCATGGGGAAGAACTTCTTCCTCACCTCCAGCCTGAATCTCCCCACTTCCAGCTTTATTCCATTCCCCCCAGTCCTATCACTACCTGATATCCTAAAATGTCCCTCCCCAAGATGATCTTCACTGCTATGTTATTCTCACTGGTGAGGTTTTATCAGGCACTCAAGCCCAGCCAGAACATTCCACTGGGAGAAAGATATCTCCCAAGTCAGGTGGGTCCCAGCAAAGCACCAGGAGCAGCCCTGCCCAGAAGCTTTCTCAGACTTGGCTGAGTTTAGGAACACTCACGACTGGACCAGGGATCCCTCGAAGGCCATCAGGGCCAGGCTTCCCTGGAGCTCCTTGGGGACCAATGGGGCCAGTCTTCCCAGGAGGTCCTTCCAAACCAGCTTCACCCTAGAGGCAAGAGGCAGCATGGTTTAATGTGCATTGGGGCATCAGATGATCTTCTCAGATATGCTGTGGCTGCTGCCAGGGTGCCACAGGGAGAATGCAGATGTGTGCAAAGCAGGCAAAGCCTCCTGTCTGTTGGCTTTCCTGATGCTTCCTACCCCTCAGGCACTGAGGGCAAGCCTCTAAGCTCCATCACTTTTCAGCTTTGACCACTTCTGCTGGTTTCCAGCAGGAAGAGCCCTTTAGCTGTGAGCTCTTTGGGAGCAGAAAGCTTCCTTGTGTTTGGTCCTTGGAGATGAGCTAGCAGATGACATCCTTCACCAGCAGCCACAACAACTGGACCTCTAATTTGCAATCCCACCCTCCATCTCCCCACCACCTCCCCTCAAGAGCCAATAATGGTGTGTTTGCCCTGGGGAAGGGCATGGGGCTGTGCACACCATATTATTTACAGCACAATAAAATTGCCAAATATGGCACTTGGTCATTCCCAAACAAGAAAACAAAAACATTCCCACGACCTTCCCCAAGCCCTCATTATCTCTTCAGAGTTTGTCAAAAGATGAGGCACAAGCTCAGATTTCAAATCCAGGTTAATGTGCTGCAAAATCCAATCACTGTCTCCCAAACACTGCTGTGGGCAGAGGCTGATCCCCTGGGCACACAAAAGGCTGTGGGCAGGAGTGAAATCCCATTCACCTCTTACCTTGGCTCCTTTCTCTCCCTGCCTTCCTTCAGGCCCAGCAGGACCAGGAGGACCCTAGAGAGAGCACAAACCAGATGCAAAACACAATTAGATCCCACTGAGCTGAAATGGTCCTTTGGAATTAGCAAAACGATGCTGCAAGCCCCAGGGAAGATGACAAAATGGAGACAAACATCTCTGAAAAGCTTTGCAAATTAGCTTCTTGCTAAATGAATCCCTGGGCTCTGCCAGCAAGGCAAGAGGAGCAGCAGCACCTCATGCTTGTGTTTTCTTTTGGGTGTTAAAACAAACAAACAAACAAAAAAAAAATCCCAGAAGCAATCCTCGGGATTTAGTTGACAGCTCCTCATCAATTTCCAGTGGCTGTGGAAGGCACATCAATATTTTTTTTTTATTTTTATTATGATGATTTGTTTTGCATTGTTACTGACTGCAGACTGGGGAAGAACATCCTTCACACCAAGCCGTTCAGAGGAATCACAGAATCAGCCAAGGGGTGGAAGGGGCCACAAGGATCATAGAATCATGGAATCATAGAATCATGGAGGTTGGAAGAACCCTCCAAGATCATCCAGTCCAACCTATCACCCAGCCCTATCCAATCAACTAGACAATCACAGTCTTTTTCAGGTTGGAAAAGACCCTCAGGATCACCAAGTCCAACCAGTAACCCTACTCTACAAAGTTCAGCCCTAAACCATTATCATCCAGTTCCAAACCCCCTGGCCTGACTGAAATATTGGGGGGGGGGAATGCTTCCTATGTCCCAAACTGGCCACTCAGCTCTTTCTTGATGATCATAGAATCATAGAATCAGTCAGGGTTGGAAGGGACCACAAGGCTCAGCCAGTTCCAACCCCCCTGCCATGGGCAGGGACACCTCACACTACAGCAGGCTGGCCAGAGCCTCATCCAGCCTGGCTGCAAACACCTCCAGGGATGGAGCCTCAACCACCTCCCTGGACAACCCATTCCAGGCTCTCCTCACTCTCATGGAATCCTCCTACAGAACCAGCTTACCCTTTTTCCTGGAGGTCCAGAGGGGCCTGGCTCTCCCGTGGGACCAGGGGAACCCTAGATGGAGAGGGGAGGAGAACAAGAAGCCATGAGTGCAGCAGGAGATGTGGGAAGGAGAAAGCAACTGTGGAAAACTCCAGTTGAGAGCTGGAGTTGTGTGCTGAGCTGAGGCTGTGGGTGGCCAGCCCAGCTCCTGACACCTCCTCGGGGTGCAGGTGGTTGCTTGTTTTATCCCTTCCCACCACGAGACACCAGAAGGCATGACAAAGTTAACATGAGAGACTCAGGGTTTGTTTTGCCTCAAGTTAATTTTTGCTTGGAGGGATGAGTGGCTGAGCAGCCTGGAGGGATGGCAGCAGTCAGGCTGACACAGGCAGGAGGGACAGGCAGGCAGCAGGGGAGCAGAACAGCAGAAGCAGGGTGGAGGGAATTAGGTGTTAAAGGTCCTTGGACCTGCACACAGAAACCATGGGGACTGCTGGGGAGCAGCAGATCTCATCTATCCAGTTACTCACAGTTTGTCCAGGTTCACCATCATCACCTTTGTCACCAGGAGGACCATCTTGACCCTGAAAAAGAACCAGGCAGGTGGATTTAGGTTATGAACAGAGCCTTAGCAGCAGATGTGGTTCAACCAAGCTCCATGCCACCCAGCACCATCCCTTTCCACCTCCTGCTGAGAACATTTGGCAAATGTCCTGGGCCAAATACTGCAGACAGGAGCATTCCTGTAGCTGCTGTCCCAAAGGCTGTAGCATGGTCAGACAAATGATCTCATAGGATCACAGGATGTTAGGGGCTGGAAGGGACCTTCAAAGATCATCCAGTCCAACCCTGCTGCTAGAGCAGGACCATGGAATCCAGCACAGGTCACAAAGGAACACATCCAGATGGGGTTTAAAAGTCTCCAGAGGAGGAGACTCCACAACCTCTCTGGGCAGCCTGCTCCAGTGCTTTATGACCCTCCCAGTGCAGAAGTTCCTCCTCATGTTGAGGTGGAACCTCTTGTGCTGCAGTTTCCATCCATTGCCCCTTGTCCTATCCCAGGGTGCAGCTGAGCAGAGCCTGACCCTTCCTTCTTGACCCTCAGCTCTCAGGTATTTATAAACATTAAATCCCCTCTCAGTCTTCTCTTCTCCAGACTAAAAAGCCCCAGAGGGCCTCTTCAGAGGGCACATTCTCCAGCCCCTTCATCATCACAATCTCATGGTGGAACTTCCTGCTCTGCTTCCCCAAGTAAAGGAAGAGTAAATGCCAGGGGAGCTGCTGGTGAATGAACAGCACATGGTTGTATTTCACTCAACCAAGAGAGGGAACCTAGGTGTCCTTCTGGGAGACAAACACTTACAGCTGGGCCAGGTTCTCCAGGAGGACCAGGATCACCAGGGAAACCAACTGGACCCTGTAAAGAGAGAAGAAGGATATCCCCCAGTCAGAGATCCTGCATCTGGACACTTGCAGAGCACTGGTGCTTGCTACCCCAGTGCCAACATGGGAGCCAGCCCACCAAGCAAAACCCAACTTCTCTTCCCTCAAACACAATCCCAGGCCACAGCCCATCTTTGCATCTTTCATCCCATTACAGCCACCACTTCATCTCTGCATCCAGACCATGCAAAGCTCCAGAGGCTACTCTGGGAGCTCCATCTGGTTTTTCAGAAATGCATCACAGAATCATCACAGAATGGCTTAGGTTGGAAGGGACCTCAGAGATCATCTACTTAACCTCCCAGCATGGGCAGGGATGCCTCTCAACTATACCTCATCTAACCTGGCCCTGAGCACCTCCAGGGAGGGGATATCAGAAGTACAGATGAGAAGAGTTTGCTTTTGCTTGTAGGATGTTTCACATGAATCATAGAATCATTAAGGTCAGAAAAGTCCTCAAAGATCATCGAGTCCAACCATCAACCCAGCACTACCATGGCCACTAAACCACATCATCAGTCTATGATTTTGTATCCCAAAGTGCCACATCCTCAAGTTTTTTGAGCACCCCCAGGGATAAAGACTCCACCACCTCCCTGGCAGCCTGTTCCAACACCTGATCACTCTTGCATGAAAGAAATTGTTCCTACTACCCAACCTAAACCTCCCTCTCAAGGCATTTAATGACTAAAACATTTGACCATTCTTCCCTGTACAATGTCTATTGTGAACTTCAGATGGGTCTGAGCCCAGTGGGCACAGATGCACAGATTGCATCAGGTTGGAAAGGATCCTCAAAGGTCATCTTGTCCAACTCCCCTGCAGTCAGCAGGGACACCTCCAACTAGATCAGGCTGCCCAGGGCCACATCAAGTCTGATCTTGAATGTTTCCAGGGATGAGGCCTCAACCTCCACCTCCCTGGGCAACCTGCTGCAGTATTTCCCCAACCTCACTGTGCAGAACTTCCTCCTGATGTCCAACCTCAATCTCCCCTGCTCCAGCTTCAAACCATTGCTCCTCATCCTATCACTCCAAGCCCTTCTAAACAGCCCCTCCCCAGACCTGCTCTAAGGTCTTCCTGGAGCCTTCTCTTCTCCAGGCTGAACAGCTCCAATTCTTTCAGCCTGTCTTCACAGGAGAGATGCTCCAGCTCCCTGCTCACCAACAATAGGCTTCAACCAATAAAGCCACATCCCAAAGTCCCAACTGTTGAGAGCTGACTAACTCCCCTGCCTCCTCTGCTGTTCCCTGCCATCTTTGCTTATCACATAATCAATCTCTTCAGCCAGCAAGCATCAAAGAAGCCAGCAAGATAAATACAGTGCCATTATCATCTGCTATAAATCAGTGTAGCTCTACTGGCTTCAAGGGAACTACAGCAATTAGCATCAGCAGGGATCCAACCCTAGAGGTGCAACTCCCACGTCCTCATAAATCTCCTCTGTGTTAGTTTGGTGCAGTGGACCTTGGCAACACACAAGCTCAAGAGCAAAACAAACCTACTGCAGACCCTCTCCATAGGGGTGAGGCTTCTGATAGCCTGCAAAAAGGACTGATAAGCATTGCTGGAAGGCAGGATAGAGTTGGGTCCTTTCCTCATTAACACTCTAAAGAATCATTGAATGGGTTGGGTTGGAAGGGACCTTGAAGATCATCCAGTTCCAGTCCCCCTGCCATGTGCAGGGACACCTCCCACCAGCCCAGGTTGCT
This sequence comes from Indicator indicator, assembly GCF_027791375.1. Lineage (NCBI taxonomy): Eukaryota > Metazoa > Chordata > Aves > Piciformes > Indicatoridae > Indicator > Indicator indicator. The sequence goes on from NC_072037.1 coordinate 10,462,935, forward strand.
CAAGGCCTCATCCAACCTGGCCTTGAACACCTCCAGGGAGGGGGCAGCCACAACCTCCCTGGGCAACCTCTTCCAGTGTCTCTTCAGCCTCACTGGAAAGAATTTCTTCCTCATCTCCAGTCTCAAACTCCCTTCTTCCAGCTGGAAACCATTGTCCCTTGTGTTGGCACTCCAAGCCCTTGTCAAAAGTCCCTCCCCAGCTCTCCTGCAGCTCTCTTCAGGTACTGGAAGGCTGCTCTAAGGTCTCCCTGAAGCCTTCTCTTCTCCAGGCTGAACAGCCCCAACTGTCTCAGCCTGTCCCCATAGAGGAGGTGCTCCAGCCCTCTGATCATCTTCATGGCCCTTCTCTGGACTCCCTCCAACAGTTCCATGTCCTTCCCACGTTGGGGGCACCACAACTGGATGCAGCACCCCTGATGGCTCTCACCAGAGCAGAGCAGGGAGGGATTAATGTCACATATCATTGCAGGAGTAACTCTGGCTGGTAAATTATTCTAAATTTCCACAAAAATCCCTGAAAAATATATTTTTCATGTAGAAATCTCTGCTGGACAAGACAAGGAAGCACTTCTTGGCCAGGAGGAGGTACTTACAGGGCTGCCTTTGGGACCATCATCACCTGGTGGACCTTTGGGGCCAGGTGGACCAGCAGCACCAGAGGGACCTGCTTCCCCCTTTTCACCTCTTTCCCCTTTAGGACCCTGTAGAGGATAAAAAGGTGTTTCCATTAACCAGGAAAAGAGCTGACCAGTCTCCAATTACCCTTCAATCCATCCTGGGAAAGAAGTTGTCCCTGGCTCTCAGCACGCAAGGAGATGACTCCTTCCCAGGAGGACTAAGTGGTGCTCGTGTTGCTCAGCCGTGGGTAGCCCCCAGCTGATGACTCAATGCCATGCTATAAATACCCAGGACAGGCTGATTTGCCTCCTGATAGCCAAACCAAGCACACAGCTGGTTCAGTCCCTGCAGCCCCATCCACACCCACGCTCCCCTGACACCCCTTCCACCAGCCCCGCAGAGGACACCGCCGACGAAAAGCTCTCCTCCACCAGAGCAAGAGCCATCCCATAATGTACTCACCGGGAGCCCAACCTCACCAGGCAGACCAGGCTCACCAGATTCACCAGGCTCACCCTGCAGAGGAGAAGAAGAGGGTGGTCACAGTTACCATCTCTGCAGGGTGTTTTCTGCTGGGGTAGCAAAGCCCTTTCCCAAGCGCTGCAGCTAACTCCTGCAGCCTTCCGCCAGGTTTCCCTGGGTGCTTTACCTTCTCTCCTACTGCACCAGGATTGCCTATTCCCCCAGGAGGACCCTGTGGACCGTCTGCTCCTGGTGGTCCAGATGGACCTCGGGGTCCAGGAGGGCCTGGTGGGCCCTAGGAGAAAAAGAGAAACAAGTTTAAGAGATGTTTCTTGGGCCAGGGTCTGCGTCGGTGATGACCAAAGGAAGTCTGGAAGCCTCTTACCATCTGCCCAACGTCTCCTGTTTCTCCCTTCTCACCAGGGGGGCCAGGCAAGCCCTGTGGAGGTGGAGGAGAGAAGGTGTTAGCTGTGGACATCTCAGGTGGAACGTCAGCTCTCATTACTCCAAGGTGCTACAAATTACCTGCAAGCCCACTGGGCCAGGGGGACCAGGGAAACCTCGGGGTCCTTCATCACCTTTCTGACCAAAGAGGCCTTGCTGTCCTCGGGGCCCTGGCTCTCCATCAGCACCCTAGGAGGAAAGAGTCTAACAGAGCTTAGCAAAGACATGAGGTGGATGCAAAGCCTCATCCCCACCACCACTGCCCTGCTCATGAGGTTCAACAAGACCAAGTGCAGGGTCCTGCAGCTGGGTCAAGGCAATCCCAAGCACAAATCCAGGCTGGGCAGGGACTGGCTGGAAAGCAGCCCTGAGGAGAGGGACTTGGGGGTGCTGGTGGAGGAGAAGCTCAACAGGAGCTGTCAATGTGCACTTGCAGCCCAGAAAGCCAACCAGAGCCTGGGCTGCATCAGGAGAAGTGTGGCCAGCAGGGCAAGGGAGGTGATTCTCCCTCTCTGCTCAGCTCTGCTGAGACCCCACCTGGAGTACTGCATCCAGTTCTGGAGCCTCTATTGCAAGAGGGATCTGGACATGCTGGAACATATCCAGAGAAGGGCCAGGAGGATGAGCAGAGGGCTGGAGCTGCTCTGCTATGAGGACAGACTGAAAGAGTTGGGGCTGTTCAGTCTGGAGAAGAGAAGGCTCTGAGGTGACCTTCTTGTGTCCTTCCAGGATCTGAAGGGGGCTCCAAGAAAGCTGGGGAGGGACTTTTTAGGATATCAGGTAGTGATAGGACTGGGGGGAATGGAATAAAGCTGGAAGTGGGAAGATTCAGGCTGGATGTGAGGAAGAAGTTCTTCCCCTTGAGAGTGGTGAGAGCCTGGAATGGGTTGTCCAGGGAGGTGGTTGAGGTCCCATCCCTGGAGGTGTTTGCAGCCAGGCTGGATGAGGCTCTGGCCAGCCTGCTGTAGTGTGAGGTGTCCCTGCCCATGGCAGGGGGGTTGGAACTGGCTGATCCTTGTGGTCCCTTCCAACCCTGACTGATTCTATGATTCTAAGTGTTGGGCTTCAGCAGTGCCAGGCAGAAACTGCCAAATCTTGCTTCTCAGGAGATTTTAGGGCAAGCAAAGGGAATTTCTGCTAACAGGGGATAATACTCACAGCTGGGCCAGGCTGACCAATTGAACCCTGTGGGCCAGTAGGACCTGGTGGACCCTGCCATGAAACAGAAGTGTAATGTCTTAGGATCAGAGATTACATCTCACCTGGAAGAGGTGATGCTCTTCCACAAAGCCTCCATTAAACACAACACACATATGGATTCCCAAAACAGAGAGGGAGAATGGGATCAAGTGTCCCTGGACACAGCAGCACCCCTCAGTGGCACAACAGACAGGTCTAAAGCCATTGCTGCTCCAGCAAAGCAACATCACACACACACACCACCCCACTCAGCTCTGTCTGGATGCTTCTGTGCAATTCACCTCCCTCAGGCTCTGAGCAGCACATAAAAGGTGCTCCAACTCCAAAAGCAACCACAGCTCAACACCCAACTTTAATGGCAAAGGCTGCTGATGTCCCACAGGTATTTACACACTACACAGGTGACAGGGAAACATCTCAGCACGGTCCTGGGAGCTGGAGGAGAACCATGCCTCAGGCACTGACTCATTTTTACATTGTGGGGATAGCAGATGAAGATAGGGAGAAGAGGAGGCAATGATAGAAAGGGTATTGCTCTCTGTTTCCACCAAGTCACACAACATCACCCTGCTCCTCTGAGGAAGCAGCTGCCACAACCTTCCCCCCACTCACCTGCTCTCCTTTGTCCCCCTTGCTGCCCTTCTGGCCAGGCTCCCCAATCTCACCCTGCCAGGGACAAAGGGGCACAGTTAGTCCACTTGGTGACACCACCTCCACATCTCAGCATTCAAGCCATGGTCCTGCATGGTGTCTGCAGCCTCACCCCAAAGATGCCAATTGCCACAGAGATACCCCAGGAAGTTCTGACACAGGATGGAGTTTTGGCCACTCCAGGTGTAACCAAACCCTTTCACATCCTAGAACTTTCCTCAGCTGCCATGTGCTGCAAGAAGCATTTTGCAGACCTCACCAGCAGTGATGAGTTTCCCAAGATTCCTCCAGTCCAGAGGGGCTTAAGGAGAGAGTAAGGAAGGGTAATTAATTTGGCAAGACCATGCCCCCATGGGCAGGCCACCTACTATAGGCTTCAGGGGAGGCTAGATGGATTGCAGCAAGTGGTTTGGCTGGCAGAGGGTGCCCACTGCTGACCTCATGGGAGTGCAAACACCACAGAATATCCAACCCAACACAGTGGCACAGCATGGTGGCAATGGGGCACACTGCCCAGTTCCTTCCCAGAGTGACCCTGCACAGCAGGGAACAGCTCCCACCTTGTCTCCATCCTCTCCAGGAGGGCCAACAGGACCTGCTGGACCTGGCAGTCCCACTGGGCCCTGGATGCCATCTCGACCAGCTGGTCCTTGAGGACCTTTCTCACCCTGGAAGAACAAGCAGGTAGGTCACACAGGGCTCTCCTCCACCCTTCCAACCAACCCCTTACATCCCATTAAGGTTTTCTTCAGCTGCTAATGACCCCAGACTGATCCCTGGGTATGCACAGCCAAACTGGTTTCCAGCTGATATTTCACCAGGCTCTTTGTGCTCACTCTCTGAACCCTGACAGAATTTCTGTCTCAGGAGATAAAGGAAGAACAAACAACTCTAAAGGGTGAATACCCAGAACACAGCTGCAATTTCACTGCCATAGCAATAAAAGCAGATTTAATCTGAACTTCCTGCCATCTCTCTCTGGGTGACAAACAAGACACCCAACTAATTTCCACTCCCACAAGTCAGTTTCTACTGATGCTGGTCCTGGCTCCCTGCCTCATCCCCAACTACAAAGGGTTTCCCAGGGGGCTCTGAGCTTCTGGATGAAGAAAAACACCCAAAGTATTCTCAAAGCCATCTCCTGCACTCACCCCCAACTAAATGTCTCTCAGGAAGCTCTCAGTTCCTTCTTGAGCTTCCAGAATCTGAAGGGGGCTACAAGAAAGCTGGGGAGGGACTTTTTAGGGTGTCAGGGAGTGATAGGACTAGAGGGAATGGGTCCAAGCTTGAGGAGGGGAAATTTAGATTAGATGTTAGGAAGAAGTTCTTCCCCAGGAGGGTGGTGAGACACTGGCACAGGTTGCCCAGGGAGGTGGTGGAAGCCTCATCCCTGGAGGTTTTTGCAGCCAGGCTGGATGTGGCTCTGAGCAACCTGCTGTGGTGTGAGGGACTTGATGATCTTGAAGGTCTTTTCCAACCTGGCTAATTCTGTGATTCTGTGTCCCTGCCCACTGCAGGGGGGTTGGAACTGGACAGTCCTTGGGGTCCCTTCCAATGCTGACAATTGTGTGACTATCTGATTCTGTGTGACTGTCAGGGTGCTGTGCTTTCAGAGGGACAGAACCAGGGCAGCCCAGCCCAGCCCAGGCTCTCCTGGCCACACATGAGAGCTGTTCTGTGTGCCTGGGGAGTCACAGCTGTGCCAGGGCTGCCTGCTGAAGAAGGCTCCTGAGAAGGACCAGATGGCAGGGCTCAGCCAGGGCTCCTGCTGAGAACAGCAGCCAGCAGGAGTGGGGAAGTGATTGTGCCACTCTGCTCAGCCACACCTCCAATGCTGGGTTCAGGTAGGCACCACTCACACTGAGGGGCTGGAGGGTGTCCAGGGAAAGGCAACCAAGCTGGTGAAGGGTCTGGAGAACAGGGCTGGGGAGGAGCAGAAACAAAGCTGCTGGTGAAGGGTCTGGAGAAAAAGTCTTATGAGGAGCAGCTGAAGGAATTGGGGTTGTTTAGTGTGGAGAAAGGAGGCTGAGGGGAGACCTCATTGCCCTCTACAACTCCCTGAAAGGAGGTTGGAGTGAGGTAGGGTTGGGTCTCTTCTCCTTAGTATCAGGTGATGGAAGGGGAGGAAATGGCCTGGAACTGTGCCAGGGGAGGGTTAGGTTGGAGATTAGGAAAAATTTCTTTGCTGCAAGAGTGGTCAGGGATTGGATAAGGCTGCCCAGGGAGGTGGTGGAGTCTCCTTCTCTAGAGACTTTGAAAACCTGCCTGGGTGTGTTCCTGTGTGACCTGCCCTAAGTGATCCTGCTCTGGCAGAACTTAATGATCTCCAGAGACCCCTTCCAACCCCTGACACTGTGATTCTGTGATTTGGGCTCAGTGGAAACTGCTGCTGCTGTTGTGTCCCAGTAAGTGGTGCTGGGGTTGGATCACCGTCCTGCCCAGAGGCTTGTCCTGTGGCTGCTGTCACCAGGAGGTCACATCTGCTGTCATTTCCCCTGTTCAGTTCTCATCTCTTCTTGTTGCCTGAAGACATCTTGGTCCCTGGGACCTTGCCCATTTTTGAGGGCACAGTGTCAAGGACAGTTGAGCAGCCAACCTTAGGTGGTTTGATGCACCCAAGATGAGAAAATTCCTTCCTAACTGAACCTTCCTTACCCCCACCCCAGGGAACACCTCCATGCTCAGCTGCCTACTGCACACATTTCTATGTGCTCCCACAGCTGTTCCTCTTTGGGCTGGTACTTACTGGAGCTCCCTTTTCACCAGCAGGTCCTGCAGGGCCCTGGGGGCCAGGTCGCCCTGGCAAGCCTATGGGGCCAGCTGCTCCCGCAGGACCACGCTCACCAGGAGAGCCCTGTTGGGAGAAGAAGGAAGGAAGCATTAACTGCAGCACTTAGCTCCATCTCCATACAGACAGAAAGCAATCCAGCAGGAGGATGCTGCTGGCACATCCTCAGGAAGTGAGGGCATTTGAAGGGGTGTCTACCACATCCTGCTTTGGTACCATCAGCCTAAGAGGTCACGCAGAACTTTTCTTAATTAAAACCCCTGGAAGGGATGGATGCTCCCCTGGGTGGTGCAAAGGAGCTCAGTTCCTGGGGGGGTCATTATCAGCTTGAAACAAGAGCATGAGCCACTCCATGGCCAGTGCAGCAGGGGGGTTGGGTGATGGCTATTTCCTTCCAAGGAAGGCTGCACTAAGCAACGAATCTCAAGCAAAGACAACTTTTAGCAGGGGGCTTAGAAGCAAAACACTCAGTGTTCACAGTCACTCTGGTTCCTTCAAGCTTGTCATGCCTGTTCCCAGCTGACACCAGAAAAAGGCTGAGCTGCTACACCCATATCTGGTAAAAGAAAGCAACAGCCAGCAGGTCCTTGGTGAGAGCAAAGGAAACAACAGCTCAAGCACCGAGCACTGACTAACCCTCCAGGCTGCCTTGCCAAGCTTGTAAATGTCTTAGGTGGTGCCTGTAAGGGCAAAGATACTCACTGCTGGACCTGGAGGGCCTGGAGGACCTTCATTGCCTTTCAGCCCTGGAGAACCCTGGAAGGAGGAGAACAAAGTTATGGTGGGAGGTGAGCGCTGCACCACCTGAGCATCCTTCTCGCTGGAAGGACGGAGCAGGCTCTACTCACAATGGGGCCAGGGAGACCTCTCTCTCCAGGGAAACCTCGCAAGCCAGGGGGACCATCCTTCCCTGGGAGGCCAGCAGGACCTGGGTCACCCTGCAATGACAGTGAGAAAGAGCTGAGGAGCTGCAGACTCCAGAGAGACCCAGCTCCTCCCTCTGGGCTCAAGTCGTGGTGAGATGCTGTGCCTGCTCTGACCCATCCCTCTCCAGCTCTGGGAGAGGGGCAGGTGGCCAGGCTTGCACAGCAGTAGGCTGCTGGTCCCTACCTTTGTCCCTTCTTTTCCAGTGAGGCCAGGAAGACCTTGTTCACCTGGGGGACCTGGAGGGCCAGGATGGCCCCGTTCACCCATTGGCCCAGTCTCACCAGTCGGACCCTGAAGAAAGAGATGGAGGATATCAGCCCAACCACCAAAGTGCAGTCTATCAGTTCAGCCCTTCAGGCTGCAATGGGATGGAAGATGCTGCTTCTCCTAGCTGTCCCTTGCAGTGCCACCAGGAATCCCTGCACAGATATCTCCTTTGGTATCTTTGAGAAGGGATCTGATCAATGCTGATCAATAGCTAAAGGGTGAGGAGCAAGAGGATAGGGACCAGACTCTCCTCAGTAGAGTCCAGCAACAGGAGAAGGGGCAACAGGCACAAACTGCAACCCAGGAGGTGCTGCATGAACACGAGGAGAAACTCCTTTGGTGTGAGGGTGCCAAAGCCCTGGAGCAGGCTGCCCAGAGAGGTTGTGGAGTCTCCTCCTCTGGAGAGATTCCAAACCCAGCTGGACATTGAGATCCTGGGCAAGCTGCTGTGGGTGCCCCTGCTTTAGCAGGAGGGTTTGCCTGGACAATCTCCAGAAGTCCTTCCACCCTCCCCACCATGCTGGGATGCTTTGATCTAAAGGAACCTTTGTTTGGAAGTGAGCAACATTGCCCTTGACAGAGCAGAGGCCCTGGGAACCCCTGGAATGAAAATGTTCACATAGAGGAGATATTATTACTACAATTATTATGCTTAGGCTTGCCTTTTTTTTTTCTTTTTTTAATTGAAGACTTCCCAAGCACTCTACAACAGTGATAATTCTCCCTTATATGGCCCATAAATAATGGATGAGGCCATTACTCCACCACAGTTACTGCCTGCCTCTGTGCCACATGCAGGCACTAAGGGTGCTGAGTCTCACAGAAGCACAGAAGGTTCCCAAGTGGCCTATTTTGGAGGAGATGGGGGGAAGAAAAATCCCAAATAACCCAGATGCACAAGCCTAGAACATCCCAGCACGCTGGTGTTCACTGGGATGGTGGTTGGGACTCATGTCCTTAGTGCAAGCACAACCACAGCATCACCAACCACAGAGCAGGGGAACCTCTGCAGCACAGCCAAAGAAAACTGCCAGAGAACCTAATTTGCACTTGAGAAGACAAGACACAGGGCAGGGAATTGCCCTTAATCAGGGAGTTTACAAACCAGGGACCTTACACTTTCATTAAAGAGGACAAATTAATTGCATTCTAATTAAAGAGTAACCTCCCAAGCAGTTCAGGAAAGAAGACTCAACCCAAAGCCTGCTCCTGCTCACTCCAGGGCTCTGCCTACAAAGTTGATCCACGAGCTTTGTGGGCTTGTGCCTAGGGGGCACAGATTCTGCTTGTGCAGTTACTACTTCCAGACTGCAGAAGGGGTTTTTGGTTTTCTTTTTTGGTGACTAAAAGAGAACCAGCCCAGCTCTGACAGAATCTGGCAGCACTTTACACTGAAGAGGGATGGATTTCCTCCCCATGACAGGCAAGAGCAGCCTTGCATCAGGCTTACACTGCCCTCAATGCCCCAGCAGCTGTACAGCCCTCTGAGATCTCCTTCATCTCTCTGCCTGCTTAAAGTCTTTTGCTCAGCTTGTGTGCAGCTGGGCTCTCTCTCATCCTACACCAATTTGACACCAATGTAGCTCTCCTGAGCTCACAGGAGCCACCTGATGTACAGCAGCTTTCTAAATGCCACCCTACCCCCTCAAAACAAGGTAGGCTGGGACCCACTGGGGGAGTTCACAGCCTGCTCAGGAATTTCAAAGCCATGGAGCTTGCTTCAATGTGACTTTGCCTTCCCTGGAAGAGGGGCCTCTGTGCTGCACAACTTGTGGTCCCCATCAGCTCCAGGTGAGTCACCAGAGCTGTGAGAGCCCCCTGAGCCAAACCAGTGGAGATGAGTTGGTCTAAGCAAGAGTATTTGTTTCTTACCTGAGGGCCTACAACACCAGGAGGTCCTGGAGGGCCAGTCTTGCCTTGGAAACCCTGTTAGAGAAAGGGAAAAGGAAAAGAGATGAGACTTGTGCCAAGAAGTGCTCCAGTGAGGGTCAGAGACTGCCACCCAACTGTTCTTCTTCTGTGGAACTGCTGACCAGGAATGGATGGAGAAAAGGAAAAGAAAGAGATGAGACTTGTGCCAAGAAGTGCTCCAGTGAGGGTCACAGAGTGCCACCCAACTGTTCTTCTGTGGAACTGCTGACCAGGAATGGATGGACACCCAAAGAGAAAAGAAACAAGAACTCAAACAGAAGGTGGAAGGTCTTTGTAGATCTCTACAGGGGTGAAACAGAGGAAGGAAAAGGAATTCTCCAAGCTCAGCTCTGCTGTGGTTTGGCTGAAGGACTGGCCATATATATATATATATATATATAATATATATATATATATAAACATTTGCTGTGCTCATAAAGCCTACAGAGGAAAGGGCTGGTGGAAAGTCAGAGTGGAAAGTGCTGAGAAACTCTTAAAAGCCATTTATTTCCCTTCTGCTCCCTGTTCTGGCACTGCTTGTGGCTTAGCTTTGCTGTGAGGCTTAGCTTTACTTTAAGGCTTAGCTTCCAGGAGCTCAGAGGCTGGGTAACCATCTTAGAATCATAGAATCAGTCAGGGTTGGAAGGGACCACAAGGATCAGCCAGTTCCAACCCCCCTGCCATGGGCAGGGACACCTCACACTACAGCAGGCTGGCCAGAGCCTCATCCAGCCTGGCTGCAAACACCTCCAGGGATGGAGCCTCAACCACCTCCCTGGACAACCCATTCAGGCTCTCCCCACTCTCATGGGGAAGAACTTCTTCCTTATGTCCAGCCTGAATCTCCCCACTTCCAGCTTTGTTCCATTCCCCCCAGTCCTATCACTACCTGATATCCTAAAAAGTCCCTCCCCAGCTTTCTTGTAGCCCTCTTCAGATCCTGGAAGGCCACAAGAAGGTCACCTTGGAGCCTTCTTCTCTCCAGACTGGACAGCCCCAACTCCCTCAGTCTCTCCTCATCAGAGATGTGCTCCCACTTTTGGCACTGGCAGCACCAATCTCCAGCCCCACTGAAGCCCACAGCCCACCAGCCTTGGGGATCAGTGCTGCATGAAGCTTTGATTTCCTCCATCAACACTTGCTGAAAGAGATTCCCAAATGTGGCTCTCTTCAGCTGCTGAGGAGCAGCAAAGTCCCCAGGACAGCTTCCTCTGAGGCCATTTTGAAGAGTGACAATAAGGAACTCTCAGCACTGCCATTGTTTAGCTCTCCTAAGCCTCTCCTGTTAAAAGCACATTAATTACCATTCTAGCTCAGGCTGACAAGCTTGAGAAACGTCACTTAGGGCACTTAGAGGCTATTTTCTCACTGCCACAAAAGAGGATCAGATAAATCCCAAGCCAAGAGGGAATGTGTCATGTTGGAAAAAAAAAAAAAAGAAAAAAAAAACCCCAAACCCCAAAACCCTACACTCAATGCTATTTGAGCTGTCTGCAGATGACAGAAAAGATTCTGTCATCGAGGGGTTGGGTAGGGGAGAAAAGAAAAAAAAAAATCATCTGGGTGAAATAAATGTAGAATTGAAGCTCTTCTTGTTGAAAAAGATCTCAGCCAGTTCTGTGCAGGACTTTTCTTATTAAGCTGAAAGAGAAGAGGGTGGAGGGGTGGGGAGGGAAGAGGTGAGGGGGGTTCAGTTTTATCCTGTTTGAGCCTTGGGCACAAGGGGTTTGAGTATTTTTCATGGGGTTTGGGGTGTTTTGGTTTGTTTTTTTTAGATCTAATCTTTGTAAATCTAATATGGGCAAACATTTCAGCATCCTTCAGCATGCTGGCAAATGAAAAGGCAAATGAAAAAGGGAGGCATTTGACACACAGATTTCAGGTCTAGCTTTTTTTTTTCTGAGGCAGCTGATATGGGCATAGTTTTTAATGTGGGTTTGTGTTTCTTTACTCATCTGGGTTGTTTTTTTTTTTTTGGCATTGGGTAAGGAAAGGGGGACAAAAAAAGAAATAAAAAAGGGGGGGGGCTTCTGCTAGCTGGGTCTGTCCCCCAAGGGGATGCAGGGGAAAGTGATCTGTGCAAGCTTGTAGATGGCACAAATTAACAGAGAGTTTGTCTGCTGGAGGGATTTTCAGAGATTGCACTGGGTTGGAAGGGACCTTCAAAGGTCATCTTGTCAGGTTGAAGGGGCAGCTCCAACTAGAGCAAGCTGCACAGGGCCACATCAAGTCTGATCTTGAATGTCTCCAGGGATGGGGTCTCAACCATCTTCCTGGGCAGCCTGTTCCAGTATTTCACCACTCTCATGGTGAAGAACTTCCTCCTGATGTCCAGCCTAAAACCACCCTGGCTGTAGTTCCAAACCACTGCCCTCATCCTATCGCTGTAAGTCCTTCTGTGCTTGTGATAAGCAAACCACTGCTGCAATGGCTCAAGAGAGACATTAGAAAGTACTTCCAGGACCCCAAATAACTGAAAGTCCATTCCCCATTCCTGTCCAAGCAGACTTGGAGTTTGATGTTTTATTTCAGTCTCAAAAGTTGCTCACAGCAGCTGCAAGCAGAGTTTTCACTGCTCCTCCCAATCTGCATGGAGGTCTCCTGGCTGCTGTAAGAGAACGAAGACTTTGAAAGGTGAAAACTCTCTCTTCATCTCTAAGTTAATGCTGGCCTGAGAACTTTGAGAAGGGGAGGCTGAGGGGAAACCTTCTGGCTCTCCACAGCTCCCTGAAAGGAGGTTGGAGTGAGGTGGGAGTTGGCCTCTCCTCCCTAGTAACAAGGAAATGGCCTCAAGATGTGCCAGGGTAGGGTTAGGTTGGATATTAGGAACCATTTCTTTGCTGCAAGAGTGGTCAGGCATTAGAACAGGCTGCCCAGAGAGGTGGTGGAGTCCCCATCCCTGGAGGTGTTCAAAAATACGTGGCCATGGCACTTTGGGACATGGTTTAGTGGCCATGGTGGTGTTGGGTCAAGAAACTCAAGGATCTTGGATGTCTTTTCTATGACTGTATGTTCAAAAATACCACAACCACTGCCTTCAAGTCAGTCTTATGCTGTATAAATAACTAGCTGGTGTTGTGCTGAGCAGTATTTGCATTGCCTGGCATAGCAAATGCCAGACAAGTTAATTAAACTGTTCTGTGATGTGTTATAGAGGGGGGAAAAATGCATCATGTGCAAAGCCTTTGTAATGCTCCTTTGCTGGGGAAGGCAGTGGAGACAAAAAGCAAAGCTGAGCAGAGGAAATTTGGAGGTTTTCTCTTGTAAAATAAACACAGAACAAAAAAAAAAAAAATCTGCCTGCATGCAGTGTCGGGGAGAGGGACAAACCAACCACAGCCAATGAGCCAAGGAAACAGAATAAATAGCCCCAAAAATGCCTAAGAGAAAGACAGTAATTACTGGATGCAGAGGGCTGCATGGCAGAAGGTTCATTTCTGTCCAGGGTGTATCCTTCAAGCAATAAAAGGTGCAGGAAACAGACCACCAGAGACACAGGGTTTCATCCTTTCCACGTGCCTCATCCTCCTCCTCTGGTGTGAAACAAGGATTGTGTTGGTGCAAGAAAACTTTTGGCAGTGGACAAAGCAGAATGGGGACAACACAGGAGGTACCTCCACAGCCAAGGGCTGCTCCCTGGGATTATTACTTAAGCAAAACTTAGTGAGGCTCTTGTGCATAGCTTGGACCAAAAGGCAGCATCAGCAGAGATGTTTTTCTTCCTGGGATGCTAAGAGAATGACTGAGTTCTCTGCAAGACCCAGTGTGGATAGAAAGAACAGAGCAAAACCATTGCACCCTGAGCTTTGGCCAGGAATTGCCTTCCTCTCAAAACAAGCACTGGCAAAACAGAGCTGTAACTCATTCCTCCTGTGCCACACTTCTTGGCATTGCCCACAAGGTGCATCCAGAAGTGGAAAGTGCTCATTTCTCCCCATTGCAGGCTCCAGAGAAAATAAAACTGCCCCTGACCTAATGCAGCTGGGTGTGGAAAGCTCAGTGAGGGATGGAGCCTGGCTTGCATGAAAAATTTCTGCTGTCACAGCCCCAGAGCTGTGTCTCTGGAAGAGAAAAACCTAAACCCTGCACACCTCCAAAGGACAGAGTGAGAAAGAAAACAGAGATTTGACTTGTAAAGCTCCAAAGAGCAGAGGCACAGCCTTCCCCTCTGGGAGGCCAAAGGGATGAGTGCTTCAGGGAGTCCTTAGGGTACAGAGCCCTTCCAGAAATCATCCCCCCACTGCTTCTCCACCTCACCAGTGCAAGAGCCACACCAAGTGCTGGTGCTGACCCACCCAACATCCTCCCACCTCACAAGATGCTGCATCTGCTGCAGCCACCACGGCAGAAACTGCCTCCAGTGCTGGTCACTACACCTCCATCCCTGTTCTCTCTCTGTGCATGGCATTGTGTTGACCTCCACAACCTACTAAAGGGACAGAAAGAGAGGAGCTAGTGGAGAACCTCCACATGAACCATCACCACAGCAACCTGTCCTGCTCAGAAGAGGGCTGCTTCTCACAGACCCTCCCTGGGGAAGCTGGGGAGACACAGACCTCCAGGGGAACCAAACATGTGGCCACATCTCCCCAGCTGCACAGGAGGGTTTAGAAAAACTCAATAGCAAGGCAAGACTCAGGACTAGTGAGCTGCCCACAATATTTTGGCTACTTACAGTTTCTCCTCTCTGCCCAGGGTGACCAGGCAATCCATCCTTCCCAGGAGGACCCTGCAGCAGAAAAACAAGTTGAGAAAGAACATCACCAAGTGCTCAGCAGTAAAACAGTGATAAGGACTGAATCAAACCTGTCTGCCTTCTTGCACTAGGTCCCATCCATTTTACAGTGAAATGGTGTTGCTCAGAACCCTACAAGATGTGTCCCTCTTCCCACACATCTCCCAAAGGAAAGATTTATCTTGCAGGTTTACAGTGGGAGCAAGCTGCTCACCCCTGGGAAAGAAATCACTCCAAAGGAAAGGTTTCTGAGGTCTCCCACCAGTGGATAATCATTGCAGAGACACAGGAGGTACTCTGCTGTGCTGTCCTCCCAGGGGAGGGAGGGGAAAGAAAGAACAGAGCAAGAATGAAAGATCCCAGAGATATTGAGTCATTAGGAAGTGAGCATTTAGAATCAGCTGCAATTTACTTGGCTATTTAAAAGCTGGAACTGTGGGGTTATTATCAAGATGTCTCAGTAAAGCCTTTTTTATTGGGCATGTTCCTGCTTGTCAGGGAAGCAGCTAAGACTGAGCTGGCAGAGGCAGCCCACAGCTGGGTGGGGAAAGCTTTCTCTATCCCTTTGCAGTGTTCTAGAAAGAGAGTTACTTACAGGGGGGCCTTTTGGTCCTGGAAATCCAGTTGGTCCTTGAGGCCCTGGTGGTCCCTGGGATGTAAAGCAAGCCAAAGAAACAAACCAAAACAAAACCCAAGGTGGTTAGGGAACATTAAATGCTTTACTCTGCCACACTAGCTCTGTGTGAACAGCAGATGAGCACAAAGAGCATAGAATGCATTGGGTTGGAAGGGACCTTTAAGGGTCATTAGTCCAACCCCACTGCTGTGAGCAAGGACAGTCCCAGCCAGGGGAAACTGCAGCAGATGAGGCTGAGCTCATGCAAGTCCCAAGGTTTCAATGCTTTCCACCTGGTGTGCTGTGATCTAGGACAAGCAGCCTGAGGTCCCAGAGGTGGTCCTCCAGAAAAGCTCTGCTTGTCTGCCCAAGCCCCATGGGTGGCTTTTCCCATGGAGTGAGGCTTACACAGCACACCCAAGGTCCCCTTTGAGCCTTCCTTGGAGAGCTCAGCAAGAACCTAAGTGGTATAGGTGACCTGTGAGACTTCTCTCCACACAAGCACCTTCCACCTCCTATCTCCAAACTGCTTTGTCCTTTTTGCTGCCCAAGAGATGTGCTAAGCTGCATCCTGGCTCCCACTCTCTGCCCACCCAATGTGGGACTTGATAGGGGCTTGCTTGCCCTAAGCACCATCCCATGGCAGGGAGGTTGAAGCAGATGATCCTCAAGGCCCCTTCCAACCTAAACCATTCTCTGAATCTATGAATCTCAGCCCTGCAAAGCCTCCCTGTCTGCCCTGTTAAACCAACAGGCGTGGACCAAGCCCTGCTTTATCCCCACTGAATCTCCTTACCCTTTCACCAGGAGGTCCAGGGGGGCCATCACCACCAGAGTTGCCCTTTTAGGAGGAAGAAACAAAACAACACACCATTAAAAACAGATCTATACCTGCTGCTGCACACAAAGACTTCAAATGGCACCAAGCCCCATGGTGACACCACATCCCACCAGCTCCCCTGGGCCCTCTTGATTAATAATTCTGCCTGAGGAGCAGCACCCAGTGACAAATGAGCAGCTGCTCCTTTCTCCCCCCACCCCCCACCTTGCTTAATAAAAATCCAGGAAAGGTAAGATCAGAGAGCTCAGGATATCTCCAGCACATCAGGATACCTCCCCTCTGAGAGATAAATGCCACCACAGAGCCCCAGGTATTTATCAAAACTTGATGCCAACACAAAGCTGGGACATTTATTTTTAATGCCAGCAGCTTGCTGGTGACAACAACTCACTACAAAAGCTTTGTTCCCAGCATGACCAGAGATTGATGGTCACTTAATGGAGCTCTGCAGCAGGTTCTGAAGCTGAGTGTGGCTGGTAGAAAAAGACTTCTTTTGCCCAGTGACCAATCCTGGGCACAGAGTGTGCAGCTCAGCAAGGTGCAAGGTTCTGGAGTCCAGAAGCAATACACAGCCCTGTGCCCAGGGCACAGCTTGAGGCCTCCAAGGTGCTTCAAGTGCTGCTTGAACACCAAGAAAAAGGGCCTGGGGGAAGTGTCAGAGGATGGCAGGGTTGTGCTGGTTCCTGAGGTGGGAGTGCTCCTTCTGGTTGCCACCTCCCTTCCTTCCTGCAGGCATTTGATGTCCTGCTGAGGCATGGGCCAACACATTTTTAGGACCTGTGCCTATACTTCAGGGGTGGGTTAGGAGCCATCTGGCTGGACAATGAAGATCAGGGGAGAAGGGTCTCTTAGCAGAGGGTCTCTTATACCAACACTTCTTCAGAGAGATCCATCCAACAGGCTCCCCAAAACTCACCTTTGGGCCAGGTTTCCCAGTGCTTCCCCTAGGGCCTCTTTCCCCACGTGGACCCTTAAAAAGACACAGAAGATGACATTTTAGGGTCCTCTTGCTCCCCACTTTGTGACCAGGCAAAGCAGCCAAGCTACACCAGGTCACCACAAGCAGTCCCACCAGCAGCAGGGAGAGGATAGGAGCCTTTGGCACTGCCTCTAAAAGGTCTGAAGACTTCAAACTGTGTTTGTTGGTGACCCCAGCCCCAAATCACTCTGCCCCCTCTGCTTAGCTTAAGCTGCTGAAGGCCAGGTCCTCCCCAGTGAGGACACAAATCAGATCACCCTTTCCCCCCTGGCCTGAGGAAGCTTTCAAAATGCACAAGGGTGAGGAAAAGGCTCAGTACCGTTGGACCTCGCTGCCCCCTTGGACCTGGTTTGCCAGGTGTGCCCTGCAAGGAGAAAGAAGCAGAGAGTTAGTGGTCAGCACCACAAGGTGAGCTCACAGCAGATGAACCTGCAAAGGACCCTACTGCACACAAACTGTCCCCAAAACCTCTCCAGTTTGGCAGTTCCCATTTGCAATGAAAAAGGCAAGAGAGGGTTGGACTTTTGTCTCCTGATTCTTGGATTTATTTTCATTCATCCTCCTTGGGAGAGGTCTGGATGGTAAATCCCAATGCCTAGGTGATGTAGAATGGCAGAATCCTTTTGGCTGGAAGAAAGCTTTCAGCTCATCAAGTCCAACCATTTGCTCAGCACTGCCAAAGCACCACTAAAGCACGTCCCTCAGCACCACATCTCCACGGCTTTGAAACCCCTCCAGGGATGGGGACTCCACCACTGCCCTGGTTCAAGGCAGTTCCTGTTCCGGGCCTTGAGAACCCTAGTGAGGAAGAAATTATTCCTCATGTCCAACCTAATCCTCCCCTGGCACAACCTGAGGCCACTTCCTCTCTTTCTATCACTTTTTACCTGGGCTGAGACCAACCCCTGCCTTGTTCCAAGCTCCTTTCAGGGAGGTGTAGAGAGCAATGAGGTCTCCCTTCAGCCTCCTCTTCCCCAGGCTGAACAACCCCAGGTCCCTCAGCTGCTCTTCACAAGACCTGTTCTGCAGACCCTTCACCAGCTTCTTTGCCCTTCTGATAAAGGCACAGGACGAGGCACAGCACAGTGGAGTTGGTGGCACTGGTCCTTGGGGAAGGGCTGGTGCCTAGGGAAGGGCTGATGCCTAGGGAAGGGCTGGTCCTTGGGGAAGGGCTAAAGCCACACAGGACTGTGCCTGTGGGTGAATATAGAATCAGTCAGGGTTGAGGACCTCAAGGGACCTCAAGGATCATCTAGTTCCAACCCCCCTGCCATGGGCAGGGACACCTCACACTAGGTCAGGCTGGTCCTTGAGGAAGGGCTGGTGCCTAGGGAAGGGCTGGTCATGGAATCATAGAATTGTAGGGGTGGAAGGGACCTCAAGGATCATCTAGTTCCAACCCCCCTGCCATGGACAGGGACAACTCATACTAGATCAGGCTGGTCCTTGGGGAAGGGCTGGTCCTTGGGGAAGGACTGGTCCTTAGGGAAGGGGTGGTCCTTAGGGAAGGGCTAAAGCCACACAGGACTGTGCCTGTGGGTGAATATAGAATCATAGAATCATAGAATCAGTCAGGGTTGGAAGGGACCTCAAGGATCATCTAATTCCAACACCCCTGCCATGGACAGGGACACCTCAAGCTAGATCAGGCTGGTCCTTGGGCAAGGACTGGTCATAGAATCATAGAATTGTTAGGGGTGGAAGGGACCTCAAGGATCATCTAATTCCAACCCCCCTGCCATGGACAGGGACACCTCACGCTAGGTCAGGCTGGTCCTTGGATAAGGGTTGGTCCTGACACCACCACACACACATGTTCCAAGCCCTGTGCTGATGAGCGTCTGAGGAGGGCCAGCAGCAGAGCAGGGCTCCTGCTCCCAGCAGTTGTTTTCCACCACACCAGTCAATTAAGCTGCCCCACATGTTTACAAATCTGCCTTCATCTCCCTGAACTTGGAGCTCCCCAAGTAATTGAGGACATTGTTTTGCAGCAGCGCCCCAGCAGCAGGCTCATCAGAGCTGACAGATGTGCCTGGCTGCCCGGAATGGGGGACTGTGATTAATCCTGACAGCAGGGAGACAGAGATGGCTGGGGCCTAAAGCTGGCAGCATGTTAAGCTCCATTACCCTGAGCCTCACAGAAAACCAATGGCCCAGAGTCTGCTCCCTGGAAATGCTGCTTCGGGGAGTGCCAAGGTGCTGAAATCATTCCCACGGCTTCAACTTTCTCCTTTGGGTTCTGCTGGCCACTACTGCTAGTCAGCATCTGGGGAAAGGGAGGGAAGGAGGGATGGGGAGAGGGAAGAGGGGAAGGGAAGGGGGGAACGGGGAAGGGGGAAGGGGGAAGAGGGAAGGGGGAAGGGGGAAGGGGGAAGGGGGAAGGGGGAAGGGGGAAGGGGGAAGGGGGAAGGGGGAAGGGGGAAGGGGGAAGGGGGAAGGGGGAAGGGGGAAGGGGGAAGGGGGAAGGGGAAGGGGAAAGAGGGAATTGGGAAGGGAAGAGGGAAGGGAAGAGGGAAGGGAAGAGGGAAGGGAAGAGGGAAGGGAAGAGGGAAGGGAAGAGGGAAGGGAAGAGGGAAGGGAAGAGGGAAGGGAAGAGGGAAGGGAAGAGGGAAGGGAAGAGGGAAGGGAAGTGGAATGGGGAAGAGGAATGGGGAAGCGGAATGGGGAAGAGGAATGGGGAAGAGGAATGGGGAAGAGGAATGGGGAAGAGGAATGGGGAAGAAAGAGGGATGGAGAAAGGGACAAGGGAAGGAAGAGGGAGACAGGGTGAAGGGGGAGGAAGGGGACTTGCTTTCTGTTTCTATGTAAGGAACACAGGCTGCTTAAAATATCACTTGCCATTTTCTGCCCCAAATCCATCATCTCACAACATTGCCTCCTCCTAGTTGGAGCTCATTAACCAGGCAAACATAAAACAGGAGCTGGAAAACTTTACAATCAACTTTCCATAACCTACTAAAATTAGTCCTGCTGAATCCTCCCCTTGTTCTGTGGCTCCATTTAACAAACCCTGCTGGCTTACCCTCTTCTTTTCCTTAATTTTAATTAATTACAAAAATCAGTTTCAAGTGCTCCAGCTGCTTTTCCTTGAGCTACAGGAGGCTAAATCCAGAGCAGGTGGAGAGGAGTGTGTGCCTCCTCCCTGCAGGTACCCCCCTACGCTCTTCTCCTTCTTCCTCAATTCTATTTTTAAGCAGATTTTTTTTTTCTTCCCCAACCTCCTCCCCCCCTCCTGCTTATTGCTATCATTAATCATGCATACAGCACTGTGTACTGTTGCAAAGAATTTATGTAGCACTATAAATGTGCACAGCCCTATATTTTTCAAACAGGGAGGTGGGGGGAAGGCATCTACATTCAGATTCTTTTCCTAGGCACCCAAATAAATGGTTGGATTTTGGTTCCTCCACACACCCCTCAGGCTCTGTCAGAGCAGGGAGATCTATTACCCCATGCTAATGGCTGGGGTCTATTAGCTCTAAAAATAAGATCACTTATTCATGTCTAACTATTGATTTCATGATCAGCTTCTGAAAAAAACATCTCAAGCAGGCTCACCCCAGCTGCAGGCAGCTGGGTGAGAAGAGGCATGGGACCACCAGCTGCTCACCAACACTATCATCACAACTAATAGGTCACACTTCTCCAAATGCACTCAATGACTTCTTTCGGGGTTTTTTTGGGGGTGTTTGTTGTTTGTTTTTTTTTTTTTTTTCTACCCCTTTCCATTTTTAACTCTGCCAGATGTTCTGTGCAACTGAACAGCCAGGAGCTGCAGTCCCAGCTTTGAGGAACTTCAGCGCTGCAGCACCAAAACTGAGCTGCCCACACTGGTGCTGGTAGGATTCATAGATTCAGAGAATGGGTTGGGTTGGAAAGGACCTTAAAGATCATCTGGTTCCAACCCCACCTTCCACTAGCCCAGGGTGCTCAAGTCCTCATCCAACCTGGCCTTCAACACCTCTGGGGAGGGAGCATCCACAACCTCCCAGGGTAACCTGTTGGCAGCATCTCCCCACCCTCACTGTGAATGATTTCTTCCTAATCTCCCCTCTTCCAGCTCCAATCCATTCCCCTCTCATCCTATCCCTACAAGCCCTTGCAAAAAGTCCCTCCCTGGCTTTCTTGCAAAGCCACTTTCAGGTGGAGGAAGGCTGCTCCAAGACTCCCCTGGTGCTGCTTTTCTGCTTTTGTGTTTCGTTTTTGTTATTATTTAAAGGCTTGGGAAGCCTGTTTAGGCTGCTGAAATAATGAGCTGGAAAGCCTTCCTTCCATCCTGAGCTGAAAAGCCTTCCTTCCACCCTGAGCTGATGAGAAGCATAAGAGAAATGTGTGATCCATATTAGTTTGGACACATAAACAACAGCAGCAGAGTAGCAGAGCAGTGATGCCATGTTAAAAAAAAAAAAGAAAAAAGAAAAAAAAAGGAAAGGCAAACAAATGATATTTTTTTTTTTTTTTTTTTAGGGAGGGAGGAAGGGGGGAGTTGTTTCAACTGCAAATTGTCTTATTCCACAATGCACTGGAGAAGCAAATCTTAGAAACTCTCTTTCTTGGCTCTATGGTGAACGTGCTCATAAAGAAAGAGCAAATTGAGTGGGCAGGGGAGAAGCAGGGGGGTTATCAATCAGCCTCCAGGAGGCTTCCATTAAGCTGATGGCCTCTGTTTGGGTTTGGTATGCTGGGATCCCAGCTCAGTCTTACTGGTCTGGAGGGAATTGGTTTGCACTTGTTTAAAGTCAGGAGGGGCAAAAAAAAAAAAAAGGGGGAAAAAAAGAGAGGGGGGGAAAGGAGAGGGGGGGGGAAAGGAGAGGGGGGGGAAAGGAGAGGGGGGGAAAGGAGAGGGGGGGAAAGGAGAGGGGGGGAAAGGAGAGGGGGGGAAAGGAGAGGGGGGGAAAGGAGAGGGGGGGAAAGGAGAGGGGGGGAAAGGAGAGGGGGGGAAAGGAGAGGGGGGGAAAGGAGAGGGGGGGAAAGGAGAGGGGGGGAAAGGAGAGGGGGGAAAGGAGAGGGGGGGAAAGGAGAGGGGGGGAAAGGAGAGGGGGGAAAGGAGAGGGGGGGAAAGGAGAGGGGGGGAAAGGAGTGCTGATCCCTGTCTCTGCTCCTCACACACAAAATCTACCCAATTTTTCCCGAAATTCCTGTCTCCTTCCTTCACACCAAAGGTTTTGGGGATGGCAGCTGCACTGTTGCCCAATCCAGAGCTCACCATGGCCAAGGAGAGGGACAGTGGCCAACAGGCACTTCTCAACCCATGAGCCAGACCAGTAGAGCTTCTGAACTTGAAACACAAAAATGCCTTTTTAGTTCAAACTGAAGGAGTGTGTGACATGGAAAAACATCCTCATTGCCTCCTCCTAGGAGCACAAACCTCATTTAGGATCCAAGTGAGCAAACTGCTGATTTTCTGTCTCATTACTTGATCCTGATGTTGGGCCCCATCCCAGCACACCTGCTCCCTCCTCAACCTCTTTCAGGCTGGACATTGCCAACATTCAACCAACCTAACCCCTGGGGGGGGTTCCCATCTTATAAATGACCAGCCCCTGATCCCTGAAAGGATTCACATCCCAGTGAATGGCTTGAGTTGGAAGGGACCTTAAAGATCATCTAGCTCCAACCCCTCTGCATTGGCCAGGGACACCTCCCTCTAGAGCAGGTTGCTCAAAGCCTCATCCAGGCTGGTCTTAAACACTTGCAGGGATGAGGCATCTACAGATTCCCTGGGGCAACTCATTCCAGTGTTCTACCACCCTCAGACTAAAGATCTTTCCAAATGTCCAATCTAAATCTGCCCTGCTCTCATTTCAAACCATTGCCCCTTGTCCTGTCTCTAGGACCTCCGCTCTCCTATGAGGACAGACTGAGAGAGTTGGGGCTGTTCAGTCTGGAGAGGAGAAGGCTCTGAGGTGACCTTCTTGTGGCCTTCCAGGATCTGAAGGGGGCTCCAAGAAAGCTGGGGAGGGACTTTTTAGGATATCAGGGAGTAACAGGACTGGGGGGAATGGAATAAAGCTGGGAGTGAAGAGATTCAGACTGGAGGTGAGGAAGAAGTTCTTCCCCATGAGAGTGGTGAGAGCCTGGAATGGGTTGTCCAGGGAGGTGGTTGAGGCTCCATCCCTGGAGGTGTTTGCAGCCAGGCTGGATGAGGCTCTGGCCAGCCTGATGTAGTGTGAGGTGTCCCTGCCCATGGCAGGGGGTTGGAACTGGATGATCCTTGTGGTCCCTTCCAACCTTGACTGATTCTATGATTCCATGATTCTGTGACAAGTTCTCCTGTCCTGTCTCTAGGACAAGTTCTCCATCCCACCAGAATAAAATGAGTGGAGCAAGAAGGGATGCAAAGCAGCACATCCCTTCCCTGCTTGTGGTGCTGGTGCTCTGCTTCACACCACTCAAAAACTCAGCCCAAGGATTTTCCTGCTGTGTATGTGATAAGGTGGGTGGTAATTACAGGGCTAGACTGAATTCAAGGCTGTGGTGGCAGCTGCCTTATTCATGGCCACCCTTCTGCCTGGCCAGAGCAGAAGGAGAGGAGGAGATGCTGCATTTGTAGTTCAGAATGAAATGAAAATTACTCAGTAAGAAAAAAAAAAAAACAAAACAACAACAAACAAAAAATCAAAATCCACAACCAGAGGGATGGATATAAACCAAATTTCAGTGGCATGATATTAACGCAGCAGAAAATGATTTGTATTTTCTGGGCTCCTATCAAACACAAAGTCATTTCTATTTAAATGAGAGAAAAAAAAAAAAAAAAACAAAACCACCCTAATTCATAGATTGGGTTGGGTTGGAAGGAGCCTTAAAGATCATTTAGTTTCAACTAGACTAGCCATGGGCAGGGGCACCTTCCACTTCCACCCTGAGCCCAGGGTGCTCAAGGCTTCATCCAGCCTGGCCTTGAACACCTCCAGGGAGGGGACATCCACAACCTCCCTGAGCAACCTGTTCCAGTGTCTCCCCACCCTCACTGTGAATGTTTTCTTCCTAATCTCCAGTCTGAATCTCCTCTCCTCAAGCTTCAATCCATCCCCCCTCATCCTATCACTACAAGCCCTCATAAAAAATTCCCTTCCTGGCTTTCTTGTAGGCATCCTTCAGGTACCAGAAAGCTCTCCTCAATCCCCACTATATTTTTTTTTTTTATATATGTCTTTGTGACCAGAGCTGGTGCAGAAGTTTGGACTCTGAATCCCCTAATTCAAACATATCTTCCATGACATGAAAAAAAAGGGAAAAAAAATAATAAAATAAATCAAAACCAGTGCATTGAGACAATTCCAACTCAGGAGCAAACCCTGTGGGGGTGGGATGAGAGGCAGAGGGAAGTCTGGAGGAGGAATCCCCCACATTTTAAAGGTGCTGATGAATTCAGAACAGCTTTACTGATTCAAAAGTGAAGCTTGTAGGAGGGTTTTTTTTTTTTTTTGGTTGTTTTTTTTTTTAAGCTATGTTTTTTGAATCCCAAGTTAGGCTAAAGATGGTTCTTGCTGCTTCTGAACAGATTCACCCATCTCTAATAATTAGTGTTAATTAAAAAGCTCTTCGTGCCCCCGAGCAAAGTCTGACAGCGCAGGAAGGATTTGGGTTTAGAGAAACCTCTTAAAATGTCTGGAGGGAAAAATTGCCACTGCTTAATTGGAAAGCTGCAGAGCTGCCTCTGCTCTCACTGCCATCCTCCTCCCCCAGCAGCTGGCACCAGGAGCTTCTTGCTGGTCCCTGGGCTGGGGATCTCATCCCAAGCTGAGAGCCGCTCGGGTGACCCTCTTTGGGCATCCCCTTAGAATCATAGAGCTGTTGAGGCTGGGAGAGACCTTGGAGGTAGAATCACAGAATCACACACTTGGAGAAGACCTTAAGGTCATCAAGGATAACCATAACCTAACCCTGTACACAACTGTTAGACCATGCCCCTAAGCTCCTCATCCAAATGACCCTGAAACACCTCCAGGTATGCTGACTCCACCACCTCCCTGGGCAGCCTGGGCCAGTGCCTGAGAACGTTTTCTGTGAATAAATGTTTCCTAATCTCCAGCCTGAACCTCCTCTGGCACAACCTGAGGCCATTTGCTCTTCTCCTGGTGCATTTCACAAGAGGCCAGCCCCCACCTATCTCCAACCTCCTTTCAGGGAGTTGTAGAGAGCAATGAGGTCTCTCCTAAGCCTCTTTTGAAGGCTAAACAACCCCTCAGCCATTCCTCATGAGACCTGTGTTCAAAAAGATTTTATTGGCAGCAAAAGCAACCAGAGCACCAGCCCAGCAGTTGCCTGAGATGGAGCATTCCCCACATCCTGCCCAAGGACCTTTTTTTGGAGAGGAAAGAGAAAAAAAACACTCAGCAAAGTGTCCAGATGAAAGCAGCTCTTACCCTTGTGCCCTTCTCACCGTTGGCACCTGGAAATCCTGGGAAGCCAATTGAGCCCTTGGGGAAAGAGCAAAGAGAAGAAAAAGGACTTCAAGACACAGAGAGGCACAACTCACTCCATCCACCCAGCCACCTTCTGGCCTGGAATAACCCCAATAAGAGCCCACTGACATCTACAGCTCCCAAAGCTTTTTTGGTTTGTTTTCTAAGCATCCTTTAATAAAAACAAACCCAAAGACAGACCTGAAATAACCCCCAGAAACTAGAATTCATCCCAAAATAACAAAACAACAACCAAAAATCCTCTCCATGCCTCATTAGGAGGCCTTGCAAATGTCCAAGCCCATAGGTGCCTGGGGAACAAGCAGCCTTTTGGGATATTTTTTTAGCTCCTAAGTCACTACATTGCACATGAAAATTTAACTCCTGGCTTGTTCTTTTCTGCTGGGAGTGCCTGGAGAACAGCTGCTGCTGCTGCTGCTTTTAAAACATGAATTAGTCAAAGAAATGCCATTAAAAACAAAAAAAAAGAAAAGCCAAAACTAACCTCAACCCAACCAACAACCCAACCCTTCCCCCAGATATAAAATGCATATTAAAAACCAACCCAACACCACCACAAGCAGGAAATGAGATAATGAGATAATGAGGTCTCTCCAGTGCTAAACAACCTCTGGTGAGGTTGGGGTTTGGCCTTTTTCTTTTCATCCCAAGTGATGAAAATGAATAATAAGAGAAGGCTTTTGCAAGTAATTAAATAAATAAACAAAGGAATAAATAAGAAAAATCTCAGTCCCCAAAGGCTTCAGGGAAATGGAGAAACTGGGCTGGAGCCTCAGTGTATGGAGGGGAATTCCCAGCTTTGATTTCAAGAGAAGATCTGAGCATGGCCCAAAGGAAGGTGGGTGTCTAGAGAAGGTACCAAGGATGGCTGCAAACCTGCAAATGGCAGCTTTGGTTGAATTTGAATTTTAAACCACCACAGGGGGAAAACCCTGAGTCATTAGGGTATTGTCCTCAATTAATTACTTAACACCAGCTCAGTTCTTCGAAGATACAGAACATAACACATGGAGATGAGACCATTCCACCTATCATGAGGTGTGAACAAGCTCACTTGCAGCCTGTTTATTTTATCCCCATCACCAAAGCAGCCTTGCCCACCCTCTGCCCCACTGCACCTACTTTGCAGGAGACTGAAGTGATGCAGAACCAGTCCCTAAGGGCTGGGAGCTGTTTTTACCCCTCAATAAAACCATCCTGCACGGGTGGGAAGGAAGGACCATGCAATGGGAACTGCTGGTTCCACCTCATCCTACCAGCAGGGGATTGAGTTGGTTGCATGACCCCAGCAGCAGAGCTTAGTGGGTGTCCATGGGGCTCCCCAGCACACCCCAGACCTCCTCAGGGCTGAACCCCTCTGAGTTACCTTTGGGCCCTGCCTGCCTGGGTAGCCGGGCAGTCCTGGCACGCCGAGTTTGCCCTGCAACACACCAGAAAAAAAAAAAAAAGCTGTGTTAGAAGTGGGCAGGAGAGACCTTGCCAGCAGCTTCAGGCTTGGAGATGCCAAGTGCAGAGAAGTCAAGAGCAAAGCAGATGTGACATGGGGGGGAATAAAGCTGTTGGGGCACTGACAGCCCTTTCCTGGGGGAGCCCAGGAGGGTTGAAGCAGGGTGAGCACTGGAAATGTGCTGGGGATCTAGTAGGGAATGGTTATTTTTTGCTACCTTTTTGGGTTTTTCCCAACTGGGAGCACCTAGAAGCTCTACTGGAGCTCATGATACTTCCCATTTCTCCATTTTTGTCCCCTGATATCTTTTTTCTCTCCCCCAAGACATTGAACCCAAGCAGATAACCCCAAAGAGAGCACTGCCTCAACACACTCCAGTCACACCACTGCAGTAAAACCATCCCACTTGGGTCTCCTCTGGTCTTTGTGTTGAACACCACAGGGCAGCCTTCACACAAAGCTCCCACAGCTCCTCTTCATCCTTTTGCCCTTAAAGTGACTGATTACTGCCCTGGCCACCCACCTGAGACACCCAAGTGGGTTTGGTTGTAAAACATCCATCCTCAAGACTCACCTTCTCTCCAGCAGGTCCAAGAGGACCAGGATCTCCATTAGGGCCAGAGCGACCTTTGGGACCTTCAGGACCATCCTCACCACGGGGACCAGGAGGTCCAATTTCCCCCTGTTCATCACAAGAGAAGGGTTGAGGAGCCAGGCACGTCCCAGCCCCCCATGTTTGCTGACAGCAATGCCCTCACAGCTGCAATCAGATACTCCATGGAGTTGCTGATACAACCCTTGGAGGAAGTTGGGCTTCACCAAGAGGCTCAGATGAGACTGTAAATTGCAGAGCATTATCAGAGCACCAAGTTTTCATTCATCCAGCCTGGCCATTATCTCCAACAACAGCCAGCCCTTCCTGCAGCCCAATTATCTCATCTCCATGCAGCACCTCTCCATCAAAACAACCTTCATTAGCTCTGATAGCAACTCACCCTTTTCCCCACCTCCCCCAAGCTCCCAAAGTGCAGTTGGATGTGCAAGCAAAGCCTGGGAAGTGTTTAATTGAGGGTGGAACCAAGCAACTGGAGAAGAAAGCCTGGGCTGGAGTTTTTGTGCTGAAAATCATTAGGAAATCTGAGAGCAGGCAGGACCAAGCTATTAATGTGGATTGCTGTGCCACAGGCTGGCTTGGCACACAAACCAGCAGTTGTCATTTGGTCCCACAGGGTAACAGGAGATGCTGTTTCCATGCTGCAAACACAGGCAGCCTTCTTCTGGCTGCCCAGGAGCTAGGGGGGATGAAGGTTTCGCCGTGAGGCTCTTGAGAACCTCTCGTCCCTTTCGTTGCTCAGCACAAAGCACAGAGAGCTTGCTGGTGGCAGCTGGAGTCCTGAGCTTGGTTTGAAGGAGCTTGGCTCTGCCTGCATTTGGTGAGGACAAGGATGTCCCCTTTGGGCCTTCTTCCTGGGTGAGGGAGTGGGGGTTGGGGAAGTTTCCAGTGATTTTCACTGTTCAGTCATGCAGCTGAACAGAAGAACAGCAGAAAAGGAGGATTTGATGTCTGCTTTTACAAGCCTTCACACAAGGCACTCATCATTCCTTTAAACACAGGGAGGAATGCTGACAAAGCTCTCCTGATCCCTGTGAGGGCTTCAGAGCTTGGAGGGGCACCAAACTCCAGGCCATGCATCACTTGGAGAAGGGACAAGGATAGGATCCTGTCCCTCTGGCAGACACAGTCCTCTGTTGTAATCACACAGTTTTGGTTTTACCTGCAAGGTGGGATTAGCAAATGTAGGGATTTACAAGGTCAACACGAAATTCCTGCACTCCTGCCTCTAGGTCAGACACAGCAGAGGAGCTGGGATGGGAGCCCACCTTGCTGCTCTCCCCAAGCTGGGTTTGCATGATGGGCTTCCAAGGCAAAGCACTACAAGATCACATTGGCCACAGAGTCTTACCCGGTCTCCTTTGATGCCCATGTCACCTTTGAAGCCAGGGAAGCCATCTTCACCCTGAATAAAGGAGAGGGGGGGAAAAACAGACAAGGTGTAGAGATGGAAATATAGAAACAAGGCTCCTCTAGCCTGACAGTCCCCCTGGCTTCCCACTGCCTCTCACGCTGGCTTCTCTGCCTTTGGTGTGCACAAATAGCCACTGAGACCCTGCCACGGTGCCCAAGGGATCCCTGCAAGTATTCCCTACATCCCAACCTGGCTGCCAGTCAGGATCACAAGCCAAGCCCAAGGTAAGAGCACCCCACCAGTACAGGGAACCAATTATTTCTGAAGTAGCTTCAGGGAGGATATTCCTGGCAACCTCCAGGCCAGTGGCAATATTTCTCTCAAGCAAGCAGGTTTGATTGCAGAGCTCAAATCAATCATGCATTGCTTCCTACAGCAAAGCCCTCACAGGCAGTCAACTCCCTGAAGGACTTTTCAACTTGGGAAGGTCCCTGCCAGGTTTCTCTGGGATTGCTGGCTTTGCTGCTGAGTTGCTGAGGGTGGGAACAAAGGAACATGGATCTGCTGCTGGGACCAGGAATAAAGGAACATGGATCTGCTGCTGGGACCAGGAATAGAGTAATATGGATCTGATGGTGGGATCAGGAATAGAGGAATATGGATCTGTTGATGGCATCAGGAATAAAGGAATATGGATCTGCTAGTGGGATCAGGAATAGAGGAACATGTATCTGTTGGGACCTCCTGCTCTCTCTCCTGCTTTTCTTTTGGGAGAAACCAGTTGAATCTTTGAGACAGGCAGAGACAGACTGCATTGACTTTCTGACTGCTCTGGGTCTCACAAGCTGCTCTGATGAGCAGGCTGGGCAGCACATCCTCTGCACCAGCTGCACCACAACACAAACCCTTCACAGCTCCACTCAATCACTCCAGCTGCAAATGGAGGAGGAAATGATCCTGGGACCCTGGGATCCTGATCTAGCAGTAACAGCTGGACCAGCAAAACAGCTCAGACCTGAGCACACCATGGAGGCTCAATTATTTCCAGGTCTGAGCCAAGATATGGTAAACATCCTGGCAGGTACCCAGCCTACACCCACCCCACAAATAAAGAGGTTCCAAGGTCCTTTGGGTGCTTCACCCCCAGCTCATCTAAGAGAAATCCCTGTGCAGCAGAAAATGTCACAGGAAAGCATCCTGTGGATGGGGCTCTAAAAACGCTGAGAGGCTGTAGAAAAAACATCAATCCAAACAAATAATATCAACTCACCTTTTCACCTTTGGTGCCCTTCAACCCACGAACACCATCTGCTCCCTGGCAGGAGATAAGCCAAGACGTTACAAGGGTATAGGCAAAGCTTAAGAGTGAAGAATCATTAACTGTGGTGGGGTTTGCTTCCTCCCATGTTGACTGTGGCATCTGCACACTGTGATGCTCCCAGACACATTGCTAATCAAACATGAGCCACTGGTATCTGGCTTTTGGGTCACCACTGAGTGCCTCATAGCCACAAAGCTCTGCTGACTTGATCTGAGAGGGGAGATTGGTGCTTTATGCCCATTCTCTGCCCAGCAGCTGCGTTTCCAGGGATAAAACTATGGAAAGTACATTTTCCACAAACCCATTTCCACGCCCTGAGTTCACCTGAGTGTTCACAGACAGCCCTGTGCATGGACACTGGGGAAGAGAATCCATTTGAGAACCTCTGAGCACACAGCCAGGGCTTTCCACACTGCTCTGCTGTAGGCAGCAGCACCATGCCCAACATCCCAAAGGTTTCATTTGGCTCTTTCTGACCGTGGGGCTCACCTCTGTGCATGCATTTTCTTCTTTAAAGTACATTTAGGCACCAAAAGGTGGGGGACAAAAACCAAACCCCAACCCGGTAACACAACTGGTGTGGGCATTTGTGACATGGTGCAGGAGCCCTGCAAAGCTTCACCAAGGTGATCAGTCATAGAATCATCACAGAATGGTTTAGGCTGGAAGGGATCTCAGAGATCATCCACTCCAAGCCCTCCACCATGGGCAGGGACACCTCTCAGCTAGACTCAGCTGCTCAAGGCCTCATCCAACCTGTCCTTCAACACCCACAGTGCTCAGCTTGGAAGTCCTGAGAGTGGTCAGGATCTGTCCCTTGCTATGCCACCAGCTCAAACCTTTGGGCCACCACACTTCTCACCTATAAACCACCACCCTTGGGTACCCACACCAGCTGTACTCTGCAGTGCAGCTCTTGCAGTGAAAACCAGAAGCTTGTTTGCTTTCAGCAGTACCATTCTGCTTGGGGTGTTTTACATTTTTCTTCCCTTTAGCACATCAGGAAGAAATATAATTAAAAGTACATCAACAACAGGGCAGCAGGACAGGGTTCTGGTAAATGAGGCAACATTTAAAAGTCATTTATAGCTGCAAACCCAGGCAGATGCTTTTTTTCCCCTCTCCCCTCACTGAACTGGAGGTTTGTGCAGTTAACAGAAGGCTGCTGAGAGGAAGCAAAACCTTGTCTGCACATAGCAAGGCTTTGGTGTATGACACACCTTTCCTAGCTCACTCTAATGTGGAACAGTTCCACTTTAGTGGTAAACACAACAACAAACCATTCCCTAATGGACCTCTACATCTCAATCTGCAGCCTTGCAAATAGCAAGATGCAAGCTGGCTCTGGCTAAACACATCCGGCCTACATTTGGAAGGCAGAACAGCAAATGGGTTTTTGCTGTTGGAAAAGAAAAGAGGAAAAAGGGGGAAAAGGGGGAAAAAGGGGGAAAAAGGGGAAAAAGAAAGGGGAAAGGGGAAAGGGGAAAGGGGAAAGGAGAAGGGGAAGGGGAAGGGGAAGGGGAAGGGGAAGGGGAAGGGGAAGGGGAAGGGGAAGGGGAAGGGGAAGGGGAAGGGGAAGGGGAAGGGGAAGGGGAAGGGGAAGGGGAAGGGGAAGGGGAAGGGGAAGGGGAAGGGGAAGGGGAAGGGGAAGAAGGGGAAGGGGAAGGGAAGGGGAAAGGAAGGGAAAGGGGAAGGGAAGGAAAGGAAAGGAAAGGAAAGGAAAGGAAAGGAAAGGAAAGGAAAGGAAAGGAAAGGAAAGGAAAGGAAAGGAAAGGAAAGGAAAGGAAAGGAAAGGAAAGGAAAGGAAAGGAAAGGAAAGGAAAGGAAAGGAAAGGAAAGGAAAGGAAAGGAAAGGAAAGGAAAGGAAAGGAAAGGAAAGGAAAGGAAAGGAAAGGAAAGGAAAGGAAAGGAAAGGAAAGGAAAGGAGGGGAGAGGGGAGAGGGGAGAGGGGAGAGGGGAGAGGGGAGAGGGGAGAGGGGAGAGGGGAGAGGGGGAGAGGGGAGAGGGGAGAGGGGAGAGGGGAGAGGGGAGAGGGGAGAGGGGAGAGGGAGAGGGAAGGAAAGGGAAAAGGGGAGAGGGGAGGGGGAAGGGGGGAGGGGGAGGGGGGAGGGAAGGAAAGGGAAAAGGGGAGAGGGGAGGGGGAAGGGGGGAGGGGGAGGGGGAAGGGGAGGGGGAGGGGGAGGGGGAGGGGGAGGGGGAGGGGGAAGGGGGAGGGGGAGGGGGAGGAAAAGGAAAAGGAAAAGGAAAAGGAAAAGGAAAAGGAAAAGGAAAAGGAAAAGGAAAAGGAAAAGGAAAAGGAAAAGGAAAAGGAAAAGGAAAAGGAAAAGGAAAAGGAAAAGGAAAAGGAAAAGGAAAAGGAAAAGGAAAAGGAAAAGGAAAAGGAAAAGGAAAGAGAAAAAAGAAAATAAAAAAGAGAATAGATATGCAGGGGTTTAACTTCACCTGGAGTCAGTCCCTCAGCTGTGTTTGTATCTGCTGGCACAAACCCCTGGCACAAGAGAGATGTGGAACTGCTGGAGTGGCTCCAGAGGAAGGCCACAAATCAGGGAGCCTGAGCACTTCTCCCTGTGAAGACTGGCTGAAAGAACTGGGGCTGTGTAGCCTGGACAGAAGGCTCCAGTGAGACCTTAGAGCAGCATTTCAGTATCTGAAGGGGACCTACAAGAAGGCTGGAGAGGGACTGTTGAGAAGAGCTTGGAGTCATAGGATGAGAGGCAATGGTTTGAAACTGGAGCAGGGGAGATTCAGGTTGGACATGAGGAGGAAGTTCTGCACAATGAGGGTGGGGAAATACTGGAACAGGATGCCCAGGGATGTGGTTGAGGCCCCATCCTTGAAGACATTCAAGGTCAGATT
Organism: Indicator indicator; assembly: GCF_027791375.1. Lineage (NCBI taxonomy): Eukaryota > Metazoa > Chordata > Aves > Piciformes > Indicatoridae > Indicator > Indicator indicator. The sequence continues at coordinate 10,495,397 of NC_072037.1, forward strand.
TGATGTGGCCTGGGCAGCCTGATCTAATTGGAGGTGTCCCTTCTAGGTGGAGGATGACCTTCAAGGGTCCCTTCCCACCCAATGCAATCTGTGACTCTGGGTGAATCTATGAACCCCTGCAGACTCACTGGACTTTGGGATGCAGGATACACCTGCACCTGAACTAACACATCTTGATGGGCACAGCAGCCAGAGCTGAATGAGGGAAAAAACCCACCCAAATAAATAAATCCCTACTGCCATCTTATCAGCATGCAGGAGCTGCAGGAGCGAGGAAAGAGCTGGAATCCAGTCCATTGCTGAGCTGTGAAAGCTTCATCTCACAAGGTTTTGGATCAGGAGCATGAAAAGCTTGCTTTGTTTGGGTAATAGGCTGTTTTGTTTTATTAACAAGCCTTGTTAAAGTCTCCACATTCTGGCTGAGATTTACTTTGGTTGTAAACTGGAAACGATTGGAATGGGACTGAGCCAAGCTCACAAAGCATTAAAAGAGAAAGCTCTCTCCAAAGAGCTGAGCAGTGCCAGCAGGGGTTATTGGACAGCAGAGGACTTGCAAGCCTCAGAGAATCACAGGATGAATTGGGTTGGAAGGGACCTTTAAAGGGCATCTAGTCCAACCCCCCACCTTCCTGCAGTGGTGAGCCCAGCTAGATCAGGCTGCTCAGAGCCTCATCAAGCCTGACCTTGAATGTCTTCAGGGATGGGGCCTCCACCAGCAGCCCTCTGGGCAATTTGTTCCAGCAGCCTCATAGTAAAGAACTTCTGAATCCTAATATCATGGCCTGTGAGAAGATGCTGGAGCAAGGCTCACTCAAGCAGTAAATCTGATTGGTCACTGAGGTGGTCCTAAGTGCCCTGGTAGGGCATCTCTGCCCACAGGCAGTGTTCATCTCCAGCACAAGACCAAGAACTCAACTTGAAGAAGCAACACCATGGACACCACTTCTGCGTCCTTACCTTGACTCCACGTGGTCCTGGATAACCGATAGGGCCCTGAGGACCTGGTGGACCCTGGGGGGAAAGAAATGCAAACAAGAAAAAAAGCCATCAAAAACCCACAGGAAGTGGCAGCAATCAGGGGAAGGTGTGGAAACCAAATATCCCACCCAGCTTCTGCTCCAGACCAGGTGGAAATGGCAGCAGCCATCTGAAAACAGCTCACAGTAACACAGAGAGCTCCAATGGCATCACCTTGAGCAGGTGCATTGAGCTGAGCCACCAGCCAAGGTCCATGTGGTAGGAAAGGAGGAAGAGAAGAGACAAGACAGCAACAGCTTGTTAGAAAGGGGATTTATACACAGGATTGGTGAGCTGGGTTTGGGATCAAGGCACAAGTTCTCTGAGAGAGGAAGGACATGCTCTGTTGTCTCCTCCTTTCTAACCCATCCTGGGTTTGCTGTAATGCAGCAGAGCTTGTGATGAAGATGATCAGAGAGAGAAGTTACTGCTTGAGGCACTTGAGGGTGAGGTCCTTTAGCCCCATCTGTGTGGAAGAAGAGATGCTCAAAGAGCTCCTTTCTGGCACCAAAAGCTGCAAATCCCCACAGACACCAGGAGCTGTGCTGGACACCATGTCTGACACATGCCCTGCAAACCTCTCCTTCCCACCCTCACTACCTGGTGGAGGGTTGGAAAGGACCTCTGGAGATCATTCAGTCCAACCCCCTTGCTAAATCAGGGGCACCCACAGCAGCTTGCCCAGGATCACAATGGCCAGGTGGGGTTGGAATCTCCCCAGAGAGAGAGACTCCAGGATGGATCCATGAAGATCTTAGTTAACACTTACCTGACTCCCCTTCTCTCCAGGAGGACCTTCCTTGCCAGGATGCCCCTGTTGATAAAATAAACAAAGGAATGAGGGGAATGGCTTTAGTGCACACCTAATGCTTCAGAAGCCACTGAGCTTGCTCAGGCAGCTAAGATTTATCTGTGAGAGAACAGCTGCTCCCCAGGAAGCTCTTCCTGACACAAGTAGCCCCCCACAAAGCCAATTTGCAAGGGTAAGCTTTCTCCAAAAGGAACAGAGCTGCATTTGGGGCCTTGGTGGTACTCAGCCTGGTTCTTTTACACTGGCAGTCTTCAGCACCTCTCAGCAGAGAAGCACAAACCATTTTGCACTCCTCTTCACATATTAGAACACCTCAGTGGGTTCAGCAGCAAGCAGCATTGAAATTTTGCAGATAGGGAAGCAGATAAAATGAACTCCATGTGTCAGCAAACTTGTGAAGGTCACAAGATGCCCAGACTGGTCAGAGCCTCTCATTAATTCCCTAATTCCTAGAGTCTGTTACAAGATCTCATGACAAACACTCAGCTAACCTGCATCCCGGTTAGGAGCCAGCTGGCTGGATGCTGGCCAGCATTCCTCTTGGGATTTGATGCTGAATAACTCAACATCCAGGAGTTTCCAACACATTCTCATCATTCATAGCCTTTAGAAGCTTTTTGCTTCTGGGGTTGCAGTCAGTTTAAAACAAGTATGAATTGCCTCAGCTATAGCTTGGAGGATTAGGGAGAGGTGGGAGAAGTCCATTGAAGTGGTTTTTAGTGATGAGTTCCCTCCTGTTGGAATCCAAACAGAGGCAGGATGAAGATGAGCCCTTGGTTGGCAATGTCTGTGCAAGAAAAACTAAGCCCCTGCAAGGGCACTGACAGCTCACCCAGGGACTTTTAGTCTTATAAAGCTGATGAAAGCACATCTCCAGCCACTAAGACCTTCTGCACTCCACAGCTTCTTTACTTATGAACTCTCCTCCTAACACACAGCTGATTGCCTACCAGTAGAAGAAGGAAAACCCTAGGAGTGCTTTCCATCATCAGGCTGCAGAATGTGGGTGTCAGAGGAGCTGGATTTCAGCAAACAAGCTGCTTTAATAAAGAAGCAAAACCAGAGCTGCCATTTTCCCCAGCCACAAAAGGCAGGAGAAAACACAACCTGGATTTGTCCCGAGAGTTTAAATGGCACCAAGAGCATCCCTGCATGCAATAAGGTGATAGCACTTCAGCCCCTGATCTCTCTCTGCACCCCAGGGGTGGTGAAATGGAAGTGCAGTGAGATTTTCAAAAGCTTTTGTGTGCTCTGCACTAAACCATCACTGTTTGCAGAATGCTCATTTCCATCACTGCTACTGATGAGCAGCTTGGTTGGGTTTCATAGCGAGAAGCTTCAAGCCTCAGGGACTTTCAGGTATTTCTTAAGACCAATTTCTACATGGAGAACATGGCTGGGGTTTTGTCCTTGGAAAGAGCAAGCCACATGCATGCAAACCTCCAAACTGCCTGCAAGCTCCCTGACTGCTCATGGCACAGGACCTGTGTCCATGCAGACCCAGACGTGCTCAGCTTGCAGGTCTCACACAAAGCCTTCAGTCTGCATAAAAATAGATCCCTGCCTGTGTCTGCTCTAGCTGAGCTTCCCTGAGGGTTGCTGCAGGAATTTCACATGGAAAGCTACAGCTTGAGAGATGTCCTGGGCTTTGCTTGAGCTGCTCTGTTGACTCAGCTAACAATGGTACGAATGTTCCAAGTGCCCTCCCTAGGAATGATAATCCCAGGGTGGGAGATGGAATTTTTTTTTTCCTTGGCTACACTCTTGCATTAGCATTGGTGCAATGTAACTGGTTCCCATTTGTCACTCTTAAAACCAGGCACCTCTGAGGTGTGTGGAAATGAGATCAGGCTTTAACAGGCAGAGCTTTTGAAGACCAATTTCCAGAGCAAGAAGCAAATGATGTTTAAAGTAGGATTAGGAGGCAGCTGCAAGAATACGACGACGACAAACAAATTCAACCTGTCCTTATCACTGCTCTGCAGCAGTGCCCAGCAGCCCCAAGTGACATGAGGACAACCCTGTGCTGCTGCTGTGGTATGCATAACCACACAGGCACAGGCAGTCCTCCTGAGCTGCCAACCTGCCTGAAACAGAGGAGAGAAACAGGAGGAGAAGAACGAGAGGCCCCAAGAGATGATGCCAAGCACCTAGTGCTGCACTGGGAGCTTGGAGCTTGGAGCTGGGGCAGGGCTTCTTAAACTCGACCCCTTCAAGCCAGCCCTGCAGGCTGATGTGCTTCACAGTGCACCCCAGGGTTAGAGCCCTGGGGCAAAGCAGAGACCCAGGAGAAGATGACTTACCGGGGGACCATCTGCACCAGGCATGCCAGGCAGGCCAGGTTTGCCCAGTGGGCCCTAAAAACAAAGAGAAAACCAACAGCTGCAATGGTCACAGGCTCCAGAGCATCACAGGATGGGGCTCTTCAGGCACATTTCCTGCTTCTCCTAGCTGTGAAAGGCTGTGGGGAGGTGAGTCTGTTGGGAAAGCTGCCATGACTTGCAGGGACTCTGCTTTATTTCTGCAGGCAGAGTTGTTCCAGCATCTTGGATGCTGCAGTGTTGTGTTGGCACCTCGCCCATACAGACGTGGTACTGAAACCAGAGCTCAGGGGGTGAAGCTGGGGCATGAGGCACCAAGCTGGTGTCCTGCTGAAAGGACAGGATGCTGCACATGTGTGTGAGCCTTCCACTGCCTGAATGAGGCCCAAAGGGAAGATGGGGAGGGACTTTATCAGGGGACTGTAGGGACAGGACGAGGGGCAACAGTTTGAAACTAAAAGAGGGGAGGTTTAGATTTGACACAAGGCAGAAAATCTTCATTGTGAGGGTGGTGAGGCACTGGAACAGGCTGCCCAGAGGAGTTGTGGATGCCCCTTCCCTGGTAGTGTTGACAGCCAGGTTGGATGAAGCCTTGAGCAGCCTGGGCTGGTGGAAGGTTGGAACTAAGGGCTTGGAACTAAGTGATCTTTCAGGTTCCTTCCAACCCAGAGTTGGAGGATATCAAACTTTGAGGCTCACTGGACCAAGAAGCACCCATTCTGTGGTGACAAATGGCAAAGCAATTAACTGCAAAGGGAAGACTGGAGCTGCCCCACTGACTGTGTGGTGCTTTGCCACCATCCAACGTTTGCCTTTTTAATTAAGCAACTCCCTGATTTCCCACCCTGTGAGGAGTGCCTCTGCTGTCACCAGTGTGTGACTCAGCACTGCCACCTGAGAGCCCTTTATCTGGCAGAACTGCTCCTGTGCTCCTTCGCAGGGGAATCATGGAATCACAGATTTGTCAGGGTTGGAAGGAACCTCAGGGATCACCTAGTTCCAACCCCCCTGCCATGGGCAGGGACACCTCACACTGGATCAGGTTGCCCAGAGCCCCATCCAGCCTGGCCTTAAAAACTTCCCAGGGATCATGTGAATTCTGGATCATCTGAATCCACTCTGTGTTGCCAACACAAGGGAGGAATTCTCCTGGGTCACACTCTGGGACACAGGCTGTGTCCCACTCAAGGGCAGCTGAGCAAACACCCAGAGAACTCCTGCTCTGCTGGGAAAGCTCTTCCCATGGCTTACATCCTGCCTGGGGGAATCAAGGTGAGCATCTCCCCCACCTCAACAGCACGGAAAAACCTGAGAGAGCTGGTGGGGAGCCGGGAGGAGGCAAAGGGAGGGGGGATCTTGGTTGACTGAGCCAAACCCATGGGCTTTTCCTATTACCATCCCACTCAGACTTCCAGGCATTTAGCCTACAGATAAAGGCAATCTTGGGCCCTCTCCTTATGTTTTACCATAGGCTGCCTTCAAAATACTTCTCTGAAGAGGGGAAATGAATGCAAATATTATGAATTAGAGGTAAACCATTGCTTTCTTGTCTCCCTTCTGTCTGGTATGAGAGGCATTAGACTTTCATAGGCACGGCTGCAAACAGATGTTGCATATGGGGCAAAGGAGCAGCTGAAGTAGCAAATGCATATTAATGGCAACAGTTGTTTTAAGGCAAAGCTGCAATATTCAAACCTACTTTCTCTCCTGGGGGACCAATTGCTCCTTGTGGACCTGGAAGACCCTGTGAAAAGGAAAAAAAAAAACAAAAACAAAAAGACCAAGCTAGAATCATTAAGGAACAAGTTATTCCTTCCAGCTGCAGTTTGGCAAAGCCTCAGCTGAGCATCATTCTGGTGCCTGCAGTGGCTGGGGATTTCCCCAGCTCCATTCATTCTCACAATGCCTTGCAAGAGACCATCAAATTTCATCTGTGCACAGCATGCCCACCCCAGAGAGCTGCACTGCTCTGCTGTGCACAGCCAGGCTCACCCCCAGCATGGAGACAGAGAGGCTCAGAGGAGCAAGACCTGCTGAGAGTCATGGGGAAGGCTGACAGCAAGGCTTGGGCATCTCTAATTCCCCATCTGGCTTCAGAGCAAGTGACTTGGGGGATGCTGAAAGCCAGACCTGGGGTACAAGATGTGGCTCAGCTGGAGAGACTGCTTGGACCTGGGTTTGGCTTTGCACCATGGCAGCAACAGCCAGGTGAGAACTGGAGGGAGCCTTTTCAGGAAGCTTTTGGGCCAGTGATGTATCCTCAAGCTAATTCCCAGCAAAGCTCCATCTTGCTGGTCCCATCTGGGATGGAGGAGCCAAGCTTGTTCAAAAGGACCATTCCTTTTTCTTCCCCATGGCAAAAGAGTTTTCCTCTTACCTGAGCACCTGGGTTACCCTGCTGTCCTGGGGGACCTGGTTCACCTTGAGGACCCTACGAGGAGACAAGGGCAGAGCTGCAGGCAGGAAAGGTGAGAGTGGAGCTGGTGCTTCCTTGGGCACCATGGCTCCTGGCCCTGAACAACCTTTCATCCTCCCACAGCACATCAACCCCATCTCCAACCCAAGAGCTCCTGGGAAAGGCAACACCAGCTTCCGTCCGTGGTGGGAAAAGGAGGGGTGAAGTGATTCCAGGGTTCACTCACAGCTCTGCATGGATGTGCAGCCCAAATGAGCTGAGCAGAGCAGAGCTTTAACGCTGCCTGGCTTGGCTCTTCTGCAGGGAGCCCATTTCACCCCCTGAGCACAAAGTGTGAGGCACAGGAAGATTTTTCTTTCCTCCCCCTTTCAGCCAAAGGACTGAAACACACATCTGGCTGAAAATGTTTGATCTTTCAAGGGGAAAAAATGTGTAATCCCACCAGAAATTACAATAAATTAACATCCATTTGCTGCAGGAAGATACTCTCCCTGTTTTTTATTCCCACAGGCTCTGATAGGAATCTAGACCAAGCTAAAAAAAGCAATTAGCATATCCAATTTCAATCGAGTCCATTTTCCATTTCACTTTCTGTAATACCAGGACTGCCTGGAAAAGCTGCAGTGAAAAACTTACCTGATTCCCCTTGGGACCTGTTTGTCCATCCATCCCAGCCACACCCTAAGAAAGGATGGGGGGAAAAAAAAAAAAAAAAGGCACTGTGAGAAAATAAAATAAAATAAATTAAAAAATAAAATAAATAAAATAAAAAAATAAAATAAAATAAATAAAAATAAAATAAATAAAATAAAACATTAAAATAAAAATAAATAAAAAATATAAAGCGAAATAAAATAAAGAAATAAAATAAAATAAAGCAAAATAAAATAAAATAAAGCAAAATAAAACAGACTAAAGCAAAATAAAATAGAAGAAAATAAAACAAAATAAAATAAAACAAAATAAAATAAAATATAAAATCTCATTCTTTCTTACCACCCCCATCAGAAAAAAAGCACTAAGAGAAAAAAAAAATCGTTCTTTTTTACCATCCCCCCAAAAAAGCATCAAGAGAAAAGAAATAAAATAGAATCTCATTCTTTCTCATCACCCAAAAAAATAGCACTAAGAGAAAAAAAATAAATAAAATCTCATTCTTTCTTCTCACCAAAAAAACACATTAAGAGAAAAAAAAATAAAATAGAATCTCATTCTTTCTCACCAACCCCCCCAAAAAAGGCACTAAGAGAAAAAAAAAAAAATCTCATTCTTCCTCACCACCCAAAAAAAGCACTAGGAGAAAAAAAATAAAATAGAATCTCATTCTTTCTCACCACCCCAGGAAAAAAAAGCACTAACAGAAAAAAAAAATAATAAAATCTCATTCTTTCTCACCACCCAAAGAGAAGCACTAAGAGGAAAAAAAAAAATCTCATTCTTTCTCATCACCCAAAAAAAAACACTAAGAGAAAAAAAAAAAATTGAATCTCATTCTTTCTCATCCCCCCCCCAAAAAGCACTAAGAGAAAAAAAAAATCTCATTCTTTCTTACCACCCAAAATAAAGAAAAAAAAAAAAAGCAAAGAGATTGCCATAGAAATAACAAAGCATCAGAAGATCCTTTGGGACCATGTGGAACAGCTTTCTAAAGGAGTTCCAGGAATCCAGGCAACACTTTAAGAAGTCATTTCAGCCTTTCCCCCACTGGTTGAACCTGTGAGGCAGAATCAGCAGCAGGTTGGGGAAATCTTGGCTGGGGAGCTGCTGGATCATCTCTGACAGTAGCAAAGGAAAAGGAGGAACTGGACTGAAGACCTCACTGGGGACACAAAGGAATCGTTCACCAAGGCAGAGGGTGAAGGCAGCAGGGTTGTGCTGCCTCATGACAAAACAAAGCTGTGGTCAGACATTCCCTGAGCATCTTAGAGAGCCCTGGAGTCACAGGATTGCCTGGTTGGAACAGACCTTAAGATCACAGAGTCCAACCATAACCTGTACACAGCTGTTAGACCATGTCCCTGAGCTCCTCTTCCAAATGTCTTTCAACATCTCCAGGGATGGGGACTCCATCACCTCCCTGGGCAGCCTGTTCCTGGGCTTGACAACCCTTTCTGTGAAGAAATTTCTCCTAATATCCAAAGTGAACCTCCTCTGGTGCAACTTGAGGCCATTTCCTCTTGTCCCGTTGTTAGCTACTTGGGAGAAGAAACCAACACCAGCCTCACTCCAACCTCCTTTCAGGTGGCTGTAGAGAGCAATGAGGTCTCTTCTCAGCCTCCACTTCTCAAGGCCAATCAATCCCAGGTCTCTCAGCCTCTCCTCACAAGAAATGCTCTCCAAACCCTCAGCATCTTCCTTGTCCATCTCTGTACCTGCTCCAGCACCTCAGTGTCTGTCTTGTACTGGGGTGCCCACAACTGAGCACAGTACTCCAGGTGCCATCTCAGCAGTGATGAGCACGGGGGCACAATCACTTCCTTCTGGTACAGGCCAGGGTGCTGCTGCCCTTCAGGAGGACTAGACTCAGAGAATCATACAATGGTCTGGGTTGGAAGGGGCCATCCAGTTCCAACTCCCCCACCACAGACAGGGACACCTTCCACTAGATCAGGTTGCTTGAGGCCTCATCCAACCTGGCCTTCCAAGACCTCCAGGGAAGACACAATCACTGTGGGCAACCTGTTCCAGTGTCTCCCCACCCTCACTCTAAAGAATTTCTTCCTGATCTCCAGTCTAAATCTGCCCTCCTCAAGCTTCAATCCATCCCCTCTCATCCCATTGCTACTTGTAAAAAGGCCCTTCAAGTGCCCAGCAGGACTAAGCTCAAAGATGTCTTTGCACCCCAGGAAGGGTTAAGGACTTCCCAACTCTCACCACTAAATGCTGACCCCCTCCAGCTCTAGCAGCAGCCCAGGTTTTGCTTTTAACACTGTGAGCCTTGAGCGAGCTGCAGTGATTTAGGGAGCGAGCTCCTGCATCAGCACTTCCAGCAGAGCAGGACAGATAAGGTGAGTGCCTCCTGAATCCAAACCAGCTTGTTCTTCCCTTGGCTTTCACCCCAAATATGAACAAGCTGCTTGAAAGTCTCACCAGCCCTCAGGCAAAAGTTAATAGCAAAGCCACTCACTGTGCTAATAACTCTCATTCTTCCCTTTCAGCCTGAGCCAGGCATTAATATTTACTCAGACCCAATCTTGAGCTGCCCTAACCAGACGTGACACCACTGAAAATGGGGGAGAAGACAGATTTGGAGCCAGAAGTTGTGGGGTTTTTGAACACCAGTTTGTTGCACTGCACTGATGTGTGAGGTTCTGCAGCTCTGTTGTCTGCTTGACTGATTAATGTGGGCTCAGCTGAGGATGACAGCAGCCCCAGAAACTCACCGGTGGCCCTGGGGGTCCTGGGGGTCCCTTTGGTCCCAGCAATCCTCGGGGGCCCTGTTGGGGGGAAAAGAAGTGGGGTTAGTGTTCCCAGTGCCCCTCAGTGCTGCCATGAGCATGGATCAGGGTGAGCATCACCCTGCCCAAGGAAGCCCCAGGGCTGGCACGGCAATGACCCTGCTGGTTTGGCAGCACCAGCAGCTATCATAGCATCACAGAATGGCTCAGGTTGGAAATGCACCTCAGAGCTCATCTACTCCAACTTTCCTCCCATGGGCAGGGACACCTCCCTACTAGACTCAGCTTCTGAAGGCTTCATCCAGTCTGGCCTTGAGCACCCCCAGGGATGAGGCATCCACAACCTCCCTGGGCAGCCTATTCCTATTCCACGCTCATACTGAAGAATTCCTAAGCAGCTTTCTTGGTGTACAAACCAGTAATGGAAATCCTGTGTGCACATCTCCTTGAGCTACAAAGATAAATAATAGAGGCACAGACATTGAGTCTTTGGATTGGAAGAATTCCCACTGAAATATTTTTTTTTTCCTCCCTCCCCTATTAATTGAATGACATTCCTGGGATTTCCCTGTAATGTACATGGTGATGTAGACCACTTTGCAGCCAAATCAAGGCCACAAGAAGACCTCCCCAAAAGAAGTTTCCTCTCCTTAAAACCACTCAGTTTTAAACCTGTTTTCAAACCACTGTTTTCAACCACTTTTACTCTGGCCAGCAGAGAGATTTTTCACTTGTTTTGCTGCAAGAAAACCAAACCTCCCTGCATGCATTATCATCATTTGAGTCCCTCTTTCCTTACTGTGTTACCTGAGCACATAAAAGCTTTTAAGAAGTTAATAACCCATAAGTTATTGCTTAGACATGTGCTAAGGAGATAGCTGAGTTGATTAATCTTTCCCAGAAGTTAATCAGACATCTCGTCTATAATTGAGTCCCAGCGAGTCCCTAAATGCCAACCCTTCCCTTGCTCACATGAAGTGTGTCCAACACTTCTCATCAATTACTCTCAGGCCACCATGCTGGGCCTTCAAACAACAAAATGAGCCATCCTGAAAGCCAAGCTGATGGTAAATGATAGATAATGGTCTTTTCAGAACAAAAGGAAATGCATTTTGGATTAAATAAGCAGCCGGCAGCTAACTGCACTGCAGAGCGAAACCTACAGCCAGGCAGCAGCAGGCTTCAGCCTGCCAATAGAGTGAGAAAAGAGACTGGAATACTGGGGGGGAATGCTTCCTATGTCCCAAACTGGCCACTCAGCTCCTTCTTGATGATCATAGAATCATAGAATCAGTCAGGGTTGGAAGGGACCACAAGGCTCAGCCAGTTCCAACTCCCCTGCCATGGGCAGGGACACCTCACACTACAGCAGGCTGGCCAGAGCCTCATCCAGCCTGGCCTTAAACACCTCCAGGGATGGAGCCTCAACCACCTCCCTGGACAACCCATTCCAGGCTCTCACCACTCTCACTCTCATGGGGAAGAACTTCTTCTTCATGTCCAGTCTGAATCTCCCCACTTCCAGCTTTATTCCATTCCCCCCAGTCCTATCACTACCTGATAGCCTAAAAAGTCCCTCCCCAGCATTCTTGGAGCCCCTTTCAGATACTGGAAGGCCACAAGAAGGTCACCTCAGAGCCTTCTTTTCTCCAGACTGATGCCTGAAAGCAGTTCTCTGGGTTAGTCAGGAGATTTTTTGTTCACACCACTCGCTTCTGTTTAACCTTATCAGTACTGGGAACATAGAATCACAGAACACCAGGTTGGAAGGGCCCCTAAGGATCATCTGAGACAACCTTTCTAGGCTGAAATGAGCTGGCCCAGCACCCTGGCAGGCTGACTCTTCAAACTGTCCAGTGCAGGGGAATCCACTGCTTCCCTTGGAGGATGATTCCAGTGTCCAACTCTTCTCATGGGGAACAACTTTCTTCTGGAATGCAACTGGCATCTCCCCTGCAGTGACTTGTCTCCATCACCCCTTGTCTTCTCCATGGGACTCCTTTGTAGAAAGGGAGTCTCTCCATCCTCCTGGTAGCCACCCTTTATGGACTGGTCCATGGTAATCAGGTCTCCCCTAAGCTTTCTCTTCTCAAGGCTAAGCAAACCCAGCTCTCTCAGCCTTTTCTCACAGATCTGAGCAGGCAGATCTTCCTTAGGAGACCTTATCAAGACCTTGAGCAAAGCAGTGCTGCTGTACATCAAGCCAAAGGAAGAGGTACTCACAGGTTCTCCAGGAAGACCTCTGGGTCCAACTTCTCCATCATCTCCCTGATCATCAGCAAAAGAGAGGGGAGAAATCAGTTCTATTTCAGTCACATCCCAGGTGTTTCGTTCTTGTTAGACAATAATCACACACAAAGCCAGCTCCCCTGGAGTAATGAAGGGGTAGCCATGCATGAGAAAGACCTCATAAGCCTGCAACACTAATATTGTATGGCAGAATTTACCTGAGATTAGCATTGCTGGGAGCCTGCTCCATAATTCATCTCCCATGTTTGTAAAGAGGGATTTTGCTAATAGAGAAGATGTGGTAGAAACCATTCAGGGCATGTGAGGCAATAATTGCAAGGGTTAGGACCAATGTGAATGGGAAACCAGCATGGGAGCTGCCCTGGCAATGTGATTTAGCCAAACTGGGGGTTCTCAGGTAAACCTGAGGCAGAATCATAGAATGCATCAGGTTGGAAGGGACTTTCAAGGATCACCTTGTCCAACCCTGCTGCAGGAAGCAGGGACATCCCCAACCAGAGCCCCATCAAGCCTGAGCTTGAATGTCTCCAGGGATGGAGCTTCCTCCAGCTCCCTGTGCAACCTGTTCCAGAGAAGGGCTAAATCTTCATCCCTCCTCTCCCCTCTCCTGATGATGCCCTACTAATGTGCCAGGAATACTGGATGGTGCCCCAGGTGTACAGGATGGTACCCTAGGAGGACTGAATGGTGCCCCAGGAGGATTGAATGGTGCCCCAGATGTACTGGATGGTGCCCCAGGAGGAGAGAATGGTGCCCCAGGAGTATTAAATGTTTGGTTTCTTTTTTTTTCCCCCTTTGAGTTGCCTTTAAATCACCCAAAACCTGAGGCTCCCTCTTAAAAAAGTCAATTCCTCCTTCCCCAGCCCCTGCAGAGCCTCCTCTTCTGCTGATAAAATCCATGTTCCTCTACCCAGTTATCCCCTCCAAGCTTCTCTCCCTGCACACCTTGCATGGTTTCTTTTTCTCCCTGGGATTAAAGTTCTCCAGACACAGGTTTGGTCTTTCCCTCTTCAAAGCACTTTCTAGCTGCAACTAATTAATCCTCACAGCCCACAGGGGTGTGGAAGGTGTCAGAGTCTGTGCTTCACAGAGGAAACAAACAGCCCAAGGTGGAAAGAAAACATTGCAGAGGAAGGATTAGAGCCTGGCAAATCCATACTTGCTCCTCTGATTAAACCAAGAGGCACCTGACAGCCACAGGTTCAGCAGCTTCAATCTTTCCTCTCAACACAGCCCTGCCAGGGCTGCAGTCACTTGGTTGGAGCTTTGCTAAAGGTCTTTGCCTGTTGACTAAAGAGTGTGGAGGGAGAAGTGAACAATTTAATCTCCATTGCCCACCTCTGGCTGGAATTTCTCTTCCCCAAGCTTTGCTGGATCTTAGCAAAGCAGGAGTGAGAGCTGGAAAATTCATTTTTTTTTCCTTGTCTGTGAGGTTTTGTTGGCTTTTTTTTTTTAATTTGTTTTTTTTTGGGGGTGGTTTTTTTTGAGTGGGTTTTTTGCTATTGATTGGTTTGGTTGGGTTGGGTTTGGGGTTTTTTTTGGGTTTGGGTTTTGGGATTTGTTTGTTTTATTTGGTTGGGGTTTTTTCTTTGGTTGGTTTGGTTCTTCAGGGTTTTGTTTGGTTGGTTGTTGGTTTGGTTGGTTGGTTTTGGGGGGGTTTTGTTTGGGGTTTTTTGTTGTTTTTTTGTTGGTTGGTTTTGGGGGAGGTTTGGGTTTTTTTGTTGTTTTGGTTGGTTGGTTGGTTGTTTTAGGGGGGGCTTGTTTTGGTTTGTTGGGGTTTGGGGGGATTGGTTTTGGAGGGTTTTGGTTTGGTTTTAGGGGTTTTGTCTTTTTTAAAACAAAACCCAGAGTTTTCTGATCACAGTCTCACAGTGTATCAGAGGTTGGAAGGGGCCTCAAGAGATCATCAGGTCCAACCCCCCTGCCAGAGCAGGAGCACTGAGGGGAGTCTGCACAGAAAGGCATCCAGGTGGGGTTGGAAAGGCTCCAGAGAAGGAGACTCCACAACCCCCCTGGGCAGCCTGCTCCAGGGCTCTGTCACCCTCACTCTAAAGAAGTTTCTCCTCATGTTGAGCTGAAATCTTCTCTGTTCAAGTTTGAACTCATTGTTCCTTGTCTGATCACTGTGCACCACCCAACAGAGCCTGGCCCCCTCCCCTTGACCCCCACCCCTCAGCTATTGATAGACATTGATCAGATCCCTCTCAGCCTTCTCTTCTCCACACTAAACAGCCCCAGGGCTCTCAGTCTCTCTTCCCAGGGGAGATGCTCAAAGTCCCCTAAGCATCCTCCTGGCTCTCCCTTGGATTCTCTCCAGCAGGTCTCTGTCTCTCTTGAACTGGGGAGCCCAGAACTGGACACAGGATTGCAGCTGTGGTCTCAGCAGGGCAGAGTAGAGAGGCAGAAGAACTTCCCCAGCCCTGCTGGACACCTTTCTTGATGCATCCCAGGATCCCATTGGCTCTCTTGGCCACAAGGGCACATTGCTGTCCCATGCAGAACTTGCTGCCCACCAGATCTATTAAACAAATTCTTGCCACTTTCATTCCCATCCCCTTGGCTCTGTTTTCTGTTTCCCTCTCACCATAGCCACCTGCAGCATTCTCAGCACACAAGGTCAGGGTGGATGATGCTGCTGCTGACCAGCACCAGATGCCATGCCTGGTGCTGGCTGCTCTGGCCACATCTCTGGTTGGCTCTACATCTGCTTCTCCTTTACAGGGCTTAGTTATGAATTCAAAGGACTGCTGTAACCAGAGATGGACTTACCCTCTCTCCATCCTCTCCAGGTGCCCCTGGGGGTCCGTGGGGGCCTGGCTCACCCTACAGAGAAACAACAGAAAAGCTTTAAAGGAAGCAGAGACACTCTGGGCACCAGAAAGTGGTGGGTAACGTTGAGAGGCCAAAGCTTGATGTTTGTCTGCACCATGTGGAGGAACTCACACCCTCATGGCTCCTGTGCTTTCTGAAGCAGCAGCTCCTCTCTGCCTACTCACACACAGGCTCCAGCACTGACAAATTGCTGTTCTCCAGGGATTAGAGCTCATGGGATTTACTGGGGACACTTTGCAGCGAGGTCTGGCAACCCAGCAGGTGCTGCAGCTCCTTCAGGAGAGGGAACCTGGGCTCTGCACACAGTTCTTGCCTTACCCAGGCCATGCTATTCCATTTCTGGCTGATTAAGCATCTCTCTCAGGCACTGTCTTCCCTCTCCTGTGCAGCTTGTAATCATGATGCCATCTCTGCTGTTCAAACACTCCCTTTGCTTTATAAAGCAATAGCTGCACTCCCCAGGGAGGGGAGGCACGAACAGCCTGCCAAAATAACTGCCTGCTTGCATATTTCCCCTCCCCCCCACCCCCCAGTTTAATTATAAAGCAAAGAGAAGGATCCCATTATAATTTTGGGCCATTTCCATCCACAGCTTGCACTGTCTAGAAGCAGGTTTTGCTTCTTGCTTCCTCCCCCACCCCCCCTTTTTTTTTTTTTTTTTTTGTTTTAATCTGCATTTCATTAAGGCAATTTCCCCCTCTCCCTTCTTTCCAATTTCAAGCAGGCCCAGAAGGGTCTTGTAGCTTCCTGGGATGTGGATGCTGTGCCTGGGAGGGATGCTGTGACATCTCACATGCTGTTATGGGACATTCTCATCCTCTCCTAATTGTGGCTTATCCACATAGATATAGTAATAGAATCATAGAATAATTTGGCTGGGAAGGGACCTTTAAAGCACACCCAGTCCAACCCCACTGCAGTCAGCAGGGACATCTGCAACCAGAGCAGGTTGCTCAGAGCCCCAAACATCTTGATCTGGAATGGTTCCAGGGATGGGGCAGCTCCCACCTCTCTGGGCAACCTGGGCCAGGGTCTCACCACCCTCAGAATAAAAAATATCTCTTCCATCTCTTCTAGTCAAACCCATCAACCCTTGCCTTGCTGCAACAGGCCCTGCTAAAAAGATTGTCCCTACCTTTCTCATAAGCCCCTTTAAGCAGAGCAGCTTCCCAACTCCCTGAAACCCCTTCCTGTCAAGGTTTCATCACAGACCCTGGCCAGAGGACAAGTGGAACATTACTTACTCTATTTCCCTTCTCACCAGGCAAACCAGCCAAGCCATCAAACCCTCGGTCACCCTGAAAGAAAAAACCAGTTTAGTTCCCATTTCCACCTGCTCTGGAGTTATCTTTCCCCAATTTGTTTCCTTTCTGTGTCAGGAGGGATCAAATTTTCTCCCTCAGACATTCAGCCTTCACCTCCCATCAGACCAGTGATGATTTCAAAGTTAGAGATTAAAACCACACACACACAAAACCCCCTCAAAGTTATTTCACTTCCTCCCTCTTCCCCCAGAACCTTCACTTTTCACTTTTTTTTTTTTCCATGGGGGTTTCAGGGATTCTCCAGGATCTAAACCATCTCCACTTCAGGTTGAGTTCTTCCAGTCCAATTGTTTGTTTATTCTTATTGATTTATTTGTACTGCCATGGAATTACAAACAGCAACCCACTGGTGAGCAAAGTGCACACCTGGGGACAGGAATAGTCCCATGGCTGCCAACAGGTCCCCAGACACCTCCCTGAGCTTCACTGGAATCCATCCCACACATCCCTCTAACCCTCCTGAACAACTCCAAGGAAACAAATATTTACACAATCTTCTTCCTGGCCTCCTCTGCACCCCCCCTCCAACAGCAGTTCACAGAATCAACCAGGCTGGAAAAGACCTGAGAGATCATCAAGTCCAACCTATTACCACCTAACCCCTCCTGACAGCTAAACCATGGCTCCAAGTGCCACATCCAAGCTGTTTTTGAACACCTCCAGGGATGGTGACTCCACCACCTCCCTGGGCAGCACATTCCACTGTCCTTCTTGTGTTGGGGGCCCCAGAAGAAGGCCATTGAACTGTTGGAGCAGGTCCAGAGGAGAGCCACAAAGGTGCTCAGAGTCATTACACCTGAGCAGAGCAGAGGCCAGAGCAGTCTGGCTGAGGGGCATGCAGGGTGACCAACAGCTCTTTCCTTGGGGCAGGTCCTGGAGCATCACTCCAGCTCTGCTCACAGCAACTTCCCTCCTCCTTTCCAGCACTGCTCATTACTCTGTTTTCCTTCTTCCCTGGCATCCTTGGAGGGCAGTTGATGCTCATTAAAGCACTTTACTGGATAAATGATTTGCAGTCTCCTGTCTCTGTATCAAAACCCCTTCATCTATTCCAGCTTTAAGTAGCTACATAGTAAAGTACTTAAACCTTCTCATACATGATTCCCTGAGCAAACTTTCCCTGCATTTAATTTCAGAGCTGCTGCTTCTTTTCTTGCCTGGTAATTCCACAGCTGAATGAAAGGATTTGGGTCTCAAATGAAAAAAAAAAAAAAAAAAAGAAGAATGAAAAATAAAAATCAGGGCATTAAAATTCTTCACCATACCTTTTACATTTCCTCACCCAGTTAATAGGTAATTTTTTTTTTTTGTCTCTCTCTCTCTCTGTGTTAGTTATATTTTAGGATGTTTCCAACAGCTCATTCATGTTTGTTTTTCATAATTGGGATTCCAAAGTATTTGTTCTACAACTGCAGCCAAGGGAGCAGATTTCATTCTTGAGAGGATGCAGTGAATTAAAAAAAAAAAAATTGCATCCATAAAAAAAGATTAAAAAAAAAATAAAAAAGGAGAAGAAAAGATTGTGACTGTGCCTTCTAGGTGTGTGTTTAACTCCCCACTCTCAAACAGGGAGCCAACAACTTCACAGGGGTTGCTGGACTACTTCAACAACCTCCTCCAAGCAAGGTGGGCTCCTCTTGCCAAGGGTTCCTCACCTCATGCTTGCTAGAAAGGAGCTGAAGAGTCCAAAAGCAGATAAAGAAGATTCCAAAAGCAGATAAAGAAGATTCCAAAAGCAGATAGATATGATTCCAAAAGCAGGTAAATACTATTTTAAAGTAGATAAACATGATTCCAAAAACTGATAAACACATGGCACTACCTTTGGTCCTGTCTGGCCTGGCATCCCCCGGGCACCATCGCTGCCAGCTCGGCCCTGCAACAGAGGAAAACAATACCAAAGGGTAAGGCAGGCCCACAGGGACATCTGCTCCTTGCTCTGTGGTTGAGTGAAGCCTGATTCAAGCCAGAGCTCCCTGGATGAGGAGCAGGGAAAAAAAACCTGCTGCTCTTGTTCTGATGCTGCTCTTGTTCTATTGCTGCTCTTGTTCTCATGCTGCCCTGGTTCTGATGCTGCTCTTGTTCTGATGCTGCTCTTGTTCTCATGCTGCCCTGGTTCTGATGCTGCTCTTGTTCTGATGCTGCTCTTGTTCTATTGCTGCTCTTGTTCTCATGCTGCCCTGGTTCTGATGCTGCTCTTGTTCTCATGCTGCCCTGGTTCTGATGCTGCTCTTGTTCTCATGCTGCCCTGGTTCTGATGCTGCTCTTGTTCTCATGCTGCCCTGGTTCTGATGCTGCTCTTGTTCTCATGCTGCCCTGGTTCTGATGCTGCTCTTGTTCTCATGCTGCCCTGGTTCTGATGCTGCTCTTGTTCTGATGCTGCCCTGGTTCTCATGCTGCTCTTGTTCTGATGCTGCTCTTGTTCTCATGCTGCCCTGGTTCTGATGCTGCTCTGGTTCTGATGCTGCTCTTGTTCTGATGCTGCTCTTGTTCTCATGCTGCCCTGGTTCTGATGCTGCTCTTGTTCTCATGCTGCCCTGGTTCTGATGCTGCTCTTGTTCTCATGCTGCCCTGGTTCTGATGCTGCTCTTGTTCTCATGCTGCCCTGGTTCTGATGCTGCTCTTGTTCTCATGCTGCCCTGGTTCTCATGCTGCTCTTGTTCTGATGCTGCTCTGGTTCTGATGCTGCCCTGGTTCTGATGCTGCTCTTGTTCTCATGCTGCCCTGGTTCTGATGCTGCTCTTGTTCTCATGCTGCCCTGGTTCTGATGCTGCTCTTGTTCTGATGCTGCCCTGGTTCTGATGCTGCTCTTGTTCTCATGCTGCTCTTGTTCTCATGCTGCCCTGGTTCTGATGCTGCTCTTGTTCTCATGCTGCCCTGGTTCTGATGCTGCTCTTGTTCTCATGCTGCCCTGGTTCTGATGCTGCTCTTGTTCTCATGCTGCCCTGGTTCTGATGCTGCTCTTGTTCTCATGCTGCCCTGGTTCTGATGCTGCTCTTGTTCTCATGCTGCCCTGATTCTGATGCTGCTCTTGATCTCATGCTGCCCTGGTTCTGATGCTGCTCTTGTTCTCATGCTGCCCTGGTTCTGATGCTGCTCTTGTTCTCATGCTGCCCTGGTTCTGATGCTGCTCTTGTTCTCATGCTGCCCTGGTTCTGATCCTGCTCTTGTTCTCATGCTGCCCTGGTTCTGATGCTGCTCTTGTTCTCATGCTGCCCTGGTTCTCATGCTGCTCTTGTTCTCATGCTGCCCTGGTTCTCATGCTGCCCTGGTTCTCATGCTGCTCTGGTTCTGATGCTGCTCTTGTTCTCATGCTGCCCTGATTCTGATGCTGCTCTTGTTCTCATGCTGCCCTGATTCTGATGCTGCTCTTGTTCTGATGCTGCCCTGGTTCTCATGCTGCTCTTGTTCTCATGCTGCCCTGGTTCTGATGCTGCTCTTGTTCTGATGCTGCTCTTGTTCTCATGCTGCTCTGGTTCTGATGCTGCCCTGGTTCTGATGCTGCTCTTGTTCTCATGCTGCCCTGGTTCTGATGCTGCTCTTGTTCTCATGCTGCCCTGGTTCTCATGCTGCTCTTGTTCTGATGCTGCCCTGGTTCTCATGCTGCTCTTGTTCTCATGCTGCCCTGGTTCTGATGCTGCTCTGGTTCTGATGCTGCCCTGGTTCTGATGCTGCTCTTGTTCTCATGCTGCCCTGGTTCTGATGCTGCTCTTGTTCTCATGCTGCCCTGGTTCTGATGCTGCTCTTGTTCTCATGCTGCCCTGGTTCTGATGCTGCTCTTGTTCTCATGCTGCCCTGGTTCTGATCCTGCTCTTGTTCTCATGCTGCCCTGGTTCTGATCCTGCTCTTGTTCTCATGCTGCCCTGGTTCTGATGCTGCTCTTGTTCTCATGCTGCTCTTGTTCTCATGCTGCCCTGGTTCTGATGCTGCTCTTGTTCTCATGCTGCCCTGGTTCTGATGCTGCTCTTGTTCTCATGCTGCCCTGGTTCTGATGCTGCTCTTGTTCTGATGCTGCCCTGGTTCTGCAGCAGCATCCTGGGCTCTGCCTGCTGCTAATGAGGGGTGTGAGACAAATGGCAGTGAAGTTGCTGCACTCCATGGGCTGCTGGGACAAGGTTATTCATTTTAAGTTGCCATAATTCTCTCCCAGCACATTTTAAGATCCGCTGATGGTTGATGGCTGCAAATTGAAATGAGACAGTTCTGTTTTAAGAAAGCCAGAAGTAGGTCACACAAAAGACTCTCTTGTTTCTTCCCCTGGCAAGCTGAATCATGACTCCAGAGGATGGAGTGAAATAAAAATCAGCATCAGGGATGTGGACAGAGCAAGTGAGCAGCAGTTACAGCAGCTCCAGCAAGCCTCTGGGGACTGGATTCTCCTCGTGCACTCCCAAGGCTTGGGGATGGTCCAAGCCAGCCTGGAGTGTTTATGCAGCTACAACCTCAATACCACCAAAAAAAAAAAAAAAAAAAACCAAAACCACCACAAAAACCCACCCACAAATGAAGATAAACCAGGAGGAAGTGTGGACTTGCAGTGTCCCCACACCACCCAGCTTTTAATTCCCATCCTCATTTGTGTCTGCGCAGATGGACGGAGAGGTCCTGGACAAGCCACCAGCTGGCCACCAGCCTGCTCTTGTGCAATGCTTTTGGCTCTCAAGAGCTAATTGGCAGCAGAGGCAATTTCTAGCAGAAACTGTAGTTAATGAGGTCATCAGTGCAGCTCCCAGGACACTCACCCTGCGGCCTGGTTTTCCTGCTGGACCGGGAGGACCCTGGATGCCTCGTGGACCCTGCAAGGATTCAAGGAGAGAGGAAGAAATGGCATCACTCAAAGGCACGACAGATGGACCCAGAGTTCAGATCAGGTGCTGCTGGGGCTGTCAAGGTCACCAAGCTACAACATGGGAGATGAATCCCTCGAGCAGAGCCCAAGGTTCAAAATACAGAGGGGAGAGCCAGGACTGAGCATCCCTGAACGCGGGTTGCATGTGATTATCCATGGTGGAAGTAAATCACTTCCTCTGTCATTAGAAAAATGGGAATTTTCCCTTCATCCAGGGTTTGCAGCTTGGAAGAACAATTTCCTGAGCATCAGGAACTCCCCACACTCTGACCTATCTCCCATTTACAGGACTCTTCCACAGATGTCTTTGCAGGCAAGAACAACCACCTGCAGAACTCTGTGCTGCTGGTGTAAAGTTGCAGCTTGAGTCTGCATTTGGAGAGCTGAGGGGACATTGTCAAGCCAAACAGATGTTCCCACACCTTCCTGCTTTCAGCTGGCACTGGGTCACTGAATCTCTCCCTTCACAACAGTCTCTAAAGCAGGACTGGCTGCTCCATGCCTGCCTTTCCCCCAGATCCTCCCTGGTCTCACCCACTTTGCCCATACTCACCTGAGGTCCCATTTCTCCAGCTTCTCCCTTCAGTCCTCCACTGCCAGGGGGTCCCTTTGGACAAAGAAGACAATTCAATACATTTTTCCACCAAAGAGCCAGGAGGATGATTCATACCATGTTAAGGAAGAGCCATTCCTGGGAACCCAGGAGCACCCATGGAGCTGGTGCCAACTGGGGCTGCTCCATCCTTGGTTGCCCATTCACTTACCATGGGGCCTGGGCGTCCTGTCAGACCCATTGGACCTGCTGGTCCTCTCAGTGCCAGCTGCAACAGAAAGAGAAATGTTGCTCAGTTGGTGTCTCTGAGAGTTAAAGCCACCCTTGTGCCACCAGCCATGTAGAATCATAGGATACCAGGTCGGAAAGCACCTCAAGAATCATCTAGTCCAACCTTTCTGGGCAAAACACAGAATCCCAGCATGGTAGGGCTTAGAAGGGACCTCTGGAGATCATTGAGTCCAACCCCCCCTGCTAAAGCAGGGTCACCTAGATCAGCTTGCACAGGAGCATGTCCAGAAGGGGGTTGAAAGTCTCCAGAGAAGGAGACTCCACAACTTCTCCAGGCAGCCTGCTCCAGGGCTCCAGCACCTTCACTGCAAAGAAGTTTCTCCTTGTGTTGAGGTGGAACTTCCTGTGCTGTAGTCTGTACCCATTGCTCCTTGTCCTATCACTGGGCACCACCAAAAAGAGCCTGGTCCCTTCACCTTGACAGCCACCCCTCAGATCTTCATAGACATTCATCAGGTGCCCTCTCAGCCTTCCCTTCTCCACTCTAAACAGTCTCAGTCTTTTCTCACAGGCGTGATGTTCAAGTTCCCCAAACATCATTGTAGCCTCTGTTGGGACTCTCTCCAGCAGGTCTCTGTCTCTCTTGAACTGGGGAGCCCCAAACTGGACACAGTATTCCAGGTGTGGTCTCACCAGGGCAGAGCAGAGAGGGAGAAGAACCTCCCTAGCCCTGCTGGCCACACTTTTCTTGCTGCACCCCAGGATGCCATTGGCCCTGTTGGCCCCAAGGGCTCATTGCTGTCCCATGGAGGACTTGCTGCCCACTAGGACCCCAGGGTCTTTCTCCATGGAGCTGCTTTCCAGCAGGACAACCTCTGGTCTGTACTGGTGCCTGTATCCCACTAACAGAACTCCATAATTCAGGAGTCCCCTAACCATGCATCAAGCCACTGATCTCCATGGTGGGTAATGGGGCAGGTCCACACTTCCAGACATCTCTTGGACAATTTGTTCTTCTGGTGACTTTCCCAGGGTGGTAATTATCTGTGTACTCCAGTAATTAAACCCCCCCTGTGACTGCACTTGGAAGGCCATAAATCTTGCCCAAATGCTATGTTCTAATGGCAGCATTTTTACAGCCCCCCCATTAAAAGGGAAGGCTGCTGCCTGGGACAATGCTGAGTGCCTCCTGAAAACCAAATTTGAAGGGAATAAATCAACCTAATAATGCAATTAACAATAATGGTGACAAGAAAAACAACCCCCACAGAAGGAAAGAAGATCTCCTCCCTCTAGGGCTCCTTTTCTATTCTTGCCATGCTTCTATCCTTGCCATATCCTTCAGTTCTTTCCATAATTCTCCATCCTTTCCATATCTTTCCATCCTTGCCATATCTCTCCATCCTTTCCACATTTTCCCATCCTTGCCATATCTCTCCATCCTTTCCACATTTTCCCATCCTTACCATACCTTTCCACCCTTTCCATATCTTTCCATCCTTGCCATATCTTTCCACCCTTTCCATATCTTTCCATCCTTTCCACATCTCTCCATCCTTGCCATATCTCTCCATCCTTTCCACATCTCTCCATCCTTGCCATATCTTTCCACCCTTTCCATATCTTTCCATCCTTTCCACATCTCTCCATCCTTGCCATATCTCTCCATCCTTTCCACATCTCTCCATCCTTGCCATATCTTTCCACCCTTTCCATATCTTTCCATCCTTTCCACATTTTCCCATCCTTGCCATACCTTTCCACCCTTTCCATATCTTTCCATCCTTGCCATCTTCCATCTTTCCATTCCACCTGCTTTCCCATATCTCTCTCCATCCTTTCCCCATTCCCTTGCCATATTTCCCCTTCCATATCTTCCATCTTGCATATCTTCCATCTTCCTTGCCATCCTTGCCATAACTTTCCATCCTTTCCATGTATTTCCACCCTTTCCATATCTTTCCATCCTTGCCATCTCTCCCCATCCTTTCCACATTTTCCCTTCCTTGCCATACCTTTCCACCCTTTCCATATCTTTCCATCCTTGCCATCTCTCTCCATCCTTTCCCCTTTAAATTTGACCTTGAATGTCTCCAGCAATGGAACCTCAACCACCCCTGAAGACATTGTCCCTGCTCATTGCAGGGGGTTTGGACTAGATGACCTTGAAAGGTCCCTTCCAACCCAAACCATTCCATGATATATTTCCCTTTCTGCTGTGCCTTCAGGGGGGGGTCAGCTGAAATTGTCTGCCCACAGCTTCAAGTTAAAAAAAAAAAAAAAATTGATGCTTTTCCTTCAGCTTCTCATCCACAGCCCAAAAGTCACCCAGAGCTTATTTAGTGTTTAATTTCTTTCCCCTCAAAATGAAAAAATAATGGGAAAACTGAGAAAAGAGACTTGGAAGAAAGGGAAAGGTTCATAGTTTGTTTGTTTGTTTTTGTCATACTTTTCAACAGGACAGAAAAGGAGAAAAAAAAAAAAGAACAAAAATAGAGAGGTTGGGAAAGCAGAATGCTTCTCATGAAGTGTTCATCTGGTCAGAACCTCTATTTCCCAACAAAATAAAATGCTGATGAAAAAAAAAAACAAACAACCCAACCCTGTAGGCAGCCTTGAAATTAAGACTGACAAGGTAACACCAGTAACATAATTCACCAATATTCTTCTCAGAGCAAGGTTAATGGCCAGGAAAACGCAGTGCCTGGTGGCACCTGGGACCTGAATATGTATAAAATCCAACTCCTTTGTAAAAGGGGAGTTGGATGGAAACCAGAACAGCCCCAGCTATGCCAAACTCCTCATTAGAAACCTAAACAGGGCATGTGCCACCCAGCTGGGTGAAGACCCCTGATGGATTTTATCACAGTCAGAGGTGAAATCAAATGGGATTCAGCTGATTGCATCAGGGCAGCCCAAAATGTCTGTGGGAAAGCAGCTGCCAAGAGCTCAGAATGACAAACTCTGGCTAAGGCCAAGCCACGCATCCCAGCTGCAGACAAATGTGGACTTCAGACCTGAGGAGCACAGTAAGCTCCATCTCTGGATGATTGCACTTGGCAGGGAGAGGAGCAATGCCCCCAAAGTTCTGTCCCTTTCTCAGCTGCTTCCTTCTCTTGTCCCCTTGGATAGAATCATCATTTTAGTTGGAAAAGATCAGTTGGGTCCAGCCATCATGCAAGGGTGTGCTAACAGCCAGAATTTGGTCCCTGCTGGGCACTTGTGAGGTCCCTTCTGCTGCAGTGGTGCCTCCTGCACCTCTGCTCTTAGTACATCAATGATCAAATGGAGCTTCACACAAGCACTCATGGAAGGAAAACTTCCAAGCTGTGCTGGCTAGGAATTATTTTGAACAGGTGAGTATGAAGCCTCATCATGGAATGTTTTGGGTTGGAAGGGACCTTCCAAGGTCATCTAGTCCAACCTTATAGACTCATCTAAGCAGGCAACAGGAGCTGTACTGGGAATGTGCATGGTTGATCTTCTTTCAGCAGGGAACCTACCTAACAAACACTGCCAGGGTTGATCTGATCATCAGCCAGTGAGGGCAACCAAGGGAAAAAAAGGTTGCATAGTTGGACATCATGGGTTTCTAAATCTATTAAAGAAAATTGCAGTCTGCCTGCTGAGATTGGCAGAGCTAGGGACAGCTTCTGTCTGTGATGTAGATTTAGATTGGATGTCAGGAACAAGTTCTTTACCATGAGGGTAGAGGAACACTGCAACAGGTTGTCCAGGGAGGTAGTTGAGGCCCACCAATCCCTGGAGATATTCAAGGTAAGGCTCTGGGCAACTTGATCCAGTTGAGGATGCCTCTGCTTACTGCAGAGGGGGTTGGACTGAGTGGACTTTGGGACTTCCAACCCAAACCATTCTATGATTCTATGCACGTTTAGTTATGATTTACTTGGGAAAAACAACCAACCAACCAACCAACCAACCCCCAAATCAAAAGAAAGCAACCCCCTGCAGCACACAGCACAGCTGCTCACAGGCACTCTCCAAACTGTCACCACCAACTCTACTGAAGCCCACAGGTCTATGTCATCTGGCACCAGCAAAAGGTCTGCCCCAAGGCCTGTAGGTAATTAAAATCCTTGTTTCTAGGGGCTGGCCCTAAGTAAAAGGCTAAGTCACTCAGATGTCATCACCTCAAGCCACACAACCAGCTCTGGCTTGGAGGAGAGGCTGTTACCAGCAGCAGCTCCAGGGATGGTACAAGCAGCAAGACATCTCCTCTGACATTTCTTCTGGTCCTCTCCTGCTTCCTTGGGCACCTGCTAGAAGAAAACAACCCCCCCACCCTTCACCTACCCTGGCCTGCTGCAGGATGGCTTGGGCTTGGGCCTCCTGGGCTGAAACAAGAGGTCCTTTCGAGCCAGCATCTCCTCCTCCACTAAAGCGGAACTGATGGGAGCAAGACAGAGAAGCAGGTCACAGGGTTGCTGTCCCTCCACCCTCACTCTAGCCTGACTTCTAAACAATTCTGTTCAGCCTGGCTGACCCCACTCCATCACTGTCCTTCCAGAGCATCCCATTAACCCTCATGCTCTCAGGACACCCTGGCACAAGCTGGCTGTTTCCCACGTCCCTGCCCACACAGCAAATTCTGCCAGCTGAAAGCCAGGCACAATGAGGGGGATTGTAGGCTCAGGATTGTAAGGACCTCACACACCATCATTCAAACCCAAATGCAGAGTTCTCACAGGGCTGAGAGTCCCCTGTGTGGATGCTGTTGGCCAGGAGATCCCTGGAGCTGGGGCTGCATCAGGTCCTTTGGCTCTGGGCACCCCAGACACAGGCTGTGTTCCTCAGGTGAGGCTCTGGGTGCCCCAGACACAGGCTGTGTTCCTCAGGTGAGGCTCTGGGTACCCCAGACACAGGCTGTGTTCCTCAGGTGAGGCTCTGGGCACCCCAGACACAGGCTGTGTTCCTCAGGTGAGGCTCTGGGCACCCCAGACACAGGCTGTGTTCCTCAGGTGAGGCTCTGGGCACCCCAGACACAGGCTGTGTTCCTCAGGTGAGGCTCTGGGTACCCCAGACACAGGCTGTGTTCCTCAGGTGAGGCTCTGGGCACCCCAGACACAGGCTGTGTTCCTCAGGTGAGGCTCTGGGTACCCCAGACACAGGCTGTGTTCCTCAGGTGAGGCTCTGGGCACCCCAGACACAGGCTGTGTTCCTCAGGTGAGGCTCTGGGTACCCCAGACACAGGCTGTGTTCCTCAGGTGAGGCTCTGGGCACCCCAGACACAGGCTGTGTTCCTCAGGTGAGGCTCTGGGCACCCCAGACACAGGCTGTGTTCCTCAGGTGAGGCTCTGGGTGTCCCAGACACAGGCTGTGTTCCTCAGGTGAGGCTCTGGGCACCCCAGACACAGGCTGTGTTCCTCAGGTGAGGCTCTGGGCACCCCAGACACAGGCTGTGTTCCTCAGGTGAGGCTCTGGGTACCCCAGACACAGGCTGTGTTCCTCAGGTGAGGCTCTGGGTGTCCCAGACACAGGCTGTGTTCCTCAGGTGAGGCTCTGGGTGTCCCAGACACAGGCTGTGTGGATGCTGTTGGCCAGGAGATCCCTGGAGCTGGGCTTGCATCAGGTCCTTTGGCTCTGGGTGCCCCAGACAAAGGCAGCATGCCTCGAAGAGCAGACTTTGGCCAACTGTTCAAGCCAGGATCCTTCAGCACACAAAGGATTTAACACACCCCTCCCACCCCCCAAGCATTCATATTGGTTTGTTTTTTTGGTTCCCCCCCCCCCAATCTTGAAAGTGAAGGATTTTAATGTTTTCTTCTGCCTCTCCCACCCCCAACAGCTCCCAGCCCCCTTGCCAGGACATCCAGCCTTCTCCTGCATGTGTGTCTGGGCTTCTGCAAGAAGGACTTTCCAGTCCAACCTTCTTGGATGGCTCTTTCCCCTCCTTTTCACCTCTGTGTTTCACTTGGTTGGGGCAAGCTATGACCACAGGGACTTGGCAAGGAGATTCCAAGGGATGCAATTTATAGGCCTGTGGTTGGTTATTGTAGGGGACAACAAATGCATTGTCATGGCCAACTGAGCTCCATTTAGGTCCAGACTTGTCCTAAGCACCTTGCCAAGAGCCTACCCAAGTATCAGCCAGCCACTTGGAGCCTGTACAAGAGTGCTGTGGCTCTGCACTAAAGGCTCTTTCCCTTTGGTACTCAACCATTGATTTTCAGCAGCTGGTGTCCTCAGGGCTTGCTCACATCAAAGCAGACCCAAAATAAAACCTATCATCCCAGGACCTAGAAGGCTGCCTTGCTGCCTGCTCTCTTCATGGAGGAGGGAAAAAAAAAAAAATCAATGCAAATTAACCAGTGGGTCACCAAAAGAGATCAATTCCTTCAGGTGCTTACAGTTTTGGCACCTGCTTTGAAGAGCTGTTGGAGCTTCCTCACTGCAGGAGGGGAGACTCTGCCTGGAAATTAGATCTTTGGGGGTTGCTTCTTAGTGACTCTCACCCTCCAATATTATGGCCAGTGAGAAGCCATAAAGTTCATCCACCACTTGTGGGAAGAATTTTAACCTCCCTGCCCCGTGCTTTTGACCAGTGCAAGGAGTAGTACATTTACAAAAGGAATAACCCAGATCCAGCTTGTCTACCAAGGAAGATGTGTCCTTGGTGTAAAGGAGATGGGAGAGGTCTGCAGGAAGAGGAGCAGCAGCAAAGCCAAGAAGCTTTTCTCAGTTACACTTCACTTCTACTCACAGGCAACATGAGCATTGTCCCTGGTGGTCCTGGTAAGCCATCTGCTCCTGGAAGACCTGGGCGACCAGGTGGGCCCTAGGGAAAACAAGGGAGGAAACAAAAATAAGCTTCTACAGCATCACAGAATCATCACAGGATGGCTTAGGGTGGAAGGGACCTCAGAGATCACCTACTCCAACCTCCCCATCATAGCCAGGGATGCCTCTCAACCAGACTCAGCTGCTCAAGGCCTCGTCCAACCTGGCCTTGAACACCTCCAGGCAGGAGTTTTGATTTGCAAAGGCATATGTCACGATTCAAAAGGCTTCCTGTCTTGACAGAGAGGCATTGACCATGAGGAGACACCCCAAAGCCATGGCAAATGTTGTGCAAGCACACCTGTAGGCTTTCTTACACCCAATAGTGACTTATTTACATTCTTTAACTTTCTCTGCTTGAACTTTGCAGGGAAAAATTAAAAAGACAGTTTCAAACCATCACATCTTCTTTCTCCATCCTGCCCTCCCCTTCCCCCTGTTTGCAGGGTCTGCCAGGTGCAGTATTCCATTGAGCAATCCAAGTCTCCAGAAGGTCCCCAGTGAATGGAATCAGTGCTTGGTGGGGCTCTGTTAAAACCTATTCAACCCAAAATAGGAAGCTCCATAGCTCAGATCAAGGAGAGAGAAATGTAGGAAGACAAACACATCTCCATCCCTGTTCAGTCATCTGGGTCATCCCATTTTTCTCTCTTCTGCCTCTTTGTTTTTCAGCCCTAGGAGATTGCTTCCATCTAGAATGGAGTGATACCTGTCAGCAGCTGTAAATCAGCAAAGCTCTGAGGATCTCAGTGGAGCTCTGCTGATTAACACCAGTTGAGCAGCTCTCACTTGTCCTAAAGAAAGGAGCATGCAGTGAAAAGAATAAAAAAAAAAAATCTATTGATGAAGCTATAAATAATCAAATATGGCCAATTTTCCTAAGGCAGCCCATGGATTGGTGGTATTCCCAACTGTGTCCTTGGCAAGAAGCTGCAGTTAACCCAAATCTGCACATCCAGCCAGCAACCCTCCATGGAAATGAAGACAACATCCAGCTCTACCCAGTGTGCATGCCCAACTGCAACCTTCACACCAGCTGTAAGGCAAGAGTGACTTGAGCATGCCCCAGTGAGGCCAAGAGCAGCCCTGCTGCTCATTTCATGGCATGATGCCAAGCCTGCCTGGGCACAGCTTGAGCTGGAAGACTTGGCACTCCCCTGGTTAGCAAACACCAATAACAAACCCATCTGTGGGGAAATAAAGCAAGCACTGAACATCTATGTTAGCTCTCTCTGTGTTAGGGGCTGTGGAGTCTCCTCCTCTGGAGAGAATCCAAACCTGCTTGGACACAATC
Organism: Indicator indicator; assembly: GCF_027791375.1. Lineage (NCBI taxonomy): Eukaryota > Metazoa > Chordata > Aves > Piciformes > Indicatoridae > Indicator > Indicator indicator. The sequence continues at coordinate 10,525,492 of NC_072037.1, forward strand.
CTAGGCTCTGGGCAAACCTGCTTTAGCAGGTGGGTTGGCCTAGATGATCTCCAGAGGTCCCTTCCAGCCCCTACCATTCTGTCATTCTCACTCTCTTCAGCCTGCCTGAAGGCCTCCAGTCCATGTAGTCACCAAACAAATGTTCAACTCAGCCCCTGCCACAAATCACAGATGTGGGAGGTGTCCCTGCACAGGGAACTAGATGATCCTTGAGCTCCCTTCCAAGCCTAACAATTCCATGATTCCATGGATAGGGACAGAGAAGAGCCAGACCTTGCCCCAGAACATCACACACTCACCCCACAAAGGGTGAGGGAGGTGAATAAAGAAAGGAAAGGGAGAAAGGAAAGAGAAATAAATAATGAAGCCCCAAACCAACCAACCAACCCAATCCATGATGTGTTATCCCTGCCCACTGTCTTCCAGCAAGACGTTGCTGCACCCCTTTGCATCTCTCACATCCCTTTGTTCCTTCTTCTTCCGTTCCCTCTGCACTACATTCAACTTTTTCCTTCATCCTCTCCTTTTTCCAAAGCAACCCAAACCATCCCAGCCAAAGTTTCAAGCACTAAATTAGAGCCCAGCCCCAGGGTGGAGGTGAAGAGCTGCTGCTACTCCACCCTGCCCATGGCTTGGGCTGGTCCTGCACCACAATTACAGGGCAGAGGTGGAGCAGGAGCTGAGCTCTGCACCACAGCTGGTCCAGAATAACAACACTGCTCCCAGCACTGCAGCAGACACCACTGCAGCCACTTTGTCAGCAAGAAACCCCAAGCCCAGTCCAAGCCCAGCAGCTCCCTCAGCACCAAAGGGAGCCTACAAACCACCCCAGCCCAGCCATCTGTCACAGCAGGCTCAGCATCTTGCATTCATGGAATCACAGAGCTGCACTGAGCTGGAAGGGACCTCCAGAGGTCATCTTGTCCTACCCTCCCACAGTCAGCACGAATGTCCTCAACTAGATCAGGGTGCTCAGAGCCCCACCAAGCCTGACCTTGAATGGATGGAGCCTCCACAGCCTCCCTGGGCAACCTGTTCCAGTGTCTCCCCACCCTCACTGGAAAGAATTTCTTCCTAATCTCCACTCCCCATCTCCCTTCTTCCAGCTTCACTCCATTGCCCCTTGTCCCATGTCAAAAGTCCCTCCCCACTCTCCTCCAGGCACTGGAAGGGCTCTGGTTTGATCCATAACCCCCTCTTTATGTTTCAGGCTGGGAGTGTGAAGTCTTATCCTTGTTGGGTAGAGCAGCAAGGGCAATGATCTGGAGATTAAAAATAAATAAATAAATAAACAAATCCCCAAACCCCATAAAGCACTTTGCAAATTTAAATTCATGAATGCCTTGCAGAGATGCAGCATCCCAGCACCTCTGCTGGTGTAAATCTGTGTCACTCTTGTTATGTAAATAGAGATTTGCTGATCTATAGCAGCCAGGGATGGGGACTTCAACTTCCATTTGGTGCAGTGCTAGAAAATGCCATGCTGAGTGCAAACAGCAATGCAATATTTCAAAGGGATGTTGAAACTGAAACCTCAGTGTGCTCAAGCTCAGGCTCCTCGAGCAGCAGACAGTGACAGAGTGGTGCCCAGCAGTCCACAGTGTTGAGCCTCCAAATTTCCTTTAAGTCTCTCTCTCTCGCTCTCTAGGATTATTTTTCTGTCATTTTTCAGCCCTGGTCAGAAAATTATGCAACAGAAGAGCTTTCTGGCAGTGTTTGAGGTCTTCCAGGGAAAGCAGAGCTTGCTGTCTGATGGGGAAAAAAAAAAAAAAAAAAGGGGCAGGCTGAAAGCCTTTGAGAACCCCAGTACAGAGGGACACAAAAATAGTGAGAAGGCTGGAACCCTTCTGCTGTGAGCACAGAGTTGGGGTTGTTCAGCCTGGAGAAGAGAAGGCTCCAGGGAGACCTTCTGGTGGCTTTTCAGTGCTTAAATGGGATCTATAAGAAAGACGAGGACAGACTTTTAAGCAGGGTTTATGTGGCAGGGTAAGAAGTGATGGCTTTCAATTAAAAGAGAGGACTTTTAGATGAGTGAGAAGGAAGAAAATTTGACACTGAGTCTGGTGAGACTCTGGTCCAGGTTGCCCAGAGAGGTGGTAGATGTCCCATCCCTGGAACCATTCCAGGTCAGGTTGTTTGGGGCTCTGAGCAGCCTGGGGAAGTCCCTTCCAACCTGTGTGATCTCCTGCTCTAAGTGAACCTTCTCTGGCAGGAGTGTTGGACTCACCCTCCAGAGCTCCCTTCCAACCCCTATCCTTCTGTGATTCTGTGACCTCATTCCAAGGAGCACATCTTGCCCACTTCATTCCAGCCTTGAGTAGCCATAAAATAGCTCTCAGCTCTCCTAAGTTCCACATTTTCCTCCTTCCCACTTCTTGAAGAAACCTAAATCACCCTAAACCACCCTCACCCTTCAACCAAGTCCTCTGAAACCTCCCACCACCAGGCTGCTCTGCAGCTTTGCCACTGACATCAGCTGCAGAAATAAACCCCCCCCCCCAAAACCCCACTCAACCAAAACTGGGCTAAACCAAGCAAGTGAGGTGCTGAAGAGAGCAGAGCTAAAGGAGTGCTGGCCAATATCTGGAGGTGCTCAAGAGGGGATTGGATGTGGCACTTGGTGCCATGGTTTAGTAGTCGTGAGGTCTTGGGTGACAGGTTGGACTTTGATGATCCTTGAGGTCTTTTCCAACCTTATTGATTCTGTGATTCTGTGATATTAGCAGAGCTGGATATTGAGGGAGGGAGTGTATTAATTCAGTGCAACCTGCCTGGTTGCAGATAAAAAGTCATTCCATCAGCTGCAGGCATTCTGGCTGCACTCTCAGAAGTGTGATGTGAATTCCTGAGCTCTGTGTGCAGGGTTAACAATCAACAAATTAAAAGAGGAGCTGCCCTAATTGCAAAGGAGTCTTTCAAGAGAGTTGCAGACCCTGGCTCTGCCAGTTCATCACTTCTCTCTGCACAAGATGTTGTATCACATTCTGTTCTGGACACTTGGGATGTGCTAGAATGCAAATGATGCTTTTCAGTTCAGGGTGTGGAGCAACATCAGCCAGGGACACTGTGTCTGCTGCTGATTGGCTTTGCATGGCTGTTCAAGAGGAGCTTGGCCAGCAAATGTCTGCATCTGCCTGGACAACTGGCAGAGATCCAGGCTGCCTCATCACCAGGGTCAGCATCCACCCTGCCAGGCAACTGAATTCTCTGGAGCAGAAGCAAGGAAGAAGAAGAGAAAGCTGAGCCACACAGAGTTATAGAATTGTTTTGGTTGGAAAAGACCTCTAAGATCAGCAAGTCCAACCATCAACCTGAGACCACCATGGCTGAGAGGAAGAAGTTCCCCATGAGAGTGGTGAGAGCCTGGAATGGGTTGTCCAGGGAGGTGGTTGAGGCTCCATCCCTGGAGGTGTTTGCAGCCAGGCTGGATGAGGCTCTGGCCAGCCTGCTGTAGTGTGAGGTGTCCCTGCCCATGGCAGGGGGGTTGGAACTGGCTGAGCCTTGTGGTCCCTTCCCACCCTGACTGATTCTATGGTTCTATGCAGAGTCCTCTCTTGGTCCTTCTGCTGGAGGAGTGCAGGAGGACCCAGGCTCATGGTGTCTGAGGAGTTAAGCCAACCTCTCTGAGCAGTGGCTCTGGCTGCCAGCTGGGGGCTGAGCCCCCAGGTGCCTACTGACTTTGTGAGCAATCCATGGAGCACAGTCAGGGCTTCTCATTCCCAAGTCATGTCACCACCACAAGAAATGTCATCACTGTTCCATCAAAACCCAATAAATACACCAAGAATGTAAAAGAGGGGGGAAGTGTCTTTACAGCAATACCCCAGTGAGGATGCAGGGGGCCAGGGCACTCCCACCAAGTCCCCAAGGACCAACAAGGCAACAAAGAGCTCTGAAAGTTGGACCAGGAAGGACTTAGAGAAAAATATTCATCCTCTCTAAGTGGTGGTTTCATATTTTGACACATCCCTTCCTGTGTCCTGCCTACCACTTCCAGAAGTACCTCAGCTGGTGCTGCCATGCCTGTAGCCAGGCTGAGAATAAGAAGAAATAAAAGCCAGAGGGTTTGAGAGACAACTCATGGTGACCACAGAGGAAGCTGCTAGCATCACTCCAGCATCAAAAATGAGTCTAAGGTGAGATCCTTGTTGGGCAGGGATCCCAGCCTGCAAATGGAATGAATTCTCCCTCCTGTTCTGTCTGAGCCTGCTGGGACACACATCAGAACAGGACAACATCTCTTCTTTATCCAGACCTTCCCAGTTGAACCTGGGCATCAGCTTTCCCCACCTTGTCCATGCAGAATTCCATGAAAACCTGCCTTAGGAGTGTGAATCCTCATGAACAGAGAGAGCTTCACCCCAGCTCATCCTTCCTGGGCACCCAGGAGGCAAATGGGGTGCAGATCTCCATCTGGAAACCAACTGCTGGGTCAGTAGAGGATGCTGCAGTGCACACAAGTAGCAGGCTGCCTTATCAGCCAGAAAAAGCTGCTCAGGGCCTTGCTGATCAGATTAGAGAAGTGTTTGCTGATAAGAGCTCCCTTCCTCTGCAAGGTGTTTTGCATTCTCTGGGTGACAGCAGTGGGATGTTGTGTGTTGGGTGCATCTCCTCCTGTGATCTGTGTCACTGCTGCTCTCCTGCCTCCTGAGCTTTCCAGGAGAAACTCTGGGCACACAGCCCTCCAACCCAGCCTGCCTATAGGCACACTTTTTGCCAACAGGGCTGTTGGGATGCCTCAGGCCACACTAAATCATGAGTGGAGGCTGAAGTTAGAGCTGTTGGGAGCCTCATTCCCCAGATGAATGTGTGCCAGAAACTGTTTTGAAAGCATCTTTGTGACTGCACTCAACATCAAGATGCTCTGAGGCACCAAAGTGCTGTCAAGCTCCAAGCTCCATTTGTTTTGCCCACACAGACCTGCTGAAATCAATGAATTTACTCATGCAAGACAACTGCTGCTGGTACACAGGTCCCCTGTGCCACTGCTGCATCAACCTGCAGCCCCACATCCTGCTCTGCTGGGCTGCATTGAGGCAGGAACCTCTCTTCTCCTGCCAGCACAGCCCCCATGCTGGTGATCCATCATCCAAACCACAGAATGGTAGCAAGGGACCTCTGGAGGTCATCCAGCCCAACCTCCCTGGCTGCTCCCCAGTCTTTCGATCCTGGATGGAAAGGTCTGCCCTGTCCCCTGTCATAAGCTCCTTTTGGAGCTGACTCAGAGGAGATTTCTGTTAAAGGATGAGAAGCATTTTAAGTGCTCCAGAGACACGCCACAGCCCCATTCTCCACACATAAAATGACCTGAGGCTTTAAAGAGAAATAAAACCAGGAATACTCACTCTTTCCCCAGGGTCACCCATTAAGCCCACAGGTCCAGTTGGTCCTGGAGGTCCTGGAAGACCCTAGCAGAGAAGAGACAGGGAGGGGGGAAGGGAAAAATCAGCCAGTAAAGGAAAATGTGTTCTTATTTATAACATTTGTACAATGAGCAGGAAGAGAATGAGAGCTTTCTGTTTATTTTTGCACCAGAAAATCCACCCTGAAGCACTCTGTCCACATGCTTGGCATATGGAAGAGAAGGAGCCCAGGAACAGCTGTGTGCTGCTGAGCCCTCCAGGAGCCTCCAGCACCCCACAGCAAAGGCTGAAAGGAGTAGACAAAGTGCCACTTACTGCTGGACCTTCAGGACCAGGTGGGCCTTCCACCAGCATACCCTAAGAGGAAGAAAGAAGAAGTGGTTAGCAAGGCAGATCCTCAGAGTCACTTTGACTGCAGTGTTTAGTTGGAAGAGACCATCCAGTCCAACCCTTAACCCAGCACTAAACCATGGCCCTCAGCACCACATCTCCAAGGCTCTTCAATCCCTCCAGGGATGGGGACTCCACCACTGCCCTGAGCAGCCTGTCCAGGGTTTGACAACCCTTTTGGGGAAGAAATTCTTCCTCATGTACAACTTAGACATCCCTTGGTGCAACTTGAGGCTGTTTCCTCTCATCCTGTTGCTTGCTCCTTGGGAGAAGAGAGCAACTTTCACCTCGCACCAACCTCTTTTCAGGGAGTTGTAGAGAGCAAAGAGGTCTCCCCCTCAGCCCCCTCTTCTCCAGACTAAACACCACCAGTTCCCTCAGCTGTTCTCCAGCCCCCTCAGCACCTTTGTTGTCCTTCTCTGGACACCCTCCAGCCCCTCAATGTCCTTCTTAGAGCGAGGGGTCCAAAACTGAAGCCAGTATTCAAGGTGTGACCTCAGCAGTGCTGAGTACAAGGAGACAATCCCTACCTCATCTAAATATATATATTGAAGCTCTTGCTGCTAGGTCTAAGTATCCCACACCTGCAGAGCTTCCACTCTCTCTGGATGACATCTCCTATGTCACTGCCCACTGGGAACCCCAATATTTTCTATTTGAATCATACAGGGCAAAAGCAAAACAACTTTTTCCCCAGGGTCACTACAACCCTTCTCTCTTTAGCTCCTGGCCAAGGAAAGGCCAAACCCTGGGGCACATCCAGCTTCAGTGGTGCTGGAGCAGGAGGAAAGCTTTTCTTCAGGCAAAAACTGTAGACCCAGGCAGCTTCAAAAAAAAAAAAAAAAAAAAAACAAAAAAAAAAGGAAAAAAGGCACAAACCCCTCTTAACAATCAAATTGCAAGGAGGTGGTTGGTTGTTGGTTTTTTTTTTTTCCTCCCCTTTAAATTACTTTCCCAGCAGACTGCATGCTGTGATTTACTCTGTGTACCTAGGAAATCACTGTGTGGGCAAAATGCAGGAATAATGTTGTTCCATTCCTTTTAATCTAAATATTTTGTCATAACTTTAAATCAGCTCTATCATAGATTCAGGAGAATTGAGCTGCCTCTTTTTTTTTTTTTTTTCTTTTTTTTTTCTTTTTCTTTTTTTTTTTCCCTCTTCTTCTTCCCCAACCCCTTTTTTTTTAAAAAGGGTTTGTAAAAAGCAGGAAAGAAATCTCCCAAGAAACCTGGCAAATACTTTCCAGAAGGGATCAGGACTGGGAAGAAGCCCACAGTGAGCACTGTCCCAGTGGCCCCAGGAGCACCCAAAGCAGTCCCAGCTCTTGCCAGCTCAGCTGGAGCCAACAGGGGATGTTGGCTCAGATGGGAGAAGCCCAGAGGAAGCAAGTGCAAGGGCTGGTCTCAGGTCTGGTGTCCTGCACTGAGGACCAAAAGCCTCATCTGACCCCACAGCAGTGACTACCACAGACAGAGCTGAGCGGAACCAAGCTCGAATGTGGAAAGGAAAATCCAAGCATTCCTGCCTCCAAACCCACAGTCCCCAAGGCCAGAAGAGCCAAACCCAGGGTGAAACGTTCTGCCACGGACCATCCCTGCTTCCATGAGTGAGCTGCATGTTCCTGCACCACTAGTGCATGGCCAGCACTGTTTGCTGTCTTTCCCAGCATCCACACTACTCATTAGCACCTCATTTAAAATCTGGCTCCTGCTTCACTTGGATGAGTTAAAGGACATTTGCTGCTGCTGTGCAGTCTTCTTCAGCACTCTTTAGGAGATGGCCTTTGCCCAGTGCCCATTCTGGCAGCAGTTTTGTTGTGTGCCATGGAGAAACTGGGTGGGAATCAAAGGTGAACCCTCCACCACATTCCTCGAACCTGTGCTGAGCAGGAGCTGTTTGCTGTTGGAGGCTACCAAGAAGAGGTGAAATATGATGCTGGAGGTGTCCTCCATGACATTCCACTAAGCACTGGATCCTTTCCAGGCATGGAATGAGGACATTGCAGATGAAGCTCCAGAGGCCCCAGCAAAGCTTTCACCATATGGACAGCTCAAGGTCCATCCTTGCTGAGACCAATGGCACGTTTTGGTGCAGCAGGCTCCAAACCAGACAGTAAGGATTGTCTCTGGGCTGGTGCAGAGATCCATGGCTCACATACATCTCCCCAGGACTTTCCTGGGCTGCTGGATACCAGCATTCCCATGGCCTGAGCACGCAGAGCACTGAAGCTCTGCTTCCCATGGCTGGCTGCAGAGCCTGGGGACGCTCCTCTGCACGGGAAGAGCCTGGGCTAATTAGCCAATTTGCAATGCAAACACCCTTGGCATCTTCCCCTAGTTATCTGTTGGGTTCTGTTGAGCTCTGGGTTTAGGGACATCTGGAGATTCTCTTCAGTGAGAAACCTTCACTGTTTATATGAGTGAACAACATCGACAAGGGTGATGGAAACTTGGGAGGGTTTGGGTATCAAGCCCAGTGGGAGGGAAGCCACCAAGGGCGATTGCCTTGGGGACAGCAAACAAATCCTGGGTTTGGGACTGTCCCAGGGGGAAACAAGGGCTTGCTTCCACGCAATCAACACCCAGATGCAAAGCAGAACTTGAAGCTGATAGCACAGAAACAGCCCAGAAGGTGGCTGCAGCACACAAAGCTGCCACAAAAGGTTGAGCAAACCCTCCCCAAGGGCAGGTCCCCCTCAACAACAAAGGCCAGAGGGTTTTGAGGAGGGGAAGGAAGCTTAGAGCTGGCATGTGGAAGGGTCCCAGCCGTCCCCTGGCTGCACCCTGAATCCCTCCTGCGCTGCTCAGCTGCCTCCAGCGAGTGTCAGCACCGAGCAAGGATTGAAGGTTTGAAGGAAAAGGAGAGAAAAGGCAGCAGAATCCAACTTCAGGGCTTGACGTAGCTGACATCAGGATTAAAAAAAATTACAAAAAAAAAAAAAAAAGAGCTAAAGAGTGCAGCAAATCTGAATTTGTCTCTGCTGAAGAGGAAAAGCATTTGGTCTTGTTTACTTTCTGGCAAAAGCTATACGTGCTCCAGTGTTTTGAAATAGCAAAGGCAGCCAAATTCTTTCTGGATGATTAAACTTAACTATTTTGTTGGCTCTAGCTGCAGTTCAGATTGGTTCTGGACAAGGCAAGCTGAGTTTTGTGCTGTTGCTTTTGTGGGGTTCAGCTGCCCACCCCCCAAATCTTTCCCATACCTTCCAAATGAAGGCAAAGCAACTCCTCTGGGTTGGGGGGTGAGAGTGAGACCCAGAAAGGAAGGCAAGGTCAGGAATGCTTCTGTAAGGTCCTCAGTTCAGGCTTTTCATGCCCTCCTGCTGCACCCCAGCTTCTCTTAGACTCCCTTCTTCCCTCCCCCTGCTATCTGCAAGTGTCAGGAGGAAGGAAAAGAGGATTTAAAAGAAAAACAATGGCCTCTGAGTGAAGGGAAGTGCCACCTCGAGGCTGGGTGCTGGGCTGGCCCTCTGCCAAGCAAAATTAGGTTAATTGAGTTGCTGGTGTGCAGTGAGTGTGTGTGGAGGGGTGGTTGCAAGGACCTGAAGCCCTGTTTCCAGCCCCTGGAAGGGGAGGCATGGGGGTACCTTAGCATCCTGACATGTGATGAGGGACAGACACACAGCCATCAGTCAAGAGGCACTCTGGGCAAGCACCATTGTGAGGACAACTGGAGAGGGAGTCCAGCCTCATCTAAGGGGGTGCTCCATGTTTTTTTGCAGGCTACAAAGGGCACAGGCACTCTGTAACTGTTCTTCAGAATGAAAAGCAACCTCAGAAGCAGGGCAGGGCAGAATGGTAAAGAGAGAGAGAGAGCACCAGGTCCCACTCCCAGCACAACAGAGGGCTGGAAGGAGAAGGCTGCTGGGACCCTGGAGCAGGCACAGGAGCAAACCTCTCCCCTCCCACAGCTGTGTGCAGGGAGAACCCTTTTATTTCCACAGAGATGAATCCATTAGTTGTACAATTAAAGCCAGCCCCAAGCTGCAAGTTCAGGTCAGGATATGACCTGGCCACCAGCTGCAGGCACTCGGGGAGAGGGTTCAGCACCGAGCTGGGGACACATCGAATCCCCTGAAGAGAGAGAGAGAGAGAGACAGAGAGAAGCAGCCCTGCCCTCTGCCTAAGGCTGCAGTTCTGAAAGGTTTAGGTTTTCATTTGGAAAACGAGAGATTTCATGGGAAATTTTGCACTTCCTTCAGAACTGAGGTCACTTCTTGAAGTCGAAAGGAAAGAAAAAACTAAAATTACAGCGTTTTATGTTTCCAAGTGTGCAAATGAACCAAGTCATTCCTCCCTGGGGAGATTTTCCTGCCAGCTGCACCACTGAGAGCACCAAGCCATACCAAACATACCTCCCCCTGGTACTTTTTTTTTCCCTTGGGGAAAGAACCAAACCAAACCACCCAAATCCCAGCTGGTTCTTACCGGCTCGATAATGGCAGGCTCCCCCTTCTGCCCCTTCTCACCCCGTGGGCCACCAATCTGCAGCACACAAGGGAAAGACAAAGTCATACAAAGAGGACATCACCTGCATCAGCATCACCACTCCAAGCAGGAATCACAGAATCATTCCAGTTGGAAAAGTCCTTTAAGATCATTGAGTCCAACCATTCTCTAACTCTACCAAGGCTGGGGCTAAACCATGGCCCTCAGCACCACAGCTCTGTGCCTTTGAAACAGCTCCAGGGATGGGGATTCAACCACCTCCCTGGGCAGCCTGTTGCAGGGTTTGAGAACCCTTTCAGTGAAGAAGTTTCTTCTAATATTCAGTCTAAGGAACTGGAGATCCTGCACAACCTCTGCAGCCAAAGGGCTGCTGATGTTCACAGACAGAACCATAGAACCATTCAGGTTGGAAAAGACCTTCAAGATCATCCAGTCCAACACAACCTCTGCAGCCAAAGGACTGCAGAGGTTCCCAGACAGAATCATAGAACCATTCATGTTGGAAAAGACTTTCAAGATCATCCAGTCCAACCATTCTCTAACTCCACCAAGGTTGGTGCCAAGCCATGGCCCTCAGCACCATATCCCTGCCTCCTTGAAACACTTCCAGGGACAGGGCAATAAAGTAAATGAGGCATCCTGTGATCTCCTCCTCACCTTGTGCAAGGCACAAGGTTTGCAGGTGGATGAATCCAAGGGAGGTGCCTGGCCTGGGGTTTCCATTGCTCATCTGCAAGCTCTAAAGCATGGGATGACAAACATGGATTCCTAGATGGAAAATCAACTCTCTTACCCCTTCATAGACAGTGTCCTGGTTAGCAGGCATGCCAGGGCCAATATCAGGAGAGACTGTTCTGTCATAATAGCTGTCATAATAATTCCCATCATATTCTTTTATTGTTTCCTCAGTGAAATCTTTATCCAGATCCTCTCCTCCTTGAGTATCCTGAAAGGCAAAGAGCAGCAACGTGTCAGGATGCAAACCCCTTGAGGATGCAAGCACTGCAAAAGGAAAGGGAAACTTTGTGGGCTCTGCAAGTCAGGAGGATTTATGATAACAGTCGCAAAGGAAGAGCACAAGAAAAGTTAATTTCTGGAGTTTTAAGGTCTCCAGTGACCTCCAAGAGCAAGCAGGGAGGATGGGAGGATCTTTCTGTCAAAGCACACACCCTGGCCTTCCCCAGGAGTTCTCTGCTGAACTCTTGAAATATCACTGAGTGTAAAACTCTGAGTGAGGAAAGCAAAGCACAGCACAAAGCAACAGCTCACGGCAGGAGGACCCCTCAAAGGCTGAAAGTCTGAAGAACCAAGGGATGGAAGGCTCAAACTCCAAGCCCCACTCATCACTGACTGCCTCAGTATTTGAGAGACTGGATTCTGAAGCATAAAAGAAAGTCACACATCCAGCTGTACATTTGAAATGCACATCAAAACCACATCAAAATCTCCTGAGCAACCAATGAAGGGAGAAAATGTGGAAAAATTTGAGTTTGCTTCTAGAAAAACCTTCTGTTTGTTTAGTCTGGGATCCAAACTGGGATTGTCCAAAGAGCAGAAGCAGAAATTCTTCACAGAACTGATGCATTAATCCCTGAACCCTCTCTGAATTCTTACAGCAACAGATGTTACAGACCACAGGCAAAGGCTTCTAGACAAGTATCAGAATTTCCTTGCTTCTCTCACACCCCTGGGCTTTCTGCAGCAGCCTGGCAGGCAACCAGCTCTTGACATCCTTCAGTCTGCACAGCACAGTGAAGAAGAACATGTGCTGATAATATTTTTTTTTTTTTTTGCTTCTTTCCCATCCAGGTAATGACTAAAATACTCCATAAATTGATTTTTTCCTTCCTTTTTTTTTTTTTTTTGTTCTTTTTTCAGTGCTTCCCAGAGAATTATTTCCTAACTACTAGAAATTCAAAATCACTTCAATGCCATTACTACTCCTGGACCTTACTGCTGTGCCAGCACTGCTCAGAAGCAAAGGACAGCTCAGTTAACTGTTTTAAAGGAAGGATGAGCCTAGTGCTAAGGCCATCATCATAAAACCACAGAAATGAGTTAGAAGAGACCTCCAGGATCATCAACCTAAGACCACCATGGCCATTAAACCACATCCCCAAGTGCCATGGCCACACACTTCTTGAACACCTTCTGGGATGAGGACTCCACCACCTTCCTGGGCAGCCTGTTCCAATCCCTGACCAATCTTGCAGCAAAGAAATTTCTCCTAATCTCCAATCTAAAGCTCCCCTGGCACAATTCCAGGTAATTTCTTCTCATTCTGTCACCTGATACTCAGGAGAAGAGACCAAGCTCCACCTCATTGCAGCCTCCTCTCAGGGAGTTGTAGACAGCACTGAGGTCCCCCCTCAGCCTCCTCTTCTCCAGACTAAACAGTCTCATTTCCTTCCACACTAGGCCTGTTCTCCAGACCTTTCACAAACTTCATTGACATCCTCTGGACTGGCTCCAGCTCCTCAATGTCCTCCTTGGAGTGAGGGCCCCCAAACTGAACCCAGTATTGTGCTGAGCACAGGGGGACAATCAGTTCCCTACTACTGGCCACACTATTCCCAATCCAGGCCAGGATGCTGTTGGCCTTCTTGGCCACCTGAGCACACTGCTGGCTCATGTTCAGATGGCCACTCCTCCATCCTCTTCTACCTCTGCAAATGCCAACTGGTCTGGTTGGAGATGACTCAATTAGAACACTTGGAGAAGTTCACATTGTTTTTCCTTTCAAGTGGACCTAAAGCAACCGCAGACATCATTTATCCTCAGAATCTTTTAGCTTGGTTTGTGCTCTGAAACCTTAAAAATCTCTTTCTCTTGCTCTAAAGTTTTCTTTGGGGGAGGCTAACAGAAGAAGGTTTGTTCCAACTGCATCTCTTGAAATGAACCTCCCAAATGTCTGCTTTGATATGGGGATGGAGAAGGAAAAGTTCTCCACACCGACATTTGCAGGTGCTTTGGAGCCAAACCAAACCAAAAGCCTAAAAATAATCTCCTGAACAATTGCTGTTAGATAACCTGAAGCAGAAAACAGTCCACAAAGAAAAGAGGAGGTGCAAAAAGCAGTGTGCAAAAGCACTGTGGCTCTCCTTTGCTGCTAACAGCTTCATTTCCATCACCTTTCAGTCCTCCCTCTGGAGAAAGCGATGCAGGTCTGAAGCCCTTCTAGATGCACCTGGACAAGCAAAGCAAACTGCCTGATGGATGGCAGGCAATGAACAGAATCTATCTGTCCCCAGCTCCTCCTCTTCACATTTAGCATTGCTGTCTCCTAAACCTTGGACTTGCTTCACTGGCATCCATCACAGAGTTATTAACCAGAGCGAGACCCAAGCCCAGGAGAGCTCTGTGCCTGCAACTGCATCCCAAAACCTCTCCCTCTAGCCCCAAGAGGTTTCACTTGTGTAAAAACTAAACTCTTTGAAAGGCCCCCTGTAGGGATTGCTGAAAGCAGACAGAGGAACTTCAGCAGGGATGGTCACCTCCTGCTCTTACAAGGAATCTGTGAAGGGATACTAAAAATTACCCTCCTGCACCAGGCTGACATTATCCTGCTTGATCCCATGACCTACACTGGGCAGTGCCAGGGCTGGCACCTCTGGCAGCCCAGGAGATGCCTGTCCCAGCTCACTTCTGTCCCACCACATGCCTGCATCCAGGCTCTGGCTGCAGACAGAAGCCTGGGACTACTGGAAATGATGTCATGCTTACTCATGACCACAAGCACTATTATGTTTCCTAAACTAGCCCCAAAAATCTGAGGAGAATTGTTAGATCTGTTTTCCTAAGAGCAAATGGACCTCCCCAACCACTTTAGCAGGCTGTGTCTCCTGCTCAAGCCCTGTTTCTCAGGCCAGGTCTGAGCCAGGCACTTACAGCAGGAGATCCTGATGCTCACTGCCATGTCACTCAGAGAGCAGCCTGCTCTGCTGCTGGCTTAAAGGATTCAGTTTCCCCAGGAGTTCACAGCTGCAGGCAGGGCCCTCAGCTTCCTCTCCAAGGTGCTAATTTGAAATCCATACCCTCTTGGGCATCTATCCCTTGGGCTGGCACTGCCGGGGAGTCTTCCTCACGTCAGTGCTGCGTTGGCCTTCACCTCAGTGCACAGGAACCTCCTCCAGCCATTCAAAATTGTGTCCTTTACTCTGCTCATCAGCTACAAGATTCAACCTCCCACTCCAGGAGCAGTCCTGCAGCTCTGCCCAGCCCCATGCTGTCTCCTCTGGAGCTGCTGGAGGTGGACAGTTTGCACTCTCTCCCCGGGAGATGCTCTGCTGAGAGCAGGCAGAGCTTTCACAGAGGAAAGTGTTTCCTTGCCTGATCTTTCCTCCTCTTGTAGTTCCTTTCCCTAACAACTAAAGTAGCCTTGAGCCTCTTGTTTCCTCTTCCAGCTTTTTTAAGGTCATGCTCTCCAATCTCTAATTCCTCTCTATTAGAAAGTTCAAGCTTGGCCAAAGATTTCTGGCTTTTTGTCAGGAAGCAGGAAAATTTCCCACCCATGGGCTCCCTCAGGTTGGCACTGGCTTCATGGAGCCTTTCCTGTTTCTCTCTGTGTATCACTTTGGGCTGTTGACCCTCCTCCTCCTTCTCCTTCCCATTTTTGATGCCCAGTTGGCTGAACTCAATCCCTGCTGTGCCACCAGCCCTCAGGGCAGCTGGCTCCCTCCTGCCTTGCTCCAGCTCCTCAGCTCTTTGCTTGGACACTTTCCCTGACACCTTTCCATTCAAGCTTCCAACTCCAACACCAGAGAGGTTGGCCAACTTCTGCTGTCTCTTGTGCCACCCTCCAACACCTCCCTGAAAGCCTTGAGCTTTAACAGTCCCATAGCAGAGTAGTTCTGCTCCATTTGAGGAGGAACCACAAAACTCTGCCAAGTCCCATTCTAGGAAACATGATCCCACTATCAACCCCCCTTGCTGATGCTCCTGGATAACAAAGGATTTGGCTCTTTTGGTGCAGTTATTGCCTTGCACAGAGCTCTGCACCACACAGCTGCACCACAGCTTAGCTCGATCTCACCTGAGAGTCAGAGCAACATTCATCTCTTTGAGCATCAATTAAAAAAGGCAAAGAACTTGGCAAAGAAGGTTAGAGGAGTATTTAAACATATTTAAAGCGTGGGTAACTCCACCAGAATCCTTGGCTGGGGGCTGTGGACTGATCTCATCTTTGAGCATGGGGACAACCACCTCTCCTCTGCTCTCAGTGCTATGAAATAGCAGAATTAGCAAAAAAAAAAAAAGCACCCAAAGAGAAAGGGGGGGGGGGAAAATGAATGAAAATTACATCAGTCTCATTGTAGGTGATGACAGCACTTGTGGGGAGCTCAGCTTCCACTGTGTTCTCAGTCAGTCCTCCCTGAGGGTCTACCCCTTCGTTGTAGTTGACATCTTCATAGGGGAGAGGGGTGAAGTACTCTTCATTGATGGTCTCATAGTTGTACTCATCTACAAGGGGATCATCTATCGTTGTATCTTCTTTTGTTGGCTTGCTAGGGTTCCCTCTGTCAGGTGCTGGGGTAGGGGCAGTGTAGTCCTATTGCAGAGAGAGGAAAAAAAAAAAAAAGAAAAAGAAGCCAGAATTAGAGAAATAGAAAGAAAATTGTGCATCCTCCTCCTTCTCCTCCCCCTCTGTCCCGGTGCTGTTTAGCAACCACATCACTGCCAGGCCCCCTCCTCGGTACCAGCTTGGTTTCAGGTCTTGCTCCAGCAGGCACTTCAGGAGTGATGGGTTTGGTGGTTGGTGCTTCTGGTTTTACTGCCTCCTCCACATCTTCATAGTAGGGGTACTCGTAGTAGTAGGTGTCACCTTCCCCCTCCCCATCGGTGTACTGCAAAGAGAAGGGGAGAAGCAGAAAATCAGCTGGCAGCACCTGAGGGTGTTGCTACCAGCTCTTGTAGACAACATTTCATGTCAGTGGAGCCATGCCATGCCATGCCACAAACAGGCAGTGAGGAGGTCTTTGCCTTCCTCTTGCTCATCAGCTTCTGTGGAACCTTCAGCAGGAGCCTGCCTTTGGGCTGGTTTGGCAGGGAGTGTGATTTGAGAAGGCTCCTGATCATCTCGGTCCTGGGGCAGGTTCTCTCTGATCATAGACTCATAGAACTGTTTCAGCTGGAAAAGATCCCTAAGATCATCCAGTCCAACTGCCAGCTTAGACCACCATAGCTGTTAAACCTGAACTGCCATGGCCACAGGTTTCTTGAACACCTTCAGGGATGGTGACTCCACCACCCTCCTTGGCAGCCTGTTCCAATGCCTGACCAGCAAAGAAATTTTTCCTCATGTCCAACCTAAACCTCCCCTGGCACAATTCCAGGCAATTTCCTCTCATTCTATCACTTGATACTAGGGAGAAGAGACCAACTCCCACCTCATTCCAACCTCCTTTAGGGATCTGTAGGGAGCCAGAAGGTCTCCCCTCAGCCTCTTCTTCTCCAGGCTGAACAACCCCAGCTGCTCCTCACCAGCCCTGTTCCCCACACCCTTCACCAGCTTTGTTGCCCTTCTCTGGACCCACTCCAGCCCTTCAATGTCCTCCTTGGAGTGAGGGGCCCCAAAACTGAACCCAGTATTCGAGGTGCAGCCTCCCCAGTGCTGAGCACATGGGCACAATCAGTTTCCCACTCCTGCTGGCCACAGGAGGCCATTCCCAATCCAGGCCAGGATGCTGTTGACCCAGTCAGAGAGGGGAAGCAAACCCTTGAGGCACTCAGCTGCTGTGAGAGCCCAGGATGCTTTGACATCCATCTGCCTGCACCAACAGCATCCCTGTGACTCCCCAGCCACCCGCAGCCCACAGGGCATTCCAGATGAGATCTTTCCAGCTGTTTGCACAGGGCATCAGTCACTCTGCAATCCCAAATGCAAATTCCAGCTGTTTGCACAGGGCATCAGTCACTCTGCAACCCCAACTGCAAACCAAACCCTTTGGTGACAGCAGGGCATGGCCAAGCTCTTCACCAGTCCCTCGCTCTCTCCCTGGCAGCAGACGTGGCTGAGTTGTTCCTACATGCAGCAGCACAGCCCCAAGACAAGCCAGCCCTTGTTGAACTCCTGGCTCCAAAAGAGGAGCTTTATTTTCCTCCTACCACCTATTTTGATCACACCAAAGTTTATTTTGCATTGATTGTTTCTCCAGAAGTGCTGGCAAGGCTGGGTGGCTGTGCCTTGCCTGCCAGCATCGCTCTGTGCCCCGCAGTGCTGCCAGGCACAGGTTTTAATTCAGTCCTAAAGCTAAGTCTGAGTGGGCTGAGGATTCATAGAATGGGTTGGGTGGGAAGGGACCTTAAAGATCATCTAGTTCCAACCCCCTGCCATGGGCAGAGACACCTCCTGCTAGACCAGGTTGCTCCACAACTCATCCAGCCTGGCTGTGAAGACATCCAGGCATCCATGACCTCCTCAGGCAACCTGCTCCTGTGGCTCCCCACTCTCACTGTAAAGAATTTCTTTCTAATCACCAGTCTAAACCTACCCTCCTCAAGCTTCAATTTGGCAGGATTCAGCAGGAGCCTGCAGATCTCAGACCAGCTGAAAGCAACAGAGTGCGTGGACCAGGAAAACAGACCAAGAGAGCAGCCAAGATGCTGGGAAGGAACTGAGGACTCCAGGCATGCTAATTGCTATGAGCTGAGCTAAGACCTCTTAAAAATGTGTAAAAATCAGGTGATGCTCTCCTGGACATCATCCACATATTTCTAATGGAGCAGTAGAAATGAAAAGGTATTTTGTATCAGCATTCTTTTAAAAAAACATCAAAGAAAGGGAAAAAAAAATCTGAGACTAACTCTTAGTAGGAAAAAAAAAAAACCAAAACACTGAGGATAGCAGCTGAGACAGATTTCTGCCAAAATGAAATTCAAATGTCAAATACATGGGCAAAAAAAAATTGCTTCCCTGCTCCTCCAGCACCTGTTGATTCAAAGAATACTGAAAGGACTGCTTCAGCTTTTGACAAGTTCCACAGTAAAATCTGAAGTGTGGAAAGCAGGTGCCTGCTTTGGACAGAATTGGACCCATCAGGGAAGGTCAGGATTTCACACTCAGCTCAAGTTGTCCCTCCTGCATGCAAGTTTTGGAACTCTAAGCAAATATTCATTTCAGTCTCTGGAAATGGGAGGAGTACAGGGGGGAAAAAAAGGGCAACTCCCGGGGGCAAGAACCAAGCCCAGAACCTGCAAATCCTACAAACAGCCTCTCTTGGCCATTACAGATGAGTCATGAGGAAGCTGAACGAGAGGAAGAAGCCAAGTGTGCTTGCAACTGCAACGTGGAGCTCCCCAAAGCATCCCCAAACCCTTGCCAAGAGACTTACATATTCATCCTGGTTGGGGTCCTGGGACTGGGGGGAGTCGGGGACGGCGGTGTCACAGTCGGGGCTGTAGTGTTCACAGTAGTCGTGGGCTGCTCGGGGGTCTGCCACGATCAGGAGCTGCTGGATGTCACCCTGGGAGGAAGGAAAGACAAGAGGGGTCAGGAGGACAGATAGTGCACATGGAGCCACCAGCCCAAGCCTTCAGTCAGACGGATAAACACCACCAAGAAAAGCAAAGCAAAAACCCTTGGCAGGCTGCCTCGCTGTCATGGGGATGCTGCCCGAGAGGAGCCAGGTCAGACAGCCTCTTGTCTCTGGCTGCTCTGAGAGCTGTGAAGCCACAGTGCTTCACACCTGGTTCCAAATGCACCTTCCCACAAGATAAGCAGAGAGGTCACCCCCACACCTATTGTACAACAGCACTCACAGCCCCGAGCGAGGCAGGTGCAGTAAAAAGAAGAGGAAAGGGCACTTTGCACCTCAAATCAGCAGTGGCCTGGGGAATCACAGAATCACAGGTTGGAAAAGACCTTTAAGATTGAGTCCAACCATCAGCCTAAGACCACCACAGCCATTAAACCAAGTCCCAAAGTGCCATGGCCACAGGTTTCTTGAACACCTCCAGGGATGTGACTCCACCACCACCCCCAGGCAGCCTATTCTAATCCCTGACCACTCCTTCTGTAAAGAAACTTCTCCTAATATCCAATCTAATAAAAGCCTCCATTCCTACTCTGTCCCATGCAGCTCTGCAACTGTCCTGCACAGCCCAGAAAGCTGTTTATTGGCCTCAAAAACTTCTCTGCTTCTTCCACATCACCATTTGGTATCATGAAAAGGCATCACCCTCCTCTTTGAACAACTTGCCTCACCTCTATTTCCCACCCACAGCTGTGCAGACATGGAAAGAGATTAGAAATGCATCTGATCATCAGAAAAGGAGAAAAGAGAAGGGGAGGTTTGTGGTGGATTATTGAATTCCAAGTGCAGAATGAGCTCAGCAGGCACCAAGGGTGTTTAATGGACCATAGATAGGGATACATAGGGAAGAAAGCATGGCACAATCCAAAGGTCAGAGCAGGAATTCCTCTTTAGTTTCCTAAAGCACCACCACACTGCTTAACCACAATGCCAAAACCCCAGCTTGTTCAGTAGACAGTTACATAAGAGAAGCCTTCACTACTTGGATTATTGGAGCTGATACTTTAATTAGGGAGGGAAAAAAAAGAGTCTTATTTAATAATAGAAAAACATATCTAAGGCACGAGGGAAGTCAAAAAAAAAAAAAACAGCATTGCAGCTAAACTGGGAGGATGACTTGGGTACATAATAGGAACCAGAAGCTCTGATCAGTGTCTGGCCAGATGGGCAAGCAGCCCCATGGAAAACCAAAGGATATTTATGGAATGATGGGCCAAGTGCTTGTGCATGCAAGCTGCTCATGGTCCAGCCACGGGTGCTGCTGGATCCATGTGGAGCTGAGCCCCATGGAAAACCAAAGGATATTTATGGAATGATGGGCCAAGTGCTTGTGCATGCAAGCTGCTCATGGTCCAGCCATGGGTGCTGCTGGATCCATGTGGAGCCGAGCCTCCCACAAACACACACCATGGCCTCACTCAAAATAAGGGCAGAGATCCACCAGGAAAGAAGGTTGCAAGGGCCAGGAGATGGGACAAAAGGAAACAGCCTCAAGTTGCACCAGGGGAGGGTCAGGTTGGACATGAGCAACAATTTCTCCTCCAGAAGGGTTGTCAAGCCCTGGAAGAGGTTGCCCAGAGCAGTGGTGGGATCCCCATCCCTGCAGGGGCTTCAAAGCTGTGGAGGTGTGGTGCTGAGGGCCATGGTTTAGTGGTGACCTGGCTGTGCCAGATCAATGGTTGGACTTGATGATCTGAAAGGTTTCTTCCAACTAAAATGATTCTGTGATGCTATTCCACGATTCTGTGCAGAAATGGCCACATCCTGCCCAGCTCTGAGGGGCAGGGGCACCTTAGGACTGCCTGAGGTTTCCCTCCTCGATTTTCAGGTGATCACATCCATCCCTGCTGCAGCTCCCCATGACCCCTGGGCACCTCTCAGATGCTCCACAGCTTAGCCTCAAGCTGAGCATTGATCTAAGCTTATTAGCCTCTGTTTCCTGCGAATAACCTTTACAAAACTAAGAGAGATGTCTGCAAATTTGGTTTCAGTTTTCTGTTTTTAATAAAGAGCAAAAGTCTTTCCTTCCCTTTCTTCCACAGAACAGCTCTGTCAGTACCCTTCCAGCTTTTTGGTTTTCAATGTAACCACCAAAAATATAGCTACAGTCCTGGGAAGCCAGGAAATGTGAAGTTTTTGTCTCATAGAACATTTCCCATTTCCAGCCAGCTCTGACAACGTGACCTGCACTGAGTAACTCAGTTGTGGTGTGAGCTAGAGGACATTGCCCAGCCCTGAGCAGAGCCTTGAAGGAGCTGGGAGGTGTTATGGAGTTGTTCACACCACATATTTTATCAGCCCTATCTTCAAAGGCAAACCAAGCTGCTCCTTCAGACCTTCTTCCAGTGGAGGATTTCCAACCTGGCCAAGGAAATGTGCTTAAAGTAGATGATGTGAAGATCCTTCCAGCTGCTATTTCTGCACACAGCCCCTCAGCCACTCCTGCCCCTCACTGACACCTGAGTTAAGCCATTTATGCCCTTCCCTCACTTCTGTGGTCAAAGCTTCCCAGTTTCCACAGGGTTACAGGAGTGTCCAGCACTGTTGGGATAAGCTGAAATAAACCAGCCCCAAACAGACTTGGTATTTGTCTCTGAGAGGCAAGGAAGGAAGGCTGAAAGCTTTTTCTTCCTGATAAGGTTGGATTTACACCTCAAGGAGAGCTGATAGCCTGCATCCTTTAAGTGAGCAGGACTCTAACTGTGTTTCCTCCAGGAACAGATAAAGCAAGGAAAGGCATCTTGGCTGAAAAGGTTAAGGGGGAGAGAATTTGCTAAAGCTGGGCTTGCTTTTAGTCTCAGCTGATGGCAGCTGGGGAGAAATCCTGGCTTGAGCCCACTCTGCCTCCCTGCAGCACAACAGGAGCTGAGCATCCTCTGGGGCTGATGGCTCAAGGCACTGGCAGCATCTTTGAGTACAGGAAAAGGCATCACCTGCAAGTCCCAGGAGCCACAGATTCAAGCCTTGAGGCCATGGCAGACACCTCAACCTCACTCAGCACACCAAAGGGCAGTGGTGGTGTGCCTGCTGCTGCTGCTGGATGAGTGGAGGAGGATATAAATACTTCAAGGGTGGATGTCAGGAGAATGAGACCAGTCTTTGTTTCAGTAATGCCCAGTGGCAGGACAAGGGGTAATGGGCACAAACTTGGACAGAAGAATTTCCATCTAAACATGAGGAGAAACCTCTTTAAGGGTGATGGAGTACTGGAACAGGCTGCCCAGAGAGGTGGTGGAGTCTCCATGTCTGGACACACTCCAACCCCACCTGGACATGTTCCTGTGTGACCTTCTCTGAGTGACCCTGCCTCTGCAGGGGGGTTGGAATTGATGTTCTCCCCAGGTCCTTTCCACCCCCTGCAATTCTAGGAACAAGGAGAAGCTTTCTGCTAGTTGTAGGTTGAGAACCTGGGAGAACCAGTGCGGAACTGAAGGCATTTGGTACGTGAAGGGTGCTGGGGAAAAGCAGGAGCCGCAGCAGACAGCTCCTTCAGAGCTCACCACGCTTCAGGAGCACCATTCAACGTGCCTATTTCCCCACTTCCTTTCCAAACCCAATCAATCACCCTGCCCGACAAAGTTCATCCTTTTTCTCCCTGTTCCAGCAGCAGCAGCAGCAGCAGGCAAGCAAGCAAGCATGCAAAATCAGAAGGGAAACCAACTCAGCTCCTCTGATTTTGGAGGCATGAAAACCCCGGGGAGCATCTGAGCTCAAGAACACCGACGTGGGCTGAGCAGCTCCGTGGTGGGGAGGGGGGGAAGGAGAAGGTTGCTCCAGACCATTCATCTTTGTTTCATTAGCAGCAAGTGCAGGGCGCTGGTGGATACTCCACGTTAACACTTGCGGGAAGCAGACAGGAGTAAAAACCTTGTTAGCAAGATTCTCAGTCAACTGACCTCATCCCTCAGCACAAAACAATCAACTGGGCTAATTTGGGCTGTAATAAAGAACCTCCCTCCCCGGCTCCCAAGCTCCACAAAAGCCGCACAAAGCTCTGCTGTCAAGAGCCCCATTTCTTTGATTTAAAAAGCCGACTCTAAATAGAGCGAACCAGGCTGGGAGGTTCCTGAACCTTTTGTGTCCTCTCAAGTGTGTTGCTGTTAATAAATGTCACCAGGAGATCGCTGCCCCCCAGCCCCGGCGGGGGCTGACAAAGGCGGCAGCCAGCCCCGCTCCGCTCCGCTCCCTTTCCTCGCTCAAGTGTCTCATTTGTTTCACTCTTACGGTTACACAAAACACCCAAAGCCTTCCCTCCTCCTCCTCCCCATGGCGGCCGTCTGCTGTTTGCAGCCAGAGCCCTGCTAATGAAGGTGCCGCTGATTTCCACACAGCTCCCTTCCGCGCACAGGCAGCAGCGATGGATTTTCCGGGAAGAGTTTGTAAGAGAGATCTCGCAAGGATGCTGAGAGATGGGTTAAAGACTTTCTACCCGAGGCGTTTTGGGGCTTTAAGACTTCGTTTCAAGTAAAGAAGTCCAGGAGTGAGTCAGTAACACCCTGATAGTGCTTTGGAGGAGAGGTCACCAGCAGGGTGTCCTCCAGCCACCCATGGAGATGCTGAGCAAAGTCCTCTTTCAGAGAGCCACAGAATTGCCTGGTTGGAAGATCATCAAGTCCAACCATAACCTAACACCTCCCTGCACACAGCTCTTAGAGCACATCCCTAAGCTCCTCATCCAGACTTCCTCTGAACGCCTGCAGGGATGCTGACTCCACCACTTTCCTGGGGCAGCCTGCTCCAGTGCCCGACCACCCTTTCAGTGAAGAAACTTCTCCTAATAACCAACCTAACCCTTCCCTGGGGTAAGCTAAGTCCATCTCCTCTCATCCTACTAACTGGAAGAAGCAGCTGGCCCCCACTTTGCCACACATCTGGGCATCCAGGACTGAAGAAAGCACCCCAGGAACCAAGGTAACTTCTTAAAATGCAGAGGCAAGGCACAGTTGTACTTTGCTGGTTTGACAAAAAAAAAAAAAAAAAAAGACAATTTTGAAGTAGAGGAGGAAAAAAAAAAAAAAGAGGAGGGCACCTTTTGCCTGCAAATAACCAATATTTCATCCATCAGAAGAAAGAGTTTAGGGGAAAAAAATGGAAAGAAGAATAAATCACATTTTGACCTTTATTCCTACAGCTTCCCATGGAGAAGAATGGGCAGGGCAGCACATTTCTGAAAATGATTGTGAATTGTGAGGCTTTTATTTGCTCCACCAGATGGAAGTGCTAAGTGTCAGGGACCAGTAAGAATCTCCCTGACATTTATGGTGAAGCCATTTCTGCCTGATGACTCACATTTTGCTTTATGGATTAAGTTCCATCAAGGCCAGTTTAATTCAACTCCCCAGGCAAGACTGGAAAAGGTCTTCAGGAGCTTTTTTTTTTTTTTTTTTTTTTAAAAAACACTTATTCTATATGTGTGCAAAAAAAAAACCCCAAAAACCCAAGGAAAAAAAAAAAGTCACATCACTTCCAATGACATCAACTTCAGTAACTTGGAGAGCTCACTGTGGTTCAACAAAACAAACAGCTGGGTGAGGAGGACTGGAGTGACTTCATCTGGCACATTGGCAGCAGCTCCAGGAGTCCTGGGATTCTTCAGGTCTCTCACTCCACTGCACCAGTAATTAACTGGACTTGTTCTAGTGCACTACCCCAGGAGCCTCAGAGACTCTAAACATCTTCAGGCCATGGTTTAATGGCCATGGTGGTGTCAGGCTGATGGTTGACTTGATCTTAAAAGTCTTTTCCAGCTGAACCAATTCTATCCATAGATGCTTGATGTGCAGCCTGAACATCCCCTAAGATGCTTGATGTGCTTTTTTTGAACTCCCACATTTAAACTGGATAACCACAGGCCCAGGATGGACAATTGTAACACACCACTCCCACCCCCCACCCCAAAAAAAAAAAAAAAAGTCACTAATTGGAAGCATTTAGGATGTTGTTGGAGTTTGACTACAACAAACTCACTCCATAAATGCAAACCCACTTGAGGGGCTTAAGTGTGGCAGAGGTTCAGTGCTGCTCTCTGATGAGGTGAAAGCTTTGGGATCCCAGCCACCAGTGAGCTTCCAAAAAAACCTAATCCCTGTCTTGGAGACAGTCTGCCAGCCTGCAGATGTTCCACTTGATAAAAGCTGTCATCAGCACTTGCCCATGGATGGAGGCTCTCTGCTAAGGACACAGTGGCTGCCCTGACCCAGCCTCTGAGCTGCTCCTTGTCTGCACAGTACTGGAGAAGTCATAGCACAGAATCATTCAGGTTGGAAAAGACCTTCAAGATCATCAAGTCTTCAACAATTGAAGAAGGGAAGCAAGGAATGATCAAGTTCTCACCATGCTGCCAGCATTGTGAAACCCCAAGTCAGGGGTAGAGAACCCCTCAGAGCATCAGTGTGTCCTTTGTTGTACTGGCATCATCCCAGCATCCCTCATTTAAAGACAGCTGCTCCAGGAAAGAAGCCAAACTGCAGGAATGGGGTCAGACAAAGTTTCATCACCCTGACCAGCCCCAGCACCCATGTCCTGAATCCCTCTTGCTGACCACAAACAGGAGCAAGCTCACCAGACAGAGCAACCTGTACCTAAAGGGCACCCTTTGGGCTCCCTCAAAAAATTTACACTACAAAAAGGGAAAGGAATTATTGGAAATATGGCTTTAAAAAAGCCAAAAATATGGCTTTAAAAAGCAGCAACAAAAGCCACAAAGAGCCTTGACTCACAGAGTCATGAGTCAGCTACAAATAGTTGGTGGTTTGGACAAATCCAACCCGGATGTTTCCTTCCCCATCCTGCACAGAGGGGCTGCAGGAATGGACAGGGCAGCTTTGCCTCAAGACCTCTGCTCCTTCCCCTTCTCAGGTTTCTGTTACCACAAGAAAGGCTCCCTCTGGCTTTTGGCACTCAGAGAAGAGCCTCTTCTGAGCCCTCTTTAGAAAAAAAAAATACAAAACAAAAAACAAAGCAACAAAACAACCCACCCAGGTTTAATTAAGCAGAAAAGGGACAGAAGTTTTGCTAAAAGCAAAAATGGCTTCAAGGAAAAAAAATCTCTCTCAGGGGCTAAGAGTTTCCCTTCCTCACTGCATCTCCACCTGGAAGAGGAGGTACCCTAAGGACCTCTCATGACACATCAGCCCAGTCTTGCATCCCCACCCCAAAGCTAAGCTTTTAACATTTCCAGTATTAAACTTACCCTAGTCTGTGTGCTGAAATTATTTGGCCAACCCACGTGCCTCTTTCCCTGACCACAGCAATGAGAGGAAAATAAGCCCTGGGGCTCAAAGGTAATCAACTTCCCCAGTAATTTTCAACCCTTGCATTTTAGAATTCCAGAGAGGAACCCAATTTCCTATCACAGGAGAATCCATTAACTCACTCTTAGCCCTGGCTGCTGCCTTTGAAGGAGCAGGGCAGGGAATTAGCGTGTCTGTGCCTCTTCCCTTTCCATGAATCCCACTTCCCCCAATTCTGAGCTGCCCTCACTCTGCTTTGATGGCTGGAAACACAGTCAGGCAATGCCACATCATACTTCACCCATCCATAACTTCCCCTTCCTGAAGCCAACTCTCCTGCTCCCTCATCACCTAAGCCCTGCTCTGATGGATAAGAAACGTGGCTGGGCAATGCCACATCCCTAGCCCTGCTCTGATGAGTGGAACCATGGTCAGGCAACACCACATCAACACAGCTTTGGGTTCCTCAGGTCAACTGCTCCATGGCTGCTGCTTCTTGGAGCAAGGGGCTGTGTTTTGGCTGGGCTTGCAGAGCCCACAGCAGGCTGTGGGGCTGCGGTTGTGATATCACAACACAAACTCCAAGTGTTTAGCAAAGGCTCCTTAACTGGAGGGGAAGGACAAGTGGCTGTCTAAGGGAAGAACAAAAGCCAGATGGCTTTGCTAATTCTGGAAGGCTCTCCTGAAGAAGCTGTCCCTCTGCCAATACCCAAACACCACTCAAGGACTCAAGTCATCAGCAGAGCAGGAGACACTAACACAAGGCTCATTGGCAGGCAGCTGCTTCCACCCCCATCTCTGATAACCATGCAAAGTTGATAACCCTCTATGCTAACACAAACACCCCTCCAGCAGCAGCCACCAACCCCACACCAAGCACCTTCTGAGCAACACTCAGCATGCCTTGTGCTCAGAGGAGCACTTGTGAAGCCAGAGTTCATGCCCAAGTCCTTTGCAAGTGACAACACAGAGCTGATCCCCAAGGGAAGCACTCAGGGTGTTTGTCAGCAGGATGGATTATTTCCCCAGGGGCTGGACAGACTCATCCTCCATGCCTGTTTCCCCAGCAGGTGAAGGATTTCCTTGCCTTTCCAACTGGCTGAGTTTGTCCAACCCATTAATCTTTGCTGACTTCTTCCTGCTGCTTTCCCTGGGGAATCCTCACCAAATCCTGAGCCCCTTTGCTCTCTCCAGTCTCAAGATGCAGAGATGTGCTGAGGGACATGGCTTAGCACCAAATTTGGGAGAGTTAGGATCATTAAATCACTTGATTGGAAAAGATCATTGAGTTCAACCATAACCTAGCAGCTCCCCACACACAACTGTTAGACCCCCGAGCACCTCACCCAAAGGCCTTTGAAACACCTCCAGGGATGGTGACTCTTCCCTGGGCAGCCTGTCCCAATGCCTGATGACCCTTTTGGTGCAGAAAATTTTCCTCATGTCCAACCTAAGCCTCTGCTGGTGCCACTTGAGGCCATTTCCTCTCATCCTGTCACCTATTACCTGGGAGAAGAGGCTGATTCCCACCTCCCTTCACATAGCTGGAGAGATCCTCCTCTTCTCCAGGCTGAACATCCCCAGCTCCCTCAGTTGCTCCTTACAGGGCTTGTGTTCAAAGCCCCTCACCATTCTTGCTGCCCTTCTCTGGACATGCTCCAGCACCTCAATGTCCTGGTTGGACTTCAGGTGCTGGGATTTCATCTTACAGGTATCTTTCAACCAAAACAATTCTATCGTCCTATGAAACATCTCCACAGCCACCCTTTCCTCAGCCCTCTGTCACCCCAGGCCACTTAACCATCCTGTCATAGAATCATTAAGGCTGGAAAAGACCTTTCAAATCATCAAATCTAACCACATGGCCTGCATTGAAAGCTTCTCATGTAGGGGCTGACAATGATGCCCTGGAGAGAACAGAAAAGGGACAAGATGAGGAAAAAAAAAAGAAAAAAAACAAACCTGACCAAGCTCAAATGGGACATTTAATGATGGGGCAAGAGCCCAAGCCAAGCTCCAGACAGACCACCCAGTCCCACCCTCCCTGCACCAGCTCCCCATCTGCCAGCACTGATTCATTCCCAGGCACTTTGCCTAATTGAAGCCTCCATCCTTTCACAAGAGACATCTAATCACCAGCTTAAAGATTCCCCCAGAAGCTCTGGGGCTGCTTTATGCTTTGAGACAATTGAACTTCCCCTCATTCAGCCCCTGACCCTGCCTGACTGATGGGGCCACAGCACTGGCATGGAGCTTGATGAACATGCTCATTGCACAGTTTGCCACCCTCTGCCTCCTGCCATCAGCCATAAGTGAGCATCACTTCCAGTGGGTGAAGTGTCTTTCCTAGCTCAAAGCTGATGCCCAGACCTTGGAGGACAGTCTTCTGTTCAAAAAAATTCACCAAACAGGTGGGAAAAAAACAAAACAAAACAAAAAAAAAAAAAACCAAACCAAAACATCACAGATAAGGCAAATTAGCAACCTGTCATTTAATTAAGATCCAAGAACTTAGGGGATGCAGGGCAGAGAGGAAAAAAAGAAAAACATCCTTAAGAAAGAGGCAGCTTGGAAAACAGGTGGTGTTGGCAAGAGCACAGAAAGCATCACATCCACAAGGGATTTACTGCAAGGCTAGATCACAGCAATGTGCTTCCTCAGGGGGGTTTCATCTGTTTCAGAGCTGGGAAAGTCACTGTGGGGACAGAGCAGAACAAACAAACGATAGAATGGTTTGGGTTGGAAGGGACCTTGAAGGTCATCTAGTTCCAAACCTCCTGCCATAGAGGCAGGGACACCTTCCACCAGCCCAGGTTGCTCAAGGCCTCATCAGAACTGCTTCAAGTTGGAAAAAATTTCTAAGATCAAGTCCAACTGCCAACCTAAGACCACCATGACCATTAAACTGTGTCCCCAGGTGCCAGGGCCACACATTTCTTGAACACCTCCAGGGAGGAGGCATCCACAGGCTCACAGGATGTGAAGTCTTGGAAGGGACCTCTGGAGATCATCAAATCCAACCCCCCTGCCAGAGCAGGACCACAGAATCATATAATGTAGTGCAGGTCACACAGGAATGCATCCAGACAGGTCTTGAAACTCTCCAGAGAAGGAGACTCCACAACTTCCCTGGGCAACGTGTTTCAGTGTCTCACCACCATGACTGGAAAGAATTTCTTCCTTATCTGCCCTCCTCAAGCTTCAATCCCTTCCCTCTCATCCTGTCACCCCCAGCCCTTGTCAAAAGTCCCTCCCCAGCTCTTCTGTAGCCCCCTTCAGGTACTGAGAGGCTCTGAAGGTCTCCCCAGAACCTTCTTGCCCTCAAGCTGAACAGCCTCAATTCTCTCAGCCTGTCCTCCTAGGGGAGTTGCTCCAGCTCACTGATCATCTTTCTGACCTCCTCTGGACCTGCTGCAACAGAGCTTCAATCCCTTCCCCCTCATCCTATCACTCCCAGCCCTTGTCCGAAGTCCCTCCCCAGCTCTCCTGTAGCCCCCTTCAGGTACTGAGAGGCTCTGAAGGTCTCCCCAGAACCTTCTTGTCCTTAAGCTGAGCAGACTCAATTCTCTCAGCCTGTCCTCCTAGGGGAGCTGCTCCAGCTCACTGATCATCTTTCTGACCTCCTCTGGACCCACTGCAACAGCTGATGTCATCCTCCAGCCCTCCTGGGACTGGTGGGACAGGACTTGCAGAGCTGGGCTGCAGAGCTGCTGCTAGCCAGGAGGGGTTTCTCCAGTAAATAGTAAAATTCAAGACAGGGGAAGAAAAAAAAAAAAAAAAAAACACCACAATCTAAAACCAAAACCAACAGAAAAAAAAGAAAAACAAAAACCCAAACCAACCAAAAAAAAAAAAACCCAAAACCCTGAGGTAGATGTGGCCAAGAGAGCAGCAAGTGGGCTGTGGGTAAAGCTCCTGTCCTTACAATGCTGGCTGAGAGGCTCCTGCAGGAGCATCCCAGGTCAGGCAGCAGGCAGCAGCCGTCCCACGCACGTAGCAGAGGCCACGTCCAGCTTTCCCTTGACTCATGTCTGGTGCTGCAACCCAGCAGACAGAGGCTGCC
Source organism: Indicator indicator (assembly GCF_027791375.1). Lineage (NCBI taxonomy): Eukaryota > Metazoa > Chordata > Aves > Piciformes > Indicatoridae > Indicator > Indicator indicator. The sequence goes on from NC_072037.1 coordinate 10,555,520, forward strand.
TGCTCCACAGCCTGCCCTGCAGAGCTGACAAGCACTTCTACTCACAGTTGCAGCTAACTGCACAAGGGAGCAGGACCCACCCAGAGGAGAAATGACTCCTCCCGGCTTCTGTTTCTCTTCATGCCTTGCAGCTGGGGAGGGCAGGCAGCCTTGCATCAGCTGCTGCCAACGTGGTGGCATCACCATCCCACTGCAGGCCTTTGGAACAGAGGATCTGCAAGATTTTTTCTTTTTTTTTTTTTTCCTCCTTTGGAATAGGTTGCCCAAGAAGGTGGTGGAGTCACCACCCCCAGAGGTGTTTCAGAAACCTGTGGACATGGCACTTGGGGATGTGGTTTGATGGCCATGGTGGTCTTAGGTTGGTGTTTGGGCTGGATCTTAGGAATCTTTTCCAGCTGAAACAATTCTATGCTTTTTCTGCGAGTTCTCCTTCAAGCTCCCTGCTCCTCTGCCAACCCAGGTCCCTCCTGAAACTGCTGCCCTCCATGGGGCCAGCTCTCCATCGCTGACCCCTCTGCTTTCCTCCTCCTCTGAGCGAGCACAAACAACCCTAACTCTTTTGATGGGATGGGAAGGTACAGAGCCAGGGCAAAAGCAGGAGCCAAGCAGTGGGGACTGCAGGAAGGGAAAAGGCAGCCAAGATGCCTTTAAAAAAAAAAAACAAAAAAAAAAACACCCTCAAGCAAATACAAAGAACCAGGCTAAAAAACACCCAAGGAGACAGATCTGCTTAGACCAACAAGCGTCATGCTCAGACGTTCAGCTCCACTGGCTGTTTTGATGTCTGCTCAAACAACCACAACCTATCTGCTAGGCTTTTTGGGTGTAAAACAATCAGTTAATGGGCACAGAAAAGGGGATGTGCCTCAACAGCTTCTCCTACCCCTTGGCCCCAACCTGGAAGGATGGGTGGATAGGGAGAGGGATTGCATAGACTGGTGCGACAAAAGGCTGCTTTATATTCCTTCCTTCTCTCCAGCCTGGCCAAGAGCTGTGGTAAGAGAGGCAAAAAAACAATACCAGAGGTTTCTGCAGCTATTTTGCAAAGAGGGGGGAAAAATAATAGTGTACAGTTCAGGTTAAGAAAGAAGGAGAGGGAGGGAGGCAAGGAGAGGGAGGGAGGCAAGGAGAGGGAGGGAGGCAAGGAGAGGGAGGGAGGCAAGGAGAGGGAGGGAGGCAAGGAGAGGGAGGGAGGCAGGAGGGAGGGAGGCAAGGAGGGAGGGGCAAGGAGAGGGAGGGAGGCAAGGAGAGGGAGGGAGGCAAGGAGAGGGAGGGAGCAAGGAGAGGGAGGGAGGCAAGGAGAGGGAGGGAGGCAAGGAGAGGGAGGGAGGCAAGGAGAGGGAGGGAGGCAAGGAGAGGGAGGGAGGCAAGGAGAGGGAGGGAGGCAAGGAGAGGGAGGGAGGCAAGGAGAGGGAGGGAGGCAAGGAGAGGGAGGGAGGCAAAGACAGAAGAACCCCCTGACAGCATCACCTCTCTGCACACAATACAGAGGGGCCACAACCCTCACATTTCATTTTCCTATTCTAAAGTCAGTCTTCAGCTTTGCAAAATGAGTATTTTTCAACCTTTTTTCCTAATTTTTTTTTTTCTTTTAAATTGTGCATTCTGGGCAGATGGTCTGAACTAACCACCCTCCCCACCCCCTGCCAAGCAGATTGGAAACATATGTGAAGAACAAGGAATCTAAACCACATGGGTGTAGGAAGCTGCAGGACTCCTAGTTCAGATTTCACCACACTCAAGTAAATATTTGCTCTCTAAAGCTGCAGCTGCAAGTTGTGCTACCCAGAAGAGATGTGCCCTGCGTGCACACACGTGTGCAGGTGTCCAGCCAGGGATGTCTCCCATGCCTCCTGATGAAACTTTATGGAAGTTCATGAGAGACTATCTGGCTCAAGCTGATTTTGAAGGGTTTTTTTTTCCTTTCAAAAACCTGCCTCAGCAAACACAAGTCAAAAAAAAAAAAATCAGTGGTGCATTCAGGAGGTCAAGGGAGGTTCTCCTCCTCCTCTACTCTGCCCTAGTGAGGCCACAGCTGGAGTACTCAGTCCAGTTCCAGGGTCCCCAGTTCAAGAAAGACTGGGAACTGCTGGAGAGAGTCCAGCAAAGCCTACAGTGATACTGAGAGACCTGAAGCATCTTTCTGATGAGGAGGGACTGAGAGACTTGGGGCTCTTTAGTCTGGAGAAGAGCAGCCTGAGAGGGGATCTGATCAGTGGTCAGCAAGAGATGAAGGGTGGAAAGAATTTCTTTCTAATCTCCAGTCTAAATCCACCCTCCTAAGTCATGCTCTAAGAATTTTGTGGTTTCCCATCACCTGCAGATGCAAAGCCAAGCCACAGGCCTACTGATGGCACTCATCAGTGCTCTTATTTCAGCCCCAGCAGTACAAAACTAGAAGTGGGTAGATTCAGATTGGATGTTAGGAAGAAATTCTTCCCCAGGAGGGTGGGGAGACACTGGCACAGGTTGCCCAGGGAGGTGGTGGAAGCCTCATCCCTGGAGTTTTTTGCAGCCAGGCTGGATGTGGTTGTGAGCAACCTGATGTAGTGTGAGGTGTCCCTGCCCATGGCAGGGGGGTTGGAAGTGGCTGAGCCTTGAGGTCCCTTCCAACCCTGACAATTCTGTGACTCTAAGAAGCCCAAACCTTCAGCTGGTGGACACCAGCTCCAGTGGGACCTTAGGGGTAGAAGATGAACTGCATCTATCTACAAAAAGCAGCCTGCTGGGTCTCTCCTGGCCAGCTGGGGACCATCCTCAGCTGACACTTTTCCTCTTGAGGAACCATTTACAGCTCTCCTGTGGTAACACCTTCCCCAGGAACAGAAAATGGGACAGGAGCTGGAGTCCTTTGGCTCACCAGGACTGAGCCATCAAAGGCCCCAGAGGTTGTCACAGCTGTAGGATGGAAACCTTGCAATGTGATCTATCTAGACCAGGCTATTAACCAGGCTTGACTGGAAGAAATCACTCCTTTGATGGCTTATTTTTGAACTGCTGGCTGGGCAAAGGTGTTCCTTCTAGTTCAGGGAAAGAGTGAGAAAAAAGAGAAAAAAAGAAAAGGAAAAAAAAGGGGGGGGGGAAGGAAAAAAAGGGGGAAAAAGGTGAACAAGGGGAAAAAGGGGAAAGAAAAAAGGGAAAAGAGAGGGGAGAGGGGAGAGGGGAGAGGGAGAGGGGAGAGGGGAGAGGGGAGAGGGGAGAGGGAGAGGGGAGAGGGAGAGGGGAGAGGGGAGAGGGAGAGGGGAGAGGGGAGAGGGGAGAGGGGAGAGGGAGAGGGGAGAGGGGAGAGGGGAGAGGGGAGAGGGAGAGGGGAGAGGGGAGAGGGGAGAGGGGAGAGGGGAGAGGGGAGAGAGGAGAGAGGAGAGAGGAGAGAGGAGAGAGGAGAGAGGAGAGAGGAGAGAGGAGAGAGGAGAGAGGAGAGAGGAGAGAGGAGAGAGGAGAGAGGAGAGAGGAGAGAGGAGAGAGGAAGAAAGAAGAAGCAAAAAAAAAAAAAAAAGAAAAAAAGAAGGGGGAAGGGAAAAAAGGGGGGAAAAAAGGAGAAAAAAAAAAAAAAGGTAAAAACCTGCCTGCAGAGAACCCTTCCAAAGTGACTCAGTTTGCTTTGGCTGCTCCAAAACTCCCATGAACATGGTCAATAGTCTGACTCTCTTTCCTCCTCTCCAGTTTTGACTGAAAAATAGGAAATAATTCTGAGAAGAGCTGGAAGGAGAGAAAAGCAGGTTTAGAACTCTGCTGGCAGGGCCAGTTTGGCAGAAGGATTTGGCACACTTGCACCAGCTCCTAAGCAATGTGTGAGATGTTAAGGTCAGGCCTGGTGTAGGTCCTTACCAGCCCTGATCTGTGCATGCTCCTTAGGTGGGATCTTAGATGTTGCCCCCAATCAGCTTGGCAGAACCAGTGCTTGCTTTTTTTTTTTTGCCAGCACAGGGAGCTCAAACACAGCTGGGGCTCTCTCTACAAGGATTCCTCTTCCTGAAGGGTGGCTGGAAGAAGGATGGAGTCAACCTCTTTTCAGTGATACCCAAGAGCAATGGATGTGAACTCAGTCACAGGAGATTCCATCTCAACATGATGCATCCTAATAGCAGCCTTCCAGGACCTGAAGGGGGCTACAAGAAGGCTGCAGAGGGACTGTTTCCCAAGGCCTGCAGTGATAGGATGAGGGGTTGGAATGGTTAGAAATTGGAGAAAAGCAGATTTAGGTTGGATGTTGGGAGGAAGATCTTTACCATGAGGGTGGTGGAACACTGCAACAGGTTGCCCAGGGAGGTAGTTGAAGCCCCATCCCTGAAGGTATTCAAGGTCAGGCTGGACAATGCTCTGAGCAACCTGCTCTAGCTGGGGATGGCCCTGCTGACTGCAGTGGGGTTGGACTGGATGACCTTTGGAGGTCCCTTCCAACCCAACCCATTCTATGAAGAGAAGCTTCTTTACTGCAAGGGTGACAGAGCCCTGGAACAGGCTGCCCAGAGAGGTTATGGAGTCTCCTTCCCTGAAGATCTTCAAAGCCCACCTGGATGTGTCCCTGTAGGACCTACTCTCCTGCTTTGCTGGGGGGGTTGGACTCCACCTCTGGAGGTCCCTTCCAACCCAACCCATTCTATGATCCCAGCAAACATCTGGGGCAGAGCTGCTGTCTGTACAGCAGGCATGCTAGAGGGAACCACCTTCACCAAAGAAACCACCCAGCCTTCTGGGCCACCTCTGTAATCACCACTGCTAGCAACTAAATCTCCATTTCTCTCTTCTTGTCTACCAGAAACCACATGGAGAGTTAAATTGAAGGTTTCAAGCAGCACACCACGAGGAAGCATTCTTCTCTAATGAAGTCATTAGGCCAGCAATGCATTTTTGGGGGGTTGGGTCATTTTTTTCCCCTGAAAGCAAACCATCTGTGATCTCTTTGTGCAGCCACAGGTGTGTCCATCTCTCTCAATAACTCTCCAATCTGATAGCTGATTTCAATCACTTTTGACAGAGGGAGGAGGAAAAAAAAAAAAAAGAAGGCTCAAAATAATGAAATTCCTATAAAGGTCCTGGAAGCAGAGAGCTAGGGAGGAGAATGGCAACCTCCAAGTGTTTTGTCCAAAAGGAGGCTTTGCAGAGGGTTCCCATCTGCTCAGAGTCACACACACACGACAGGAGCACAACTCCTTAATGTTGCCTGCCACAAGAAAAGCTGAAGCAACCATGAGACACAAATCAGAAGGAATCTAGACCCTGCTAAACTGAAGGCATCTCTGACATTCCCAAATTCCCACAGAAACAGGGGGGGGAGGGGGGAAGATCAGCTTGAAGCACCACACTGATGTAGTGTGAGGTGTCCCTGCCCATGGCAGGGGGGTTGGAACTGGATGATCCTTGTGGTCCCTTCCAACCCTGACTGATTCTATGAAAATAAGCAGCACTTGCTTTCCTGCTGTACATGGAAAACAGCCTCTGTTCCTCAATTTTCCAGACCAAAGAAGAGTGAAGGAGCATGTCCAGGTCTCAGCCAGCCAGCTCCCCTGGCAGCTCTTGGAAGAGCATCACAGGACACAGCAGTGTCCATGTGTTTGTTGCTGCCTCTCATCAGATGCTGGTCAACATTCAGGCTGGCATTGCCACCCAGGCAACCTCAACTGAGCTTTTACTCCAAGAAAGTGACTTCCCCAGCTGCACACCAGCCTTGTAATCACATCACTGCTTCTCCAGCAAACACACCAGCATCAAACCATTAGAGTTGTTTTTGTTTTGTTTTGTTTTGTTTTTTTTTTTGGTCCCTCTATGACCACACAGCAGCTTGTCACTCTGTGATTTCTGCCTTCCAACTCTTCATTTGGTGACTTCAACTCAGCATTTATGTCACACTCCCCCACAAATTACAGCACTGGAGCCTAAAAATAGAGGTCCCACAATCACCATGTGCTCTGTGGTCATGGTCTTTACATCTAGCCCCCCCAAAAAACCACACCCTCTCTGGCATGGTCACAAGGGGTCTGCTGGGGTTTTTCAGAGATTCATAGGATGGGTTGGGTTGGAAGGGACCTTAAAGATCATCTAGTTCCAGGGACACCTTCCACTAAGCCAGGTAACTCAAGGCTTCATTCAGCCTGGCCTTGAACACCTCCCAGGGAGGGAGCATCCACCACCTCCCTGTTCCAGTGTCTCCCCAGCCTCACTGGAAAGAATTTCTTCCTAATCATAGAATCAGTCAGGGTTGGAAGGGACCACAAGGCTCAGCCAGTTCCAAGCCCCCTGCCATGGGCAGGGACACCTCACACTACAGCAGGCTGGCCAGAGCCTCATCCAGCCTGGCTGCAAACACCTCCAGGGATGGAGCCTCAACCACCTCCCTGGACAACCCATTCCAGGCTCTCACCACTCTCATGGGGAAGAACTTCTTCCTCACATCCAGTCTGAATCTCCTCACTTCCAGCTTTGTTCCATTCCCCCCAGTCCTGTCACTTCCTGATAGCCTAAAAAGTCCCTCCCCAGCTTTCTTGGAGCCCCTTTCAGATATTGGAAGGACACAAGAAGGTCTCCTTGGAGCCTTCTCTTCTCCAGACTGAACAGCCCCAACTCTCTCAGTCTGTCTCCATAGCAGAGCAGCTCCAGCCCTCTGCTCATCCTCCTGGCCCTTCTCTGGACACCCTCCAGCATGTCCAGATCCCTCTTGTAATAGATGCTCCAGAACTGGATGCAGTACTCCAGGTGAGGTCTCACCAGAGCAGAGTAATCTCCAGTCTAAGTCTGCCCTCTTCCAGCTCAAAGCCATTGGCCCTCATCCTATCACTGCAAGTCTCCCCCTTCCCCACCTTTCAAATGACAAATGCTTAGGCAGGAATAGGATACATTCATGGGATGAATCCTGACAGGAATGCTTGAAGAGGTGCTCAAAAATGGCACTGCTGAGGTCACTTGTGTGCTACAAAAGATGCACCCAGCATCTGCTGGCAATACTCCTCCCATCAGCTGAGAGGGACTTCAGAGCAACAGGGCATTCCAAGAGCTATCCATCAGATTTCCACTCAGAACTCAAAGCTGTGCTCTCTTCTCCTTCTCCTCTCCCTCTCTTCCTTTTTTCTTTTCTTTTGTCTACTTCTAGTTATTGTCTATTCCAACAGAGTTGCAGAACAAGTATGCAGAACAGCAGAAGCTGCTCACAGAATGCTCTGGGTTGGAAGGGGCCTCCAAAGCTCATCTAGTCCAACCTCCCTGCAGCCAAGCTGGGACATCCCCAACTAGATCAGGTTGCTCAGAGCCTTGTAAAGCCAGACCTTGAGTATATCCATGTATGAGGCCTCAATTCCCTCCCTGGGCAACCTGTGGCAGTGTTCCACCATCCTCATGGTGCAAAACTTCCTTCTAACATCCAACCTAAAATCTGCTTTTCTCTCATTTCAAACCATTGGCCCTCATCCTATCACTCCAGACCTTTGGAAACAGTCCCCCTGCAGCCTTTTTTGTAGGTTCCCTTCCAACTGTAGGTTCCTTCCAGTTGTTTTCCAACAGGAGCTGCTGCTTTGGCTCAGGTCTACTCACACAGTGTGGTTTTGTTCCCTAATTGAAGCATCAACTCAGATTATGCTTCTGAACCCTTACAAGCAGCAAATTAAACTATGTGGGGGAGAGGAAAAAAAATAGGAAAAAAATAAAGAAATCTCTTAACACTTGCTCCAGAAGTTTGCTTCCATGGATATGCTCAAGTAGGGCAACTCAGGAGGCACCTGGCAAAGGGTTTGTGCAACTGCAGCCTTCTTTGGGCAGTCAAGGAAACGAAGGTTGGATCAGATTGATCCTTGGGGTCCCTCCCAACCTGGCACTCTGTGACTCTTGTGATTTGCATGCAAGGGTTGGACATTGTGACAAGGTGATGCTCTCCCTGACAGCCATTACCAATGCCCAGTGTGACAGTGGGGCTCAGATCACTCCCAACAGCAATGTCCACTGATGGGACAAGCTGGGGAACATACCAGAACCAGTTTAACTTTGTATTGCTGGTTGGAGTGTGTGTGGGGGGGAGGAAAGGATCTATTTTGCCCTCTTCTGCATGCACACCCTGCCTCCTGCACCTCCAGCACCATCAGGGTGCTGATGACTTTGGTGGTGCCCCAAGGGTGGGCTGAAGGGCCAGCTCAGGCCAGCATTGCAGGAGAACAGCCCCATGGGCAGCATCCCCAAAGCCCTCACGTTCAGAGCTGCTGGAAAGCAACATTAACCAATAGGCTGCACGTTGTGGGAAGCATTTCCAGACCAGGAGGGGTGTCCCTGCCCATGGCAGGGGGGGTTGGAACTAGATGATCCTTGTGGTGCCTTCCAACCCTGACTGATTCTGTGATCAGCCTGACCTTCCACTGTCCAGTATGGAAATTAAACAAACAAACAAACAAATAAAAAGCAAAGAAAAACAAAACAAAACAAGCAGAAAAAAAAAAAAATCCTCCACAAAAGCCCAACCCAGGCCTCTGAATAGGAGAAAATGAATGGATGTCATTGTCCATCATGATCTACCAGCCCTTTAACTAGCAGTTAATAAAGCTGACAGGGAGAGAAGAGATGAAGAAACAAGGAGGAAGCCTGCAATAAGTGCCTCATTTTGCACCCAGGGTGTCCCAGGGCAGCACTGTCTTTTTGCTGCATCTGCTTGGTTGGGATCCTGTGCTCCACAGAACAGGCTCCACAAAAAAAAAAAAAAAAAAAAAACAAAAAAAAAAAACACAAAAAAACACAGCAAAAACAAACAAACAAACAAAAAAATCAAACCCCAACAACTTCCTAAGTTATTTTCTCAATTCTCCTCCTCCCTCTCATTAGGAACCCCTGGAACAAACCCAAGTTCCTATTTTCCCTCGTCCTCTCCAAGGTCCCAGCTGCCACCATGCAAAGGTCATCCTCATCTCAGGAAAGCCCAACACACACAGCCCAAGCAGCCCCAGGTCCTGGCTGGTGTCCCCATCCACAGTCTGAGGGGCACCTCATTTCTCAGAGGAAATGGAAGAATTTTCCTTGAAAAGGAGATGAAGCCTGGAGGGGAAACACCAAGTCCTCATTTTGCCTTATCCTCCACTGCTCTGGAAGCACCAAGCAGAGCTCAGGGCAGCTGGGGCTGGGAAATCTAAGTCCCCATTTTGCTTTATCCTCCACTGCTCTGGGAGCACCAAGCAGAGCTCAGGGCAGCTGGGGCCACCACTTTCCAGGTCCCAGTTTTCACCACCTGAAGGTCATCCCTATTGCAGCAGCTCCCCATCCTGGCTGGTGTCCCCCTCCAGAGTGTGAGGGTCAGCTCTGGGCAGTGCCTACATTTCCACGAGGCAGCATTTTCCTTGCAGGAGGAGATGCAGCCTGGCAGGCAGCATGCAGGCTCCCAAAAGTCCACGTAAGCCCAAACCAGAGCCTGTAAAGGCTGCCAAAAGCTGCCCAGCCCTCCACATTTCTTCTTGTGGCTGTGCAGACCTGACCACATACTCAAGTTCCCTATTTTCTTTACCATTTCATTCAGTGCTGCATTTCCCCCATCCAGCTTTCACCTCCTGATGTCACCACCTTCCCAAGGGCTGATTGCACAGCTTCCAAGTTTCCCCCTCTCCATCCAACTCAAATAAATCCACTAATAGCCCAGCTCAAGGGCTGGCTTGTGCCTAGAGAAGTGATTTTTCAATGACATATGTGTGAACCATCAGGGATAGCTTAAAACCAGATTCCCTCTCATTACAAGCTGCGTTGTTCTTTTGTGTCTTCCCCCTCCAAGCGATGCTGTTTCCTGGCTCTGGTTTCAGGTTGATTTATTTCATCTATGGAAAAATGAGGGCTGAGATCAGCTTCTGCTGGCTGGAAACATCAGCACAGTGGTAAGGGGAGGGGGGACTCTGTCACAGTGGAAAATATGTAGTAAAGTGAAGATCTTGGCTTCAAGTTACACATTCTGTTCTGCTGGAGAACCCACCTCCAATCCTGCCTCCAGTTCTGGTGTCCCCAGCAGGAGGAGGATGCAGAGATGTTGGAGTGAGTCCAGAGGAGGCCAGAAAGATGATCCAAGGGTTGGAGCAGCTCTGCTGTGAGCACAGGCTGAGGGAGCTGGGGGTGTGCAGCCTGGAGAGGAGAAGACTCCAGGGGGACCTCAGAGCTGCCTTCCAGTACCAGAAGGGATCCTCCAGAAAGGCTTTTCCTGAGGGTGTCTAGAGACAGGCCAAGGGGGAATGGTTTGAAGCTGAGGGAGAGCAGGGTTAGACTGGAGCTGAGGAAGAAGTTCTTCAGTACAAGGGTGGTGAGACTCTGGAACAGGCTGTCCAGGGAGGCTGTGGCTGCCTCCTCCCTGGGGGTGTTGAAGGCCAGGTTGCAGGATGTCTTGAGCAGCCAAGTCTAGTTGAGAGGTTATCCTGCATCCCACAACATCTGGAGCTCTACTGAGTTCCAAGGTACATAAAAGCTCCACACTCCTTGCTTTTCCTCCACCTTTTTTGCCCCTCACAGCTGAATTAATCTGGAATCTGAGCAGCCCTGCAGATGAGCTTTCCATCACCCAAAGTGCCACAACCCCAAGCTCTACCCTGAGGTTTTCTCCTCAGCCCTCCACACACCAAGATGGCTCAGGATCAAGGGCTTTGTATACACAGAGGATTTTAATCAGGACTTGGAACGTTTTCTGCCCCAGGAGGTAAATACAGAACCCAGGTTTTGTGGATTAAAGGGAATGGGAGGGAAAATAGACCTGGCTGCCAAAATGATCTCAGGATATAAGTGGGATTACAGGCTTAGCCAAGGGGGTATCTGCTGACACACTCAGAATTTAACTTAACACCAAATTTTGGTTGGGAAAGAATTTTCCTGCCTTTGGCTGGTGACAATCACCAAGCTGTGGAGCATGAAGCAGGAGACATCTGCTGGGACCACCTGAGAAGGAAGCTTTTGTTCCTATTGCTTTTCCCCCACCATTGCTGCACATTTGGCCAGCACTACTCAGGAAAGAGGTGAAAATGGAGAGCTGAGCATGTGTGGGCATGAGACCTTTTGTCACAGAATCCCCACATGGTGAGGGTTGGAAGGAACCTCTGAAATCATCCAGTCCAAGGGCACCCACAGCAGCTTGCCCAGCAGCACAATGCCCAGCTGGGGTTGGAAGCTCTCCACACAAGGAGACTCCACAACCTCTCTGGGAAGCCTGCTCCAGGCCTCCAGCATCCTCACATCAAAGAATTTTCTCCTCCTGTTCAGATGGGTTCCAGTTTGTGCCTCTTGGCCTGCCCCTGGGCACCACTGACAAGAGCCTGGCCCCATCCTCCTATCCCTCATCCTTCAGCTCTTGCTGAGCATTGAGCAGATCCCCTCTGGGGCTGCTCTTCCCCAGGGCTCTCAGCCTTTCCTCCTCCCAGAGCTGCTCCAGGCCCTTCATCTGCAGTTGTCTCCACACTGCAGCTGCCCAGAGCAGATGATTCAGTTTAACTCAAGAAAACCTCTGTGCAGCATCTCCCATCTCAAATTCAGCCTTCACAAACTCTTGCATCTTAACAAAAAGCCTTAAACACAACACCCCCAATAGTAGCTCCCATAACAAAGCTCAGTGGGCACCATTCCAGCTTTCCATCCCAGGAAAGGGCTCTGGATTTGTATACCCCACAGCCTGAAGACCAGCCCAGAAATGTGACTATCTGAAAAAAAAAAAAACAAAACATTCAGGCACAGGAATGGAGGCAGCACAACCAGCAGCAGCTCAGCATCCCAAGCTCAGATTGCAGCATTCTGAGCAGCAAAGCTGAGAGAAAGAGTAAACAAAATCCCTTGTGGATAAATTTGCCTTACGGAAGGCATCAAAGAGCAGGAAAAACCTCACTCTGTTTGCAGACATTCCAGAGCAGAGAACAGGGCACAAAAGTAATATTCACCACAAGACTCTCTCATCTTCCCCACACATTTTGCTTCAGTGGCCAAGGCTCTGTTTGTTGAAAGCAGATTTGACCTCCTGAACCACAGCCAGTGTGGGGCTACGTGTGGAGAACAATGAGCCCACGGTTAGACTTCTTTTTGATTTCCTCCCCTCCCCTCTCCATGTTCTTGGAGGGAAGAGCAAACACACATCCCCACACAAATCCCCATTCCAAACCTTCTGCACAACTCATTAGGAATACCCTCTCTTCCAGCTGCCATCCCCAGGGTGATGTATTTATTGGTGGAACCTCTACACTCGATCCTGCTTGGGTCTGTCCAAGGCACTACACCTGCACGCTGGGGATGTCTGGAGTGGGCTAGGATTTTCCTTTGGGTTTTGGCAAGCAGCCCAGACTGCTCAGAGTTTAAAAAAACTAAAATTAAAAGAATAATCATGAAATAATTAAAAAAAAAGGCCTCAGCATGGGTAAGGAATTTGTCTTTCATTTGTTAGTACCTAAACAACAGGGGAATGGGTTGAACACGAAGTCAGCTAAGAGGCTTCTAAGTTTGGATGGTGTTTTCTGCCCCTGGGTTTACTCTGCCCTCCCTTCTGTGAGAGGTTGTGCAGAAAGGTCTAGCCTAGAGAGATGCCAGACTTCAAGCACTGCCTTCTAAAGCCAGCACAAGAGCAATAAAGAGCTAATTTTCAAAGAAGTGCAGAATGGTTTTGGTTGGAAGAGACCTTTGAGACCATCAAATCCAACCCTTAACCCAGCACTGCCAGGGCACCACTAAGCCATGGCCCTCAGCACCACATCACCACATCTTTAAACCCTTCCAGGGCTGGAGTCTCTACCACTGCCCTGGGCAGCCTGTTCCAGGACATGACAACCCTTTGGGGGAAGAAACTGCTCCTCATGTCCAACCCAAACCTCCCCTGGTGCAGCTTGAGGCCATTTCTTCTCATCCCATCTCTTGTTCCTTTGGAAAGTGACCAACACCAACCTCACTCCAGCCTCCTTCCAGGGAGCTGTAGAGAGCCAGAAGGTTTCCCCTGAGCCTCCAAGCTAAACACCCCCAGGTCCCTCAGCTGCTCCTCCCCAGCCCTGTTCTCCAGACCCTTCCCCAGCTTGGTTGCCCTTCTCTGGACACACTCAATGTCCTTCTTGGAGTGAGAGGCTCAAACCTGAACCCAGCACTCAAGGTGCAGCCTCACCTCACCAAGGGGAAAAAGAACTCTCTTGAAACATCAGCTTGAGCACTGCCAGGCTAACAAGGACACAAGCTCACCTCCCTGTCTGCCCACCTTCTGGGTAGAGCTCTGTGCTCACCATCCTCTTCCTCATCACAGTGGCTCTGCCACCAGTTTGGCTCAGACAAGCCTGGACTTTCTATAACCCTTTGCTTCAACAATGCAAATCACTGAAGCATTTTGTACACAGAAGATGTTTTGTTTGGTTTGTTTGTTTTTTTTTTTCCTATCTCCAGGATTCTGTTCCAGAAATTCACTTTTATGCAAATAAGGCTAATTGGTGTCAGCCCAAAGCTCCCAGGTTAGCAGGGAAGGGGAACCATGTCCCCAGTAAGGGCTGGGGGCAGGCTGTGGTTCTCCACTCTCAATAATCACTTCTCCATATGGTGCAGCCATGCTGCCAATGAAGTTCAGCTGGAAACTTCTCCCCACTAACACCACTATTTGGCTTCTCCCCCCATGCTCAAGCTGAGGAAAACCATCTTCCCCAAACATGTCAATTTGTTCTCCTCCTTAGTGTCTTTCTCACACACTCCAGCTCCCTTTGTGGTGCCTTTTGCTGCTCCTGGAGCCCTGTCCTGCTGCCTGCTCCCTTCAGACAACCTGGAAAACCTTGGCATGATGTCACCAGAGAGGAGCAAGCTTCCAGCATTACATCACCCTGTCTGGGCTCAGCAATCAGCCTTCTGCTCCTCAGAGTTTCCATGGAAGAAACTGAGCCCCCTCCTCTCCCTTCCCCTCCCACTATCCAGGGTTGCAGGGGGAGGGGGAAGCAAACTACAAACGAAGCCATCAGTGCAAGAGGAATGACACTGCACCAACCAGCAGCCACCACAGGTAAGGAGCCTGCCTGGGCTGCTGCCTGCCAGCATTTAACTGCAACACTCTGCCAGGGGGATGTCAGGAGCAACCAGACACAACTCTGCTCCCCAAACCTCACCAGTCCCCACGCTGGATGGAAATTGTTTTGAAGGATGAGCTTTGCCTTCCAGAGAATGTTCAGGTCAGGTTTTCCTCCTGAGCAGTTCCAAGTCATTACCCTGCTCTGCAGGAGGTACAGCCCAGGCCAGAGAAAGCTGGGCAGCAGCATGCCTGTCCTCTCCATGCCATGACCCATGAGAGCAGTGATGCAGAGCTGTGTGACAGTGCTCAGCATCCCCCTCCACTGACAGTTCCCCCCTGCAAAGCTCCCATTCATCACCCTTGCCCACGCCCTCCGAACCAGCAAAAGCTCATCCAAACCATCTAGCCTGCAAGTGTCCTTGGAAAGGCAACCATCAGGCTCCAGACTGCTCATCTGAGCCATAATAAACCACTTGTTTAGTTCTCCCTTTGCTAGCTCCATGAGTCATGGCAGACAGGCTGTTGTGACCTCTGCCCAGGAGCAGGCAGGGAAGTCAGCAGGCCCTCAGAGCAGGGGAGCTCCCATTTAACTCCTCTGCTGGACACAGGGACTATGAAGTGGTTTGGATGAGCACAGCTTCCCCTTGTTGCTGCCTCAAGCAAGATCAGTAGGGCACAGGAGCCATCACTCTACCTTCTTTTTTTAATTACATCACACCCCATCCACTACTGGTTGCAAAGACCCAGATTACTCCCACTAACCCATCACAGAATCATTTCAGTTGGAGAAAGACCTTCAAGATCATCGAGTCCAACCATTCCCTAGCTCTACCAAGGCTGGTGCCAAACCACAGCCCTCAGCACCACAGCTCTGCAGGTGTCAACCCAAAACCCAACCCCCCCAGTGTGTCAGTGTGAGCATCAAACCATCACACCCAATCAGAGCCCATTTGTCACAACAATGCTGGAAGACAGCAGCAGCTCCTAACCACTAAGAGACATCTCTTGCCTTGAAGATAACACCCAGCTGGAGATGAAACCCATGCAAGGTCCTCCTGGGAGACTGGGGCTTGACTGTGGCCAAGCTACAAGAAGCTCTAAGACCATGCAGCTCTCTAGGCTGCTGTGAAACTTGGCAATAGGAAAAGCTAAATGTGGCACTGCACACCTGTCACCCAGCAATGAAAGCACTTCTGTGGCCTCTTGGAGCACCGAAGCATCATCTCCCTACACAGCACACCCAAGGCCTGAAGGCATTTGATAGCAGCAAGCTGTGGTAAATCATCTACGCAGGCCAACAAAGTTTCTTTTGCAGTTTCTCAAGTGGGATTTCTCAGGGACCAAAGGAAAAGAAAATAAAAAATAAAAATAAAAAAATAATTTAATAATAATAATAATAATAATAATAATAATAATAATAATAATAATAATAATAATAAATATTATATAATAATTATATAATAACTATTATAGTACTATATATTGTATTTATTGTTATATAATATATACACATAATCTATTATATCGTATATATAAAATATGTAATAATAATTATTATAACTACCATAAATAATAAATACATATTATATAATAATTATATGAAAATAATAATTATATAATATTTTTAAATTATTATTATTATTATTATTATTTAGAAACATTAAAGCTGTGTATTTTGTAATCCTGACTAATAAAGGCTGGAAGGTGTCCAGAGAAGGGTCATGAGGATGAGCAGAGGGCTGCAGCTGCTCTGCTCTGGAGACAGACTGAGAGAGTTGGGGCTGTTCTGTCTGGAGAAGAGAAGGCTCCAAGGAGACATTTTGTGTCCTTCCAGGATCTGAAGGGGGCTGCAAGAAAGCTGGGGAGGGACTTTTTAGGGTGTCAGGGAAGGATAGGACTGGGGGGAATGGAGCAAAACTACAAGTGGAGAGATTCAGATTGGATGGTAGGAAGAAATTCTTCCCCATGAGGGTGGTGAGACACTGGCACAGGTTGCCCAGGGAGGTGGTGGAAGCCTCATCCCTGGAGGTTTTTGCAGCCAGGTTGGATGTGGCTGTGAGCAACCTGATCTAGTGTGGGGTGTCCCTGCCCAAGGCAGGAGGGGGTGGAATTGGCTGAGCCTTGTGGTCCCTTCCAACCCTGACAATTCTATGATTCTAAGGCTACATCAATACAAGCAACCCTGACCCAGCCTACCAAGCTCGACTGTGGTCCAGCTGGCTAAACTACCAACTACCCAAGAAATCTGCCTGAAAACCAAGAGTTCCAGCAAAGTGTAGGCAAACAATTCCCCTGAAGCTTCCACCCAAACTCTCCCTTCTCCTTGCTTGCCACCTGGCAGCGAGAGGTCAGCTGCAACTGTGTCAGCTTAGCTTCGACACCAACCCACCTGAGGCACAGAGCAGCTTTTACAAGCTGTTCTGCAATTCTTATTCTGGATCTGATCCTGCTCCTCTCTTGGTCCAGACATGCTGATAAAACCAGCTGACGTCCCTGGGCACCTGTGTAAGATGATGCTGCACAGGAGGCTTTGCCAGCTGCAGCCAAGGAGCACGTTGTAGGTTTTGATTAGCCTCTGACTGCATGGCTTGGACTCTGGGCCATTAATTGCAAACCCATCCAGAGGTTTAATCCTTCAAAGAACTGGAGACATTTTCTAGGCAGCATGACTGCCCTGGAAGAGCCCAGCTCTGTGATTTAATCCACATGTCTCAAGGGCACCATTTTTTTTTTTTTTTTTTTGCTAAAGAAGCTCCCTTTAAATACATAGCCAAAAAAAAAATAAAAAGCAGAAGGGATGAGGAGAAAACCAGCAGCTAAATGGAGAATGATTAGGAGGCTGGGGAAAGCTGCAGACATCTTCAATAAAGAAATCTTAATGCTGGCTCAGAGTGTTTTCTTTTCCATCCTCTCACACCTTGGTAGATGCTGCTGGTGTAAAACATCGACTCCTTGCACTCCCTGAAAGGCTCTACAGCAAAAGAGGTGAAATCAGATTTGGCAGGGCCAGGCAAGCAGGCAGCCAGGACTGTAAATGAGCTGCCTTGAGCTGTCTCCTGAGGTAGGGAAGGACACAAGGAGCATGCATCTGGGGCGCATCTCGACAGAGAAATTCAGGGTAGGTTAAATCCTCTATTAATTAATTAACAAAAAAATTTAAAAAAGATAATTATGCTTTTTGAAGGTTAACAAAAACTTCTGAAGTGTGAGCTCTGCCCAGTTCCTTCCTGACCCTCTGGGCTCAGCTCACATCTTGAAGAACATGATGGGTTCAAAACCATGCTCATGAGAAGCTGCTTTGAGCTCAGTGGAACCCTTGTGATGTCTCTGGTCTGAGGACATGTGGGACCTTGTGGCTTCTCCTGGAAGCAAGAGTTCCTACATGGTTTGTTCCTTGCTGTTTACATTTGGGGGTGACCTCAAGTTGTGCAAAGGGAGCTTCAGGTTGGATAGGAGGAAAAATTTCTTCACAGGAAAGAGTCTCAAACATTGGAACAGTCTGCTCAGGGAGGTTGTGGAGTCACCATCCCTGGAGGTGTTCAAGAGACTCATGGATGTGGCACTGAGGGATGTGGTTTAGTGGGAGATTCTCAGCAGCAGTGGTGGGATCATGAGCTCTAGGGCAAGTGGTTGAACTTGGTGACCTCAACAGTTCTGTGATTCTATGACCCTCCTGCCAAGAGGAATAGCAAAGACAGCCATGCCCAAGCAAGCCTGGGTCTAGATAGAATAGAATAGACTCAGTCAGGGTTGGAAGGGACCACAAGGATCATCTAGTTCCAACTAGGTGAATCAAAGAGTCAGCCCTGAGGTCCTCACACTACGTTTGGCCCCATGACCTGATGTGGAATGCAAATTTTGCTGTTGCCACCAACCTGGCTTTCCCTGAAGCCCATGGTAGCAGCAGCACAGCACAGCTACCCTCCTGCAGTAGCAGAGAGAGGTTTATTTGACACATTGCCTGCAAAAGGGGAGCCCTAAATCTCTCCATCCTCAACCCAAAATCCCCTAAGATGCACTAGGATGGGAACTTACTGTCATTTGTACACCTTTGGCTAGAGCAAAACTAATTGATCCAACCTTCCAACCTCAGAGGGGCATCCAGGAAAAAGAGTGGAGAGAAACCTTAAAAATAAAAACACTTTCCAGAGCTGGAAATGCTACAGCCAAGAGCATGGGAAGGAAAGGAGGGAGGGAGAAAACTCTGATGATAGTGAAATGAAATCTGGGATTATCAGCCCCAGGGATAATTGGGTTTGGGTTTTTCAGGTGTAAACAAGGCAGGTGATGAAAAGAGAGTTGGCATTTCAACCCAAGAGCAACACAGCACCTGAACAACACCAATGTCCCTGCTGAGAGCACTGAAGAGTCTATTCTGCTTTGTCTTGGAGAGCCTTGAAACACTCCACAGCCCTAAGAGCACCTCTGGCATCTTGCCTGGGCTCTCTGGCTCACCCCAGCACAAAATTGCTTTCCCCTCCCATTTCTGATGTCTTGATTTCACTGCTGCTCTTCAAAAAAGAAAAAAACACCAAAACCAAACCAAACCAAACCACCACCACCACAAAGGAGGAAAGAAAATACAAAGCCTCCCCCTTTCAGCATCATCCAAACCCCAGCACCATCTCAGGACAAGGTTTGGCAGAAGCTAACAGCAAATACTTTGTCAGCCCCTCATGGGTTCACTGTGTCTTGGCAGAACTTGTCTGCAGGATCACAGATTGCATCAGGTTGGAAGGGACCCTCAGAGGTCATCCTGTCCAGGGACACCCCAACTAGATCAGGGTCAGATGTCCAAGATTTTGTCCCTTTGCACCTTTGTTGGCAGGATCAGAGGAAGCCACTTGGTTTTACAGTGCTAGCTAGACCAATGAGACAGTTTCTGTACCTAGGTGGACAAAAGAAGCTTTCCCTGGCTCCAAAAGAGCTAAAAGTAAAGGATATAAACCTTAAAAAAAGTAATATATACCTGCACTGAGCTTTCCCACTCATGGAAAAAACTCATTTCATCCAATACTGCACACCAATGTTATTTCCAGAGGGTCAAAACACCACTTACCTTGTGGGACAGTCCTGCAAGATCTTAAAGAGGGGAACCAGAAAGGGTTTTACATCAAAGGTGCTCTCCTGTAGCATCCTCAGCACTCTGACCAAAACCTACCCATGCTGTCACCAATCTCTGCACCACAGTCTTCATGAGCATAGAATGGTCTGGGTTGGAAGGGACCTCCAAAGGTCATCTAATCCAACTCCCCTGCAGTCAACAGGGACATCCCCAGCTAGATCAGGTTGCCCAGAGCCTTGCTGAGCCTCACCTTGAATATCTCCAGGGATGGGGCCCAAACTACCTCCTGGGGCAATCTGTTGCAGCGTTCCACCACCCTCATGGGGCACAACTTGTTCCTAACATCCAACTTAAATCTGCTCTTCTCTGGTTTCAAATCATTGCCTCACATTCTGTCACTGCAGGCATTTAGGAACAGTCTCTCTGCAGCCTTCTTGTAGCCCCCTTCAGGTACTGGAAGGTAGCTCTAAGGTCTGGAGCCTTCTCTTCTCCAGGCTGAACACCCCCAGTTCCCTCAGCCTGTCCTCATAGCAGAGGTGTTCCAGCCCCCTGATCATTTTCCTGGCTCTCCTCTACACCAACTCCACCAGGTCCATGTCCTTCCTGTGCTGAGGGCTCCAGAGCTGGACACAGTACTCCAGGTATAGCCAAGGCTCCTCTAGCCAGGTGCTTCCACCAGCACAGCAGCCTCACACCACAGCCCCCTCCTGACAAATCCCAAGACAAAATGGGGTAGGCAGCAGAAATATGGAATACATCATGACCTGGGGCTTTGCCAAGGGCTGAGCAAATTTCATTCCATTCCCCAGCCCATGGTTGTGAAGTTCTGCTCTACAGAGTGATGCTGAGCAGCAAACCAGGGCTGGGCCACACACTGCTGCAGAAATCAACCTTCTGGCTATGGGATTGACATGAAATGTGCCAAAACACCTTTGCAAAGGAGTTAAATTCCCCTAATCCAGCTCAGAGACACTAACATTTACCTGCCACAGACGTTGTGCAGCACTTTCCATGCATAAAGACCCTCCACAGCTAGGGGTTATGGGATTCCTCTGCTCACTGCTGTAATCCAGCCACACTTCTGGGACTGAAACTTAGCACCAGTGACCTTAACTGAGCCAGGACCTGAACTCTGGTTCAACCCACATCTGCTAAATCAGAACAACTGCTTCAGCACCAGGGCTGGCTGAACTGCTTTTGCACCAGACCACCAAGGCAAAGAGCAAAGTGGAAAACTCAACCCACAGGGAGGTGCCATCTGCATGGTGCTGGGACATGGTGGTCAGATGGATTAAGAGAGCTGCATGCTGGGATGGCTAAACACCTCCAAAGCTGTGCCAGGCTTTGGTTTGGGATGGAAGAGAGAGTATTAAGAGAGCTGCATGCTGTGATGGCTAAACACCTCCAAAGCTGTGCCAGGTTTTGGTTGGGGATGGAAGAAAGACCACATTCAATCTTGACTGCTCACCTTGATGGACTTAGGTGATCTTAAAGGTCTCTCTCAAACAAAACCATTCTGTGACTCTATGAGTCTAAGCCCTAGGGAGATAGATGCTGTCCTCTGAAGCTAGCAATGAGTTTTGCATGGAGCAGAAATTCCTTTGCATGAACATCTGCCATGGTCAGTCTCAGATGAAAGTCCACAAAGTACCCAAATGGCCCCCAGCCATGGCTGATGGGTACAGTGTGTGTGTAACAGCCAAGAACACCTCAGGAGAGCAAAGCTTTGGTCTGACAAGAGCTCAACTTACAGAATCACAGAATGTTAGGGGTGGGAAGGGACCTCTAGAGATCATCCAACCCCCCTGCCAGAGCAGGATCACCTAGGGCAGGTCAAGCAAGAATGTGTCTAGGGAGTGGTTGAAAGTCTGCAGAGAAGGAGACTTCTCAGCTCCTGCACCAGCACAGGGATCAGCACAAAGGCTGGCACAGCAGTCACAGGCTCACCCTTCCAGCTCCTCACTATCCACACAAGAACTGATGAGACCCTGCACAAAAAGGTGACTCCACAGTAGGTTGTGGGTGCTGGAGGGGCAGCTCCTGCAGAGCAGGGAGAGGAGCAGGGAGAGGAGCAGGGAGAGGAGCAGGGAGAGGAGCAGGGAGAGGAGCAGGGAGAGGAGCAGGGAGAGGAGCAGGGAGAGGAGCAGGGAGAGGAGCAGGGAGAGGAGCAGGGAGAGGAGCGGGAGAGGAGCGGGAGAGGAGCGGGAGAGGAGCAGGGAGAGGAGCAGGGAGAGGAGCAGGGAGAGGAGCAGGGAGAGGAGCAGGGAGAGGAGCAGGGAGAGGAGCAGGGAGAGGAGCAGGGAGAGGAGCAGGGCCATCATCACATCCCATCCCATCCCAGGGATGTTCTGGAAAGTCTCCCTGGGTTTCAAGCAGACAATTTGCTTTCTGAGAAGGGGACTTTCCCAGACTTCATCCTCTCTCTCACTCCTACATCTCACCTTTAGCCTGTTGTAGGACTTGGTTCCTAATGCCTGTTTAAAACACAGGCACAGCAGCAGAGACAGTTAATCCCCCACAGCCAAGAGGGATTCACATCTCTGACTTCCTTCCAGTGCTGCTGGAGCCACAGGAACTCTGCTTACTCCAGCCTGCAAGCAGAGAGGCTGTGTTTATCCTGCTCCCTGGGCTATTTCTTTTCTCTCCCCCCAGCCCTTTGACTGCAAAAAGCCTTTTGCTGTCTCACAACAGCATCCTCTCAGGCACAGCTTGAACCCAGTCACCACTTCCCAACCCCGGTGCGGGAGCCTGTCCTGACATTTGTAAACTTCTGTTTTAAACAACAGCTCAGCACAAAACTCAACTTGTGGAACCTCAGCTCCAGGCTTTGGCCCTTTTTCAAATGTCCCCAGCATTCCCTCAGCCTTACAGAGGGATCCACACAACCTTCCAGCTAATTGAATTTTAATGAGAGGAAGTAGAGTGGGGTTGTTGTTTTTTTTTTTTTTTCACCCTACATTGGAAGAATGTTGTGCTAGAAAAATATTTTCAAGCTCCTCTAAACCTTTCCTGCCAGGCTTTTTTCTTGCCCTTCTGGATACTTGATGGACAAACACAGCAGAGCTGCTCTTTTTGCATCCCCACCTAGACCTGGAGCAGAGCTTTTCCTTTTGCATCCCCACCTAGACCTGGAGCAGAGCTTTTCCTTTTGCATTCCCAGCAAAACCTGGAGCAGAGCTTTTTCTTTTGCAACCCCAGATAGAAGACCTGGAACAGAGCTGTTCCTTTTGCAACCCCAGCTAAACCTGGAGTAGAGGTTTTCCTTTTGCATTCCCAGATAAACCTGGAGCAGAGCTTTTCCTTTTGCAACCCCAGCTAAACCTGGAGCAGAGCTTTTCCTTTTGCAACCCCAGCTAAACCTGGAGCAGAGCTTTTCCTTTTGCATCCCCAGCTAAACCTGGAGCAGAGCTTTTCCTTTTGCATCCCCAGCTAAACCTGGAGCAGAGCTTTTCCTTTTGCATCCCCAGCTAAACCTGGAGCAGAGCTTTTCCTTTTGCATCCCCAGCTAAACCTGGAGCAGAGCTTTTCCTTTTGCATCCCCAGCTAAACCTGGAGCTTAAATAATCATAACTTTCAAAACCAAACAAAAAGCCTTTGGGGTTTTATTTGATTTCAGTCCTGATGAGGAGTTCCCACCATGTACAGCTCTTGCTGAGACACAACCTATCTAATCCCTCCCCAATGCTCCCTCCCATCCCACTCCCAGCAAAAACTACAAATACATAGAGCCAGGCAACCCCACAAGTGCAGGAGGCACTGAGGAACATCTGAGCTGAGGACAGCAGCAGCTTTATCTCACCCTTTTGCTCTCAGTCCAGAAATGATCAGCTTCCCAGGCAGGAATAGGTAACTTTGAAGGGTTTGCACCCAATTCCCATTGTTCTGAGCCACAGTTTTCCCTCTACAGTTTCTGCTTAGGCTTGCAGAAAGAAGAAAGGAGGCCCAAAAGGAAATGAAGTTGTTGAGATATGAAGGAAATTAGGTTATAGTCCACTGCCTTCATGAAGCCTATTAATTATGTGCAGTTTAGAGCTGCTGGTATCCTGACTGGGGGTAAAGACACTGAAAAGCCTTTGTCTGCTGAGGATGACAACAGAAGAAAGAAAGAAAAAAAAAAGGACAAACAGCAGAACCAGAGAGGAGTTTTTATATGCAGGCTGCATAATATCAGTACATCTGCTATAAAGACAAGGGGGGAGCAGAAATTCTTGCTAATGATCCAATTCTCAGTAAGTGCCTGCAATGATCTGCCTCTTGCACCTAGAACAGGCAACAAGCTCCAGTGGAGGGGAATGTTTGCTCCATTTTACCTCACCTCCCCCAAGACTCAAGGAGGTTTCACAAATTCTCTGAGCTTGTACCCCTAGAAAAGTCTTTTTTTAGTCCTTTTCAGTCCTTGGGAAGGGCTGAGTGGAGCTAGGAGAGCATTGTCACCTCTGTCTGTTCCCTTTTCAGGCAGTCCTAATAGCCAGGTGAGCATTAAAACCCACCTGGGAACATCTCAAGCTTCAGGAAGAGTTATGGAAAGGGAATTTGCAAAATGAAGACATCTGAAGTGCAGGTTTCTCATCCAGCTTGGATGTGATCCCAAACTCTTTAAGTGGAGCTGCTAGATCTCTGGGTCCATGCAGCTCTCTTTTAATACAACAAATCCAGCATCTGCTGAAGTTTCTGGCAGAAGCTCTGGCCCTTGCAAAAAAGACACTCCAGTGCCCATTCAACCCAACTTTTACTTCCCCTTCTAACTGTTCAACTTCCCAGGGAACATCAGTTAATTTCCTACAATCTAGAGATCCAGCTCTAACTCCAGAAGTGAGATTTTGGCAGCAGCATTCAGTCCATGCATTCTTGCTCTGTTTACAACAGGCCAGCTCCCAGATGTTGGTAATGCTAAACAGACTGGAACTTTCCTTCCAAGTGACAGCAAAGTGCAGATGAGAGCTGGCTTTGCTTTAATCATCCACCAGTAGATGTTCCCCATCCCTTTGCTGGGTTGGGGAGGCCCATGAGATGCAGCTCTTCCTCCACACAAACACAATATGAGGAAGGAGATAGGGATCAACAGGTCTTAGCTTACACTCCACTGCACTGCTGCTGATTTCAGGCAAGCAATTGTAGCTTGCAAGGAAGATCAGGGACAAGATTCTCCTCCCCATGAAAGCCTCAGAAGCGCAGCAGAGCAGAGAAGTTGAGCTTGCTGGTGAAATGCATATATTAAAGTGGCTGCTGAGGGATGGGAAGAGCTTTCTGCCATATGTACCCTCTCTATAAATAATCCCCTACCTCTTTGCTCAAATCAGAGCAGCTCATGGGAACATTCCACCCATCACACTTCTGGGTTGCTTTGATCAAAGCAGTTGCTGCATGGGAGGCGAGAGGGCTGCCAAGCAAGCTGCCGAGGAGAGGCCCTTTCTGTCACGGTGCAAGCAAGCAAGACCCAACAGCCAGCACATGGGGAAAGAGCAACTTCCTGCAGCCCCAGAGTGAGCTGGGCCTTGCAAGGCAGCTGCTTTCCTCAGCCCTCATTTGCTGCCCCTAAAACTTTATCTAAATCCTCACCCAGGGATGAACAAAAACCTCCGCGAGCCCTTCCCACGCTGAATGAGCCAAGACCGTGAGAGCTGCAGACCTACAAAATCCCAGCACAGAGGCTGGTTTAGAACCCCAGCAAGGGCAGGAAACCAGAGGAGCTTACTCCAACAGGTCACTGTTCCCATCCTTACTGCAAGAAACATTTGCCTGGTCAAAATAAAATCTTAAACTAACGTGAAATAACTCAGGACAGCGTTCTGTGATGCAGACAGCCAAAACAAGTTCCAGAAATGAGCTGCAAAGGCTTCACCAACCAGAACCCATCTCATCATCTCTGTGGCCCTTCTCCAGAGCTGGTTCATTGTCAGGACTTACCTCAAAGACTTCCTCATCCAATATCCTGGTTCCAAACACAATGATGCCATTGACGTCGATGATGGGGTGGTCGCTTCGGTCCAAGAACTTGGTGATCTTCTTTTTACAGTCCAAAATCAAGGTGACATTTTTCTTCTGCACACTGAGAGCTACCCTGTGCCACCTAGAAGAACACAGCCATGAATGTGTTAAACAGAGCCTTGGGATTTCTCCAAGCAGCAGCTAACAATGAAGCTGCCACAAACTGATGTTCTGCAGACCTTTCAGTGCCAGCAGACATGGAAATCATCCATGGGCAGACCTAAAGGTTTCATCTGAAACAAATCAAATCAACACTGATCACTCCCTTGCTCCCCCACCTCATGTCCTGCAAGAGGCTCAGTAGGGACTTCTGCAAGACCAAGTGATTTCTCAAGGCCCTCTGGAGCAAGTCAACGGAGTTCCTATGCTTGTGTCAGGTGATTTCCATTGACTAGCCCAAGAGTCACATTTTTTACTTAAATTGTATTTATTCCAAGAGTAAAGCCCAAGAAAGGGACTCTTGGAAGTAGCCCTAAGTGTGCATGCACATTTATTTATTACTAGATACATTTCCTTGAGAAGGATGTGGCCAGCAGTTCAAGAGAAGTTCTCCTCCTCCTCTACTCTGCCCTGATGAGGCCACACATGGAATACTGGGGCCAGTTCTGGACTCCCCACTTCAAGACAGACAGAAAACTACTTAAGAGAGTCCCAGTGGAGGCTACAAAGATGCTGAGGTGCCTGAAGCATCTCTGTGAGCAAGAAAGGCTGAGAGCCCTGGGGCTGGTGAGCCTGGAGAAGAGCAGCCCCAGATGGGATCTACTCAATCCTCATCACTATCTACAGGGCAGGGAGCAAGAGGCTGGGGCCAGGCTCTTTTTAGTGGTTCCCAGGGACAGGACAAGGGGCAATGGGCACAAACTGGAAGCCAGGAGGTTCCACCTGAACAGAAGGAGAAAATTCTTTGGTGTGAGTGTGCTGGAGGCCTGGAGCAGGCTGCCCAGAGAGGTTGTGAAGTCTCCTTCTCTAGAGATATTCCAAGCCCACCTGGGCACTGTGCTCCTGGGCAAGCTGCTGTGGGTGCCCTGCTTGAGCAGGGGGGGTTGGGGTTGGACTGGATGATCTTTGGAGGTCCCTTCCAACCCCCACCACGTTGGGATGTATGCATGACTCCTATTCTACACAAGGTTCAACATGCTGCTATCAAGACACACAATTAATTGGTTTTTCCTTTGTGCACAAAATGTCACTTACTTGCCATCTGCAAGGTTAATGCCTCTAAAGAGAGGATAGTCTTCTGGGCCTGGCTTTCCTGTATGGTCTTCATACAGGAATACAGGAGATCTACCCATCTCCACACCAATTTGCTGGATCCCTTGCTCATTGTAAATTGAGATCAAGAAGGACTGACCTCCTTTCTTCGCTTTTACAGTGGTTAAAATGGAGAAGTCCTCTGGGAATGGGGAAGCTGGAGGGGAAAAGCAAAAAGGTTAGTCAGGTTTCCTCAAAAATACATCCCTACAGAAACACTCCTGCTGTCTATCAACCCATGAGGAGGCCTCTGGTTTGTCCTTCCAGAGGTGTGCACACCAGCAACCCTCTTTATGAAGAGCCTGGTGAAGAGACTTGGCTTTCCCCAAAGCCTTTTGCAGTACAGGGTTGGGATGGGCTGCAGCCCAAAGCAGGTTGAACCAAAGCCACTGTAGATCAGTGGCCCCTCAAAGGCTACCTGCTCTAATGGCACATGAAAGTCCAAGCAGAGAGCTGAGCATCTCTGATCATTCTGTTATGATCAGAAAGCCTTTTTTGCAGCCTTTACTGCAATCAGCCCCAGAGCCAAAAGCCACCCCACAGTTGAACTTGCAAGTAAAGGATGGCCAAGGGTCTACTGATGTGAGATGAGACCACAATGCTGGGGAAACAGAGGTTTCAAAAGAGCTGTTGGTTTATACCTGCACTATTTGCACCTAACCCTTCACAAAAAGCTTCCCCTCTCCCCCCAGAATTGTTTTGTGTTTCACATATCATAAGATGCCCAAATCAACTTCAGATGTCAGAGGGACAGAGGAAATGAAGCATCTTGTGCCAGCTAGGCACACACAATTTGGAAGGGTTTTATTTAAGGGAGTGGGGAAGTTGCATCAGGTTTTGTCTATTCCAGTGGGGAAGTTCCATCAGGTTTTGTCTATTCCAGTCAGGAAGTTGCATCAGAGCAGAGCATTCTGTGGCTTTGGCTTTCAGAGTTGGTGCAGACACAGCAGGTCTGAAAGCAGAAATAAAGCTGTCAGTCAGCAAGAGATGCTAACGTGTCTGCACTTTAGGAAGCATCTAACACAGGTCCCAGCTTTTCCTTCACTTGGGAAAGCCACACTGCCTGATCTCAGGTCATCCCTGGCTGTAATTTGGTAGGGTTTGGAGGAATAAAGCCTTTGAAGTGTGGAGCAGGTACAGTCACAGCACTGAGGCAAAGGGTTTTATAAGGGCAGGCTGGATGTGGCTCTGGGCAACATGGTCTAGTGGAAAGTGGCCCTGCTCATGGCAGGGGGGTTGGAACTGAATGGTCCTTGAGGTCCCTTCCAACCCTGCTGATTCTGTGATTTTGCTTCTAAGCTCTGCACAGGAAAAAGGTCAATCCCCTGAAACTCCAGGCAAAAAATTTTCAAGTCCCATCCTGTGGCAGGATACAGCTCCAATTGGGTTTTGCTCTGCCATTCAAACTGGAAAGATGAGCCCAGGCTGAAAAGATGTCCCAAAGAGGATGTCTTAAACCACCAGAAGCATCAGCACAGAAGCTCCCTTGATCAAACTGTGTTTGGATGTGGGACCTGTTGAAGCAGAGGGGACCTGCAGGGCACAACCTCCTCACACCCTGCACAGCAGCAGCCTGAGGCTTGCAGGACCTCTCTCCTTTAAGGTCCAGGCCTTTCATAAAAACAAGGATTGCATTGTATCACTGGGTATCTGCTTGGGAAATCTTAAACCACAGCAGGGCAGAGCAAAGTGGGGCAGAGCCCAGCCCTGGGCACCGCGGGGGGGCGTGCCAGGGACGCTCTGCAGGCAGGGGAGGGAGCAGCACAAAGGAGCAGTTTTAAACTGCAGATGCACAGCCATGTAAACCACAGCAAACAAGAAAGAAGAGTCCAACCCAATGTCCAGAAGCTTCTCATAGATTTCCCCCCTGACACACACCCCCAGACCCCTCCCTTTAGGCTGTTCTTAGATGGGCTGCTGGGGCTGCACAAGGCATTTCGACCCAGGGATGGGACCAGGAATGTGGGAGTGGGGAATTCTTCCAACCACAGCAAAGGCAGCAAGTTCAAATGAAGAGAGGCCATGAGCTCACCACCCTCTCCTCTTCTGCCTGAGAGCTGCTTTAACTCTTGTTATTAAACCAGTGGTTTGAATGCTGGGCAAGGGAGGAGGCAGGAGCAGGCTGGGATGCAGCAAAACCCCAGCTTGGCCAAACAGGAGACTGAGGAGGAGGGTGGCCACTGGAGGAGGTGGAGAGGGTGGCCACTGGAGGAGGTGGCCACTGGAGGAGGGGATATCTGAAGTTACCTGCAGAGTCTGCATCAAATTAATACCCCTCACCTTAATTACACAACATTTGGAAAGCCTGAGTAGAAGACTCCCAGCCAGTAATTAAATGCTATGATTCTAGCTGGATTCCCCCCTCAGGACACAGAGCCAGAGATCTGGCAAATGCAAGCATCCAATTGTGTCTCCCAAAGGATGCACTGAGCTTTATCTTCCTCCTGCTGTATACGAATCCTCCTGCAGAGCTGAATCAAGACCATATGCCCTTCCTGGTTCCAATTACAGGCTACAGTTTTGGACCTTTTATGTAAAATAGTTCATGACCAAAACTTCATTAGGAATCCACAATGCAGTACCTTTCAAGCTGCCAACTCATTAAAAAGCTGCTTTTAATTTTATTTTATTCCTCCCCCCCACTACCCCCACCCCCCCTTCATTATTATTAAAATGTCTCCATGGTGATGGGAGTTTCTCAACCCAAATAATCAGGATGGATGAATTGTAGCTGACATGACTCTGTTACTGCTCTGCTGTCCTGGCAAAGCAACAATGCCTTCACTGTCATAGCTAGAAGTGACCCAGGCTAGTGAATGAGGGATGAAACCCCAGCAATACTAAATAAATACATCATCATAAATATATGAAGCACAGAGAAATTGACCCAAATCCTGCTAAAGACAATGGAGATAACCCCCCCACACCCCACCCCACCAGTGAGGTTGGGATTCAGCCCTTATATTCTGTTTGCTTCTTCAAATGAGCTCATGCTGGGAGATGCTGCACATCCCTCTCATCACTTAATGATGCTGGATTTGACTCAGCATCTTCCCCCCCCCCCCCTCCACCTCCATGGCCAAATCCATTCAAATTCACCATGTGCAACCTCCTGCAAGGCAGCAAAGGGTTAAGACCCTGATTCTTGCAGATGGAGCCATGGAAAGAGGTGAGGAGGACATCCAGGGTGGGCACAGATTCCTCTCCACCCCACACAGCTCCTCACACAGCAGCCTGATGCCATTAGCTTCCTTTGTGCAGGTTGCACCTGGAACCAGTATGCCCCAATATGCAAACCAGTAGAGTTAGGTTGAGTTTCTAAGGGAGGAAAAGGGAGGAAAAGGGAGGAAAAGGGAGGAAAAGGGAGGAAAAGGGAGGAAAAGGGAGGAAAAGGGAGGAAAAGGGAGGAAAAGGGAGGAAAAGGGAGGAAAAGGAGGAAAGGAGGAAAAGGGAGGAAAAGGGAGGAAAAGGGAGGAAAAGGAGGAAAAGGGAGGAAAAGGGAGGAAAAGGGAGGAAAAGGGAGGAAAAGGGAGGAAAAGGGAGGAAAAGGGAGGAAAAGGGAGGAAAAGGGAGGAAAAGGGAGGAAAAGGGAGGAAAAGGGAGGAAAAGGGAGGAAAAGGAGGAAAGGGAAAAGGGAGGAAAAGGGAGGAAAAGGGAGGAAAAGGAGGAAAGGGAGGAAAAGGGAGGAAAAGGGAGGAAAAGGGAGGAAAAGGGAGGAAAAGGGAGGAAAAGGGAGGAAAAGGGAGGAAAAGGAGGAAAGGGAAAAGGGAGGAAAAGGGAGGAAAAGGGAGGAAAAGGGAGGAAAAGGGAGGAAAAGGGAGGAAAAGGGAGGAAAAGGGAGGAAAAGGGAGGAAAAGGAAACCATCAAGACTCAAGGAGCTGATCCAGTTCCTGCCACAAACACAAAGCAGAGCTGTCCTGTGAGGTGCTGTCATTTCCAGAGCCACTTCTCAAATGACAGAACATCTCTTCCACAGTCTCACCAACTTCTGGTGTTTTTTTTTCCCTTCAGCTGAGAAGCCTCTCAGTTTTGGAACGGTTTTGTTTTCCTCAGAGACAACTGTTCAAGCTCTAGTAGAGGTTTTTGAGCTCATATCTATCTATATATCTATCTATCTAAGCAGACACCCACAAGGAGTGTGGAGAACACAGAGCTTGCTAGAAGTATGCAAATGACATTTTGCTGCCTGTCACTAAAAAAAAAAAAACAACAACAAAAAAACCAAACAAAAACCAAACAAACAAACAAAAAAAACACACACCAAAAAAAAAAAAACCAAAAAACAAACACAACTTTGCCTGTCTTGCCTCTGCTGGAAGAACACTTTTTGATGGGAAGCAGAACTTATTTAAGGCAGCAAGGACAAAGAGCATCTCAGCAGATTTTCTCACCCTTGTGGGCTTGAAATAAACACAAGCAGACAAGCTTTTATACAGAGAGATAGATAGAGAGATCTAGCTTGCTTTGCTGGCTCTGGCTGCAGAATGCAAAGGCCATCAAATTACCAGTTTAGAGAAGCACCAGTTTCTAATTAGCAGAAAAATATGATGCAGAGTGCACCCAGGGGGCTCCACAGCAGAGAGGGAAAGTCACAACTCATCCAGTTGGTGATGGGAGATCACTAAAGCCACGTTTCCCCTGGTGCACTGCACTGCAGTTGCTTTGTTGTCTTGAGCTCCTCTCTCATTCATTTGGTGGTGTGAGCTGAAGTCACGTCTCGTGATGCAGAGGCACTGAGGAAAACATCTGGGGAGCTGATGGCAAACACTGGGAGTTCTTCACTTTGCTCTTCCCTTCCTTTTTCCTTGGCAAGCAGCAGAGAAGACTTGGGATGCCTCCAGAGTTGGACAGAGCTGCTTGAATCATTCCGTGGTTGTCCAGATGAGGAAATGATTGAGAAGTGGTTTGCTGACACCAAGGAAACACCAGCCAGCCAGAGTCACAGAATCATTTTGGTTTGAACAGACCTTCAAGATCCAGTCCAACCATTACAAGATGATCCTATATATTATGGTGTTAAAAGATCTTCTCAGCCAAGGCAGCCAGCAGATGCAATCCAACAACTCAACGAGGACATACAAGTAACAAGGAGGACCAAAAGCAGTACAGTCCCTAATGCTGAATTCTCTCCTGTGACCATGACTCAGCTCTGCATGCTGTCTTCTTCTCTTAACCTTTGTCATCAGTGCTCTCATTCAGTCTCCTTGCTACATTCATCAGCCAAAAAAACCTCCATTCTTGGGTTGGTATCTTGGGGTCACCACTGTTTGCTGGTTTCCATGACACAAAGGTGATCAAGGCAAGATTTCACAGCAACTACCAGAAAGCTCTCCAGTTCTCCACAGTTGGATATTCCAAAGTGGAACCATTTCCTTCAAAGCACTTCTGAGCTTGAAGAACCAGGTGGTTCTTCAAAGTCACTTCAGACACATTGGAAGTACATGAAAATGGTGAAGCACATGCTGGTTAGGCTGAGCTCATCTTGCCTTGGGACACATGGATGGACTCAGGAGGCACTGCAGGGTCCTTGCAGCCTGTCCCTGGGATGATGTTCCGCCAGGCTTCCAGGACATGAAGCCACAACCTTGCAGAGGCGTGCAGTTAGGCACTTGGTGATGTTATCTATAGTCAGGAAGGACCATCCTGCCCTGGGCAGCAATGGAGACACATTTGGGGTCTGGTTCTGCACTTCTGCAGACACTGAGACAGGGCTTTAGGCAAAACTGAGCCCAGGTGTGGCTGCTCTCATCTTCATCTCCAGCTCTCAGTTCATCTCAGACCCAAGGTCTGCTCCTGTTCACCACTGACTAAACACAATCCACCTGCTTCTTGCCCCAGCAGGATAACTATGAAGGCTGAGAATAACCTTAGTGAAGGAAAGGCAGGACAGGAGGATGCAAGCACATCAGCAGTCCAGCCTCCAAGTCCTCACTTGGGCCACTGAGAGGCCATGGCTGATGGGTACAGCATGTTAATTAAAAAGCACTGGTAGTGACATGCCACATTACCCTCAATTTAGCTAATGCATTTGCTGTCATTAATTCTCCCTCAAACAGCAAGGGAGAATGTGTGTGTGTGTGTCTGTGTGTGACTGTCTGCTGTGCTCAGGTCATCTGCTCCTTCATGGGCAAGTTGCATGCAGCCTTCTGGAGAGGTTGGGGGGGAGCCCAGGTGAACCTCAGGAAGGTTCAACAAGACCAAGATCAGAGTCCTGCACCTAAGGCCAGAACATTGCCAGTACAGGCTGGGGGATGAGGTGATAGAAAGCTGCCCTGTGGCAAAGGACTTGGGAGCTCTGGTGGGTGAGAAGCTGGACATGAGCCAGCAACAAGCACTTGCAGCCCAGAAGGCCAAGAGCATCTTGGGCTGCATCAAAATGAAGTGTGGCCAGCAGGTTGAGAGAGAGGATTCTGCCACTTGGCTCTGCTCTGGGGAGACCTCACCTGCAGTGCTGTGTCCAGCTCTGGTGCCCTCAACACAAGGAGGATGGAACAGGTCCAGAGAAGGGCCACAAAAATGATCAGGGGGCTGGAACACCTCTGCTACAAGGACAGGCTGAGGGAGCTGGGGGTGTTCAGCCTGCAGTTGAGAAGGCTCCAAGGAGATCTTGGAGCTGCCTTTCAGTACCTGAAGGGGGCTACAAGAAGGCTGCAGGGGGACTGTTTCCAAAGGCCTGCAGGGATAGGACAGGGGACAGTGGTTTGAAATCAGAGAAGAGCAAATTTGAGTTGGACATTAGGAGGAAATTCTTTACCACGAGGGAAGTGGAACACCAGAAGAGGTTGCCCAGGGAGGTAGTTGAAGCCCTATCCTTGGAGATACTCAATGGTCAGGCTCAGTGGGACTCTGGGCAACCTGATCCAATGGAGCATGTCCCTAATGCCTGCAGAGGGGTTGGACAAGATGACTTTTGTCTTCCAACCCAAACCATTCCATGATTCTATGACTGATGGACCTCCTTCAAAGGCTAGAAAGCCCTGCCATGCCTACTGCCAGCATTCCTGCTCCCCCCATGAAAACTAAGGATACAGGAGAGCTCCTGCATGGAAGGAAGACTTCTGGTGGTGGCTACATGTTCAAGGCTGAAGCTCTCCAGCAGTGAGCACTTTGGGTCCATAATGTGTCCAAATCTTTTTACAGGCACATTTTACTCTATACTAGTGATTGTCCCTTGGGCTGACAAGGAAGCTCCAGGGCATCCTCAGTGACAAATACAACAGTCAGCAGCCCACCTGCTGCTCTGCAAGGGCTTTGTGAACTCCTACATCTCAGTGGCTTTGCTTAAGGAACCTCCAAACTCCTTCAAACACCATTTCCTGGGACATCTGTTCTGGTGGGGCAGTCTGTTATTTTTAGAGGGTGATTATTTGTGTTAAGAGAGACACCAGAGCCACAGAAGAAGAGCCTACTGTGCTTGGCACTCCACAAACAGAACAAAACACAGTCTGCATTCCTCTGCATCTTCCAAGTCTACCTCCCCAGCTGGATGTCCCTGTGTGATAATGAGACAGCAGAAGCTTTCTCCTGCAGGAGGGAGCAGATGTAGACATTGGCTGCATCATCTGCAGAGAACCCAACCCACCACGTGCAGATGCAATGGTTAAAGAACAACTTACTGCAGTCCTATTTTAGGGCTGACAGCTTGCAGGACCTCTCCCCCCACCCCTTGAAACAGCAAAACTCTCTCCCTGCCAAGGGAAAACCACTTGGGAAAGTGAGAGATTCCTGTGTTTGCCTGCAGAACCTGAAGAAAGGTTCAGCTGTGTTGCAGGAGAACAACAACAAAAAAAAAAAAAGCTGTGGACTCACCAGGGTAGAGCTGCTTTGTTGGTGCACTCAGCTGAGCATCTTTTGTGACTCTGTAAGCAACGTCTGCTTCTTTTGAAGACCTTCTGCTTGTGCAAAACCCTGTGGTTTTTGTGATCCCATCAGGAAAATTGTGAAAATCTAACACCTTCAAGAGGTCTGCAGGTTCAGCTGTTGAAGAAAAAAGGAGAAAAGAAGAAATTAGCAGGCCAGGGGATTGGTGCTTGCTCAGATCCAGGTCTGGATGAGGCTGCATCACATAAATCAAGCAGCACACTTGGAAAGGCCAGATGGGTCACAGAGCACTGGAACAGGCTCCCCAGGGAGGTTGTGGAGTCTCCCTCTCTGGGGACTTTCAAGCCCCATCTGGATGTGCTCCTGTGTGACCTGCAATAACTCTGGCACAGGGGTTGGACTGGATGATCTCCAGAGGTCCCTTCCAACCCTAACACCCTGTGCTCCTGTAAAATACCTGTCCAGGTCATCTGCAAGCACAATGTCAGTACCAGCTTCAAAACTGAGCTGCTGGGCAAAGCCACTAAGTCAACCCAGACAGAAACAGCTCAGCAGCTGTCTGCAGCAGGGCAGAAGGGAGCAGACACTCCCTTATTAGCTGCAGGAGTTGTGTTTGCTGGGTGTCTTCACCCAATCTCCATCATTCAAGCACATCCTGAAGATTAAGCTTCAGACAGGGAATTCATGGGCTGGGAGAAAGGCTTTAAATCAAGGATGTTGCCATCATGCTGGTGCAAACATTTCCATGCCTCTTTTTTTCTTTCCTTAGGTTGGTCGATTCAAAAGGGTTATTTTGAAACTAATCCCTGAGCAAGCTCCCCTGAAGGACCTGACACACATCCCACCCAAACCCACCACAGGTGAAGTCACACAAGCTGGGATTCCAGGCAAACCACAGCCACAGGGCCCAGAAGGCAAATCCTGTCCTGGGCTGCACCCAGAGGAGTGTGGGCAGCAGGGCAAGAGAGGGGATCCTGCCCCTTGACTCTGCTCTGCTGAGACCCCACCTCAAATACTGCCTCTAGTTCTGGTGTCCCCAGCAGAAGGACACAGAGCTGCTGGAGTGAGGCCAGAGGAGGGCACAAAGATGATCCAAGGGCTGAGGACAGGCTGAGGGAGCTGGGGGTGTTCAGCCTGGAGCAGAGAAGACTCAAGGGGGACCTCAGAGCTGCCTTCCAATAGCTGAAGGGATCCTCCAAGAAGGCTGCAAAGGGACTTTTTCTGAGGGTATCTAGAGACAGGGGGAATGGTTTGAAGCTGAGGGAGAGCAGGGTTAGGCTGGAGCTGAAGAAGAAGTTTTTCAGTACCAGGGTGGTGAGACTCTGGAACAGACTGCCCAGGGAGGTTGGGGCTGCCTCCTCCCTGGGAGTGTTGAAGGTCCCTTCCAACCTGAGCCATTCTTTGATTCTGGTGCTGTCTGGGGTGAAGCAAGGTGACAAAAGGCAGGGATGCAGCACACAGCCAAGTGCCTCCCCTCTGTAAATCAACCCAAACAAGTCCCATCAAACAATTTCTTCTCTCTCCCATGAGACTGGGATCACTGCACACCCACCAGTGTGGACAGGCATGCAGCTGGAGAGTCAAAATATAACTTCACAGAAGAGAAATCCACACACATGGAGCAAAAGGCTCCTTTCCTCACCAGCCCTCCTCCACCACCTCCCAACAGGCTCACATCCTGAGACTCTCACTGCTGCAGACATTAAAGCAGTTAATGAAGAGAGCTCATCTGACAGCCAATGCTCCTCACACCAGCAAAGTCCAGGCTGGTTCACCTCCAGATGTTCAGGTCTCCAGCACATCCATGAAGTGATGCAAGTGATACCTCTCATTAACTTGCTAATTTGGGGCTTGCTGCTGCCAGGAGAGATGGTGTCTCCAGAAAGGCAATAACCAGAGCTGACTTCAGATGCTTGAAAGAAATTATTTTGAATTTTGACTTGGCACTTGGAGCAAAGTGCTGTCAGAAGCAGGAAGCTCCCAACCCAACCAACCTCTTGCAGGGCTTGCAGCAAGTATCTGCCTGACAGCTTCATTTAACCTTGCCTGGGCAATAAATCCATCACAGCTGTGTTCTGCCACTTGATGCATTATTTTCCCTAAGAGTGATGTTATTCAGATCCTCAAGGACAGCCACACATCAGACACTGATGTCTGCAATGAAAGCCAAGCTTAACCCCTGGGGTAGCTGCTCCAGCTTCCAGCAGCCCCTCAGGGCACCTTGTCACCCTGGGTGGCCAAGGCTGCAAAGCTCCCAGCTCTCAATGCTCACCAACAGCCCTAAGGGCACTCAGGAAGGTGCATGGCATCAGGGCTCCTGTAACAAAATCATTGAATGCTTTAGGTTGGAAGAGACCTTAAAGATCATCCAAGTTCCATCTCCCCCACCATGGGCAGGGACACCTCCCACTAGCCTAGGTTGCTCAAGGCCTCATCCAACCTCCAAGGAAGGAGCATCCACAACCTCCTTGGGCAACCTGTCCCAGTGTCTCACCACCCTCACTGTCAAGGATTTCTTCCTCATCTCCAGTCTGGATCTCCCCTTTCCCAGCTCAAAGCTATTGCCCCTCATCCTATCACCCCAAGTCCTTGTTAAAAGTCCCTCCCCAGCTATCTTGTAGGCATCCTTCAGGAACTGGAAGGAGACATCTCCCTAAAAAAGGCAGGAAAATACAGGAAAATCCCTAAAATCTGGTCTCATGTTGGGATCAAACACATCAATGGGAAGACCAGAGGGAAAAGATATGCAAGGGATGTGCCATATGCAACTGGCTGCATCCACAGGGGAGGGCTACAACATGGGACATCAGCACTGCAGACAAACACCCCAGCAATGGAAAGAAACAGCAGGAGAGGAAGAGAGGAAGAGAGGAAGAGAGGAAGAGAGGAAGAGAGGAAGAGAGGAAGAGAGGAAGAGAGGAAGAGAGGAAGAGAGGAAGAGAGGAAGAGAGGAAGAGAGGAAGAGAGGAAGAGAGGAAGAGAGGAAGAGAGGAAGAGAGGAAGAGAGGAAGAGAGGAAGAGAGGAAGAGAGGAAGAGAGGAAGAGAGGAAGAGAGGAAGAGAGGAAGAGAGGAAGAGAGGAAGAGAGGAAGAGAGGAAGAGAGGAAGAGAGGAAGAGAGGAAGAGAGGAAGAGAGGAAGAGAGGAAGAGAGGAAGAGAGGAAGAGAGGAAGAGAGGAAGAGAGGAAGAGAGGAAGAGAGGAAGAGAGGAAGAGAGGAAGAGAGGAAGAGAGGAAGAGAGGAAGAGAGGAAGAGAGGAAGAGAGGAAGAGAGGAAGAGAGGAAGAGAGGAAGAGAGGAAGAGAGGAAGAGAGGAAGAGAGGAAGAGAGGAAGAGAGGAAGAGAGGAAGAGAGGAAGAGAGGAAGAGAGGAAGAGAGGAAGAGAGGAAGAGAGGAAGAGAGGAAGAGAGGAAGAGAGGAAGAGAGGAAGAGAGGAAGAGAGGAAGAGAGGAAGAGAGGAAGAGAGGAAGAGAGGAAGAGAGGAAGAGAGGAAGAGAGGAAGAGAGGAAGAGAGGAAGAGAGGAAGAGAGGAAGAGAGGAAGAGAGGAAGAGAGGAAGAGAGGAAGAGAGGAAGAGAGGAAGAGAGGAAGAGAGGAAGAGAGGAAGAGAGGAAGAGAGGAAGAGAGGAAGAGAGGAAGAGAGGAAGAGAGGAAGAGAGGAAGAGAGGAAGAGAGGAAGAGAGGAAGAGAGGAAGAGAGGAAGAGAGGAAGAGAGGAAGAGAGGAAGAGAGGAAGAGAGGAAGAGAGGAAGAGAGGAAGAGAGGAAGAGAGGAAGAGAGGAAGAGAGGAAGAGAGGAAGAGAGGAAGAGAGGAAGAAACCACTTTGGTTACCAAGCTCATCAGCCTAATATTTGCATGGAAAATTCATGTACATTGTCAGGCAGTTTTTCAGAGTTTCCACAATCCTGTGAAGCTGAGCTCTCAGTGAGAGATTACAAACACATGGCAAGGCAAAGCCAACACTGCAGATCATAAAACAGCTGAGAGAGCCTGGCCTGGGCAGTGGACAGCTGTAATATTTCCTTGCTAGACAATATATGGATGACACACACTTGTCTGAGCTGTCCTTGCTGCTTGGTCCTTCTCACTGCTCTTAACCCTGTTGTATTTCACACAGAAATACCTCCACACACAGCCCAGGGTCTGTTTCAGCATCTAAAAATGACAAGAAAACTCCACCTCTGCTTTCAGTTACCTCCCTGTGCTCCAGGAGATTCAAATCAGCCAGCTCCTAAGCTGGCTCCAACATTTATTTAGGGAGGAGATTTGGGGGAAAGGCAAAAGGCAAGGGGGAGGGGATGTGAATTCCAGACTCCTGACATCAGCTTGGTCCCCAGAGTGGGGATTTGAGCCTCACAGCACTGCACATCGAATGCTGGGGGTTGGAAAGGACTTCCAGAGCTCATTCAGTCCACCCCACCCTCCTGCAAAGCAGGACCAGTTAGGACAGGTCACACAGGAACACATCCAGGTGGGTTTGGAGGATCTCTATAAACCATCCCATGGAGAGTGGCAGGGCTGAGGTGTTTGCAAGGACAGAAACGTCTGCAGAAGGATCCACCATCCAAAAACTCAGTCCTGACAATGGCAGGGCTGAGGTGTTTGCAGGGACAGAAACGTCTGCAGAAGGATCCACCATCCAAAAGCTCAGCTGCTGTTATGACAAAAGCTGTGTGAACACCATTCCCCTCTGGCAAGGGAGCTGTGGCTGATACCAGAGCCAGCCCTGCTCACCTGCTCTAGTTGAAGATGTCCCTGCTGACAGCAGAGGGATTGGTCTAGATGACCTTTAAAGGTCCCTTCCAACCCAAACTAGTCTGGGATTTTATGATCTTATAGGAATGGAGTCTGTGGTGCTGGATGAGCTAAGTGCTGCCCCATGTTGTGCCCTCACAGCTAAAATTGTGCTCTCTACTGGCAGGAAAAGATTTCACCAGCTCTGTAGTGGTGAATGGAGAATGATGACAACACTTGCAAGCCACATTGGCAACTGCTTGCCAAAAGCTCCTTCTGTGATTATAGCAAAGTGATAAGACACCTAAGAGGAGCTGGATGTCCTCCAGAAGTGACTGGCCATGAGCAGGGAGCAGGTTTAGTGCTCCATGCCCTTCTTAGAGCCCTCTGAGCAACCTCCACCCTTCAATCAGTGCTCTGGTGCAGCACTTTTTGTTTGTAAAGGATGATCCAAGCATCTGCCTGCCTCCCTGGGCTGCTGTGAGCCTCCAAACACAACCTGCAATTCATCTTCATTTTGAAGGAAGATGCTCTGTACCTCCATAACTATGATGGATTAGGTCAAAGTGAGATATTAAAGCAGAAGAACAGCTCAAGCAAACTGCAAACCACACAGGGGACACCCAAGCAGGAGACGAAATAACCTCTGCTCAGATGGGCATGAGTGTCTCTCCTCTGCTTGCTCCTGGAAATCAAAGAGGATGTGAGGAGCCAGCTGAAGCCCTGCAGACCACTCATGTTGCACTTCATCACCTGGAGTAGGACTCGAGCAGCATGAAAGCCTCCAGCTCCTTGCAGAAAGATGAGCTCCACACAGCAGCACAGCTCTCCTCTTCCTGCCCAGCTAATCAGTTTATTTATTCCCCCTCACTTCTTCAGCCACATCTAAACTCAGCAATCTCCTCTTAGAAGCTGTGGCAGCATCATGCACAGGAGGACAGAGACCAAACTGACCCAAATCAGGCCCCAGCAGGGTATTTCTTGTAAGCCTGCACTGCTCTTGGCCTTTATCCAGGAGCTGAACTAGCTTTAGGAAAGCTTTGGGTTTCAGCTGGAGTTTTATGAATAACATCACTATGCAGCATCACACAAGCATCCTTCTTTCACTTGAGATGCACAAGGGCTCCCCAAACAGATCTTCCTGTGTCAGAGGAGGATGGCAATACACCCATCACACAAAAATTCGACCAAAATGAGCCCAGAAGTTGCCCCCCAAAGCCTGCAGCCAGCAGTGTGCAAAGCCCTTGAGCGTGCTCAGAACAGGAGCATCACTTCCCATGCTCAGGGTGGAGGTGAAGGAGTCAGTGATGAACCAACAGGGGCAAAAGGAAGAATTAAAGCCCTGATTCCTGTGTGTGTGAATAAAGGCTTTAACCACAAAACCAAACTTTGTGTTAATCTGATTACTGATTATTTAATTACCTGTTAAAACCTGCAACAGAGGCAGCTGGGATTGAGTCTTTAACTCTCCCCCCCGCCCAGCAGTGGCCAGGAGCCACTTCTGCCTTTCTTGCAGATCAATACTAAAGCAAATCCAGCAACACTCACTGCAAATTGTGCCCCTGTGCTTGGCACTGGTGAGGCCACACCTTGCATGCTGGGTTCACTTTTGGGGCCCTCACTCCAAGAAGGACATGGAGAGGCTGGATGGGTCCAGAAAAAGTCAATAAAGCTGGGGAAAGGGTCTGGAGAGCAGGGCTGGTGAGGAGCAGCTGAAGGAATTGGGGTGGTTTAGTCTGGAGAAGGCTGAGAGGAGACCTCATTGCTCTCTACAACTCCCTGAAAGGAGGTTGGAGCCAGGTGGAGGTTGGTCTCTTCTCCCTAATATCAAGCGATAGAGGGCCACAAAGATGATCCAAGGGCTGGAGCAGCTCTGCTATGAGGATAGGCTGAGGGAGCTGGGGTATTCAGCATGGAGAATATTCCAGAGTGACCTCAGAGCTGCCTCCCAATACCAGAGGGGATCCTCCAAAAAGGCTGCAGAGGGACTTTTTATGAGGGTGTCAAGAGACAGGCCAAGAGGGAATGGTTTGAAGCTGAGGGAGAGCAGGGTTAGACTGGAGCTGAGGAAAAACTTCTTCAGTAGGAGGGTGGTGAGACTCTGGAACAGGCTGCCCAGGGAGGCTGTGGCTGCCTCCTCCCTGGGGGTGTTGAAGGCCAGGTTGGATGAGTCCTTGAGCAGCCTAATCTAGTATTAGGGAATCTCTTGACATCACAGATCTTGAGGTAGAGGATGAAAGGACTGAGTGCCTGTGGGTTAAAAATCAGAGGGAGGTCATGAGGTGGTGGGCGATAGGTTGGACTTGACGATCTCTGAGGTCTTTTCCACCCTTGTTGATTCTATGACCCATGGCAAGGAGGTTGGAGTAGATGATCTCTGAGGTCACTTCCAACCTGAGCCATTCCATGATCTTAAAGTACATCTGCAGCTTATTGAGTCTTACCTGACATCATCAAGCACATCTTCAGCACACTCACCAAACACATTCCTAGAACTAAGAGTCAAGAAACTCCTCTTGCTTCAACTTTTTGGCTTAATAAACCCAATTCCTCACCAGCACGCTGGGACACACAGGCATTGTGCTCAGCTGAGCTGTCACTGTGACAACACAGCAGCTGAAGACATTTGGATGTCTGGAGAGGTACAGGTCACTCTCCTCTACTGGTGGAGAACCATGCTGCTATATTTGGGTTCCAGAGGTCATCCAAAGACCTTCAGGACTTAATGACACAGCACTTAGTCACACTGTAGCTTGTGTGCAATTACTGCCAAAGATTGGAGGTTATAAGGTGAAGAATGAATAAGCACTTCATGTTCCCAGCTCATTCTAGGTGCCCTCTGCAACCTTCCCATGCCACATCCCCAGTGAAGCAGGGTTACTGGGAAGCAAAACCTTCCCAGAGGAACAAGCACCAGAAAATAAACTTGTCAGCTTGTCCCACAGCAATAAAATGAAGGAGGATTATTTCAGGAGCAGCACCTCCTTGAAACGTGCCACAGAAAGGTGGAAAGAATCCATTTCCACTGACAAAGCAGATTGATGCACTCCACTTAGCCTGCCCACAACCAACCAGCTGCCTCAAATCGCCTTCTTCCTCCTGCACACATGTCCCTAACGGCATCCCCACCCCTGGAGGTGCTTCAAAGAGGCAGAGATGTGGTGCTGAGGGCCATGGTTTAGCACCAGACTTGGTAGAGTCAGGGAATGGTTGGACTGGATGACCGTAAAGGACTTTTGCAACCAAAGCAATACTGTGATATATCACAGAGGCTGGAAGGGACCTCCAGAGATCATCAGGTCCAACCTCCCTGCCAGAGCAGCATCACTGAGGGGAGTCTGCACAGGAATGCATCCAGGTGGGGGTTGAAAGTCTCCAGAGGAGGAGA
This sequence comes from Indicator indicator, assembly GCF_027791375.1. NCBI lineage: Eukaryota > Metazoa > Chordata > Aves > Piciformes > Indicatoridae > Indicator > Indicator indicator. The sequence continues at coordinate 10,597,706 of NC_072037.1, forward strand.
CTCCACAACCCCCCTGGGCAGCCTGCTCCAGGGCTCTGTCACCCTCACTCTAAAGAAGTTTCTCCTCATGTTGAGCTGAAATCTTCTCTGTTCAAGTTTGAACTCATTGTTCCTTGTCTGATCACTGTGCACCACCCAACAGAGCCTGGCCCCCTCCACTTGCCCCCCACCCCTCAGCTATTGATAGACATTGATCAGATCCCTCTCAGCCTTCTCTTCTCCAGACTAAACAGCCCCAAGGCTCTCAGTCTCTCTTCCTAGGGGGGGATACATGATCCAGCCTGGCTGGAGTGGCTCTGCTATGCCCACCCTGCTGTCCTGACTCCTCAGGACCAGCAAAGTGAGTGACTGGACCCTAAAGTCCTGGCCCTCTGCTCCAGCCCCATGGCTGTGCATGGAAGCATAGTGCTTGAGACATCTGCAAGGGCTTTCCTGGATCTCCTTAACTGCCCATCTCACTTCAGACCATAACCAGCAGGGCACTGTCGTAACATTTCAAAGCCAAAGAGGGTCACTGTGAACTGACAGAACCCAGTGGATAACTGGAATTGCACTCAACAGATGAAGAATAAGGAATTGTAAAGGATGAAGAGTTGGTTCCTGGGCTCACCTACACCAAAGTAAATTCAGAGAGCTAAGAGCTGGCCCAAGATTCCACCACCACCTCCAAGAGCAAATACAACCCCAAGCATGGGCAGAGACAACTCCTTGGCTGCTGTCTCACCCACACAGCCTTGGCCAAGCCAGTTAGCAGCAGGTAACTCAGTAGACATAAGGTGGAGCTAAGCATCCCAAGCTTTAATAAAACAAGGTCCCCTTAAGCCACCAGAGATCCCACTCTCTAACATCCCCAGCTCTCATTTTTGTCACCTTTAAGCCAGAAAACTCACCAGCATCTGGGTTGTGAGGGATAAAAGAGAGGGTTTGGTAAGGTACTTGCGAGGTGCTGAGATGCTTTCAGGTACTCAGATGCCAAGTGTGAAGCTATCATCATATTTTCTCCCAATTAATATCAATCTGTCCTGCACAAAACCATTAGGCAGAGCACTGCCCTGGCTCACTGCATCCCCTTCTCAAACAAGAAAGGAGGATTCCACAGGGCAGCCTGAATGCACAGCAAAATCCCCACCACCCCTGGCAGGAAAGTTGATTCCCAACAGAAGCTCAAAAAGCCTTTGAGCTGCAAGAGGTCAGAGCAGGGTGAATTTACCATGAGAGGGGCCAGGAAGAGCCAGCTCTGACCCAGCACCACAGTTCAATCCTGACCCAGGAAACCCACCTAAGGTCCTTCCAGTGAGCCTCTGCAGACAGAGCTACTGCCAGGGCAATGTGCTGAGTGCCCAGTGTCAAACCAGCAAGGGAAAACACACCACAGAGACCTTTCCCCCCTTCCACCTTTATCAGCTTTTGCTTCTTTCAATACTTTCCAAGGCAGTTCATTCTTAGTGCCTAAACAAACACTCAGTTAGGTCCTTGGAGGACCAAACTCTGGCCAATAAGGTGGAGCAGAGTGTGCAGGAAGAAGGATGCTCCTTTCATTGTGTTTGGGGTTTCTTACTTCCCCAAGATGCTGGAACTGGGTTAAACTAAATTAAATACCAAGGAGTAAACATCCCTGTGCTGAGATCCATAAGAGAAAGGCAACCACAGATGAGAACAGGAAGCTGCTCCACTATTTTTTATGGAGCTTGGAGCCTCCAGGTCATGTCTGGGGGATTGCAATGATTTCCACTCTTTATCTAAACACTTTTCACCACTGTTGCCCTCCTAGGATGCAGTCCTTGGCTAACTGACTTAGAGAAAAAAAAAAAAAAAAAAAAAGATGGCAGAGGCTAAGATAAAATGCAGACAAAATTGAGAATATAAAGCCCTGGTTGCTCAAGCATCTTTTGGATGGACTTAATACAGCCCCTTAAATTCCTCAGCATCCCAGCAGCCCAATAAAACTAAATGATCTATTGGGACAATGAGAAAAAGCATTTTGAGGAGGAGAATCAAGGAACTGGGACTGCAGGATTGAAGATATTCAAGTTTTGTGCCTAGGAAGGGGCCCAATACTGGAAGAATAGGCCAGCTGCAAAAAGAAGGGGACAAGACCCCAAGAACAGGCCAGCTGCAAAAAGAGGGGGACAAGACCCCAAGAATAGGCCAGCTGCAAAAAGAGGGGGACAGGACCCCAAGAAAAGGACAGCTGCAATAAGAGGGGGACAAGACCCCAAGAACAGGCCAGCTGCAATAAGAGGGGGACAGGACCCCAAGAACAGGCCAGCTGCAATAAGAGGGGGACAGGACCCCAAGAACAGGCCAGCTGCAATAAGAGGGGGACAGGACCCCAAGAACAGGCCAGCTGCAATAAGAGGGGGATAGGACCCCAAGAACAGGCCAGCTGCAATAAGAGGGGGACAGGACCCCAAGAAAGGGACAGCTGCAAAAAGAGGGGGACAGGACCCCAAGAACAGGCCAGCTGCAATAAGAGGGGGACAGGACCCCAAGAAAGGGACAGCTGCAATAAGAGGGGGACAGGACCCCAAGAACAGGCCAGCTGCAATAAGAGGGGGACAGGACCCCAAGAAAGGGACAGCTGCAATAAGAGGGGGACAGGACCCCAAGAACAGGCCAGCTGCAATAAGAGGGGGACAGGACCCCAAGAACAGGCCAGCTGCAATAAGAGGGGGACAGGACCCCAAGAACAGGCCAGCTGCAGAAAGAGGGGGATAGGACCCCAATAAAGTGACAGCTGCAATAAGAGGGGGACAGGACCACAAGAAAGTGACAGCTGCAATAAGAGGGGGACAGGACCCCAAGAAAAGGACAGCTGCAATAAGAGGGGGACAGGACCCCAAGAACAGGCCAGCTGCAAAAAGAGGGGGACAGGACCCCAAGAACAGGCCAGCTGCAAAAAGAGGGGGACAGGACCCCAAGAACAGGCCAGCTGCAAAAAGAGGGGGACAGGACCCCAAGAACAGGCCAGCTGCAATAAGAGGGGGACAGGACCCCAAGAACAGGCCAGCTGCAATAAGAGGGACAGGACCCCAAGAAAGGGACAGCTGCAAAAAGGAGGGGGACAGGACCCCAAGAACAGGCCAGCTGCAATAAGAGGGGGACAGGACCCCAAGAACAGGCCAGCTGCAATAAGAGGGGGACAGGACCCCAAGAACAGGCCAGCTGCAATAAGAGGGGGACAGGACCCCAAGAATAGGCCAGCTGCAATAAGAGGGACAGGACCCCAAGAAAGGGACAGCTGCAAAAAGAGGGGGACAGGACCCCAAGAAAGGGACAGCTGCAAAAAGAGGGGGACAGGACCCCAAGAAAAGGACAGCTGCAAAAAGAGGGGGACAGGACCCCAAGAAAAGGACAGCTGCAATAAGAGGGGGACAAGACCCCAAGAAAGGGACAGCTGCAAAAAGAGGGGGACAGGACCCCAAGAAAAGGACAGCTGCAATAAGAGGGGGACAAGACCCCAAGAACAGGCCAGCTGCAATAAGAGGGGGACAGGACCCCAAGAAAGGGACAGCTGCAAAAAGAGGGGGACAGGACCACAAGAACAGGCCAGCTGCAATAAGAGGGACAGGACCCCAAGAACAGGCCAGCTGCAGAAAGAGGGGGACAGGACCCCAAGAAAGTGACAGCTGCAATAAGAGGGGGACAGGACCACAAGAAAGTGACAGCTGCAATAAGAGGGGGACAGGACCACAAGAACAGGCCAGCTGAAAAAAGAGGGGGAAAAAAAAAAAGTCCCAGGAAAGGGTCAGCTGCAAAAGGAGGGGGACAAGACCCCAAGAAAAAGCCAGCTGCAAAAAGAGGGGGAAAAAAAAATCCCAGGAAAGGGTCAGCTGCAAAAGGAGGGGGACAAGACCCCAAGAAAAAGCCAGCTGCAAAAAGAGGGGGAAAAAAAATCCCAGGAAAGGGTCAGCTGCAAAAGGAGGGGGACAAGACCCCAAGAACAGGCCAGCTGCAAAAAGAGGGGGGAAAAAAAATCCCAGGAAAGGGTCAGCTGCAAAAGGAGGGGGACAAGACCCCAAGAACAGGCCAGCTGCAAAAAGAGGGGGGAAAAAAAATCCCAGGAAAGGGTCAGCTGCAAAAGGAGGGGGACAAGACCCCAAGAACAGGCCAGCTGCAAAAAGAGGGGGGAAAAAAAATCCCAGGAAAGGGTCAGCTGCAAAAGGAGGGGGACAAGACCCCAAGAAAAAGCCAGCTGCAAAAAGAGGGGGGACAATATCCCAGGAAAAGGCCAGCTGGAAAAAGGGGGCAGACACTCATTTGGTGCACATCAGCTCCTTGCAGAGGCTGCAGCAGAGCTGTGTCAATAATTCCCATCGCTCTGGATTGCTGAATATTTCACCAGTGACTCATGGCATCCCCTTATGGGGTTTGCCTTTTTTTTTTTTTTTTTTTTTTAAGGGCCCAAATAGTCCCAACTGTGAACAAAGGAAACCATTATGCAGAGTCAGATTTGAAAGATCTCTCTGCATAATCCCAAAAGGGAAAGAAAGAATCCCAGAACTGATATTGGAGCAGCTCTGCAAAGACTACATTGAACTGAAAGAATCAAATAATCTTTGTTCTTTTGAGTGTAAATCTTTCTGCTTTCCTTTTTCTTTTTTCTTTTTTTTTTTTTTTTTTTTTTTTGGACTTCTCCCCTCTCCCTCTCTCTCAATAATCAATCATTTGGGTTGCTAACAAAGCAGTGGTGTTAGCAGCTAGCAGCAAGCAAGCAAAGCCTTTCCTCCACAGGATGGAATTAAACCACACGAAAAATCCTTTGCTCTGCTGCAAACTCTCTGCAAAACTTCAAAGACACAAAGCACAGAACACAGGTAAACTCCCAGGATTTTGGGGGGAAATGCCAGCCCTGGCCAAGAGCAGCCAAAAAATCTCATTCATTTCAAAGAGCTGAGGATTTTTGGATTCTCCCCAGGTAGGGGGAAAAGGAAAAACACAGCAGTGCAGGGCTGGCTCTGTGAGCACAGGGGTTGCTCAGGGCAGGGAAAAGGATGCTGAAGGGTCAAGAAGGTGGATGGGCTTCACTTCAGGCATCACAGCAGCTCTAGCCAGGGTGATTCCTGCCCCATGCCAGCATGGGAGCCAGGGAATGGATCTCCACAAGCCAGAAAGTGACCAAGTGACACTTCCAGCACTGGGAAGTTAGGGGCAGCTCACTGCTGCACTCCCAGAGCACCAGGGGGATAGAGCACAAAGGGCTTTCTGCCCCTGTCAAGGAGCTGCTGATCCCCAGCCCTACAAATCCCAGGGCAAACAAAAGTAATGGACGAGGTGCAGAGCACAGGGCAAGAGCAGCAGTGGGGGCTCCAGAAGGGCAGGGCTGAGGGTGCAAAGCCAACACACAGGATCCCCTTCCCTGCCCAGGAGCAGCCTCCTCCATCCCTGCAGGGATCATTGGGATGTGCAATGGATTTCAGAGTCACAGAACTCCTGAGGTTGGAGGAGACTTTTGGAATGATCAAGTCCAACCACCCCCCCAGAGCTCACAGTCCCACAACTGCTACATCACCACCACTAAGCCATGTCCCTCAGCACCACATCCACAAGTCCTCAGAACACCTCCAGGGATGGTGACTGTACCACCTCCCTGGCCAGCTTGTTCCAATGCCTGAGAACCCTTACTGTGAAGGATTTTTTTCCCAATATTCAACCCAAACCTCTCCTGGCACAACTTGAGACCACTTCTTGTCCTGTTACTTGCTGCAAGTGAGAAGAGCCCAACCCCCACCTCACTCCAACCTCTTTTCAGGGAGCTGCAGAGAGCAATGAGGTCTCCCCTCAGCCTCCTCTTCTCCAGACTAAACAACCCCAGTTCCCTCAGCTGTCCTCATAAGACTTGGGCTCAAGACCCTCCACCAGCTTAGCTGCTTTTCTCTGGAACTTCTCCAACACCTCAAAGCCCTTCTAGAAGTGAGGGGCCCAAAACTGAACCTAATATTTGAGGTTGTTCCCAAGAAGAGAGCCACAGCAAGGCAATTTCTCCTTCTCCACTGCAGCAAACCATTGCATCAGCTCAGGAGACAAGCACCAAACCTTTTAAGGCAAGCTCTGCCACCCCTCCAGCCCACACCAGCACAACTGTTCAGTGTCCAAGGAGTTTTTATGAGCCCATCCTGACAGCAGGGTCAGGAGAAGGAGGTGAGTCACCAGCTTCAGTGGCCCTCTGCTCACACACACACACACACACAGAGCCAGGCTTGCAGCAGAGATGCCTCACATACCACCCTGCCCACGGCCCCACGCTGCTCCCATCCCACCCAGCCCAGAGCCAGGGAGAGCTTTCCATTCCCCAACCAGCCAGACCAAGCATTTCTGGGTCACTGTGACATTTTGGGAAGTTTTCCAGCAGAAGGTTGATTACTGGCTGGAGTTTTGTCCTTTCAAGAATAAGAATAAGAATAAAAAAAAAAAAAAAAAAAAAAAAAAACACACCAGCCTAACTCTGAGATTGAACAGAGCCTAAAATCTTGTGGTTATTAAAAACTCCAAACTCACAGGCTCAGCAGATCTGCAGAAGGAGACTGTGACAGAGCATGACTCCATCTTTCCACACAATCACACAATCAACAAGGTTGGAAAAGACCTCAAAGGATCATCCAAGTCCAACCTGTCACCCAAGACCTCATGACTACTAAACCATGGCACCAAGTGCCACGTCCAATCCCCTCTTCAACACCTCCAGGGATGGTGACTCCACCACCTCCCTGGGCAGCACATTCCAATGGCCAACCACTCTCTGTGAAGAACTTTCTCCTCACCTCCAGCCTAAACCTCCCCTGGCACAGCTTGAGACTGTGTCCTCTTGTTCTGGTGCTGGTTGCCTGGGAGCAGAGCCCAACCCCCTCCTGGCTACAACCTCCCTTCAGGTAGTTGTAGACAGCAATGAGGTCTGCCCTGAAGCCTGCCTCCTCTTCTCCAGGCTAAACACCCCCAGCTCCCTCAGCCTCTCCTCACAGGGCTGTGCTCCAGACCCCTCCCCAGCCTCGTTGCTCTTCTCTGGACATGTTCAAGTCTCTCAATGTCCTTCTTAAGCTGAGGAGCCCAGAACTGGACACAGCACTCAAGATGTGGTCTAACCAGTGCTGAGCACAGGGCAGGATGAGTTCCCTGCTCCTGCTGGCCACACTATGCCTGATGCAGGCCAGGATGCCATTGGCTCTCTTGGCCACCTGGGCACACTGCTGGCTCATGTTCAGCTGCTGTCACCCAGTACCCCCAGGGCCCTTTCTGCCTGGCTGCTCTCAGCCACTCTGACCCCAGCCTGTAGCTCTGCATGGGGTTGTTGTGGCCAAAGTGCAGCACCTGGCACTTGGATTTGTTCAATGCCATCCTGTTGGACTCTGCCATTCTGGTCAAGGTCCCTCTGCAGAGCCCTTCTACCCTCTAACTGATCAACACCTGCTCCCAACTTGGTGTCATCTGCACATTTACTGATGACTGACTCAATCCCCTCATCCAGATCATCAATAAAGATAATTTTGAATGGCTAGCTGAAAGCTCTCAAAGAGCTCAGCTTAGGGGCAGTTCCTGAAAGCCAGGCAGCCATAAAGAGATCCAAGCTATGTGCAAATGAATGGATGTCCTCCTCCTCTTCCCTCCTGTCCCAGGTTTCTGGTTCCTTTCCTCAAAAACCTGACTCAAATCCTTGCATGGGCCCTGGGTGGCCTCAGCCCTGAGGATGTTCCAGCAAGAGATGAAAATCACATCCAAAGAGTTCATTGTTCCTCCCTTGGCACAGTAGCTCTGTAGGTATGACTGAGGTCTTCTAGGATGAGGTGGGAAGAGGAAAAGTCTCTGGGTATGAGAATTGTCCTCTCTCTGCCTATCTGCAGAAGGTGATGAGGAGCCAGCCAGTATCTCTGCAGACACCTGACCACATGGGCCCAGCCTGGGGACAAAAAAGGACTTGAGGTCCACAGGCAGCATCTCTTTCACATTGAGCTGTCCCAACACAAGGCTCACAGCTCAAGCCCAGGACCACGTGTGCAGGGCAGTGCTGCAGGGACTGCAGACAGCAGCAGCTGGGAATCTCTAAGTCACACTCCACCATCACCATAGAATCCTAGGATGTTAGAGGTTGGAAGGGACCTCCAGAGATCATCAGGTCCAACCCCCCCTGCCAGAGCAGGAGCACCCAGGGCAGGTCACACAGGAACACATCCAGGCAGGCTTTGAAAGGCTCCAGAGAAGGAGACTCCACAACCTCTCTGGGCAGCCTGCTCCAGGGCTCCAGCACCCTGACAGGAAAGAAGTTTCTCCTCTTGTTCAGGTGGAACTTCCTGGGTTCCAGCTGGTACCTATTGTTCCACTGGACTGCCAGGGGACTCACATCTAAGCCAGCTTCAACCTACACAGGAGCTCCTGCAGCTCTCAAGCAGGTGCATTTGAAGGGGGAAAAGGAAAAGCTCAACCTTTTGTGCTTGCTCTGAGGAGGACCATGTGTTTGCAGTTGATTTGGCACTGAGACAGCATTCTGCAAGCACTTTGTAATGATCACCCACTGCAAGCTCCACAGGATTTCATTAGGGCCTGATCTTGCAGCACACTGAAGTCAAAGGAAGTTTTGCAAGCAGTTTGAATGGGGTGCAGGAGAGTTACTCCTGCAAGGAAGGAAGAAGCTGGCAGGGTCACCTTCCAGACAGGGGGAATATCACAAGGAGACCTGACATAAAAGCCTCTTTGTCAGAGCAAGTGTGAGCATCCTCCTGCAGCTGCTGCCAGGGCCACCATCTGCTCCAGCCTGCTGCTCCTGGATGCTGCAGCACATCAGAGGGCACCTTTCCTCCTCTTGTTGCTATCCAGAGTTACTTGGCATTGAATCAAGAAAAGGAAGAGCATCAGCCTGTGACGAAACCAAGGAGACCTCATCTGGAACATTGTGTCAAGTTCTGGGCCCCTCAGTTCAAGAAGATCCTCAAGGAACTGCTTGAAAGAGTCCAGCACAGAACCACAAAGATGCTGAAGGCAGTGGAACATCTTCCAGTGAGGACAGGGGGAGGGCTTGGAGCAGGAGCCTGAGGGCTGCCCTCATTCCTGGTGATAAAGATGAGCAGGGCAGTGTGGGAAGGACAGAACCAGACTCTGCTCAGGGATGTCCAAGGACAGGACAAGGGGCACTGGGGGCAAGTTGGAGCAGAGGAGGTTTCATAAGAGCAGAAGGAAAAACTTTTTCACTGTGAGGGTGCTGGAGCCCTGGAGCAGGCTGCCCAGAGAGGTTGTGGAGTCTCCTTCTCTGGAGACTTTCATAACCCATCTGGATGCATTCCTGGGTGATGCTGCCCTGGCAGGGGGGTTGGACTGGATGATCTCCAAAGATTCCCTTCCAACCCCCAACATTCTGGCAGGAACACCTCCCATCAGCCCAGGTTGCTCAGGGCCTCATCCAACCTGACCTTGAACACCTCCAGGGAGAGGACATCCACAACCTCCCTGGGCAGCCTGTTCCACTGTCTCACCACCCTCACTGTAACAATTTTCTTCCCAATCTCACCTCTAAATCTTTCTTTCCACAGCCCCTTCGTTTCTGTTGTGCTGCTGCAAGCGGATCACCCAACCTTGAGCTTCATTAAACACCTTGACAGAAGCACCCTACATAACCACAATCACTTCCAGCATGCCAAACATTGCAGCTGGAGTCACACCAGCAACCAGCATCCCAGAGCTGGCACATCCACACCAGGCTCTTAAAAAGGCAACAGAACCACAGAGGGATTTACTGCAAGGCAGGACTCTGCACCCCTGTAGAGGTAGCCCAGCTGGGATGCTGCCAGGGTGCAGTCATTGAGGAGCTAAAAACCTCCTTGCCCTGCACTCTAGGTTTGCAGTTGTTCATCAAGCCAATAGGACCAAGCATAATCTTGATTTTTATTTATTTTTTTTTTTAATATTTAACTGGATGATTTTTAAGCAGCCCAGCAGAGAATCATTTCCAGCACTGCTGAACACTTCATCTTGAGATGAGAAATGTAAAAATCAATTCCTCCTCAGATGGTTAAATCAATGAGTTCTTCGCCTTCACTTTATGTCTGCCTCTGATTTTCCTCATCAAGATTGCAGCCAACAGGCAAGTTTCAACTCAATTTCTGCTTGACTTCACTGCAAGTGGTTCTGCAGTTTCTTTTCCAAACCTTTCTCAGGAGCCTTGGGATCCTTTGTGGATTTCTGCAGCCCACATCTGCACACTGCAGGTGCTGCCTGCAGTAGGGAGGAGAGGAATGAGGTTTGTGAAGGGCCTTGAACACAAATCTGATGAGGAAGAGCTGAGAGAACTGGGGCTGCTTAGCCTTGAGAAGAGGAGGCTGAGGGGAGACCTCATCACCCTCTACAAATAACTTAAAGGAGGTTGGAGCAAGGTGGGAGTTGGACTCTTCTCGCTTGCAACAAGCAACAGGACAAGGGGAAACAGCCTCAAGTTGCACCAGGGGAGGTTCAGGTTGGGTATTAGGAAAATTTTCTTCACAGGAAGGGTTCTCAGGTGCTGCCACAGGCTGCCCAGGGAGGTGGTGGAGTCCCCATCCCTGGAGATATTTAAAAGACTCATGGGTGTGCTGCTGAGGGATGTGGTTTAGTGGTGGGGGCTTAGCAGTAGTGGTGAAGGGTTGGAAGCAATGATCTCAAAGGACTCTTCCACCCTTACCAGCTCTATGATTCCATCAGAGCAGAAGGAGGATGCAGACCTGAATTAACCACCCCCAGCCAAGAGCTTCCTGAGTTCCCAGCAAGAACCACAAACCAGCCAGAGAGCTGTGATGCTCTCAAGGGAAGGCTGCAAGCAGGGAGAGATTCACCACTGAAGTTACTACTTCCTAATGATTTTCTCAGTTCCAATCCACATTTATTCAGCAGGTCTTCTCCCAAAAATAAGTGTTTGAATGAATTTCTTTGTTACCCCCCTACCAGGGAGTGAACATTATTTTACTTTAGGCCAGTTGGTTGGGTTTGCTTTTTATGGACCAGCTAAAATAATATAGAAGCTGCTGCTGCCCAAACATGCACAAGAAGAGGCTCATCCAAACACAACACTCCAGCTCCCATTCCTTTCCCATTTCCAGTCCCATTATAAACAAAGCAAACCCATGGTCCATCACTGCCCAAAGCAAGAAATGGCTCATTTGGCATTAAAAGCACAAAATTCCTTCCCCACCCACCCACAACACCCCCTTGGTCCCAGCAGCACCAACTGGTGCAAGAGGATTTATTGCCATTAACAGAGCACATCAAGAGCCATTAGGGGAACAGCAAGAAATTCCTCTTCAGCCTTGACAGAGCTTTGTGATCTCTGACCCTTGGTCATTAGGGGAGGAAGGACACTCATCAACCCTCCCTCCCCACCCTTCATACATCCAGAGCAGCATCTCCATTACCAACAGCTACCAGGAGCTAATTACCCAGCACCAGACATCATCTCCCTGCACCATCCTACCACAGAGTCAGAGAATCACTTAGGTTGGAAGAGACCTTCAAGATCAAGTCCAACCATTAACCCTACTCCACCAAGTCCACCACTCAGCCATACCTCCAAGCACCACACCTCCATGGCTTTTAAACCCCTCCAGGGATGGTGACTCCACCACCTCCCCAGGCAGCCTGTTCCAATGCCTGACAAGCCCTTCAGTGAATTTATGTTTCTTTATGTCCACCCTGAACCTCACCTGGTGCAGCTTGGGGGACATTCCCTACCAGAAATTCTCTCACTACTGTTCCAGGAGCTAATTTAAAGGGAGAAGTTGTGGATGCCCTCTCCCTGCAAGTGTTCAGAGCTGGGTTGGAGGGGGGGATTGAGTATCCTGGTGTAGCAGAAGGTGGCTCTGTTCATAGCAGGGTGGGTGGAATCAGATCTTTCAAGGTCTTTTCCAATTCAAACCATTCCACGAGGTGGACTTCTGCTCCCCATGTGCTAATATTCCTGTAAAATCATGGATTTATCTGCTTGAAACCCATGGCTGCCACTCGAGTGCTTCACAGCAGTCACGCGGGGACAAGAACTGAGTGGAGAAAATCTGGGTCACAGCTGCATGATCACTTCCCTTCCCAGCTCAGCTAGTTCCAAGAACAATGTCCAAATCACCCTGTAACCAGTTTAATAGGAAAAAAAAAAAATATATATCTGCAGCATTTAAGAGCTGAGATGTCATTTCAGGTCCTCCTTTATCCATGAAGGAGAACTCAAACCCAAAGATAGCATCTGAATTGAAACATGCTCCTATAAAAGCTCCCAAGAACCAGCCAAGAGATACCCATCCAAAAAGCTTTCCCAAGCACTCAAACTAACACTGGCCCAGACAAATATTTACTCAATTCTTCACATGGGTTTGTTTTAAATAAAAAGCCTTTTATTATTATTGCTTTGGCATCAGCCATTTAATGAGAGGCAAATTGCAGTGGTGAATAAATAAATAAATAAATCCCTGGGAGCTCTCGCAGCAGCACTGCCAAGGAGAAGTGGGACTTGAGTGATGGGCAGCACCAGAGGTGGTGCTCTCCTCCTGCTTGCCTGGGGACAGCAGGAGAGGGGACAGGCAGTTTGGGCAGGGACTGGCTTAAGAACAGCCCTGAAGAAAGGGACTTGGGGGTGTTGGTGGAGGAGAAGCTCAACAGGAGCTGTCAATGTGCACTTGCAGCCCAGAAAGCCAACCAGAGCATGGGCTGCATCAGGAGAAGTGTGGCCAGCAGGGCAAGGGAGGTGATTCTCCCTCTCTGCTCAGCTCTGTTTGGAGAGGAGAAGGCTCTGAGGAGACCTTCTTGTGGCCTTCCAGGATCTGAAGGGGGCTACAAGAAAGCTGGGGAGGGACTTTTTGGGCTGTCAGGTGGTGATAGGAGTGGGGGGGAATGGAGCAAAACTAGAACTGGGGAGATTCAGATTGGATGTTAGGAAGAAGTTTTACACCATGAGGGTGGTGAGACCCTGGAACAGGTTGCCCAGGGAGGTGGTGGAAGCCTCATCCCTGGAGGTTTTTAAGGCCAGGCTGTGAGCAACCTGCTGTAGTGTGAGGTGTCCCTGCCCATGGCAGGGGGGTTGGAACTGGCTGATCCTGAGGTCCCTTCCAACCCTGACAATTCTCTGATTCTGTGAAAAGGGACAATCTCCCTGCAGATGGGAAAAGATGGAGGAGGGATGGATTCTGGATCTGGCTGACTGCACAGGGGGAAATGAAAACTGGAAGGGTAAAGAGGTCTCCTGGTAGAAATGTCCATTCATAGAAGAATCATAGCATGGTAGGGGTTGGAAGGGACCCCTGGAGACTATCCAAGCCCCCTGCCAAAGCAGAATCACCTAGGGCAGGTCACACAAGAACATTCCTGTGGGGCCTGCCCTAGAATTACTAAGGATGGAAAAAGACCTCTAAGACTACCAACTCCAGCCCAGAACCACCACAGAATTATTGAATGCTTTGAGTTGGAAGGGACCTCCAAAAGTTCAACCTCCTTGCAAGGAGCAGGGAGATCTTTAACTAGATCAGATTGCTCAGAGCCCTGTCCAACCTGACCTTGAATCTTTCTAGGGATGGAGCTTCCACCATGTGTCTGAGCAACCAGTTCCACTGTTTCACTGCCCTTATGGTAAAGAGTTTCTCCCTAATATCTAATCTTTGAGTGTGAAACCATCACATCTTGCCCTATCACTCCACCATGACCACTCAAACACTCTTCTTTCTCAGGCTCTAACACCAGTGGTGTGCTATGACCCTGAAGCAGTCACTTTTCTGCCTCTCTGTTCTGCTCATCAGCTTTTGGGACTAGCCTTTGCTTGAGTGCCATGCAGGCTACCCAAAGTGGACCTCCATTCTGAGGTGCCACCATAGCACCCAGACAAAACAAGGCTAAAAGTAACCCACTGAGCAGAGAAAGAGCAGGGTAAATGCATGCCAAGGTACTTATGGTGGTCCTTACTGAGGGTAACAATGTGCACAACCCAGTCTGAAGGTGAGGTTTCAAACAGTCTGATGAAGGGGGAGATAAGGAAAACCACTCCTGGCTTGCAGGAAGAAACAAGCAGGAGATTAGTTTGGAGCCACTTCTGTGCACGCTTCCAGATAACACCACTGGAGGTTCTGGGAGCTCCCTGCCCACACAGGATCTCCTCAACCTCGTTATTAAAATTGCCTCTTCCCACTGCTAGAAAGGAACCAAGCTGGTGGCACTATGTCCAGCTCCTCAGGTGCCTCCAGGGACCATGTTTCACCAGGGAGCAGAGCAGAGCAGAGCACAAGCTGCAGGAGCAACAGCTCTGCTGCTCTGCAGCCCATCTCCTGCCAAGAGGGCACTCTTCCTTCTGGGCATTTTTCCAGCTCCTCTGCTTCGTGCAGTAGCTGGAGAGGCCCCCAGAGCAGGTCCTTCAGGACTTCTCTACTTGGTCCCTTCTCCCTGTGGCCTGCCTCAAGCACTCAGCTCTCCAATTCAGTCAAGTTCAGCACCTCAATGCCTTCATGCTCCTGAGCCTCTGGAAAGGACCTGAAGACTTCTTTGAGTCTCTCCCTGTCCAGCCTCCAAGCCCTATCACTGTTCCAACTGTTCTTAAATCCCTGCCAGCTTTGCCAGGTCTCCTATGAAGGCAGCTGAGAAGCCACTGTCCCTGTCACAGCCTTGCTCACAGCATGCAAGGAGGGACCCAGTGCCCACTCTTGCCCCTGGGCATGACCCTTGATTTGCAGATGTAGTTCAGGTTTCTTTGCCCACCTCACCCTCACACACACACTGCCAGCACCATGCCACCAGCTGGCATCTAGCAATGGATAACTGAAATTTTCAGCCGCTTGCTGAATATCCTGAATATCTTTCTTTCCTTCTCTTTTCTCACAGTTTTATTGTGCTCCTGAGGCCTTTTGAGCTAGAATTCAAGTTACTGAAAGCAAGGCAATCCATCAGAGCATGGCTGAGAAAGAATAAAAATGAAGCTATCCAGGGCCATAAAGCTCAGCTAGAACAGCAAGAAAAAATTCCTTACCCCTCCCATTACTCTTTCCACCCCTCAGGACAGATGTGAAAAGAGGGGAAAAAAAGCAGCAAATGTCATCTTTAGAAGCTGCTACCTTCATGAGAGGGCTGGCACTGAGACCTGGTGCCTCATCATGGGTTGCTTGGTCAAACTGAAGTCTCTGAGGATGCTCCTGGGGAGCCTGCTGGAAAGGTGACCCTTCCCTATTTGCATTCACAGGGAGAACTTGAATCACTGCAAACCCATTCAACTCAAGCAAGAAAGCAATTAGTGCTCCCTCCCAGTCAAAAAGGTAGATAAAATACCAAGTCACCTTCCCATGAACCAGCCCCAAAGCACCAATAAAAAAAGTATAAAAATATATTTTCCTTTGCTGACCCTTTTCCAGCTAATGCAGGGCAGCAACTAAAGACTTCCTTGCAACTAGCCTGGTGACCAGTGTTGCATTTCTGTCCCTAGGCAAGAAGAGGGCTTTGGATTTTAGTAGCTCCATCTCCAGCCTCTTTTCTCAGGCTGTGAGCAAAAAAAAAAAAAAAAACAAAAAAAAAAAAAAAAAAAAAAAAAAAAAAAAAAAAAAAAAAAAAAACAACCAACAACCAAAAAAAGAAAACCCAACCCAAATCTTGCATCTGGGAAAGGTCAATTCCAGTCTTATTTTCACTTGCCTGGAACTGGTTCATGGCAGGACCTTATCTGGAGGTTCAAAGAACTCCATCACAACTTTGATGAGTCAGGCTGCTATCATGATGCTGTCTGTATCCTAATACATAAATACTCCCAGGGCCTTCAGGAAATGCTGCTTCCAGCTTCTTAAACTGCAAGGAACTAACTGAGATGAATTGAAAAAGGAGTTTGGCAGCTGGATAAGGTGCCTGGCACTGCTGCAGGGTGAGCCCCACCAGGGGTGAAGGCAGCCAGAGCCTGGCAGCAGCAGGATGCTGAGCCCTTCAAATCACCATGGCATGCTCCTGACAGGGCAGCTGGGCAAATTCTCTTGCCCTGGCAGGAGACAAGAAAAAAAAAAAAAAAAGAGAGAGAATAAAGTCCCAAACAAACAGGGTGCCAGGTGCATGCCCTTGGCAAAGGGAACCAGGGGGATCAACATCCATCCTGCACACCTCTGCAGGGCAACTTGGCCCACCCTTGGCACACCCAGCACCACCTTTTCAATGCCCCTGCCCTTTTTCAGTCCTGGGCAGTGGAAAGAAGCCCAGCAGGACCTTGCCCTTCAATGCAAGTTTCCTTCTCCCAGGTTGCCAGTTCTTGTTCTTCAGAGCATGGAGCATGCAGCACCTTAAAGCCAAGAGCAATTACCAGTACATAAAAAAAGCAGACACTTAGGGACTCTGGGTGTAAAGAGTGATGATTCATCCAGGTTTGAGCTATTTCAGAGCTCTGTCAGGGGTCAGACACAACAACAAACACAAACCAAAGCCTTGGTGCCGCTTTAGGAAAGGATCAAAGAAAACTGAGTCTGGCTGCCAGCAGAAGTGAAAAGTAATTTTCATCCCAAACACAAACCCTCCCTCACCTCGTCAACCTAAACCAGAAAATAGATTAAAGAGATGCTGAAAGATTAATTTCACTGCAGGGCCATTCTCCTGACGTCCCTCAAGCTAAAACTGGGCTAAATTTGGAAGGAACTCAGTATTTTAGCAAGGACCAAACAGTTCTCAAATTGTTCTCAGTTTCCAGAGCACAAGTCACAGACAACTACACAGAGATCGTCCATTTCAAGCCAGTGAAGGGCACAAGAACAATACTTTTGGTACTAAAAGCTGAGCTTTTGGGGGGTTGTTTTGATTTTTCCTCCCCCTGAAGAACCAATTCTCCCTCAGACAACTGAAGTCTCTAAAGGGAAGCAACCAAGCTCCAGCTATGCAAATAAAACTGCTCAGCAGAGCTGAGAGACCCTCTAGAAGCCCAACATGACTCCCACATGACTCTTCCAGACCCTATTCCCACCGAGCAGTGGGATGTTGCTTTGGGAGAATATATGAGGGTTGTTTAAAAGCAATTTACTTCAGGGAAAGTGATAGGACTGGCAGAACCTGCCCCTTAGAGACAAACAGTGAAAAAATATACATCTGGACAGGAGAAGACAACACAACAAACCTTCACCTCCATGATATTGAGCAGTGCAGTCACAGCAGAGACCTCACACAGCAACCTCACAGAATGGTTTGGCTTGGAAGGGAGCTTAAAGATCATCCACCTCCACCCCCTTGTTAAGGGCAGGGGCACCTCCCACCCAACCAGGTTGCTCAAAGCCTCATCCAAGCTGGCTCTGCAGCATTTGCATGAATAATGGAACTCAGGTGAACTGACAACTGGCTGCAACCCTCAGGTGCTCTCCCAATCAGCCACCTTCAGCAGCAAAAGTCACTGCCCCAAAGGTGAGGAATTCAGCAGCTCCTGAAGGCTATTTGGCTTCAGATGATCAGCCTAGGGCTGAAGGTGGATTGGTATTGATGTGTTCTCTACCTGTCTCTTAACTACAGTAGGAGCAGAGCCTGCATCATTCTCACCTTTTCCAGAGGGTGCAAAGATGCAGCAGGTGAAAAATAGTGAGGAAAGAGCAGCAGAGGGATCAATTCTGTGACCTAGTAACCACTTTTGTAAACTGAGCCCTCTGCACCATCAGGCATTTACCTTGACATCCTCCCCTGTATTTGAAAAGCTCATAACATTTACTCCATTTCTTCTCTTCCTTTCCCACAAGCAGGATAAGCCAAGTGGCCTTGAGCAAGGTCATGGGAGTCCTTGAGACAGAAGAGACATCTCATCTCCAGCTCTAACCTGACCAGCCAATAAACTTCCCCTTAATCACCTGTGGTAGACACTAAATGTTAATTAAGCATGTGCTTTAGAAGCCTTAAACTGGATTTTTTTCCCCCTTGTCACTCCTATTCAATCCCAAATGCATCATAACCTTCCCCCCCCACCCAGCACAGCCTCCAGAACCTGCCTCAACAACCAAGCCACTCAGCAGAGCTTCCATAATGATGTGTCAGTCAGCCTCCAAGGATGACTGCTGGCTTGCCCTCTTGCCCTTTAACAGTCCTTAACAAGCCCCAGGGCTGCTTTGTGCAGTCAAGCTCATGAGGCAGGAATCTGCTCACACAGTGTCTGCAAGAAGCAGCTGTTGGCCACCTCCATCCACACAGCTCAGCTGGGCAGCTCCAACCCCCTGACCTAGGTGGGAAATTGAAGCATAGAATGGTTTGGGTTGGAAGGGACATTAAAGGTCATCTAGTTCCACACCTTGCCCTGGGCAAGGACACCTTCCACTTGACCAGGCTGTTCAAAGACTCATCCAACCTGGCCTTGAACACCTCCAGGGAGGGGGCAGCCACAACCTCCCTGGGCAACCTGTTCCAGTGTTTCATCAGCCTCTCTGGAAAGAATTTCTTCCTAATCTCCAGTCTAGATTTGTTTGCTTCTTTCCACTAAATGAAGATCTAGCAGGAAACACACCTGACCTTCAGAGCAAAGCACTAGAAGCCACTTCTCACCACTGCCACATCCACCCTTCTCCCAACTCCATCCCCCACCCCCTGGAGGAGTCTGTCCCATTCCAGCAGAACTGCAAGTAGAACCAGAGCTTCTATCCCCACAGCCCAACCTCTCAATCTTTGCTCCTCCTCACATTTCTGCAAAGGGCAGGGGGCTGACATCCCCTTTCAGGCCCTTGATCTGCAGAGCAAACTCACTTTCTGGTTCTTTCTCCTGGAGAAATTGTGCGGCACCTCAAGCTTTTGGAGTTTGGGAAGCACCACAGTTACACAACGTCAACACTGATCTCCTCTGCCAAGCAAACCTCTGCACTCAGAAATAAATGAGAGCATCATCCAGGCAATGAATGAGCTCTTCACAGCGTGGAGGGAGGCACAAGGATGCTCTGGAAGGACTCCAAGATGTGTTCAGAAGCGTTGCCAGTCTACATCACATTTACACCAAGTGGCAGCAGCCACCGCAGGCACCAACTCATGGCAGCAGCTAAGAGAGAAAGGCACATGGAGGAAGAGGAGTGAATTTCTCCTCCATGTAGAGAAACCCCAGTCTCAGCACATGACAGCTGGCACATAAGAAGTCAGCAGGCCCTGTGTTTGGACAAGATCCTTGAAAAGCAGCCAGCTGGGATGAATGAAGATGCCACTGAGTGTGAAATCCCAAATCCAACGCTGACAGCGGTACCAAAATACCCACAGAGGTGAGTGCTTGGGGCAGGCACACAAATAGCCCCCAGCTTCAGGCAAGAGCAGATGGAATGACAATCTTGACCTCCAAGTGTGCAGCCCCATCCCAGGGGGATGCTTACAAGACACAAGCAGGAAATATTTTGGGAGCACTTGGGAGCCTTGCAGTTAAAAGCTCCTCCTCGCTTGATCCGAAGAGAGAAGATTCGTGGGAGCCCAGCACAGCTGGGTGTGCACAGGTAGAAAAGGGAAGCTGCAAAACTCTTTCCAAAGCTTGATCCAAAAGAAGGGTGAGAGGTGGGAAGAGGAAATTCAAAACCAAGTCTAATTAAAGGAGCAAAAAAATAAATGACAGCTACAAAAAGGCAGGGGCTATTTTCATACAGAGCAAAGGGTCGCTGGCTTCTATTCGCAGAGCCCCAGCACCCAGAAGGCAGGGGGGGAAAGAGTTCCTTTGTGAGAGGGATGGGGAAGCCTGGGAAAGCAGGAGCCCTGGGGTAGCTCAGAGGCATTACTGTACTTAGCACAAAAGAGAGAAACAATAGAGGGCAAAAGGAGACAGGGCTGTTTATTTTTCTGGGTAGGGGTAAGGCAAAGGAGGGCTCACAACTAGTGTTGGGAGAGATGTTTTTGCCACTGAGGAGGAGAGGAGCAAGCCCAGAGAACAGCCTGAGAGGCACAGGGAGCAGGAGGTTAAAAATGGGGGAATCCTAAATGAAGCATGGAGAGAAATTCCCTGGCAACAGCTCTTTGCCCAAGGTGAGCTGCAAACTGGTGAGCTGCTTAGGTAATTGCTGCAAGGTGACTTCTGAGAGGAGGAACAAGGATGTTGCAGAAAGGCAAAGGAGTATTAGGAGGAGCTGGCTAGAAAAGCCTTTAAAGAACATGCCCCCCTCTCTGCATAGGAAGCAAAATGCAGGGTGGAAATCAAACATTTTATTGGTTCTCTGAAGCATCTCAGCTCTGTCTCTGACCCAGGAGCTGCACCAAATGCTGAGCAACTCCCCACAGCTCTGCATAGTTCCCAGAGCCAGGGCAGCCAACAGACCCCAGGAGTGAGACCAACAACTACATTTGCTGTTAACTGCTTTGACTTCAGGATTATCTTGAGGTTGATCCACCTCAGCTTCCAGAAGTGCCAAGAGCTCAGAGCTTCCATTCAGAGAGCTCTCAGGCTGAAACTCAGTCCCTCATTGGCCCAACCTGGGCAGCCAACTCCAGCATCCATCCCTGGAGCTCTACCAACATCTGGCCACAGCAACTTTTCTGCAACCTTGCCCATGTTTCTACAATTTCTGTTCCCAGAGAGTTTCAGAACTTACCAAGAGGTTGTGCAAACAGAAGAAATACCTCAAGAGCATCATCTTGCAGATAAAGTAGAAGGGCAGAAGATAAAGGTTAGATCTGGAGCTCACTTCAGGGCAGTGATAGCTGCCAGAGCAAGCACCAGGATACCAGCACTGCAAGCACAAGGTGCTTCCCAGTAAGCTGCACTTGTGCCATGCAGAGTGGAGAAGAAATCCAAGATAAAGCCAAGTCTTTCACTCCCCAGAGTCATTCTTCCCCCAGGAGATATCCCTCCATACCCTGACCAAACACCCAGCTTTCTCCATGCAGCCAAAGAAAGGCTGCCCATCCTGCTGCAGACCCAGCTCAGCCTGGAGAAGAGAAAGCTCCAAGGAGACCTTAGAGCAGCCTTCCAGTACCTGAAAGGGGCTGGAGGAAAACTGGAGAAGGATTTTTTACAAGGGCTTGTAGTGAGAGGACAAGGGGCAACAGCTTTAAACTGGGAGAGGGGAGACTTAGACTGGAGGTTAGGAAGAAATTTGTTACAGTGAGGGTGGTGAGACCCTGGAACAGGTTGCCCAGGGAGGTTGTGGCTGCCTCCTCCCCAGCTGGAGGTGTTCAAGGCCAGGTTGGATGAGGCCTTGAGAGGTGTCCTTGCCCTTGGCAGTGGGTTGGAACTGGATGATCTTTAAGGTCCCTTCTAATCCAACCCGTTCCATGATTCTATGATCCTGGAGTCACAGCTTAGTGACTGCATTTCAAGTCCTGAAGGCTGTTCCTTGCTCTGGAGCGTGCAGCTTCCCCCTGCACGGGTGAAAGGGAGACAAGGATCACTCTGTCACTTCAGTTCAAGTCTGCGAGTGATTAATTTCATTGAGCTTGACACTGGAGATAAATGAAGGAAGGAACATGCTTCCACCATCTGGAAAAGTGCATGCCGACACTTCCAATCATCTGTGCATCCACTCGTGAAGCTGGATCAGAAATGTTTGGTATTTTTATGTGTAGGGAGAGAAGGTAAATGACACATCAAGGCAGCAGCCCATGCTGACAAGCAGAGCAGCCTAGCACCACTCATCATACAGATGTGCAAAAGGCATGCTGAGGAGTGGAAGCAAGCCAAGGGAGGGAAGAAAAGATGTGGGGAAACTGGAGACCAGGCAAAATAGCAGGAGGAGTTATCAGGATATTTTGAGAAGCCTGATTTACATGTGGAGCACGCTTGATATTCTCTCCAGCACTAAAATAAGGAGTTACAATGAAGTACTTTTATACCAGGGTGTGGACAATGGCTTCAGAGTAATCTGTGTACATTTGCTGTGCCTCATTTATTACTCAGAGTTTTCTTAGCTACAGGAAGGCAAAAAATGTATCCTTACAAAAGTGCAAGGAGGTCACTTAGAGTGTGCTCCTCTTCCCTTCATTAACATGCTGAGCTATCTCTGCCAGGGCAAGGAGGGAGGGGACTTTCCCTGTGCTATTAAGACAGACAATCAGAACATCAGCTGCATGCAGGACTCAAACCCATGAGAGTTTAGAAGGGACTTTGCCTTTTTTCCTGGGCCATGTCGGCTCCTCCTGCCTGTTCCTGTCACAAACCATCAGGGTGTGCATGCAGAGAAGCTCCCAGTTGCAAATGGATTTAGAGGAGTTCCAGCTGCAAATGGATGCAGGAGCTCTAGTTGCAAATGGAAGCAGAGAAGCTCCCAGTTGCAAATGGATTTAGAGGAGTTCCAGCTGCAAATGGATGCAGAAACTCCCAGTTGCAAATGGAAGCAGAGGTCCCAGTTGCAATGGATAAGGAGGAGTTCCAGTTGCAAATGGATGAAGAAGCTCTAGCTGCAAATGGAAGCAGAGAAGGTCCCAGTTGCAAATGGATATAGAGGAATTCCAGCTGCAAATGGAGCAGAGAAGCTCCCAGTTGCAAATGGGTGTAGAAGCTCCAGTTGCAAATAGAAGCAGAGAAGGTCCCAGTTGCAAATGGATATAGAGGAGTTCCATATGCAAATGGAAGCAGAGAGGTTGCCAGTTGCAAATAGAAGCAGACAAGGTCCCAGTTGCAATGGATATAGAGGAGTTCCAGCTGCAAAGAGAGGCAGAGAGGTTCCTAGTTGCAAATAGAAGCAGAGAAGGTCCCAGTTGCAAATGGATATAGAGGAGTTCCAGCTGCAAATAGAGGCAGAGAAGGTCCCAGTTGCAAATGGATATAGAGGAGTTCCAGCTGCAAACAGAGGCAGAGAAGGTCCCAGTTGCAAATGGATATAGAGGAGTTCCAGCTGCAAATAGAGGCAGAGAAGGTCCCAGTTGCAAATGGATATAGAGGAGTTCTAGCTGCAAATGGATGCAGAGAAGTTCCTGTTGCAAGTTCCTCACTAGGTGCATGAGTAACAGAATAAAATACTTTCCTATTAAACCAGGATATAATGAATCAAATTCACCACCCTGCCAACTCAGAGCAGCCATAACCCCAGTTTACTGTTGCTGAGATTGGTGGCATGAAACAGGAGTTCACCACTGAGCAGGACCAACCAAGCCCTGTGCAAACACTCCTCCAAGGCTGGAGCTGCAGTGCACACATTGAGTCCTCCTCCTTCCAGCCCTGCACTCTTGCCATCCGGCTCAACTCTTGCTCCTGCAAGCACCTCCAAAAATCAGTGGAAAGGAAGAGGGCCTCTGCTCTTCACACCCAGTCCTTGGTGGAACATTGGTTCCTCCAGCAGCAGCCACCTCCTCTCCAAGAGGAGACAGCTTGCCTCACAAAACAGCTCCTGCCCCCACATCCATCCCTTCCTCTGCTGATGCTGGAAGGTTTTCATCCATGCCAAGCCCTTTGTGAGCATGGTGAGGCAGAGCTGCAGTGTCCTCTCAGCAGTTCAGGACTTGCTCTCAGACCAGCAAGCCTCACCCACACCAAGTAGGCTACTTCCAAATTGCTGATCCATCACTTGGCAGATCTCCAGGGGCACAGAGGAGGATCAGGACTTGTCTACAGGAGGTTATTTCACCTCCCAAGCCCTCCACTGATTATTTCTCACTGGACTTCCCAGAAGAATTTTCCACATGCCTTGTTTAATCCTGTGTCAAGTGACACTACACAGACATGACATCCCTGCCCCCACTGGCACCCCCTCTGCTGCCACCCACTGCTCACTAAAATGGAAAGAAAAGTGTTCCAAGAGATCTGTCCCCCCCCAAAAGAGAGCCCATTTTGATGTCACAAAAGCTCCCCCTCATCTCCCACATCTATTTTCAGCCTTTCCCTTGACTCAGATTTCCTACAAGATCCTCTGAGGTTGGACATTTTGCCACCATCAGATAAATAATTGACTTGAAGGCACAACAGGAGCTGGAATGTGGGACCAGGTGGATATAAGGGTTGGAACATACAAGGTGGTGGTGGTGGAGGGACCCAAAAGGTGGTGGTGGTGGAGGGACCCAAAAGGTGGTGGTGGTGGAGGGACCCAAAAGGTGGTGGTGGTGGAGGGACCCAAAAGGTGGTGGTGGTGGAGGGACCCAAAAGGTGGTGGTGGTGGAGGGACCCAAAAGGTGGTGGAGCATGTAAGGTAGGTATGGTCTTAGTGGCCACATGAGCTCTAAAAGCAAAGCTGCAGCAGATTTCACTCCCCACCCCCCTGCCCTCCCCAAGCAGATGTTTCAGCTTCACCCATGAAAAGTGCAGTCCCAGGCCACAAAGTGGCCAGCTCTGCTCAAGCAGAGGAGCCTCAGCTATTTCCAGCATGCAGGAATGGTGCTCATTTTAGCAGCAGGGCTGTTCATTCTTTGGGATGAGTGTCCCCAGGGCAAGGAGGGCCCCAGCTTGTCTGGCCAAGGCTTTGGAGAGAGAAGGGAGCTGCAGGGAGGGAAGCAGCCTGGGTTGCTCAGTTGCTCTCCAACTGATGGTCTGAGGCTCCAAAGTTTCACAGCATCTCTCACTTTATGGGTGTGAATTTCTCAAGTACCTTCCAATAAGGAACCCAAAGTTCTTTACAGGCATTTCCACACCCAAGGCAAGCTCTACTTTTGGGTCTGGTTCATAGGAAAAAATCTTCATCAGCTTGGTGTTATCCAAGTCTGTTCCTCATTGCCACAAGAAATCACATCTCATTTTCCTAGGCTGAATCCCAACCAGGACCATAAAATGCTCCATGGGCTGCCAAAACTATGCAGGCCTGTGGGCAATGAAGGCAGCAAGTCAGGAGCAGTGGCAGAAGAGAGATGAAGGGTGGGTTTGTTTTAGGTCTGAGGATGCTATGCTACCTCACTGTCTAAATTCCCAAGGTCAACAGCAGTCAGACCCCAGGCCTGCATCCACCCACACCTCCACGTAGACAGACTCCCTAACAGTGCTGCAAGAGCTGCATCTGCAGCCAAGAAGCAGAAGTCCTCTCTCTGCCCAGCCACAGGGCCCTGGGCCAAGACAAAACTCAGTGTTCAAGTGCCAAAGGGTCAGACCTGAAGTCTTGGTCCATGCACAGAGATGATTTCCCCTTCAGTGCACAGGAGTCCCTGCAGCAGGGCCCATGGCTGCATTCAGAGGCTGGATGCAAAGCATCCCTGGACACTGCTGCCTGCAAAGCCTGAAAAGCTTTTGGGGTGCATTCAGAAGTGTGGGCAGCAGGTCAAAGGAGATTCTGCTTCCCCTCTGCTCTGCCCTAGTGAGACCACGTCTGGAGTACTGGGTCCAGCTCTGGGCTCCCCAGTTCAAGAGAGGCAGGGAACTGCTGGAGAGAGTCCAGAGGAGGCTACAAAGCTGCTGAGGCCCCTGGAGCAGCTCTGTGAGGAGCAAAGGCTGAGAGCCCTGGGGTTGAGAGCCTGGAGAAGAGACAAGATCTCAGCAGTTCTGATCAATAGCTAAGAAGTGGAGGTCATGAAGATGAGGCTGAGCTCTTCTCTGTGGTGTCCAATGACAGGACAAAGGGCACAAACTGGAACCCAGGAAGTTTCACTTGAACATAAGGAAAAAACTTTTCCTTTGAGGGTGCTGGAGCCCTGGAGCAGACTGCTCAGAGAGGTTGTGGAGTCTCCTTCTCTGCAGAGCTTCCAAACCCCCTGGCCATTGTGATCCTGGGCAAGCTGCTGTGGGTGCCCTGCTTTAGCAGAGGGGTTGGACTGGATCATCTCCAGAGGTCCCCTTCCAACCCCTGCCATGCTGGGATTCTTGACTGTGCTTTCCCATTTAAAGAGTAAAGGACTGATCCTGCCCAGCACTTAGCTCTCCTCACAGGCAGCATCTCACAGCCCCATGGTTGGAAGGGAAAAAGAGGAGACACTGCAGAGGCTTGAACCCTCCATGCCAGCTCTGGCAGAGGGTTCAGCCATGGCTGCTGCCTTTTCTATACATAGTCTTGCAAGACAATGGTCTGCACTGCATAAGGGCTTCGCTGCTTCCTGATATAGCTCTTTAATTACAGAGCACTGGGAAACTTGCTGTCTCCAGAGCAGATATGGCCCTTACTGGTTTTCTGGTTTGCATCCTGCAGGGAACCAGGCCTGCAGTTTAAAAGAGGCAGTTGTAAGCACTGGGGGCTGTTTGCTCCTCCCAGTCCCAGCTCCTGAGGTCAGCAGGGAAAGCATCCAACAGCTGCAGAAGGACAGATTGTTTTAATTCAAACATTTGAGAGAGGCAGAGTGAGGACTTTCTCCCAAAGTGTACAAGACGTGATAAAATGCCTCTCCCAACCCTCATAAGCCCTTCCCAGAGAACATTCCTAGCAGTTTTCCCTACATGAACACTGGCCAGCCTGTGCCAGAGGCAGTGACCAGGATGAAAGCCTCTTCCTCCTCCCAGCCTCGCCTCGCTTCTGGAGCGCAGCAGCGTGGAGGGGATTCTTCATGCTCTGCCCTCCCTGTTACAAAAAGCAGAATTCCCCAAGGGGATCAAGAGGGGAAAAAAAAAAAAACAAAAAACAAACCAACCACCACAACACTGGCCTCAAGAAAAGCATCTGCAGCCCTGGGGCTCCAGGCAAGCAGTCCTTATCCTTCAAGGAATCGACAGCCTTCCCAGAGGAGATGCTGAGCAGCCCACGGGCAGGGAGCAGAGGGGAGGGACAGATTCCTATCTTCTAAGAGAAACCAATTGAGGGATGTGCCCAGCATGGCTCCTGCCCTGCAGCAGGCTTGCATGGAGTCACACCCCACCAGCAAGCAGAGAGCAGCTCTGCTGCTCCCAAGCATCTCACAGAACCTCCTGGTTGGAAAAGACCTGAAGATCCCTGAGTCCAGCCAGGACCTAACATCTCCCTGTAGCATCTCATGCTGCCTGTCAGTGACCAAACACGACTTCCACACACCTCATGGAGCTGCAAAAACCTTTAATTACCAACACCAGGGTTATAGACTCAATGTTCCACCCCCACAAACCAGACACAGGCTTCCCCATGCACATGAGCCTGCAAGCCACCATCTCCTGCCTTGCTACCTACAGCCCTAAGGCTGCATCATGCTATTGCATCAGTAGTAAATGAGTCCCAGTTCCCAGACATTTGATATCAAATGGAATCTCTGCTCATTGGTTTTTTGGCCACTTTGGATCAAACCTCTACTGGCAAATTCATTTGGAAGTTGTCTGTGGGAATGATCTTGCATTAGGTGGGCAAGGCAAACAGTTGGCTTCCTTAAGGTTCCTTCCAACCCAAACCATTCTGCTGAAGGTTTATTATAATGGGGGAGGATAAACCAAGATTCTAAAGCTTTAGTTATTTCTTGGGAGGAGTATCTAGGGTGACTTCAGAACAGAAAAATCCAATGGCTGGAAGTCAAAAAGGGGAATATTTCTATGGACTGTCTTTCTGGATACACATTCTGCCAGAACACCAAAGCAGTGCTAGTGAATATGGGGATGAATGTGTCCACAGCACATAAAATCACAGACTCTGAGTGGTTTGGCTTGGAAGGGATCCCCAAAGGTTATCCAGTCCAACCCCTGTGCACTGAGCAGGGACATCCTCCACTACATCAGGTTGCTCAGAGCCTTGCCAAGCCTGACCTTGAGTATCTTCAGGGATGGAGCCTCAACTACCTCCCTGGAAAACCTTTTCCAGTGCTCCACCACCTTCATAGAGTAGAACTTACTCCTAACATCCTATATCTGCCCTTCTCCAGTTTCAAACCATTGCCCCTGGTGCTATCACTCCAGGCTTTTCTGAACAGTCCCTCTGCAGCCTTTTTGCAGGCTCCCATCACCATCCCAAATGCTCTGTGGACATTTCTTTAGCAGGACAATGAAAACCATCAGCCAAGATGCTATGACCCCAAAAGGGAGGTGTTTCAGTGTGAAAAAGAAAACCCACAGGTACAGGAGCTCATCACTTAAACTCTATCCCATCAAAACAAAACCCATGCATCCACAACTTCCAAACTGCCTTCTGTTCCCTTGCCTCCTGGCCACCACTGCTGGTTTACTGAAATTGCCCCAGCAGTATCAAACTGAAGGAACATTCTGGCCAAGTCCCCATCCTATCCCACCCCCACTTGGCATGAACCCATCCACAGCTCACTGCTCTCCCCATCCCACAAGCCACATTTCAATTTCCAGGGCTCTGCCAGTGTGGTTAAGCAGCTGCCTGGGGCTTGTTGAATGAAGCTGTCAGGCAGGAAATTAAAAAAGCTTCATTTACAACTGGGCATTGACTGGTGCCAGAGCAGGAGGTGGGTTCAGGCTTACCTCTGGGCACCCTGTGGTCACCATTCCACCACCCTGCTCCAGGTCCTTTCCCCAGGAGGGTGCAGGAGCCAAGCTGAGACCCTACTGACAGCTACTGCTCAGGTGGCACAGGTTTCCTCACCAGCACTTCAAGAGAAGGCTGCCCCAGGGCAGCACCTTCACCACATCACTCACTTCTGCTCTGAGTGTTGGAGGAAAGTGGCCTGGCTGAGTTTTAGGAGTTGCCACCACTGATATCATCATAGAATGGGTTGGGTTAGAAGGGACCTTCACATCACATCTAGTTCAATCCCCCTGCAGTCAGCAGGGACATCAGCAACCAGAGCAGGTTGCTACCATCTTATGGAGCACTCAAGATGGGTCTAGCTTGAGGAGCAGAGTTCAAGGCTTGGGTTGGTTCTACTCCTTGCAGCTTTCAGGCTCTAAATGATGACATGCTGTGTTTATCATGAGTGAAAACTAAATGCACCAACACCTGAGGCTTCTCTGCTCTGGGTGCCTAACTCAGTGAGCCAAGCACAGGATGGCTTCAGGAGGGCTGTTTTTAGAGGGGAGTAGAAAGATTTCTCCCAGCTCTTTTCAGCAGTTCAGCTGCAAAAGTATCTCCCACCTTGCAGAGGTGATGGGAAGGATCTGCTGGCTCTGGGCACCCCGAGCTCTGCTCAGCTCTAGGCAGCAGCCCAGAGCCACACACACTGCTCTCTGCACCCTCCTCAGCCTCTAAAACCCTCAGGATTTATCCATCATCTGGCTCTGGGGTCTCCTTGATGGCTGGGCAGTGCTTTGAGAGCCTCAGAACCAACCTCAGCTGGAATGGTTCCAGGGATGGGGCATCCACCACCTCTCTGGGCAACCAGAGCCAGGGTCTCACCATCCTCAGCATCAAAAATTTCTCCTTTCTGCCCAGCCAAATTCTCCCTCCTCTTTTAATTTCAAACCATCACCCCTTGTCCTGTCACAACAGGACCTGCTAAAACATTTGTCCCCAGCTTTCTTTCTCAGCCCCTTTAAGCACTGAAAGGCCACAAGGAGGCTTTCTTGGAGCCTTCTCTTCTCCAGGCTAAACAACCCCAACTCTCTCAGCCTGGCCTCACACAATCAGGTTCCAGATTTGGAGAAGGTTCCTTTTTTTTTTTCCCTAGGTACATAGAGAAGCTGAGAACCAGAACTCACCAACCCTGCAAGTTCCAGCTGTTTGCTTCACACAACAGCAGCAATGAGCCCAACATTCCAGGGTCTCACCCTGATTTTCTGTACCCAAAAAACACCACCAGCTGCTTTTAGAGCTCCTGGCAACCCTGGTTCCAGCCTCCTGCTAACTCTTGGGTGCAAAAATCCTTCAGCAGATCTCAGCTGAGGTTTACTCTTGCAACCCCCTGACAGCAGAGTGAAACAGAGCTGGTTGGCACCAGCTGAAACACCTCACTTGGAAGCTCCTTTTTTCTTTCTTTTTTCCATTTCTTCTGAGCAGAATGACACTTGTATTCACTGTGACTCATCTCCTTGACCTTTCCATTCACTTTTAATGGTGCAAGCTGGAAATAAGGGCACACAAACAATGCATTCATTATTCAGCTGGTGAGCTGCAGCCCTCAAGCCCAAATCTCTACCCTGCAGCAGACAAGAGCACACTGAGCAGATATCTTGTTCCAACCCATCTAGGAGGAGCCCCTTCAAGGCCCACACACAAACCCACTGCTTAATTCACATTTGAAGGATGCAGCTGAATGAGTTTCACCCCCTCAAAAAAGAAAAAAAATTAAACATTACTGTGAAAAAGCTGCAGGAGTAGAAGAGATCCTGGGAAACTGGCAGTGTCAGCTCCAGGAATTCAACTGCAATGAATTCTTACTTAAGTAGTGTCTTGGAAACAACAACAAGCAACAAAAAAATAAATAAATAAAAATAGAGGGGGGAGGGGGGTGGGGGAGGTGGAGGGAGGAACAGCAGTGGAAAAGAGGCAAGCAAGGCTCTCCATGAGGATCCATGAGCTCAGCCAAAGCACAGCTCTCTCCTCTACATCCATGCTCAAAAAATAGCAATTCCAGCTGACACACAAATGAAACTCTAAATCTGGCCACTCAAACTGCCCGACAGCCCCCTTCAAGCAGGGGCTCCAGCAGCCCCCCTTAGTGACCTCTTCTCTCTAGGAGGGTCCCCCCCCCCCCCAATCAACTTCTTTGCAGCGTTTCCAGCAGAGCTGCAAACTCCCCCTAGATCTTTGCAAGTTACAGAAGAGAAGTGCAGAAAGGCAAGGGATAGGAAAGGGCTTTAAACAGTTGGCTTAAAAGCTGAGCCAGGAAGGAAAAAAAAAAAAAAAAACTTATTACTTTATTTACTCTGAAAGAATTAGCATCTCCCTGGCTGCAGATGCACAGCTTGATCCAGGCAGGGATGGATCCAGACAGGGTCAGCCCAAGCTAACAGCAAGATTTAACTGTCTTTAAGCTAGGCAGGTCACTCAGGGCTTCAACAAGCTGTAGCCTCCTAAGGAGAACAAGAGCTCCTCTGAATTTGCATCCCCACCCATCATTAGGTAAACAGGGTGCCCAGATCCTCTGGGGGGACATCAACCCTGGAAAGCTGTCCCTGAATACAACAGGACTGAAGCTTGGCCTTCAAACCTTTCTCCAGTTTTTCCATGGTGCAAGTTGCCTTTCAAACCTTCCTCCAGTGACTCTGGAGCTGCAGGGCTGAGCACCATAAGAAATACAGCACCAGGAATGGGAGGCTTCACAAGAAATCAAACCAAACCCTTAGGGACCAATGCACTTAACCCACAGCCTGTGGCAGAGCACTCAGCCACACAAAACACACTGGAACTGCTTGCTTGCATCAGCACAACAGCTGAATGCCCCCATCCCAAAGCCAGCTAAGAGGCAGGCTGACACCAGCTTCCCCTACCCTCCTACCCACAGCACACACAAAACCCCATGGAGGTTATCCAACTTCAGGAGCCAGCACCCCACTTCCATTTGCATCCTTCCTCCTCCCAAAGGTTGGGTTGTTTTTTTTTTTCTCCCCCCCAGAAACTCAAAAGTAGGCATGTGGCTGCCTAAGGGATCCTCTGCCTGCTTTGGATTTCATTTATAGATCAAATCACAGGGTTTTTTTTTTCAGTTGGAAAAGATCTCTAAACTCAAGTCCAACCATCAACCCAACACCACCATGGCCATCAAACCATGTCCTGAAGTGCCATGGCCACAGATGTCTTGAACACCCTCCAGGGATGGTGATGCCAGCACCATCCAGGGCAGCCTGTTCCACTCCTGGGAAGGAAGGAATGTTTTCTTAATGGCCAGTCCTCAAAATGCTGCTTTCAAAGTGTTGTGAGAGCAGTCATTGCAACAGCATGGTGCTTCTGTGCTGTGCTCCATCGTGAGCTGCAAGGAATTAAGTCTAAACCTCAAGAAAATCCAAATCACTTTCTGGATTCACAGTGCGAGGCACTGATGCTGCTAGACAGGAAGACACCACCCCAGAAAGGAAAAAGTATTTTTCACATACAAAAATCATCATGAAACCACAGAATGGCTCAGGTTGGAAGGGACCTCAGAGCTCACCTACTCCAACCTCCCCACCACAGGCAGGGACACCTCTCAACTAGACTCAGCCATCAGAGCACAACCACTACCATCATCACCTGAAGCCCAGGGATGAAAAGAGACCCTTGGAACACTTCAGTGCTCAAACCTACACATCTTGTAGGAATATCAGCATGGCATTTGTGTTAAAGCTACAGCTCAACACCAAGTTCCATAGGAGACCAGCCTGAAGGGCATGGGAAGCAGAGACTTGCCTAAGGGCTGGGAGAAAGTCATAGAATCATGGAATCAGTCATGGTTGGAAAGGACCACAAAGATCATCCTGCTCCAACCCCCCTGCCATGGGCAGGGACACCTCACACTACAGCAGGCTGGCCAGAGCCTCATCCAGCCTGGCTGCAAACACCTCCAGGGATGGAGCCTCAACCACCTCCCTGGACAACCCATTCCAGGCTCTCACCACCCTCATGGGGAAGAACTTCTGCCTCATGTCCAGCCTGATTCTCCCCACTTCCAGCTTTATTCCATTCCCCCCAGTCCTACCCCTCCCTGACACCCTAAAAAGTCCCTCCCCAGCTTTCTTGGAGCCCCCTTCAGATCCTGGAAGGCCACAAGAAGGTCAGCTGGGAGCCTTCTCTTCTCCAGACTGAACAGCCCCAACTCTCTCAGTCTCTCCTCATAGCAGAGCAGCTCCAGCCCTCTGCTCATCCTCCTGGCCCTTCTCTGGACACCTTCCAGCATGTCCATATCCCTCTTGCAATAGAGGCTCCAGAACTGGATGCAGTACTCCAGGTGGGGTCTCACCAGAGCAGAGTAGAGGAGGAGAATCACCTCCCTTGACCTGCTGGCCACACTTCTCTTGTCAGCAGCAGAGGACAGGAATGAGCACTGATGCAGCTCATTGCACTCATTCAATCTCCAAACCATCCTTTTTCTCTTCCCTCTCCAGCTTATTACACAATCCTGAAGGAAAACTCCAGCATTATAAATACTTCAATTCCATCTTCCTCCTTGTACCCAATGACATCTCTCAACATTGTGAAAGCTTCCAGATGATCCTAAAGAACCCTCTTGGCTTCTAGAGAAAAAAAAAAAAAAAAACCCACACCATAAAATTACCAGACTCAGAGCACCCAACCTCAAAAATGCCTTTTGTGTAGCTGCTTCACTTATTTATTTTAGTTCTCAGGATTTTTCCAGACACATCCACAGAGAAACCACGGCATCCTTTGGATGGTTCACTCAGTGCTAGGCTTCATTTCAAGACCCTTGAAGCTTGCCAACAGTAACCCAGTGGCTAATTACACCATGCTGCCAGCTTCAGTTTTTTCCATCTAACAGACCATTTTAACAAAGTTTTTCCATTCTTTCACGTCTCAATTTTTTTTTTTGGGGAGGGGGTCTTTCCTGCTTTTTTTTTTTTTTACCTCATTCTTCCCACACTGAGTTTTCCTTTGTTTCACACAAAGGTTTGCTTTCATTTCCTTTTGAAGGGAAACTGCCAGCTTGCAGATTTAGGATCTGTCACATAAGTTCTAATCTTACCCTTGCCTGTTAAAGTCTTTGATGGACAGTACAGCCAGGAGAAGGCAATCCCAGGAATCTCCCTCAAGCAAGGCAGGAGGGAAAAGGAGAGAGAATGCACTTCCTAGACTACCAACAGCTGAAGTAGGCTACAGACAACACCAGGAGGAAGGAAAAAAATAAAAAGTCTTAAAGGACCTGAAGCTGGTGATTGTTGATTATCATATGGGTCATTGGTCAACAATTTGCATCCACAGCCAAACAGTGAAGCTGTTGAAGGGGGAGCCAAAGGGGATCATCCAAAATTCCAGCAACAAAACTTTCCTGCTACAGATGTGAGGCTCTCTGCCTTCTCTGGAGAACACAAGACAGAGTCCACCTGGAAGGGTTGTCTTGCCAACAAATGTACCTTAAAATCTCCCCAGAAAGCCACCATGATGTTAGCAAGGAATGAAAGCTTATGAACATCTTCAGACTGCTGCTCTGGACAATAGCTGCACTCCAGAGGGGTCACAACTAGAGAGAAATCCAAATAAAAATATAACCCAAAAGGCACTGAGCAGTTGTGATCACAAGCAAGCACTAAGAAGCTTCCAGCAGGACCAGAGCTTGGGAGGAAGGACAGGAAGAGCAGTGCCTGAGGCTGCACCAACCTTCCCTTGGAGCTTACCTACCACATCAGCTGATTCCCCTTTGCAGGGATGATGCTTCCCAGCATGGTGCCAGTGCCATGTCCTACTGCTTCTACCACACAGGCTCCAGGATGCATGGTTGCCCTCCACACTAACAAGAAGCTAAAAGTCAAAGACCTAAAACCAGTGCAGAGAAACCAGTGGATGTTCTCATACTCAACTCCAGTGACACTGTTACTTGTAGGACAAATCCTGCAGATCTTCAACTTGACCCAATTCCAGCAGGCCTCAGCATTCCTAAAATATCCTCAAGAGCAGGAGTAGCAGAGACATGCAGCAGAGTTAGGGCTTTCCTGAGTAAGTGATGAGTAAAGTCGACACAAAACAGAGAGGAAGAAGTCTTCCTCAACATGAAAGAAGCCTGGGGAGAGCTGTGTTTTGTGTTTCATTCCTGGTTTATTTCCCAGACAATTCTCCCACTTTAAACAGCAGTTTCCATTTAGCAGAACCCAGGCACTGAGAAGTTAGAATCACATTTTCAAACAGAACCCAAACAACCTTTCTCTGCAAAACAATTTGATTTTTGCACCATGATGGCTGCCTCCTGAGGGTGAGACTCCTGCCAAACAAACCAGGCAAGAGCCTAGGTGGGCAAGTGTGCCAGTGCAAGGTGAAGATTCAACTTTATCCTTGTAAGGCAGCAGGGATGTTCCCTGTCTCAGGAGCTGCCACACTTCAAAGTCAACTCACACAACAGCAGAGCACCAGCTCCAAATGGAATCTTTCTTCCCAAATCACTCCAGACCCTGGGTACCTCCACTCCAAACCACAGCACACACAGACCAGTCCTTACTGTCCAACACCGGTGACAAGCAGGGGGTCAGGGAGGCTCCTAACCCAACCCTTTGGAAGTCCTTTAAGGCAAAACATTATCATTTGCTTGACCAAAGTCCTAGACCTATCTCAGCACCTGCAGTGTGTGCTCCCACCCAGTAATTTAGGGAATAAGCTTCCCATTTTTCCCAAGTCCCACACCATTCTCCAGATGTATCAGCAGGCAACCACACAAACACAAATAATAAACCCATTAATCACCATAGTGATGCCTCATTTAATCACCTTCTGACATACACCATCTCCCCAGGGGGCAGCTGGCCTGTCCCCCCCCCCCCCCCTTCATCACCCCTTGGAGGTTTGCTGGGCCACAAAGCCCCTAAATTCCTCACTCTGATTGTGTGAAGCCTTCACAGCAGCACTGTTCCCTGTCCCCTAAATTCCTCACTCTGCTTGTGTGAAGCCTTCACAGCAGCACTGTTCCCTGTCCCCTAAATTCCTCACTCTGCTTGTGTGAAGCCTTCACAGCAGCACTGCTCCCTGTCCCCTAAATTCCTCACTCTGCTTGTGTGAAGCCTTCACAGCAGCACTGCTCCCTGTAGCTTTTCCAAGGGTGGACTTGATTTTTTTTTTTTACACCAAGTGATGAGCATCCTTCCTTTACCTGCTTTGGGAAGGGCAACACCACAAGGCAGCCTCAGCATCCAGATAGTATGGGGGAGCAGGGTAGGCAAGGGAAGCAGGCTGAAGAATCAGAATGTGAGAAAATGATGGAAAAAGTAGTTCTTGTAAAGCATATTGGCAATCCTTTAAACTACAGGAGGAAAAACTCCAGCCTGAGGAGCAGTTTCCTGGAAAGTAGTCCCACAGAATCTACTGAAGTCCAGACAAAACTCAAATTACCTAAAACACATCTGGAAATGGCACTTCACACCACTGCCTCTGCATTGCTGGCACATGCCACAGCAGCACCTTCTGCTTCCCAGCATCTGTGGCCACACTTGGTCTCATCATAGAGAGCATAGCAGTAATTCAAAAGCAGTTGTGAGCACCTGAAATCAAGCTGCTGGACAGAAGGGTAAAAGCAGTCAGCAGAGATGGACAGGCAGCACCAGGACCAGATCTTGCTGTTAGAAGGAAAGCAACCAGACAGAATCCTAAAATCATTGTGGTTGGAAAAGACCTTTAAAGGTGGGCTCCAACCATTATCTGACTCTACCAAAGCTGGAGGCAAACCTCTATAGCAAGGGCCAGAGCCAAAACTCTACCAAGAATGGTAGGACATCCATCTACATGCCGTTAAGGTACAGGAGTAAAGATTTTCCTGTTGGAACTCTAAGAAGAAAGAAAAGATGATTCAAACTTAAAATTGTTATACTGAAGATCACATTCAATACAGCTGCTGGTACCACACACAGAGAGAAATGGAAATCAAATTAACCTGGGAACCACCATCAGGGTATATGCCCAGTTAAGCTGCTGCTGATTTTCAGGGATCTTCTTCAACCTTAAGGATTCTAGGATTGTAAATAAAGCTCCCACCTCCACATCTCCATCACCATCCCATAGCACAGAAGTGGAAGACCAGAGCAGGAGCCACATAACTGAGTCACACCCCCAAAGGCTTTTGATATTCTCCTTCTTCTCCATCCCCTACACCTCCTTCTCCCATCCCTTACACCTCCTCCTTCTCCCATCCCCTACACCACCATGGTGTGACTGGTAGACTACTAGTCTCAGGATAAATTACTAGGTAGACCTGCTCCATGTTTCAAGAAGGAATTAACCTGAAAAGTCAATTTCCAACAATAAAATGCAAGGGACAGGGACAGTATCCATTTAAAATAAGGATGCACACCCCTTTCACAGTCCCTTTTTCCTCTAGGGCATATCATGTCTACAAGCAAGGGCAGTAATACCAAGACAGTTTTTGTTTATTGGGCTACTTTTGTTCTTAAAAAGAACTTTTATAGGTGAGGAGCCAGCATTAAAGCAAGTCCACACTGATGTCCCTCTGTCCACCAAAACTCAGCAGCTCTTCAGCAGGTTCTACCTAGAGATCAGAGATGAAATGGGGATTTCTCCAACCCCCAACAATTATTGCCCAGCCAAGCCAACACTGTGATGTTTCCCACAGGAGAGCTAAAGTTCTCATTAGCTTTGGTGGAAGCCAACAGAAGTCCACACTGTTGTCCCTCTGTCCACCAAAACTCAGCAGCTCTTCAGCAGGTTCTACCTAAAATCCAGAGGTGAAATAGGGATTTCTCCACTCCCCAACAAATTATTGTCCAGCCACAGAAGAGGCTAAAGCTCTCCCTTAGCTTTAGTGGAAGCTCAAGCAGGAGTCTGAAACCATCTCCTGCATCCAGCTCCAGCACTGCAGGGAGCAGCTGTCAAAAACCACCTCGGAGGGAGCAGTCAGCAAAGAGTTTTCATCTTGACCCCAGCTTGGATGGAAGAATAATATATTACCTCAGCTGAAAGCCTCATGGAAAGGGCATGTCCAACAGCTGGGTGCTTTTCATTTACAAAGCCCTGTTCCAATCTGGCAACACATTGACAGCATAATCCAGGTTTTACATTGGAAATCAGACCTACCATCAATTCCAGACTTAGAAAGTCATATTTCTTCTTGTAAAACGATATCAAACCCTTTTGATTGGCAAAAATATGAAACACAACACTTCTAACTGGCTGGATAAAAGGGGTTTTTTTTTTTTTTTTCTAGATGACTGGGGAAAAGCCAAAGGGAGAAGCAACAGATGGTAACTGGATCCTTCATAATTTCCAGTATTTTTTATTTCTTTTAAAGGGAACACCATGTATTCTTACTACACTTTTCTTTACCACTAAAAGGAAACTACTGCTTCCAAAATTTCTCATCCAGAAACCCCATTCAACTGTAGAGGGGTTTGTAAAAGCAGAGGCAGATCCCAACTCTGTCTGTGGGTTAAGATGTTTTGTGTGACATCATCTGTTAAAATATGGGAAAATCTGAGCTGGAAGGGCAGTGTTCAGAGGGAGTTTGGTTCATGTTGCCTTTGACATTGCTCTATTGTTCTGGAAACATTCTCTGGAAGGTGTATTCCCCCTTGCTTTGGAGCCACCTGATGGATCTGCTTCTAAAGATGACTACAGAGGAGTCACCTCTCTTCATACAGAGAAGCCAACTAAGAGGAAACTGAAACAGAAGTAATCTGAACTGAAATAAAGCTAAAGAGAACTTCGAAAGGTTTGGTTGTTTGTTTTTTTTTTTAAAGCTATAAAGAACATTCCTCAAACCCATCAGCAGTCCCAGTTTGACTCCTCCCCTCAGCCAAATTATTTGATGTCCTGTTAGGAGGTTCATTAGGAAAACCTCAAAGCCTTTCCCAGCAAGGGTCATTACTTGGAGCTGCACATTGGCCCTGCAAAATCTCTCCAGCCACCCCACTGCAGGACCAGCTCCAGCCAGCCCTCTGTACCCAAAAGCTTTAGAGATGTTATCAGGTACCTTTAAAAGAAGGTTGGTCTTGTGTTGGAGCTGCCTGATGGCTATACACCAACAGGCAAACTGCCTAGGGATGCTCTGAGCCCCTTGGAACATGAGCAACACACAAAAGGAGAAGGAAAACTTTTGTCATCTGTCTTTTGAAATAGTCACAGAATTGTTTCAGTTGGAAAAGACCTCTAAGATCAGAGTCCAACCATCAGCCCAACACCACCATGGCTATTAAACCACATCCCACAGTGCCATGGCCACAGGTTTCTTAAACACCTCCAGGGATGGGGACTCCCCCACCTCCCTGGGCAGCCTGTCCCAATGCCCTGACCACTCTTCCACTAAAGAGATTGCTCCTAATATGCAGTCTAAGACTGGCAATAATTCAGCTGCCAGCTACACAAAGTCTGACAAACTGGCTGCACAGAAAGGGAGTTCAAGGTGAGCCAGAAACATTCCAGCCCTCTTCTAGCCAGCAAACTGCTCTAACAGTCCCACACAGTTGCAGCACAACTCCCCAACTGCTGATCGCTTTCCCTGCAGTGATGTTCTAGAGACGTTTTATCCACTGATTAGCAGCTTCTTTCCCGTCTCGCTCAGCCTTTGCAAGCAAAACCATTACTGCAAGCATTCCTCACCCACCCACCTCTCCTTCTTGAAGGTCATTTGAAGAACCTAGAAATTGCACTA
This sequence comes from Indicator indicator, assembly GCF_027791375.1. Taxonomy (NCBI): domain Eukaryota; kingdom Metazoa; phylum Chordata; class Aves; order Piciformes; family Indicatoridae; genus Indicator; species Indicator indicator. The sequence goes on from NC_072037.1 coordinate 10,636,502, forward strand.
ACGTGCAGCAATCAGGCTGCCGTGTGAGCAATCCCACGGGCGTTTGTCCTGCTCACGCACAGCCAGCCCTGCAAACGCCACTGCCTGAGCTTCCCAGCAAGGAAAAGGAGGGGGGGGGGGGGAAAACAAAACCACCAACAACAAAACCAACACACACACACACAAAAAAAGCCCCACAAAACCTTCCCGGAGCACACAAAAATCAGGCATGAAAGCTGAATCCCAGACAGCTCAGCTCTCCGGGCACTTCTCGGTTTCTCAAGTTACTCTGCAGAACTCCAGCTACTTTAACTTTTCTGATTGCAAAATCAGCTTTGTCAACAAAGTCTTTCCCTTAAAGTAGGGCATAAGAAAGACCTCAGAGCCCTGATGCCTCCACTACAACCTCAGAAAACACTCTGAAAACGCAGGGAAAAACCTTCCCAGCCGACCCCAAACACACACACACAGAAAAACCTTCCCAGCCGACCCCAAACACACAGGAAAAACCTTCCCAGCCGACCCCAAACACACAGGAAAAACCTTCCCAGCCGACCCCAAACACACAGGAAAAACCTTCCCAGCCGACCCCAAACACACAGGAAAACTTTCCCAGCAGTTTTACCTCCCCCCCTCCTCAGGTCTCCAGCTGCCCTGCTCTGGCATTTCAGAGCCCGAATTTCAGGGAGACATTTGGAAAGCAGAACTCTCAAAACTCATTTAAAACCCACAGCATCCACTTAGTGAAATAAAAGTGCTTAGTCTCAACTCCTACACGACAAAATGACATTCCAAGGGTTTATGTTTGGTGGTTTTTTTTTTTCCTCCCTCCCCGACTGCACGCCTAGTGGTGTTGCACATCTGGGATTTCACAGCTTCCTCATCAGGGGCACTTTTTAGGGAGAAATCCCTTCCAATTGGGGCTGGTGATGCAAGGGACAGAGTGAGCCTTGGGGTCCAGGGCTGAGGTTGCTCCAAAGCTTTTGTGCAAGCGAACTCTGAGGATGGGACGTGAAGAGGGGAAGAGAAGTTGTTGCCGGACAAAAAAGTTTCTTCTCCTCACGGAGGAGGAACTACACAAGGCGAGAAGTTTGCAGCCGACTAAATATACATTCACACAGATCTACCCGCGGGTATATAAAGAACTGGAGCCTCCAGAAACACTGTCCCTGACTTTTACTCCAGAAAAGAGCCCAGCAACAGGCAACTCTGCTACAACAACAACAAAAAAAGGGGGAGACGAATAAAGTATTGTTTTAAGGTTGAGGTTTTTTTTGTTCCCCCCTTTTATGGGCCCCCTGACAAACGGCATTCAGAGAGTCGGGCAGCTAAAGGAGGTTGGGTGGATTGTTGCTTTGCTGCCTTTTTTCCCCCTTTTCTTTTCTTTTTTTTTTTTTTTTTTCTCTTTACCGGAATGCATTGAGGAAAGAACAAGACAAACGTTTTGCCCCTCACAAAAGCCACTTTCCCCCGGCTACCCCTCACCCCGGGCCCCTCTCGCCCGCTGACACCCGCGTCCCTCCCGCACCCACCGGGACGCGCAGCCCTGAGGATGAAGGGTAAGGAAAGGAACGGTTTGGGGTGTCGGGGTTGGGGGGGTGGGAGGGTCACCTACCTGCCTGCCCAAGGGACAAAGCACCCAACAGCACCAAGGCAACGGGTCCCGACCAAATTCGTATCCAACTTCTCCTTTTCCACCGCGTGTGCGTATCCATGGTCCACAAAAAAAAAAAAAAAAAAAAAAAAAAAAAGGAAAAAAAAAACCCAAAACACCAAAAGAGGACACCAAGGCTGGAGATAACTCGAGGGGGACAAAAAAAGAAAAAAAAAGTAATAATAATAATAATAAAAATAATAAAATATATATATATATATATATACACACAAGCGAAGAAAAGCAGCTCAGACCCCCCCCGCCAGCCCCCCCCGGGAGAGCAGCCGCTTTATAAAGCCATGGGGCGGGCGGAGGGCTGCCGGGGGCTCTGCTGCGCTCACTCCCGGCCCCTGCCTGCTCCTGCAGCGGAAAAAAATTTTCTTACTCCCCCCCCACGCCCCCCCTCCCCCCCCCCCCCCCCCTCGCTTTTTACTTTTTTCTTTTTCTCTTTTTTTTTTTCTTCCCTTTTTTTTTTTTTTCTTTGCTCTCTTCTAAACCCAAGGCAAGACTTTGTCAATCTTGGAGCCGTGCAGCAAATCAGGACAACGGCCCGGCCCCCCCCCCAACACACATACACACTCCCCCCTCCCCAAACTCCCCCCCCAAACCCGCCCCACTCCCGGCCCGGCCCCGCGGCAAGTTCGAACTTTGCAGGGCTGCAGCAGCGCGGCTGCTCCGGCCCCCTGAAAGCAGGGGGTTTACCCCCCACAAAAGTTAACGCCATCCGGAGTTTTGTTGCTTTTTTTCTCTCCCTTTTCCCTGCTCTTTCCAGATCCTTAAGGAGATAGGGCATAGGAAGCATAGGAAAATGCAAAGATTTGGCAAACAGTAAAAGAGTAAAAAAAAGTGAAGCTGCTGCTGCAAAAACGTGTAAAGGGTAAAAGTGAGAGAAGGAAGGAGGAGAAAGGGAATGGGCTAGATGGAAGCTGGGCTGGTGAAACCCTGCTTTGGAAGGTCAGCAAGGAGGTCAGTGAGGGAGAGAAGCTGCATCCAGAACCCCACACTGCTCCCACAGAATCCCAGCATGGTGAGGGCTGGAATGGACCTCCGGAGATCATCCAGTCCAACCCCCCCTGCCAAAGCAGGGCACCCACAGCAGCTTGCCCAGGAGCACAATGGCCAGGGGGAGTTGGAAGCTCTGCAAAGAAGGAGACTCCACAACCTCTCTGAGCAGCCTGCTCCAGGGCTCCAGCGCTCCAGCACCCTCATACCAAAGAAGTCTCTCCTCCTGCTCACATGGAACCTCCTGAGTTGCACCTTGTCCTGTTGCTGGGCACCACTGAAAAAAAGCCTGGTCCTAGCCTGTTGCCCCTCACCCTTTATCTCTTGCTGAGCATTGCTCAGATCCCCTCTGGGGCTACTCTTCTCCAGGCTCACTAGCCCCAGAGCTCTCAGAGTTTCCTCCTCACACAGATGCTCCAGGCCCCTCAGCATTGTCATTGACCCTCTGTTGGACTTTGCCCCATAGTTCTATGTCCCTCCTGATCTGAGGAGCCCAGGACTGGACACAATACTCCAGATGTTGTCCTGGGCTCCATTCATCACTCTTCCGCCCTCTGCACTACTGACCACTGATCACCTTTGCACACTGCTGGGTTCATGGCACTAATGAACATCAACTTCAAGTGATTTTGCTTGTCCTGACATTCTATAGCAGTAATAGTAGGACAGCAGTGAAAAAAAATAACCATAAAAGCTGGTGTGGCTTCCCCATAGCAGATCCTTTCTTCCAGAAGTGTCTTCATTCAGGTGCCAGAAGAGGATGGCTCTCACATTTTAGGAGTAGGTGATACACAATGCTGCACACCCCTCAACAAAATCATCTGGAGACCAGAGAAGGGAGGGTAACCAAATGGAGCCCTCTGCCTTCACTGAAATGCTTTGAAGACACTTGCTGGTATCAACACTTGCTTTGTTAGTGCCATCAAAGATCTGAACACAATTGTTAGCACACATCCAGGTGACAGTCCCAGCTCCTGTGGCTTTGGTGGTTGGAGGTGTACTGATATCCATGGAGCAGTGATTTCACCTATAGAATCACTTTGGTTGTAGCAGACCTTCAAGATCCAGCCCAACCATTAAGCTCATACCCTGAGCCACACCTGAGCATCCCAGTCCACCCCAATCCTTGCACAGCAGCATCCTTAAGGCCATCATCATCCACAGGAAAAATAACCATTGCCATCACCAGAACTCCCACACTGCTCCCCCTGGATCCCAGTCTCTTGGTCACTCAGCACTGCAAGAACCTGGGCAGCCACTGGCCATTTATCAGGTGCAAGGGGGCAGGGTATGAGTTAGAGGTCACTCATCCTGTCCCTGCTGTGGGCTTTCTGATGGAAGAACTCAGCAGAACAAGCGCTTATGTTGAGCTTTAGCTATTCACTCAGCAGAAATCTGCTGCAATGAAAGTTTCTTAGCTGGGTAATGGATATCAAACTGGCACATCAAAACCTACCAGCACAGGAAGCCAAATCCTACCAGACCAAGCAAGAGCAAAGGGGTGTTGCCAGTCTGCTCAGCTCATAGCCTAATGAAGGAGTTATCCAATGGTTCAGTGGAAAAGAGCTGTAGGAAATATCTCTCTTTACCTCTGAACCTGCTGAGATGCCTTCTCCCTCCCACCAGGCCCCCTGTGAAAATGGAAAGGCTGGAGCATGAGCCACACAGAAGAAGAGATTCTCTGCTGAAAGAGCCTTTCACCAGAGAGAGGTGAAAGGCAGATTGGCTGCAAGCCCCTGAGCTGGGAGGAGGCACACAGCATGCATGTGCTGGCTGCAGCCACGTGTAGGGTGGGTACGGTGCCAGTGGCACTCCCGGGCAAATCTCTCAGCTGAAAGCACCTTCCAGTTGTTGCCTTTCATGAGCAACCAGATGGCTAGAGGCTGGCTAGACAAATTAAGTGATGCTCCATATCCAGGAGGAGCCTGGAGGCAAGATCTGCCAGCACCAGTAACACCTGCACAACACTGCAGAGCACCCACTGGAGGCAGCCCAGCCATGATGGTGTCCATCACCACTGCACCTCCCTCCTGCTGAAGGCATCCCACTGCTCACAACAGCCCTTTCCATGGGCTCACATCTGCCTCTGGTGTGGAGCAGAGGAGCTATTCTCCAGCCCACAGGAGCACTGTGTGATTGGAGATGCTTCCTCTTCCTTCCTTTTGTTTGGACTATGAAGCATCTCAGGCACGCAGATATGGAACTAGGACACCTCAAAGCACCTGCAGTCCCTGTGGGTTGCAAACACTCTCCCCTTTCCTGTTTATTACCACATCCAAGTAATAACTTGCTCCACAGTATTTCTATGGATACCTCATCACCCCAGAGAGGCACTTCCAGCCTCACTGACAGAGATGGTGTCCAGTTTCAGCCCCAGTTGCACAGGTGCCAAGATCCTGGGTCTTCTCATCCCAGAGTGGCATTTCTGTTCATACAAACAGCTCATTGTTCTGGAATGAGACCCTGTTTTGTCTTCTCCAGCTGCAAGTGAAAAAATCCCACTGACACCTGAATGCTGTAACCAAAGTGTTGACATTCCCTGCCCTTCCAGAGGCATCCACAGCTCTACCATGGGAGATGACTAAAGCATCCCCCTTCCAGAGGCACCCACAGCTCTAGCAAGGGGGATACCTAAAGCATCCCTTTTCCAGAGGTATCCATAGCTCTAGCAAGACGGATACCTAAAGCATCCAAAGCACTGCAGACAAGGAAATACAAGCAGCTCAGAGCAGCACACTGACACACCACCCATTTTCCAAGGGCTTTCAGCTCCAGCTTACTCAAACTTTGCTTTACACCAGTCGAGAGCTTGGCCCAGGCAGCTTTTTGCTGAGCAGCAAGTCTGAGTTTCCAGTTGCTTTCCAGGTGACTTCGAAGCTTGCACAGACCTGTTTGCCCCTCCTTGACAATAACAGAAATACAGAAATGAGCTTGTAATGTCAAACTGGAAAATTCCAGCATCTGCATGCCA